>NC_133821.1:65015709-65615709 GCF_047830755.1 Zonotrichia albicollis
GTGACATATCCCTAAACCGCCAACTTCCAGCCCAACCCTAATACCTAACATGTAACCTCCCAAGCTGTATATTCTCTGGTAGCACAAAACTGACAACAAAGGCCAGCCAACCTGCTAGAGGAATATTGTAGGTAAGGCTGCACTCAGAAAAAATGTTATGCCCAAGGGCACAGGCAACAGTGAGTCTCATGCAAGCAGCCCTGTGGGGAAGGATCCACTAAGGACAAAAGGGCAGAGAGCTTTGCTTGAATCCTGGCCAGATGGTCTGCAAAAGTCCTGCAGGATGTATATGAACTCTTGCAGAAGTTCTTGGGTCAAGAAGAAATACATACATACATATCTTGAATTTAATGAATCAGAAATGGGGAAGGAAAAAATGAAACAGAAGCCTACAAAGCCTTGAAGAAAATTGCTATCTTGCAGCTGGAGAGCACTGTGCACAAACCAGCAAGCAAGTCTCTTGCTGCACAGGAGGAACAGGTGATTGCTGAAAAAAAAAAGTTTGGTCCTAGCACCTATTACACCAACAAAAAAGAAGAGCGTGCTAACCACCGGAGGTGGATTACCAATGCAGTCTGGTAATCCTCTTAAACACACGAGTCTGTGTTTACGTGATGAACTGAATAAACCCTGTTCACAACCAGAATACGTAAATCACTTCAAGCCAACCCTCTCCCACCACCACGGAAAGCTGAATGGAGACAAGGAAAGCAGCGGTCCTGAAGAAAGGCAACCAGGAGCTTGGCATGTCCTGCAACACACTGACACTTTTGCTGACTGCTGCATCAGTGAGACCAAAAAGCAGAAACTTTCAGGTTGTTATCATTTGCCCACAGTCAAGCCAGGGTTGTAACATGTCCTCAGAAACAAAGATGATACTCTGCCTCACCAAGTTAACCTCAGTCTTCAACATCTTTACCGATACTAAAGGGAATCAACAACTTCAGAAAATTGCCAAAGCAAAATAGCACCTTCCTTTCTGAAGAGGAGAGACTAATCCAGAAATCATAACTCATCTGTAAGAGAAAAATCCTACCATGTACATGGAGATATTTGGGAAACGTGCCAGTTTGCATGCCTCAAGTGCTGACCAGTCATTGTCCGTAAGACACCTCATCACCTTCAATGTTATTAATACTGTCCCTTCTAAGATATCTGAGTTTCTTTCTAAAACTTGCTATATCCTAGACATCCTTTGTTAGGCTGCTTAAAAAAAATATTTACAATCGTAACATAATTTTCTCCCTTCATGATCCCAGTTATCATGAAATGACATCTAAGTTAAGTCATAAGACACTGCAGAGGGAAGAAAAAAAATACACCATGCAGCAGTTGATGCAAAAGATACTTAGGTAAGCAAATATATTATGGAGGGTCAGCTCATCAGAATTCTCCAGAAGTTTTTAGCAAGTCAGACTACCTATCAAAGGCTTTTTGCTGTAGAATACACTGAAAACATTTTAAGCACAGACAGGGTGAAAAAAACCTCTCCACATCTTACAGGAAGATTTTTTGTTTGGACAACACAGCTTCTAGTCATATATTAGGTAACCTCAGTATATCAACAAGCCAGAAGGGTCTTTCTTCCTCAAAGCTCTAGTCCATTTTCACATGTGTCTTGCTATATGGCCTCCAGGAGCCACATTAGGCAAGTGATGCAGGAAGAGCTCCAAGATGAAATCATTCTCAGAAACCCTTATCTTGCTTTTCTCTTTCGCCACCATTGCATTCCATGGATCACAGAGCATATCAATAGTGAATTTAATCAGAAACAAGACATTTCTTCTCGTTTTCCTCTCTCATACTTGTAACATGCCACAAGAAAAATAGGCCAGTTTGATGTTTGTATTAAAATGTGACTGTTGCACACCGCACAACCTGATAAACAGTTGTCAGCTCTTCATTTACAGGCAAAAAAGGTAGGATTTTGTTCTACAGATCTAAAGTTCCAGTTTATTTTTAAAAAGATGAGAGAGAGTCAAAAGAAGTAAACTGAGAAATGTAACTTGGAAATGAGGGGTAAAAAATGATCATTTTATTTCCATGCATTTTCCCATGTTTACAGAGCTTTTTGGACTTTTCCTAAAAAACACACAAGGCTTGACAGTCCAACCACGCTTTCATTTTCTACACCCCCTCCTTCCTCTCCCTGCCATTTTTTCACTGACAAAGCTATATTTAAAACAAAACAGAACAAAAAAGTTGTTTTAAAAAGAGGCCTGGCTGGTTTTGCATGTCCTATTCTTTACAGTCACTTGGGACAGACTACTATGTTAATGTGATGACTTACAGATTTTGTGCCATCCAGCATCCTGCCCTGCCACACTAGTCCTTCCTAAAACTCCAGAATAGCTTCAGCAGACCCGAGACGTGAAGCAGGGCTGAGAAACAGCTCTGCACCCCAAAGGAACAGCTGAACCCAGCAAAAGGTGGGAGAGGGGCAGGATTTCAAACCTGCCATTTCTTCCAACTCAGCTGCTGCAGAAGCAGAGGGCTGGGGGGCTCTGTGCCCCAGAGGGCAGCAGCCTGCCCCAGCCTGCCTGCTGCTGCCGAGGAAGCTCTCCCAAGCATACGGCTCGCTGGCAGAAATGAGGTCAGAGCACTGCCCGCAGCTTACAGCAGAGCTCAAAGCCTGAAGCCAGCTTACAGAATAAAGAGAAAAGCTGCACCGAGAGCAGCTGCTACCTCTAGGCTAATCGAGCTAGGTACCCAAGGATGAGACTTCCTCACTCAAGACTGGGAAACATTACTTCAGTGTTTTCTTAGGGGCATGTCTGTGTCTGTGCTTTGAGGTAGAAGCCAGGACTTCATCCAAAGGCTCATGAAACCCTGCAAATTGAAGAGGAAGGGCTGCAAAATATCACTAAGGTTACATTTTTTAAAAAATCAGAATGGAGAGGTTTGCTTCCTAGCCCCTGTCCCTCATATATAAAGCTATATTGTATAAGGGACAATTTATATCACAGTCCAGTGACACCTGCTGACTTACGCTCTAATACTCCACCACAGACAGCCCTTAAATAAAAACTGAAAGGAGATTTACCTACTATTTTATCAACAGTACAATCGTAGGAGAAGGAACTGAAGCTCAGATGCAAAAAAAGTCTGAAATAAACTTGGTAAAGAAGGTATTCTCAACTGGTCTCTACTGTTTTGGTTAACTTTGGCTTTCAGTAAGTGAAAGCACTGGAGTGTTACATTTAGGACTGGCTACTGGAAGCACAAAATTAGCTGCATTACCATCCTCCCTTTCTCTGCAGTCTGTGAAGACACACAGTATCTGTACAAAAATCTTTAAATCCAGCCCACCACACAAAGCAATATCTTAGTCCAAGGAAAAAGAACTGAAATTTCCAAAACAAAGCACCCACCAGTAGAAGAAATTCAATGGACTGCACAATACAACAGTTCAAACCAACAGCAGTAAACTATTTCTTTATTCTTTTGAGATAGAAAAGTCTTCACCACCATCACCGCAACCACAATTTCTCAAAAGAAAATATTCCCAGCTGGGCTGCTGCTGGGACTGGCAGGAGGAGGGTCTAAGAGGGTGGTGGACAAATGAAAGAAGTGGTGAAAACTTAAAACTCTAAAACCAGACCACTGACTACTCTTTAATATAGAAATGACAAAACAGTGATGTTCATTAAAAGTTGGTAAAGGATTACTAGGTAATAAAGCAACAATGATCCTCTATTTTTTGTGAGAGTGAAGGAGAACAATCTTCATGAATTCCATAGGCAGAGACCCAAATCCCAGACTGGTTATAGCTGGTTATTTAGCTTTCTACCTACAAACATGCATGTGGAAGACAGCTTCTTGGCAGCCAGGGATAAACATGAGAAAGATACAAAGAGAGAGGCTGTGTTCTTCCAGAGCTTGATTTATTGAGGGACAGCTCACCAAGACCAACAGTTGTTCTCCTATCTTCCACAACATAAACACCAAGTAGTTTTGTCAACATGTAAAGGTAAACTTGTTTTTTAAATGGTACCTTATTTATTTTGATTTTCTATTTCATTCTTTGTTGTACATATCTGATTGCAACAACTAAAACACTCTGTAACAATTCAGCTGCATGCTCCAAAATCTATTTGAAATCCTACTACCGTACTGGAAAGGATAATGAATGCTTATGAAACGTATGCTGGTCAATATTCAGATAATTCATTGTCTCAACAACAAAATCCCAATGCAAAATACAGAAAATAAAACTAAATATATGTATACTGAACAGCTTCAATTATTAAAGAAAATGCATGCAGCCAACAAAATACAGTGCTAGATTTTATGCCACGAATATTAACAAACTTATTTTCCCTACCTCTGAAGAAAATAATGTGTATTAATTTAAAGGCCATAAGAGAATATTGCTGTATTGCAACTGGCCATGAGGTGCAATTTACAAGACCACTGAAATTTGGAATATATACTGCTCATACAGAACTAAAAAACCAAACCAACCAACCAAACAGAACAAACAGTAAAAAAATACCCCAACCACTTAGATTTATTAGTAGTTTTTAGACTTTACAACATGAGCACTTAATTCAGAATGCTATTCTATTTACATTTTAGAATTTTTCTTAGAACAGTATTTGTGCCTTTATATTCTAAAATATTTGCCTACATAACTTTTGTCAATGAACAGCCATCAGATTAGTGGGTCATAAAATAAATGACAATTACACAATCAGGTATCTTCTGATAAACTCTGATAAATTCTGTTTAACTTA
This sequence comes from Zonotrichia albicollis, assembly GCF_047830755.1. NCBI lineage: Eukaryota > Metazoa > Chordata > Aves > Passeriformes > Passerellidae > Zonotrichia > Zonotrichia albicollis. The sequence continues at coordinate 65,020,446 of NC_133821.1, forward strand.
CTGCTATATGGATAAAATTTTTTCTGGGATATTAATTTAGCTCTCAGAATAACATTAAAAGAAAACCCTCCTTGAGTAGTAAGAAGAGTGGTAAGGGTAGCAACAATAGTTATGATCACTAATCTCCTATAACAAAATAGTTTTTATCAGCCTGCATTCCAGTAGTTTTACTATCAAGTTAATTAATTGACTCCTATGCTAATATCTAAATGCCAAGCAATTAATGGCACTGAACTATAGATGGCTTTTCTCTGCTCTTGTAGAGTTATTTTATAAAGCAAATGCAATTCTGTCACTTCGTTGATTTAATGCAGGCTTTGTGAGGTTAATATTCCAAAGCAATTGCAAAATAAAGAACTGCTTTAATTAACCTTCTGTGATTTAAATACTGGGAGAAATCAGAACTCAGAAACTTTAAATAACATCATCATCATAACAACAATACTTTGTGGATCAAAGCCAAACCACTGATTTGAGAACTTTAAGAAATACATTTGGACACGTGCATCTTACTGTGTTTCTAAACTCATTAAAAGGACCTTTCTCTAAGCATAGCATATTAAATCCATGCTAGATTTTACATAGTTTTTGTAGTTGAGCTGAAAACCGTTTCCTTTTAAGATTATTTACTTATAAATACTGAAGTTTTTAGTTAGAACAAATGATTCAGCACTCCTGCTTTTTGCAGTAGAATACTTTGTGAAGATTTTTGTTATGAACATAGGACACTGCTCACTAAATCGACAAACTTGCACATAAGTAACTGACCACTTAAAATTAAAGCAGCAAAACAGGACTTCCCTTTTCCTAGGAGATGAAGTTTTCTCTCTTTTCAATTTATCTGAAGGGAGGCTTTTATTGCCAGAGCTTCTTTATGATATTGTATACTAACTTCATTTTAGAACACGAAAAAAATCAAGACTCAGGCCTTTCAGTATTGCATAACTTTCAAGCACAAAAGCTGCAGTATCTGCCAGGGTCAGAATGATACAAAAACACAGGAATAAAAATTAAAAACCAGCAGGACACAGGTGAACATGAACATTCCTGCCAAACAGGTTTGCAACGCGCGCTGACCTATCTCCTCTGACTATCCTGCCAGGTATCACCAAACCCCCATCAGCAGCAGATGCCTGAAGAGGTGCACTTGCTGGTTTCTCAGGAAAAGAAAGCTGACCTTCAGAATTCCTCCTTCAAATGGAAAAGCCTGCTTTCAGCAGAAAACCATTAAGAGATGAAGACAGCAAAAGAACATACACACTGAGAAAATGTTTAACTACAATGAGGGAACTTGAAACTGAAGGTGCTATTCAGTTGTTGAGACAACTCAGAGGCAAACAAATTCTTTCACTGACAGTCCTTTGGAAGATTATAAAACAGAAGTATAAACAAGCTTGCTACATTTTATACGTGAACAGTAGTACCACTTTGCAAGATAAAGTACTTCTCCTTTCCCAGTAGTACCACTTAACAAATCCAAGTTACTACAAAGACAGTGTGTGTAAGGAGCAGTTATACATGCTACCTTTAACAGCTTCAGGCCTAACAGACTGGATTTGGATTTTTATTTGCATAAATTGATCACAATCTCTGTAAACACTCTCTTTAAAATAACAGGGCCAAAAAAGTCTTCCCTAAATCTGAATGCAGATTTTTGGCTTTGGTCAATAAGCCTTCAGCAAAAACAAGCCTGCGCTGCTGTGACTGCTGCTTGGTGCTATGCCCTCAATTTTGTGTTTGTGCTCAGGTGTGAGTTTACAGACAATCCTACTTTCTTCTTCTGCCTGACTCTATTCCTTCTAGCTACTTAGCTCTGGAAGATTATTCTCCAAGTCAGACAAGGCAGCACTTTATAATCTTATAAATACAGAGAGAAATACTAAGGAAAAAATTACAGAGGTTTGACACATTTCGTGGAATGATATAAGCAATGATGAGCAAACAGATCAGTCCCCAAATGGACAATAATCAGCCATTCCCACTGCTGGGAGAAGACACAGCACAGGAGTCAGTTTCACTGAACTCCTGAGCTGAGCTAAGTACCCTCCACCAGAAAAACAGCCTTATGCTGAACACTTATTTGCTATCAGAGCAGCATCATGATTATGAAATAAGACTTTACAAAAGCAGAGATCTAACTGGCCAAGATTTCAATCTGTTAAGTACTCATTGAACCTACAAGGGTTCAAACCCCTCTTGTCCTTCCTGAAAATATCATGCGCTTAAGAAAGGCTCAAAAAGGATAAATCAGTTTAATGCACAAGTTCAATACAGTTTCTAAGTATTTCAACAGTTCTTTAATCACTTCAGTGCTGGGCAGGTGCTGGTCACTGGTGGCTTGACTAGAAGAAGTTGTGGTGTGTGAGTTTGGAAGCCATTTGCTGAAAGCCTGCTCCCCTTCCCTGCTCTCCCCAAGGCCAGTCAAGCTTTACTCCAGATGCAAGAAGCCAATACTGCACTCTGCCTTTTGGTATCTATCTGACCTCTCTGAAGCACATTGGCAACGGGAAGTTCAGTGTACCAAAACTGATACCTTCATACAAAGAAGTACTATTGGTGTTCCTTGTCTCTCATCTCAGCTTCCCCCATAAGGGAGGCTGAAATGGCTGGCAAAGTCTATATTTATACATATATATGTATAAGTTCTGTATGAGTTCTTAGTGTCATGAGCCTGGGACTAAATGTTTTACAGGAATTACTTCGCCATGGTATCTCTTCACTCTGGAGAGAATATAACTGCTCCAAGGCTAAAAACAAGTCCAGCATTTCAGAACGGAGTGAATGTACACGGAGCACTAGGCATCTCTGTTGTTGAGATGAAAAAAGCCAAGAAGGATTTATGGTACACAACAAGCAGTGGTGTCAGCCACTGCTGCTGACAGCAGGTAACTCTCTCTTCTAAACATTAAATTTGATTATGAGTATAACTGTAATAGCCAACTTCCACGAAGAATACTTTCCTATATGCCTGGCAGCAAATGTCAGATTAACATACAAGCTTGTTCTTTCCCAGATTTCCTGCGGTTCATAACCCAACAAATATTAATGCAACCATTCAACTAGCGGCAGAATGATTACAGACAGCAAGGTTTAAAAAGGACAGAAGGACAAATTATTTTTATTATGACTTTTAAGACATGTGCAGCTGTATGGCAGTCCTTAAATAAATTTAAATTTAAGTCTGAAGGATGTGACACTAAACTACTGTACAGTTGACTGCTAATTCTGTGCAAAATTTTAATCGCTTAAGAGTGAAGATTTTACTACAAGGAGTAATTGCATTGAGGTATACCAATTTGGACTCACTGAGGACTGTCTGTATTACTTACTAGTGAATTTGATATTTGCATGTACAACAGTTATTCCTATTATTACAATACTATTTTTGTACAGTGTTACACCCCAAAACAGCTTGACAACATTAATTAACATGTTGCTTATTATACTGTTTAAAGAACTTTAGCAGCTCACATTGAATTTAAAAACAATACTTCATCTTCATTGTACCAAAATCACTTTAATAATTTGGTGCATTTTGCCACAATACAATTTGTTCTGTTTTCATGACAGTCATACAGATTGGACATGAAAACAGATTAATTAGTTTCACATTTTGTTCACATTTTCAAAGACTGTTTCAAATCAGGAAATGTTTTATCTGTACTACCTTACACTGACTCAATACTAGAAACAGATGTCTGTGGAAGAACTTTCTCATCATCATCTCAGGCTTAAAACTGAGACTAATTCCAACCACTGATCCCAGTTCAAGGAAACATAGAGAAGTTCCTTATGGAAGCATCAGTGGTCTCCAACCCTCTGCCTGGAGAGACTGACACCAAGGTGTCACCAGAGATGCTTCCCACCTTCTCATGTACACTGCCTCCTGCTTCAGATGTCTTTCTACTTGGGACTACTAAAACAATTCACAAATTCTTACTGGCCCAAACTGCATTTTCTTTCCTGGCTGAGTCTCAGGAAAAATCCCCACAGTCAGTCTTGCTCTTTATTTGTCCTCTACAGGCTGCGTTGGGAAAAAATCTCGCCAAGATCAGTAGGTAAGGTATATTATTCTGGGGGGTAAACAAGGTTTTGGCCTTCTTTTAGAACACTTAAATAAAACCTGTGAGACAGTGAGAGAGTGCTGTTTGTTTGCTTGTTTATAAACATTTTCTCCTTTTAAGTAAAAGCAGACTAAAGAGTGAGCCTGAACTACTTAGAAAAACCCATAGTAACCACAACAAATGATGTACAAACACACACAAACTCTTTGTGCACACAGTTAACCAGAACAACCAATGCCCCAGAAAAGGGCATATGCATGCCCCACCTCAGGGACCTGCTACACTTTTTTCACATTTAATCTTATACCCGTATGTATGAAAAGGGATCAGCATTCTATTCCGGAAACTTGCAAGCAGAGAGCTTCCAGGAAGGTGTAAAACAAAAGATTACTTCATTCAGCAGTAGGTGTAGAATAAAATCACTATTTTTGTTTAACTAAGAGTGAGACCATAAGTATTTTGCAGATCCATTTCATCTGTCAAAAACTGATACAGTCCCAATTCATAAAATAACACAATAAAGCTTAAAGGCACAATTCTATCTCGATACATATGAACACATGCTACATAAAGCAAGGAAATATATAAACATGGCTGTTTACAAGCCAGTTGGAAAGCATAATAACCAAAAATATACATCACACTATCTTAACAAAATAATGTTTAATGATGACAGTTTAAGTTTGCAATTACATGACATTCTTGAACAAAATATCACTTCTACTTATGGCAAAAGATTTAAAACCGCAAAAACAAGCGAAGCATTTATTCATTTATATGCCATTTCAAGATGAAAAGCCCTGCCAAGGGCAACACTATAGTAGTGCAGCACATCTTTCTTCCTCTTTTTTCTTTTGAAGAGCAGTAAAGGTAAAAAGAAGTTAAAGAAAAAAAAAAAAAACCAACCAAAAAACCAAGGCAGTATCTACATCTACTGGCAATATCTAATGATCAATGAATCTGCTACTGCAATAAATTTGCTTAAAACAAAGCTCTTCCTTTAATGGTTTCTACACAGCAGGCTCCTGATATGAAGAGGGGATGACTGATGCTGGCTTACAATATGGTTCTATAGTAAACTGTGCCAGTTTTACTATCAAATCACCTCTTATGAAACTCTCTTTCTGCCTACCATGCAATCAATTTAACAAAGATCTAAACAACTTAACAGTTCAAACATTCAAATAAATCCCATTCTCCTCCTTCCCATCTATGCTTATTAGAAGAATGAAAGTCACAAGTCACTGGAACAGTCCCAGAAATTGCTTTATCTGTTTACTTTTATAAGACAAGATTGCATATTGAATTCAAGTGAGTCAAAGAAAAACAGCAATGGCTTCACACTTCCACAATATGTGAGAAATGAAGAAGAGCACCAATTCTAAGGCACAACACAGAGCTATACCTGACCTCAGGAGCTTGCTCACAATGTGTCTAAAAGAGCAAAAATAAAACATCATCCGCAAGAAATTTCACATCAGTTTTCTCCCTATAACAGAATACCCAGATCATCACACTATGAGGTTTTACATAAAAGGAAGCTGGTGGAAAGAAAAAGTCCATCATCCAGACAGAATAAACACTGTTTTCAGCTTTATAATCTCCAAAACAAGTAGCTTGACATAAATCTACAAGGGAAATAAAGAAAATACAGACAGGAAAAGAAGGCAAATTAGAGACACCCTCTTTCCCCAGTCTAGCATTTCTCTTCTCCCTCCTGAAGTAAAACCAATTTAATCACACTCACATCACAAAATCAATATAGAAAGACAAAAAAAGGTTAATGAACAATATAGAGAACACAAAGGAAATTAATTTGCAAGCTGAAAAGAAAGAACAAAACTAAGGATGACAGACAGAAAGGATGACAGATTGTATGACTGAAACTACCTCATCTTTCTAATTGACAGGATTATATAAACAGGATGTACTGATATTTTTAGGAGCAGAAATAAGAAAGATACACCAACTGGTGCAACAGGTAATATATGATTCTGTAGTTTATTTTAAAATTGTGTTTAGAAAATGTAAAGCCAGTTTTAAATCACAGCAACACAATCACATATAGAGACCTTCAGAGAGAGATCCTATAGGCAAACCCCCAGCTCAAAGCAAGCCTAGCAAGAACAGGGTGCTTGGGGGCTTTGTCTAGTTGAATTTCTCCAATGATGGAGATTGCAGTCTCTCTGGAATTTTGTGGGGTTTATAGTTTTTGAGTTTGTTTCTTTCTTTCTTTCTTTTACAGAGTTGCAACATCCCTCTTCTTAGTGTGCCCCTATTGCTTCTTGTCCTTCCATTGTGCCCCTGAGGTAAGTTTGGCTCTGATCTCATTCACACTCCCCAAACTGGTACCTCTCCTAAAACTAAACAAGTACCTACTCCTATTTCTCTTGCTAAAACTTTAATCAAATAAATTATAATTCTTTATTTTTCAAAAGTAATCAGTCTCATATAAGCAGAGACATGTTTGCTTAAGTAAGCACAGTTTGTAATTTTTTTGTCAGCAGCAGAATTTGACATATGTTCCCAACTTTTTATGGTTTTTGTTTAGTATTAATTTTTGTATTCCACATTGGTTACCACTTGATGGTAATTCTACTATGCATTACCAGTAGAGAAAGAACACTTCTGCTGCAGTGTCAGAAATATAGATTTCAATTTCTTGTGTTAGGAATTGTTTTCTAGATGAGCAGTTCTCAAAGAAAGGGAAAGCACACAGTGGTGAGGTTTTACAGAGAAACATGACAAGAAGTGTTCACCTGCTCATTCTTCTTGAGAAAGGGGGAAGAGCAGCCATGGACCCAATCTGGAGAACGGGAAAGAAGCAAGCCCCAAGGTGTTTTAGGACTACTCATTATTTATACAAAATAGTACCATCTACACACAAATACTCCAACTACACAGTGAAATTATCATATATTTCAGAACCTGAGATCAGAGTTCAAACCTTAAGAGGCTGACCACTACCGAAGAAGAGTCATTCATAAACCATCAAGAATTCAGGTAAAATTCTCACAGAAAGGACTACCAGCTGCAGGGCTGTATTGGTGAGGCCCTAATGCATCATCTCATCTTGCAGGCTGAGGCAAAAAAATGCCTACTGACCTTCCTAAGATGCTTGTATCAGCCTTGGAGCCTGGATTTTGACTGTCCTTCAGTGTCACTTCAAATCCTCAAAAGGGGAATTTGGCTACATCAAGGCTGGTATCTTTTGCCTGTGAATCTGCCTCTGTCTTTCTCTTCATCCTAGTTCTCAGAAATTCAAAATACATGGAAAGCTTTACTCTAATTTTACTTTCATCCTTCTATGATCCCTCTCACTTCACTGCACAAACCTTCTCCTTCCCAGCTATGATAGCAAATGATGTAATTGGAACACCTATCAACAGATAAATCAGTACCTTGTTACTCCTAAGGCCTATAAAGTTGCAATGTTTTGTGTATTTTTTAAACCAAAATATTCAATCCATTAAACTGACAGTATATTTAAAACATGACAAGGTGTCCAAGGCAGCAAAACACCCATTTCAATTTCATACACTGTGATATGTAGACATTAGAGCAGCTGTGTTTCTTCTATCTTATAGGCCGTATTACTAGGTCTTTATCTGCTGAGACTTCACCAAGATGCTTATGAACAGTATTTTCAAGTCATAGAGAAATCAAGCATTTAATGGCTAAGTAAAAAAGGAAGAAAATTAAATTTAAAGACACAACTGCAATCTTTAAAGTTGCAGTTACATATAATCCAAAAGACAGAATGTGGTGACATTTACAAGAATATCATAGATACAATTAAGAATTCTATTTCATAAACCATCCAGCATTTTAATGAAAAAAGTTAATTCTCAATGGAATTTTAAAATGCAGATGAAGAAAAATTAACATGTAATTACACAGTGAAATTATCATAGCTTTATTTTAAAGTCAAAGGAGGGGAGTCTCCAGTATCATTGCCACTTCCAGCATCTTTTGTTAGTTTATTTTACGCACTATTTTTATTTCAGGCTAAGATTTCTACATTGCACCACAATCGCAAAATGTTAATCAACCATGCCTGACAGAATTCCCCAGTGATTTGCAGCAAGTGCTGATGCTTCCACTAATATCCAGTCTTGAGCAACTCACTTTTGTTAGATTTCCCAGGATGGTGAGTATGCTTTAGTTTCATCCTTCCATTTCCAGATCACCTCTCCATGATTAACAGAGCTGAGACTGCAGACAGAACTGAGCCTGCATGTTCAGCTGCATCAGCTATGCACATCCATTTTGTTCAGTATCTAAAATCCAAGAGTTTCTCCAGCTCTGGGAACCAGACCCATACATTATCACTACTGATCTTGGTTAAAAACAGAATCACTTGAAATTAATTTTAATGCTTAATATAAAGAGCCTTCAAAATTCAAAAGCAGCAATGGATAACAGATTATGTGGTTTGCAAACTGATGTGCAAACTGACAACATTCAAATTAATAGTTGCAATATCCATTTAAAATGTCTTTTAAGAAGCTCCCTTGACAAAGCAACTCCAAAATGCCTTGAACTCCTCCACAAAAAACCCAAAATAGCAGTGACCACACTAGATGCAGGAATTCTCAACAATGTCTGTCTTGTGAGGAAACAACAAAACAAAGGCAAAGAAAAGCTCCAGCATCCACTGACATCTCATCAAGAAATTGTTACTTGTTTTTAAAAGCACAGATGCTGGGACATATACACTGGCTTTACCCTAAAAAGGTAGTACGAAATAAAGTCTGAAAATGTGTGCAGATGTATTTGGGCATACATCCTGAAGACCATTCAGAAAGACGTGGTCTGATTCCACGTTTATTTCATTTTGCTCAATTTACTACTTAATTATTGTTATTTAATGAGCACTGCTCGCTCAGAAAGGTGAGGGATGGGTTTTGTTCATTGCACAGGGGTTCCTTTTACCCTTCCAGCCCCAGGGTCTCTGTCAGCAGGGAGGGCAGCGCTTACCTGCTGAGCCTGGTACCTCTGCTGGGCCTGCGACAGGTACTGTGCCTGGGGCGGCAGGTGCTGCGGCTGCTGGTTGTAGTACGGCTGCTGGCCCTGCTGGCAGTAGCCACTCACACCTTGCTGACCATACTGAGGTGGGATCTGTTGGAAGAGCCAAGGAAAGCAAACACATGAGTGGAAGCAGAAGGACGTGAAACCAAGCTATGCCCCACCCGTGGCAACCTCAGCAGAAGTGACATCCCCGGCTGCACACCTGGCCCAGCGCTCTGACCCCTTCCCTCAGCAGCTAATGGCAGCCCTTAGATCCTCTTGCCTTAGCAGGAGAAGTAAGCTCCATGCTCTGCATAATTACTCTTTCCTGGAAGAGCTTCTGATGAAAATGCCACACTTCTGTAATGCCCACCCTTAAAGCACAGAACCAGTTATTTGAAATATTTGCTCTCCTTGGGAACACTAGTGAGGCAAATCAACACAGGAATCATTCTGATGCGCTGACCCAAAAGCTGAATTGTGGAAAAAAGGCACAACTCTTAAACTGACATTGAAAGAGAAATGCCTTTTGTCTTTTTTTTTTTTCTTTAGCAATCAGGTGCTAATTTAAACTTTATATTTTGCCCACAATCCTCAGGTTTTTATTGTTTGTATTTAAGCTTTACACAAAAGTCTTGGGGTTTGGCAGGATTTTGGTTTTGTCAAATTCAATCCCTCTTAGTCTTCTCCCCCCTACTAAGATACACTTTGTTGTTACTTTTTTAAAAAGTAACAACAAAACAAAGTAAGTGTTACACACCAGTTGGAACATGTATCGTGTACTGAGAACATGCACACACTGAGAATGTTAGAACCAAAACCAAGTCAATTACAGTGTCAGAGAAATTTTCTGCATTGATTTAGTCTGTACGCCTTGTCTCAATAGACACTGACATTTTCTCGAGGTATTTGAAAGAGCACACTTTCAATGGACTCCTGATATTGTGCCCAGATTGTCTTGATTTTAGGTACCCATGCTTTTCCCCAAAGTCTGGAATTTAATATCATTTCAGATGCAGCACATGACTTTTCCATTCTAGAATGGAGTTGGTCCTGCACATCCTTGCCCCAAGCAAGTGTTTCAAATACCTGAGCACATCCAAAATGCTTTGATCTCTGAACTGTTCCCGCTGAGTTTCTGATACAATGATAAATCTGTTTATTCAACAAGCAAACACATACCTGTTCTACCTAAAGTTAATTCACTACATTCATTCAACAGTATTTGTATATGTATAGTATATGTAGTAGTAGTAGTAATAATAATAGTAATAATAATAATAATAATAATAATACCACCATAAATTTAAACACCTGCTTAGGTTGTTTTTATTATCACAACTTGATCTGCTCCTATTACTTCTGCCAGAAGCTGACAGTCCTACCTCTTGGTTACTCCTAAGGTCAGCACTATAACCCCATTCCTGCACTTGCTCTCTTTGCCTTCACATCCATTTTTTCCCCCATCATTTCACAGGCAGTTGAATGTTTCTGTGACCAAAGCAGCCCTTTCTGACAAACACCCTCTCCCCGATGATGCATAAATGAGGCCTTTATAATGCAAACTAAAAAGGGTGTGTTGGAATATCATCAGGCAAACAGACAGCTGGAGTCTGGGATCTGACAGAGGACCACATGGTGATTTGCCCATCATCTGCAAAGGTCACAGAGCCTGGACTGGTTCCTATGAAATGCTGAGGAGAAACCTATGCTGTGGTGCATCTGGCTTCCAGTTACACCGGGAAGGACAGATAACCAGACAGCAAAATATGGGCTGTTAGAAAAAAAGAAAAAATAAAGAGTGTCCAGTTAACCAGATGGTAACAAAGCAAAATATCAGATGTAAGAGCAACCAGAATATTTCTTGAATAAAGATACTTGCATAGGAGAGCTGGAGTTCACCTGAACACAGAAGCCAGGTCACTGGTACATAAAGCACAAGAAAATGAAATTTTAAAATGAAGAGGGGATTAGAAGAACACATGGTTAAAAAGCGTGGCATTGCTATGTCAAATGAAGACATGGAAATTCTGGGACATCAAATGAAGATGCTGAGAAGAATCAAAGAATGAAAAATGGACATGCAGTGACTGCAGAGTAGGTAGAGTGGCAATAAAAAATTCTAACAATACATGCACTTCTACACAAAGAGGGGTGGACTGGATCAATTGCAAACAAAGCACTACTAATAGTCATTTAAGAAATTTGGCAGAAAGGAAAAAAATTGTGGGATGACTAGTAAGCATCATCCTAGGATACAAATTCAGGGAGAAGACAGCTAATAACAAAGTAACATTGTATGATACACAGCATTTAAAAACTAATCAAAATAAAACTCCACCTCACCACGCAGCAGAGGTCTGGAGCTTGGTCAGATAAAGAACCACCATGCATGGCTGGACTACAACAACGCTGACAGCAGCACGCTAGCAAGATCAGCAAAAGGCACGCCGCAAGATTGATTAGGGGGAGACTTCAACTCCCCCCAGACAGACTGAGTAAGCAGACTACAAAGCTGAGACCAAAGTATCAGATAATTCTCAAAGGTTGTTCCATGGAACTGCTGGTTAAGGAGCCTGCATGAGGAGCCACTGCCTTTGGCTCAGTCCACAGCAGCAAGAATCATCTACTACTGCATCCTGCAGCTGCAGAACCACTGTGCATCCGTGACCATAAAGGAGTTAAATTGAGCATCCCTACAGGAACAATCAAACCCAAGGAATCTACTACTGTCGTGCTTAACTTCAAAAAGTGTAACTACACAAAAAATGAGAAGGCTTGTTAAAAGGAATCTCAGACAGCTATGAGAAATAAAATCTGACTGACAGCATCAAAGCTGTTTAACAATAACCACATGGAAAGCACAGAAACAATATTCACCACCCATTCAGAAAGATTTGATAAGAGCAAAGGGACACCAGCAAGGCTCACTGCAGCTTTCTAGAGGCAAAAAGGCATCCCCTTCAATAAGCCAGTGCCAGGTCCAAATGAGGAAAACAGAAAAGACTGTAAACTCTGGCACTTCAAATGTAATAAGACAGGCCAGAAAGAACTGTTGGAACAGCTAGAAAAGGGAATCAAATGAGTAATGATTCATTTCTTCAAACACATCAGAAGTAGGAGGTCTGCCAGAGTCTGCAGTGACAAATGATGATGAAGGTATAAGGGGAGCTACAGAGAGCACAACGCCATCACAGAGAAGCTTAACAAAATCTTTGGCTCTAGCGTGCACTGCAGAAAAATCTTGGGGTGTTCCCATGCTGGAGTCCTTTGTGAGGGACTTGATAAATGTCTCTGAATCTGATGGGACTTTTCATGGAATAAAGTGACAAATGAACAGTCAGAAGTGGCTTGGAACCATAAAGTATCACTCCAGAGGTCTAATCAAATTCAAAAAGCTGAATCACTAATGACCATATACAGTCTCTAAATTGGAGCTGCCTTAGTAGGTGAGAATTTCAGTATGGCTTAAAAAGAAAAGTCAGAAATTTGAGTAATTTAAGACTACGTAACACTGATGACTGTTCAGAGAAGAATGAAGATGAGATTTAGGAAACATCAACACAGCAAAAGAAAATCCCTCTACTGACTTCTTGGACTTACTAGGAAGAGTCAGACAAAAAGATTCAGGGAAATGCAATAAGAATCATCACAGGTATAGAGAACAGTTTCCATAAAAAGCATCCATAACCCTTTGAGGATGGAAAAGACACCAGGAAGTAGGACCATGGTGGAAAGCTACAAAAGCATCTTGTCCACCAACAATTAGGATGCATTCAACAGCAGAAGCAACTTCAGAACAAGAGAGAAACAGGTTGTCTAGTCACAGAGGTAGCAGATGTTCAGAACTCCTTGCCAAATTGATGCTTTGAAAGCTGAAAGTTTATGTGGGCTCAAGCAAAGACTGGACAAGTTCACAAAAGAGACATCCTCTGAGGGTTACCAAATTTATAGAGCCACATCTGGCTCAGGAAGTCCCTGAAGTGAAAATAGCTGGAGGCTTGAAGAGCACTGGGGAAGTACCACAGGCTTGCTTTGTTCTGACTCTCCTCCAGGCATGCAATGAAAGCATCCTGGAGGCAGGATATCCAGGGCTGCATGAAGCCTTGATCTGCCCTGATAGAGCCAGGACTGCGTTCTCACCTCTTTGCAAAAGATAGTCCCCAGAGAAGACAATAAAACCTTGTTCTGCAAGATACTTAGTAACAAATACAAGCAACCTGAAGAGGCAATAACACCTTGACTGCCAAAGCTCTGAGACTGCTCCATTTTCTTTCCAAGTAATCTGCTTTCAGACACTGGTTTAAGAATGGGTACCAGGCTCTTCTTCTGAACTTATATAACAGTTACTTTTGTTAGAATTTTCCTCCATATCCTCCCACTTCAAACTGTTTTAAAAAAACAACCAAACACCACCACCTAAAATACAGCAATAATCATAATGCTACATGTATGTTTGGATGCTGTTCTCTTCAGTGCAGAGACTCATCACCACTGTCTTAGCAGAGCACTCCATATAATGCTGTGGCTATTTAAATAAATTACAAACATGCAAATTAATCCACCTGCTTTACTGATGGGGATCACAAGATACTGTTTATGGACCAATGTTTATTAAACAGCATACAAAAAAAAAGTTAATTAAAATCTCCCCAGAACAAAACAAATCTAAAGCCAATTACTTACAATGCTTGCAGTGAATGACCCAAGTATCCTCTTTCTTCATAAACTAAGCCCTCCCTCCCCTTCTCCCTCACACTTATATTTTTTGTGGCCACACAATGCAGGAGATGAGAATTTGGCAAATTTCACCATGCCTGTGGTAGTGCAGACGTTCCGGAGATGGCTGAAGAGAGATCAGATCTGAGTTTGAATCTATTTCTAGGGAAGCACAGAAACTGTAATAATTACTTTGGACTACTATACGACTTGCACAGTATAAATAGCATTATTTTGGGAGAAGTATGACTGACTAGAACTGATTACACCACTCTGAACACAAACAGAGAAAGGATGAGAATAGAAGGAACACAACTGGCAGCCAACATGAAGAGATGGGGCAAATCCAATTAAACCTATAACTTAGCCCATTATCTTTAATTCTTGTTTGAATAAGAGATCTGGTGGCAGGCATTCTTTTCCCAGGTAATACCTTGATAGAAATGGAAGTTTTAAGCAATTTTTGCAGGTGCAATCCATGACTGATGTCAAAGAAGAAGGATCATTAGACAGCATTAGAGTCATTATAATAATTTTTAAAATTAAAATGTAACAGAATTTGTGTGTTAGCATAGGTACACTAATAATACCAGTAATATGCAGCTACTGCCCTTTTACACCATCCTGATAGCTAAATCCAGTTAATAATGGAAGAAACTTTACACAGTCCCTATCACAAAAAGCTTTGGGAAGTCGCTCTGGGATCCACCTGAACACATCAGATACCATGGACATGCTCACTACAGGGGAAGAGTCCTGGCTACATCCTTGCTTCTCCTGGGTGCACAAAAAGTGAGGCATGATTCTGGCAATCCATTACCCTGGATGATATTGATAAAAGGCAACAACACAACCTGGAAGCTGTGGACCACATGCCATGATATAAAAATCTGGGGGAAAACAGGTCTGTCTGGCCTGATCAGCATTAAGCTTGGCTTGCAGAGAGAAGAAAAACTGAACTTCAGGGGCAGGGGTGACACTCAGAAGAAAGGATGGCACTACCTGGTTCTACAGTGGCACTACAGGTGCCAACTTTGCTGAGGAACAGTGAGACAGAATATTGTGAAACAAGTACCATCCTGAGTAATATAATCATCAGTAACTTTCTTAGCACCTGTAACACTGTAATTACATAGAAATTAAAATTTAAAAATGTATAGTAAGGGGCATTCTCAGAAAAATAAAACCCTACCACCTGGTACTTTAGGAGTAAAACAGCGCATTCCTTCAGTTAACGAAAGGTTACAGTATTTAATTCTAATTACTTTAATTTTACAGTGATCAATTCAGTTATAGCTATAAAGGAAGAGAAGATGTCACTCAGTTACTATCAAACCTTCAAAAAAACCACTTACGATTCCTGAAACAACTTCTGCTTCAGTTTTATATTTCCAAAGTCAGACCTCTGCCAAACCCTAAGTATTTTCCTCCAAACATTCAAACCATGCACTTCTCCATACTTTGCAACAGAAAGCTGTAATAAGAAACTAACTCCTTGACTTCCACACACTTAACAAAAAGGTCTGGTTCATATCAAAAACTTTCAAATTCACATAAGCCCAGGTCTTCATCTGAATGTTTAGCTGAATTAGAGAAAGAAGAAAAATATAATATGCTTATACAGCATAAGGAAATCCTC
This sequence comes from Zonotrichia albicollis, assembly GCF_047830755.1. NCBI lineage: Eukaryota > Metazoa > Chordata > Aves > Passeriformes > Passerellidae > Zonotrichia > Zonotrichia albicollis. Next base: position 65,035,878 of record NC_133821.1, read on the forward strand.
TGGCACATGTTCAGTAGAATATTCTGCCACAGTTAGGGCAGCATGGTCTCCTGTCTCAAATCAACGTGTTCAACCCCAGCATGCTTGTGCACACAGCCTTAACGAAGGCTAAAATCCTTGAATGACAAAAAAGAAAAAATCTAAAAGGAAACCAAGCAGAAAGCTGGGTGTTAATGTCAATGCTATTAATCAGAGATAGATCTGAATCCTGATGCTACGGCATTTTATTCATACATTCTATAAATTCTATTACTTCTTATTACTCAGCTTTGACCTTTTGACAATACATTGGTCACAACGTTCACCTGTGTTACTGTCTTTCCTACACTGCTTGCCTTTACACTGAAGTCAGAACTTTAACATCTTATTAAAAGCCTTTAAAATATTAACACTAGGCCTGATACTGGTCCACCCTGTGACCCAGAGCAAGGAAGCAAAGGCATAAAAAGCATGTTTCTGTGTCACAGAACAATAAGCCCCATTCCAGAACTTGAAGGTAGTGGATTTTGCAGAGTCATTAAATGCATGCCTATGTTGAAGACTGCAGTGCAGCACACAGATCTGCAAACTAGCTCAGATACTGGCAGGAGCCTACACCAAAAGCTGTGCTCAGCTAATTTGCTGTGCTCCACAGAAGGGTGAATTAGGTCAAAGGGAGATCCACACTTTGTAGCCAGACTGCTTCTTGTACACAAGCCAGTTCATTAAAAAAGGTAGCTCAACCATCTTCAGAAGACTCTGCAGCCTGCAATGCAGTCATACCCAGTAGTACAGAAAGGACAGGACTCACACACACGCCTGTAATCCCCTTTTCCCTGAGAAGTACACGGCAGCACAATTACACCCCTTGTCAGTGCCACGTATATGGCATCACACATGTACCTGTCATAAGGTGCTCTCTACATACTGCCTTTTACTGGAGCTTAAATCAAAGTAACATGAGCTAACCAATTATTAATACAGGCAATTTCCCTCTTCTAAAAAAGCCCCAAACCAACCTATCAAAAAAAAAAAGTGTAAAAAATCTACCAAGTTTACAAGATTAAGAAACTCTCCAGTCAGAAAATACTAATGTTAAAGTTCCAAAAGCAACATTAACTGAGCCATGTTACACATATATAGCACCTTCTCTTTCTGATTTATGTTGTCAAAGGCATTTCATAAAATACAGAGGATGTGAAATGTGGCTTAGTTACTGTGGCTGCTAGAATCTTATCATTTATGTTTTCTGACTTCTTAGCTGTGCAACCTTCACATCTTATTAACATAGTTTTTTGCATAGATTGTAGTATGGAATAGTACTTATGTTTTATGTATTGACATATTTTTGATGTACTGAGATTTTGAATAAGTTTGCTATTCTTCATGATGAGAGCCAAATAAATAAAGACTACTGCCACAAAACAGTCAATCATTTATATGGAAAAGCAATATCTCTCCTTCCAAAAAAGAACACTTTGATTCCCCTGTCAGAAATTGATGAAAACTACCTCAGCTATAAATGCTAAATCTATGCCAATATCACAACCACTCCCACTCCCATCTTCCCCTAAAAACAACAAACAAACAAAAATAAAAAATTTGCATCTTTCAGATGAGCTAAAATTAGTTTCAAGGGAGAGGTAAACAGCTGAGTCTAGAAACAAAAGGAACAATTTTTTCCTCCAATAGTGTTGATTTGCGCAGTGCATTACAGCTTGAACTAATGCAACATTTGGTCCATTCTGCAAGTTAAGGGATGAAAATATGATAATCTCCAGTAAGAGATTTCCACATTGCTTTATTTATGCTCTCAGACCGACACTATAGAGAAGACTAAAGATTTGCAACAGAATTGTTTTTGGAAGTGCTATTTGCTAATGCAGTGCTATACACTGCATTAGAGAGAAATGGAGAGAAATCATAGTGCCTACACACACAGACACATGCACACACTCTCAAGTGATGAGTCAGGTAAGATATCTATTCTTATACTCTGCTTTCCTTCCTTTTTTTTTTTTTTTTTTTAAAGTGATCAAAAGAACTAAAAGGAATAATGTAATTTGGTTAAGTAATAGATTTCCACTTTACAAACCAGCAAAAGGAAAAGCACATCACAACTGTCACAAACTGATCTCTGGTGATTCTGATGATTGCAGCTTCAGTAAAAAACTTGTAGGAAACCTCATCTCTTGCTGTGTGAGTAGCATGAAATTCACCTATTAAATGCTGGCCATTACAGAAAAATGCAAAAGCCTATATTTAACTGATTTTTAATCATATAACAAATGATTTATTACAGGGCACTTCTTGAGCATCCATGAATGGAACAAACAGTGATCTTTGATCCTCAAAGATGCCATTTATTTTTCAGGAAATCTGTAACAATTTTGACCACTATTTCTTAAATGGTGATTAAAATAAAATATGGTTAAAAAAATACAGAGAAACATATTTCTTCTGACAAATTCTGCAATGCCATTCAAACCTTCTAAAAGTAGGGAACACAAATGAGAGGTATGGGCTGAGTTTGAATAGCAGGTAATCCAGCTGCATGAATAATCCTCCAATTTTATGCCTTTGTACACAGAGAGACCCCTAACACTTAACTACTGGAGACTGAAAAATCCCTCAGTAAAATAGCTTTCACTCTACATTTCTTCTGGCACATAGTCTTGGTAGGAGGAAAAACTGCAAACATTCTTTAATCTCAGTAGTAAGAAAAGGCAGAATGTGCACACACCCTGTTTATCATTGCTTCCCTGGCATCTTGCACACCCTTGAGTTTTCTTTCTTTCTTCCAGTCTTTTGAGAGAAAAGGGTGCTTTTTAATTAATTCATGTTCTCCTCCAAAGATATCAATCTTGACAAATACTGTCTTTACCATTCCTAAACTCAATGGCTTTCGGAACTAAATCATTTGAGATCATTCAGAGCTCTTTGCCGTATCTCTTAAAACAGCAGGAGAAGAATATAAAAGATCTTTCACAGGGAGCAACTCCATGCACTCTTAAGCAAGTTTTTTTTTAAGCCTTTCTTTTCTTTCCATCTAAACTTGTCCAGTTCCACATAGGGCTTCACAAACCTTAAAGTGCACACCCTCTTTCCATGACAGCTGCTCTTCTTCCTTTATTGCTATCCTGCACCTGCGGAGGAGCAACCCCAGGCACCAATATATGGTGGAGGCCACCCAGCTGGAAAACACCTTGGCAGAGAAGGACCTGAAGGTGCTGGTGGACACCAAGCTGAACATGAGCCAGCAATGTGCTCCTCCCACAAAGAGAGCCAATGGTATCCTTGGCTGCATTAGACAAAGTACTGGCAGCAGGTCTGGAGAGCTGCTTCTGCTCTGCTCTGGAGGGCTGTGTCCAGCTCCGGGCTCCCCAGGACAAGGGAGACATGGACATACTGCAGAGAGTTCAACAAAGGGCCACACACATGATTAAGGGGCTCATGCACCTGTGCTGCGAGGAAGAGTAAGAGAGCTGGGGCTGTTCAGCTTGGAGAGGAGAGGGCTGCAGGGAGGCTGAATAGCAGCCTGCCAGTACCTAAAGGGACTCTATAAGAGAGCTGCAGAGGGCTTTTGTACAATGGCATGTAGAGATGGGACGACAGGCCATGGCCTCAAACTGAAAAAGGGAGGTTCAGATTAGGTATTAGGAAGGAATTCTTCACTTTGAGGATGGTGAAGCACTGAACAGGTTGCCCAGGGAAGTTGTGGAAGATGCACTTCCACATCCCTGGAAGTGCTGAATGAGGCTTTGAGCAACCTCCTCTAGTGGAAAGTATCCCTGCCCACAGCAGGGTGGTTGGAATTTGATGATCTTTAAGGTCCCTTCTGACCCAGACCATTGTATGACTCTATACTTCAGTTTAGTAGTGTCTTATTACAAAGTTATCTGCAAAGGGGTGCATGCACGTTCTAGTCTTTAACAGAGAACCCCTCTGGATTTGGCCCAGACACCTCTAACAAAAAGGCACCACATTTGAGTTAACCCCCACAAACAGCAGACCAGCAAGTCATCTTCTGTTCTGGTCCTTCTCTGTGTTACAGGATATCACTCTTTTAATCAAGAAAACCTTGCAATGACAGAGCAGATTTACAGGTCTTTGTGTTCCCATTATGGATTTGAATCCCCAAGTAGTGTCCACAGCACAGGAGGTTGGTCAAGACACAAAGAAAAAGCGATGACCTCCCATATCTATCATTTAGGTTCAGCAATATCTGTGATAGATCTAGTAATTTGTACAGTCCAAATTCTTCTAGTTTCTTCTATTATAGCGGGATCAAAATCATACTTTTCATCTGGACACTAAAAATTCCCCACAGCAAGGAATCCTGAGGCAAAGAGAATCACTGGCTGAACTAACGGTAAGAAAATTTGATTACATCTCTACCCATCCAGGATAATTTATTACCCTGCAGCATAGCATTAACTGCCTAAGACCAGGATCCCATTCCTGTGGCACAGTTCCTCAATATTCTTTTGAGGGTACTTATGCTGGCTTAGAAAAACAAGAAATACAGAGCTACTCCTATCAGAAACACTTCTTCTTTAGATGAATTTGATCAAAGCGCACCACCAATAAAACCAAAACCAACCAACCAAAACAATTTTTTAAAAAAGGAAGAGTAAATCTTTTCTGTGATGGCTTTTCTTTCCTTTTTCCTACTGGGAACAGATAAAAACCAAGTCAGCCTCTTAAATAGGAGTACTTACATAACAGCTATGATTTCAAATATTCCTGCAAGTATTTTTAAAAGAAAACTTTCAAATCATTCCTTGTAGACGCAGAGTTCAGATATTTGATTTATTCCATTTCTATTATTTAATTTGACCTATTACTTAGCACTGGAAAACATCAAAAGAACCCTGACAGAAACATCAAAGACATCTATCTTATAAATTCACAGCTGAAACCATATAGCACATCATAATTTTTAAAATAATTAGAGTTTTATTATACTCAAAATAAGATGATTACTGTAAATTATTCCTCATATCAGTTACCACAAGTAAGTTTTAGAAACATCTGCTAAATGTAAGTATCTGGATACAGTTAATCCAATTCATGTAACAGTATACTTAAAATGGAACAGAAAAACAAATAAGAACCTTTGAAGTCCTAACATCACTTATCAAAAAATTACCTGTTTTGCTTAACTGAAAATAGCAGACTTAAAAACCTATGAAGAATCAACCACCAAATTCATACACTCGTTCTACAAAACTACTAGATTTTTAAAAAATTAATATTGCAACTAAATTTAACTCAAATACTGTGTTTCATCTGCTAATGTTCATAATACCTACTACTCTTTCAAAGCATCCAAGCTTCTCCAGTATATCCACGCATGGCTCCTTCCTTTCTGGAAAGCTCAAGCCCCCCTTCCCCCAAGCCTGGTTGTTTTGGGCTATTATCCTGAACCTATTTTGTTTAAACATTCACAAAACAGATTCTTGCACTCACAAGAAAATGCTTCCTTCTCATTTATGTCCAGACTGAAGTAATATCTATCTGTACACAAAATTAACACACAAGTGTATAATTGTAGTTTTATGCTCAAGTGCCCCAATTATGCACTTTGAAACACTTTAAAGGATCCATCAGGAACATTCAATACCTCCAAACTGTAAAGTCTTGAGGAGTGTCTTTTGACAAGACAGCTGCATTATGGAGAAATCTTTCAGCTAAAAACAAAGAAAGCAATCAGCTTTGGGCTTTTTTCTCCAGGATACTCTGGCTGTAAAGAATGGTGGGACCTATCTGGTGCAGTGCATTTTGCCACAACTAAGAGACAAGTAGGAAACTGGATAGCTTGTTTTGCTTTTGTGTAATGTCCCAGGTAAGCCCCAAAGGCCCAGCCTCTGGATTGTTTGAAAAGCTGATTAAGGAAAGGTGATCAAGAATGTTTGCAACAGACGAGTGAGGACCCTACACCTTCCTCACTGCAGCCCCAAGTCAACTGCAGCTCCACACACCAGCTTGGTGAACATTCATCCTCTGCCTTCTCACGTCTTACAAAATACTTTTAAGAAGCAGCTTGTTCAAAAAGGGAGTGCAGGAGGTGACTGTCAACAGTTTTTTGTTACATAAATAAATTTCTCTGCACATGTGGTGAAGAAGGGAAGTCTATGTTAACCCATCTGACTTTGCACTGAAATGGGTTACAGGTGCTCACAGAATGCATTACACTCTTTCACACAGACTGGTGATAAACTTGCCACATCCTTCATGTTATAGTTTATGAGAAACACTGGTGGTGTTCGTGGCAGGGGGTAAGTGGGAGGATGTCTCAGCAAACACAAGAGAAGACAAACTTATTTCACATGACAAACACATACCAAGTTCTTAATAAATAATAAGTGAGGAAATCAGGAGTGGTAAAAACAGTGTAAGAAGAAGGTAGATAACTCATTACATTAAAAACATACTAATAAAAGTGCTTCAGGCTGACCCAAAGATGGTTAAGTAGTGAGGCCATGTTAGCAATGGTTTTCTAGAGCAGAGGACTACAGCTGTCCCTGAATCTTTGTGATTCCTCAGTAAAACCAAGACACAGTAACTTACACTGAGAAAATGCAATGCTCTGTGCACCTCATGTGGGATTTAGCACAGGTATCAGTCAGAGTGAGACAAAATTCCAGCTGTAGTAGTTCCTCAGTGGGGCCAACAGAATGCCAAGTTCTTCCAAGGGTGATGGAAAAACCACACATTTTCAGGAAGTTGCCATTCAAAGCTGTTCTAGAAAAAACATGCCATGCAGAAATGCTCCCAAGCTACTCATCCAATGCACTGTATGGGCATTGTATGTCTCACAGTGCCCACCTTTGCAGGCTGAGGAGCTGTGGAAAGAAGAGGTCTCCTGACAGCAGGCACCACAAAAGGCACAGTGTGCGTTGATCACATTTAGGATAATGCTCCAGAGGCAAAAGCACCACGGTCTATAGCTGCAAGCTGATCTGTCTGCTGCCACAGAAGCCCCACTTCTTCACCCACCCTGTCAATTCTCCCTGAATCTCCACCGAGGGTTCTGCACACTCAAACAGCAGGAAGACAATGGGCAGCCTTCTGCTGCCTCAGCACACGCAAACAATTCAGCATGGCCAGACGAACCCGGCAGTGACAAGGGAAGTGGCACTGCAGGTACCAGCTGGGTTGGCTTTGGCTGCTGTTGGAACTGCAGATTCTTTGGGTTTCGTTTTCCATGGCTCTACTCATCTCATGAATCCAAATCCATAACTCTCACTTTCCAAAAAGGCATCCCATGTGCAAAGTAACAACTTCCAGCTCTCCATGCAGGGCCCTGCTAAGGGAGAGGAGCAATGAGAAAGCTGCTGCACTACCAAGTGAAGGTGCAAAAGAAGCCTCTCCTTGATTTTCCAGGGAGGACACTGGCTTTCACATCTCCTCAAACTCAAGACACTCAAATTTTGCCATAAAATTTAATCCACTTTAAGCAGAAAATAGTTCATTGCTTCTCTCACCTAGAGTGTCATCCAAAGGAAAGTAGGAGGGGGACATACAGACAATTCTCTCTCCCTTCCTTACAGGAAGCAAAAACATATAATGCACTTCACGGACATTCTTAGCATGAAATTGCAAGTGGGTAATGCCCATTTAGATTAGTTCTTGAATATTATTAGGGCAATGATCACTTATCTATATTGGTAGTTAGGTATTTTAACCTCCTGTTTGGCTTGGCAAATCTTCCCGAGTACCAGTTGTACTTTAGCGGCAACAGCGTTGCTCAGGCAAGAGCTTCTATGATTAAACTAAGCTTCTGATTTTGTAGTTGCATAACTATTTAAAATATTTCAAACAATAGGTCAATATTTCTCAGAAGCTGTATATACCTTCCAGAGCACAGACTGGAGAACAGGCTGTTAATTTTAAAACCAAGTATTTTCATTACTTAATTGGTTCTGAAGTATATAATTTTTTTTTTTGATAGTATAAAACTAGGGAGAAAAGCTTAGGAAGCAGCACTGTCTGCTTTGGAGGGAGTACTTACCCATCTGCCCTTCTGGCCAGAGGTTTAATAGATTTCTATTTTTATAAAGGACATAAGGGAAGGGGGTGGCTCCATCAGTTTCCTACAGAAACCCAGCTGCCAAACTGGATGTGCCAAAGGGGAATTTTAGGGAATTTTAAAGAGATAACCTCTGCTGAGACTGCAATGTCAGCTTTGTAACCTCATGACTGGAACATGTGCAGTGAATGCTGGATTGAAAAAGCTGTGCTATGGGAGTTAGAAGAAAGAAAAGGAGAAAACAGGAACAGCACGAACTGGGATTATTACTCTGTGATGAGAAGAGGACTGAAGCTAAAAAACACTGCTAGTTCACTGTGAAAAAATACATCTATAGAGTAAGCTCACTTTGATTTGAGTATTTATTGATAACCTTTGTGCACTTTCCTTCTCCCAGCCCTAATATGGTCTCTGCATTTTATGCTGATTCTGTTGTTCCATTTAGCAGGTCACTTGCAGCATATTTTAAACAACACATGGACCCAAACTGACCTCTGGTTTAAATGTTCAGCACAGAAATTACGGGGTAGGGGTTGAGCAGGGAATAGGAATGGGAGAAGAACAGGAGCACTGCCAATTAAAGGCAAATAATAAATAAATTTTTAAAAAATGAAATCAGTGGCGCTTTTTTGATCTAATCCTTCAGCTTCTACTCAGCTTTTCTTGCATGTTGAGACAAAACTAAACTAAATCCCCTTACTTCAAATTATCTTTTTTTTTTCATTTATTTTACAGGAAATAGATAAAGAACTATGTCATGTATTGCTATTTACTCATTGAGATCTGAATGTTTGAAGAAATTTAGTATGCTAAAGAAGCTGTAAAACATTTGTGATTCTAAACAAAGATCAACATTCAAAATGGTAAGGACAGCCAAAAAACCCACACAAATAGAGCAGCCACAAATACCTTCAAAGGTCTATAAATATGTATTAGCAACTCTTACTTTAGGATTAAAAAGGTGAAATTAGTGATTTGCACTCAGACAAGTAAATTTCTATACTAATTTACAGAAAGGGAAGTCTCTTATGGGTAGGACCCCGTTACAAAACACTTCTGATGTCCACCTGTTTTCTTCTGCTCTTCACATATAGCAGTGTGCTTGAGAACCATCCCTTTTACTACATTTAAAATAGATGAGAAAAGATGATGTCATCACATTTCACCTAGAAGAGAAGCAGTAATAAATATCCTTTTGCAGTGAAAGCAGGAATGCTTTATGACAAAATATACCAGCTCTTTAAAAAGAAACATTTCAAAGTAACAGGAATGTTAGAAAGGTAAAATAAATTAATAGCCTATGTTGTTAAAAACTATCTACAAATCTTTATAATCCAATTCTCTCAACAGCTTCGATACATGGTGAATGTCATTAAATTATCAATCTAAGAGAAAATCTGTCTTCAAACTTGAAGATATATATCCCATTTAGCCTAATATTTGGGAGTTTTAGAAAATATGTTTTTCACATTTTGGGTTAGTGACGGGGTTTAGGGAGTGTTGCCTTATTTTCTTTTAAGGGAAACTGTCAACTGAGAACCCTTAAAAAAACCAGCTACAACATCACACCATAAGGCATACACTAATAAATGCTATCTTTAACTAAATGTTAGTCTGCTTCACTAGTGTTTGTTCTTCTTTCTGGGCAGCACTTCATTGAGGATCTGCTCCCTTGAGGAAACATAAGCTGCTTCAGTGCAGTGTATCTCAACATCTCTGCAGAAGAAAAGGCACATAATCAAATAATTAGCAACCAGTGTAACCATTCTGTGCATCAGAAACAAAAACCTAGACAAGCACCTCTCTTAAAAAACATTGCCTCCTCTGTTGCCTCTAACTGATCTGAAAAAATTATTATTTCATCTTCAAGTAAAAAAGAAAACAACTTGTTACACTGCAAGTGGCTTTTCCATTGCCTTTCAGCAAGAAAAGCTTTGCCAAGTCGGAAGATTTTTGCTCTCTCAGAAAAAAAGTATTTCTATGATGTATTGTAAATCTTTACCTCCCTCAATTGGGAGGTAGGTTTTTATGCCTTTCAAAATTTATTATGTCTGCTCGACTGTGCTTTCCTAAAGATCCCTTTCAGCTTCTCTTCCAACTAGCAAGTGAAAATTCTCTCAAGTGCAGTAATGTAAAAGGAGTAGGAAAGAAATTCAGGACATGAACAGGGCAGACACACAATGAAGTGCAGTGCTTTGCACAGCCCTACAAAGCATATTATGGCTCAATTCATGGAATACCCAAATTCAAAGTACTTGCTCTATGGGTCTTATAATTTATTTAATTTGATACTATAAATAAAATCATGAAGTTAGTCCCAGCTGAAATGCTCACATTTCCGAAGAAACACTACAAACTCAGCAGAATCTTGAGCCTCTTCTATACATCTTTTCTAACCACATCCTATTTATTTCCATTATGTGTGATTCAGGTTCCAACTCTACAAACTACTATGCAACTTAAAATTTTAATTGTAAGAGTAGTGCCACTGAGCTTAACAGGGCCAATGCCACTAAGGCAACCAGTGACGCACACATCAATCTATTGAGCTGAGGGATTTCTACCCCAAATTCCCTGGGGCAAGGAATATGGCTTTTCCTACATTTCACAAAGCAGCACATAATTTTTGATGGAAAGCAGGAAAGAAAGATTTCAGTTTTAAAATTTTCCTGTTACCAGCAAGCCCAAAGAAAAGAGCAGAGAGCCCAGAAAAAGCTTTTCAATATGTCTGATTAAAAGGATCTCCACAATGTTCCATCCCATGATGGTAGTCAGGAAAGGTTCCTATCACATATAAGATGTGATAAAAGAAAGTTGTGATTAACTGGAAAACTAATCAGGAATCAACTCTTCCTGCTGCCATTCTTAGTAATCTTTTTCTAGTTTTGTCTAAAGCAAAAGACTATACTACTATTAAAAAACCCAACACAAAACCAAAACCAGTTTCAACCTCGACTACATTTTTCCTGCTGTTAAGCTAATTCAGTAAGTAAAAAAGGGGGGGAAAAAATCACACACAGATGCACTACCAAATTTACCATCAGAGAAACAGGCAATCATTAGCCTAGCAATGACTCTTTCTCTGATATTTCAGTACATATAAACTGCATTAGATATTCAACACTCTTTGTTCAATAGCAAATTCAGCCCTCATGTGCACAAAGTGCAGTAAATTCTCTCATAATTATAAGAGTGCAGGACAACCTTGATAATTTTAATTACTGGGAAGTTTGTCTTGGGTTTCTAAATATCATCAGTAACAAGGTAAATAAAGACACACAGAAATGGAAGCCAAGGCTGTTTTAACAAAACTGTATCTTACTAATACATTAGAATTGCAGGGTTTGGTTTCGTGACCAAGTACGAGCAAGTGTATTTCACTGACTTTTGTAAGATGAATTGATTATTACCATGACATTTCAACCACACACAAAAGAGAAAGGTGACACTACAGGAGAAATGTGCTATCAGTTCAGCAGCAGTGATTTACAGAAAGAGCTTTTCAAGTTTATACTAACAGGGTTATTTCATGAGCTGAAAATAGTTTTATTCCCTTATGTCAAATAACATTTATGTATCTGTAATGTGCACCATACCATAAAAAGGGAGACATGAAGAAAAACATGACTTTACAGACATGACTACCATCACACAGTATTGCTTTATAAATAATGCTGAAGTAAACACAATCTGCATATAAATAACATTTCTTATATTGACTGTTAAATATATTGACAGAACCAAACAGCAGCAAAATGTTGCTTATGGTAAAAATCTCTGCTTTTATTTTAAAGATATAAACAAAACATTTATTTTTGTAACCTTCAAACCAAGCAGCTGTCTTTTGATTTTGTCTGTGAAGAGCACGTATCTACAAATAAAGGAAGAGAAAAAAATCCCCAACATGATAGAGGAAAAAAAGACACAAGTGAGGTTTCACACTATTGACAAGGCTTATAATCCAGAAAAATCAGTTGTGTTAGCCAAGGCACGGCAACATAGCATTTAGGCACATAGAAGAGAAATGCTTGTAAATTCCACGGGTCCAATGAGCAGAGACACAGTTTTCATAATTTTATCATTGTGCTCCACGGCTGAGCGCCTGTCAGGCCAATGGCAAGGCACAGGTTCCCATTTGAATGACATATGGGTTCACCCAACCAGAGAGATGTTAGAGCATTAAATACCACAAACAGACAGGACAAGAATACAAAAAGCCAAATTAGCGCCTGTGCGATGGCGCGCTCAGGCAGGGACCTGCCTGCTCCAGCCCAGCACCTCTGCCAGGTCCCCAGCACCGGGAAAACCAAGTCCTCCAGGTAACAGTCTCTCACCTCATAAAACTCAAAGACACGCTGAAAAATTATACTTCTAAGTGTGGCGGGAAAAAAAGAAAATGTGTATTTTTAAAACACTGGGAAATGTAGACTTAAGACATGTGGGGAGTGAAAAGGGAGCAGGAATTATTCTTTCCCACAGTATTTCTAAAAAAGTGCCATGGAAAATACATTTTACCTTTGTGAAAAGCTGTTCTTCAGACAGAAGTGTTTAACATGTTATATAAACATGTTATGCAGTGAAATGTAAAACACAGGGGGATTTTCATCACATTTATTGCATTTGTTAGCCAAAACATAGTAGTCTTGTAATCACTGCCACTGCTGTAGTAAAACACTTCAGTAATATTAACGAAAAAGTGCTTTCAGACAGGCCTGTCGAAGGGGAAAGAGATTATATTTGAACAACTTGGACCTAAACAAAACAACAAACCAAATAAAACCCCCAAAGAACTGCAGATGAGCATGCAAAAAGAGATCATGGGGCTGATTTCAACTAGCAATTCACCATGCCTTGAAATTTTCTTTTATGAAAAAACCAAACCCAAGTCACATAAATTACTGAACACTGCCTAGGACAGAGGTGTCCTCGCTCTCTACAATGTGATGGAGCAACACATGAACCACACAACACCACCAGGCCACAGGAGAGGTTCACACTTCAGGGCATTCAGTGGAGGAGGAACTGATGGAGAAATTGCATTAGCAATTTTCAGTCCAAGTCAAGTTGTTCACCATGATGGCATATAATGAGCACCGGCTTGGCACAGCAGTATTTGCAAAGGCAAAGGCAGAGAACCAGCTTTACTCAGGCTGCCTAAGAGACCCTGCCTGTACACAGGCAACTTCTCAGGTGAGGAGGAGTGGGCACCTTCACCCCTGCCCCTCACCCTGCACCCACAGCTGCAGCCTCCCCACAGCTCAGAACAACTCAGGGAAGTGGTAGAGATGGTGCCTTCCGCCGACTTAAAGGGAGTTTTTCTTCTCAGTCTTTCTGTGCTCTATTTTCACTCTGCAGATCTCTCTAGACATGGTCTCTTTAGATTTACTTTATAATACCAGAATTCTCTTCTGTTTGTACTGTGTTTTTCCTCCTCTATTCGTTTTACCCTTTCAGTGCTAATGCTATCTATCATCGATGCAGAAGACTTGGGAGACTTCACTAAGTTCTGCAACATTTCCATCAATGAACCAAAAGGACCAGGAGGGAGGATTATCTTCAGGCATACATTCAAAACAGCTGCTTAGGATCAAGGGTACTGATTGATTAATTACTGCAGCTCAGAAGTCACTGACAGTCTCTTTCTGACCAAGAGGAAAACCATTGCTGCAAGAGCAGCAATTCATAATAATCCTTATTAGAAGTTATTTAAACGCACACTGTTTATGCTTTAAGTGGTTGAATTTGTACTTTACTGGCAAAAAGAAATACTTTTTAGGACACTAGTGAATTGTTAGGGAAAGCAACAAAGCCATTTCTTTCCTTAAGACTTCCAGCATCACATCACCATCTCCTACAGTATCTCCACATGCTTCACACGGCAGATGCCAGAAAACTGTTTACAGGTTAAACTTTGCCCCAAAGTTTATCCCAGAATTTTATCTTTTTACTACTGATGGGTTTTTTTTTGCCTGAGAACTACACATTCCAGTGTAACTTTCAACTGAGCACATCCAACTAGTATCCTACTATCTTCTTTATTTTTTTGTAGTTAATTACTAAGAACTTATTCCAGGACTATAGACATCAAAATACTGAAAGAACCCTGACTGACTCAGGAAAAACTCCAAATTCAGTTAAATATCTCCCTAATTGTTCCCCATATAAGCAAACTCTATGCCACCTGAAAATATAAGATGAAGAGGAAATGAATCAAACACTATAATAATCCTTAGTTATTCTAACATCTAACAGTAGAAAACTGTTTCAAAGCTCCCATACATACACAAAACAGTGCTGGCAAAACACAAGAAAAGTAGATATGAAGCAGAATTGTCAGTGATGTCCTCCTTAAAGTACTATCTTCGAGAACGACTCTCATACCCTCTAGGCTAATCCATTCCCATGCTCTGTGGTGGAAGATGATACTCATATTAAAAGATCCATCAAAGCCCGCCCTACCTTAGACAAGGAAAAAGAAATCAGCACAGCTAATGGGAGAGAAATCTTCTGAGCCGTAGGCAGAGCATCTCCCCCCTGCCATTATCTCTCCCCACCCTACCATGCTGAGGGAAGTTGGCAAACTGAGACAGAATTCCCAATTCAAAAAAGCAAGAGCTTTCAAAAATGCTTAAGAAAGGGGAGAGTAAGGCTGAAGATTAATAGGATCTTCAGAGCTCAGCAAAGTGCAGGACAGAGGGAGAAATATAAAACTGATGTCTGTGACGTTTCAAAATAAAAGAAATGTGAAAACCACTTTTTTCTTAGAAGTTGAAATTTTTAGTTATAAGGATGAATATTTCAGTGTCTGATATGGAGATGTGAAAACTCCTGAGGGTTAGTTTAGGATGTTTTGTTGTTTTGTTTTAAATAAAATACAGTACACTAAAGTATGGTGGAAATTATTAAAAGTGGTTTTTAACCAGGATGTTTTCAACTCAGAATGAAAGCATTATTAAACAAACACACAGAAAAAGAAAAAAAGTCTGTCAAAACAGAAGACTAAAGAAAGTTACAAAATCTGAATATTTAGCTTTGACTATAACTGCCAAGAACATACAAGTTATAACTTACAACTGGAAAAAAAAAGTCAATTAAAAGAAAAACAGTATTCAGGGTGGCTGAATACTGTTTTCAGCCACCCTGAATACTGTTTGGGGGAGAAACAAAAATTTTCAATTCCTATCAAGTATTTCTTTTGAAACCGATTTTCTTTTGAGGACACGTTAACTATGACAAAAATTCATCACCCAGTAGAAAACTACACTTGCCACATTTTCCAGCAGTTACAGGTAGCCAAGCAAACACACTGCAGTACACCATCCTATTTTGGTAACATGGAAATTAATAAGCACTTAATACAGATAAAATTTATATGGACTTAAAACAGACTTAGAACAAAGATAAGCATACTGAGTTAAAAGTAATACATTGTGTTATAGTCAGCTTAATGTAGTGCTCATGTAAACCTGTAGGCAGACACAGACTGAGTCACAATGGAATATGACTTTCTTGGAGGCTAAGGTAATTTTAACATGAAAAATGCTGTACCCATCTACAGAGCTGAAGGACACCAACAGGTCTTTTCTAACTCCATTTCTCTGGAACACAGGCAACTTGACACCAATAAAATGAACAAATAATTCTCATAAAATTAATGAAAATAGAGTTATGATATTAAATCTACTGGTACCCTCTTTTAAAATTGCTCTGAAACCAAAAGCATCAAAGAACTGAACAACACTGATGAACATATTTTCAGCTCAGAAAATAACATAGGCTTGATGGTCAATGCTTGGGCTGCAACAGCTCAGGGGTTTTTCAAAGCTGAGATTCCAGTTGAATCCCACACTCCAAGGGCAATGAGCTATTGCTTCTCCCTCCCAGGTGCAGCAAAGCCCTTGCATGAATATCACCTGAACTCCCAACCAAACAAGGCTACAGTAAATAAATTTGGCTCATTGAACACTTACCAATGTGAACTTCAAACAGGAGATACAGGAGACTTTCTTTTTAAGTTTCAAGGACAGTATCCAACTGTTTGCACCCATTCCACCCCCAACCCAAGTTGTGTAATGGATGGAAATGGCAAGAGCTCCACCACCACTGTGAGCACCTGTAAGAATGAACAGCTGTCCAAACCTTTCATCTAACTGAAAGACACAAAAAAAGTCATGCCTAAATTCATTCCCTCTTCAGTGCTTTTTCAACTGATGACCAAGCAGTACTAAACAGAGCGACAAAAAGACAACGATGGGAGAGGGTACGGACAGAGGGAAGCGCATTAACAAGGCAATGATGCCCATCCTTCAAACGTATTTTTTTCCAAGCAGTTATAAAGCTGTTTCTAGATTTAGGCTATACTCAGAAAAATACTCTGTATTTCTGCTGTCAGAGCCAATGAGATAAACAAGAAAGTCCTGCAGGAAGATAGGTAAGTCTCAGGCAATCACCCAGATGGACGAAGGTTTCAAGTATTAAGATGTAAAACTGCACTGAAAATACAGGCTAGGCAGAAAGCTAATGATGGTTTGATAAACCTTATTAAAAACCCCACATGGATAGATGGCAGTCAGTGCCTATTATTGCAAGGCTTGGATGGGATTACTTTAATTAATGTTCTACCTAAACTCTTACTTCAAGAGCTACTAATTACCATTAAGAACTACCAGCTATATCTGCAGATTAAACATTTCTCCCCACCCCAAAGACCCAATTTTAGAAGCTGCTTCTACGACAAATTATTTGTTATATTGTTTATGGTGCCATAGAAACCTCTACATACTTTTAAATTTCTGGTAAGATCCTTTGATGTAAGTCCTTAAAAAAACTTGTTGAACAGATACTCACAAACAAATGCCTCTTTAAGTCTATGCTGAAAGAGTGTGAAAAAATGTCAATATACTTCATAACTTTAAAGCAAAATTAGAGGACTCCCAGTATTTGATGCAATCTTCATATTGACTTAAATCCTGTAGCTTTCTCTTTCTTTCTAAATGCACATACAAATAGAGAAATAGGAAAGACCTTGTCTTGAAGATGCAATTTTTTGTAGATTGATGTATTCTCTTTTAAAGGGATATAATTTTACAATCCCTCACAGGTGAGATAGTGGGTTTAATATCTAAAGGAAAGTACATATTTGTCTTTATGTCAATCTGCATGAAAGAAAAATCACTGGTAAAGTAGCAATAAAATACATGCACTGCAAGGATCCATCTACATTCCTATTTTGTGGCTCAGATTTGACATATTATTTGCCATACTCAGAAATGTAGTATTTCTGTATGCACACACATTAATCTTGACAAAAAGATCTTATTTCAGTCATGCTGATCCTATTTTAAAATTTATTTAATACTCAGCTATAAAAGGCAAATACTATTTTATAATTGAAAAGGACATCACAGTTGAAAAATATCCCTGATTGAAAACACTATCTGAGCAGTTAAAAGAAAAATTCTACTGTCTTCCCTTTAAAAATCAATAGAAGAAGACAGCTATGTACAGATTTGGAGAAACTAATAAACAAATTGCAAGAACAAAAGCCTTACCAGTTTCACACACACATACACACAAAAACTCAATCATATTTTTCCCCACAGTATTGTGAATTTAATAGAAACTCTGCTGTATACATATATGAGATGCTGTAATTAAGAATTTTTGTATCTCTTTATAGATATCCACAAATTTCAGTAAGCAATTATATAGGCTTACAGTTTGAAAAAAGTGAATTAAAAAAGGAACAATTCTAGTAGAGAATATCTTTGAAAAAGAAAGTTAGTCTATTCTCCTGCAAGACAGAACCTCCCTTTATATTTCTCAAAAAATATGTAAAACTGCATGAGAGCATAATGGTCTTAGTATAGCCAAAACAATAGCTTTGTACAAGTAAGAAAACACAAAGAACAAAAAATAAATGTAAAACCAATCAAACTCTGTACAGCAATTATGATTTAAAAGTGACTATTAGCAGAGCTACAATACTTCAGACAAAATTTTTAACATTTGCTTTCTCCATCTGTCTTTTTTAAAGACTTATTTCAGCAGTGAGTCAGATTTTGGACAACATTTGATGTGGTGCCATTTAAAAAGTAAGAGAAATAAGAAGGAGATTTTATGAAATAAATTCTGTCAAAATCCAAGGCAAATCTGGAATACGACAAAAATTTCATGTCAAATAACAGTCTGCCTGATGTTTAGATTGCTAAGATTATTTAGGAAATGTGAAGAAAAAAGTAAGCTTTCCAAGCAGTCTTAAGGAACTCAGATTCCTGTGTATGTAACGTATTAGAAGAAAATAGATACATGAATTTAATTAAAAGATTCTGTGTTTGCCTATTGCTGTTATACACAGAGGAGCAATCATATGCTGGTAGCAGATCCATGTCACTAGAGTGACTTCTGCAATTTTTCTTTTCCATGTACAAAAGCAACTACACATCTATGGAGGCAGCAGCAAGAGGGCCAGCTATCACAGTCTTTTATTCTTGTAATTCACCTTTGCTACCAGTGTTGTACAGGTTCTTCTCTATCAGAACTAAGGAGAACAAAAACCATTTCAAACAGCTGGATGGAGCAGACAGCATTTTGATGAGTGGATCTCTGGCATGGAGAATAAGTTCATAAAGTAAGAGTGCATTGACAGCACATTTCTTTTAAAAAAACGATCAAAAAATTTACTAGCCCATTAGAAGTGCCAGCCTAAATGTTTTTGTATCATCCTTCTGAATAAATGAGAAGTTAGAGAAGTCAGACAAAGCTTCTTGAAAAAACTCTGTTCTGTAAAACTAGGAGAAAATAATGGAAACTTATCAATTCCTTTTAAACATTTATTAGGTCCAGAATGGGACTGTTGCACAGAAGAGCACAAAAGCATTGCCACACAGTTTTGGCAGACCCAGTTGCAGCCAAAAAGGTGCCTTTCTCAATGACATGAGCCTTAATTACCCAATTATGTCTTATTTTTAAGTTATTCTGACTGTGGCAATGGAACAAAACAAGTTGATCTAACTGCCAAGTGCCAGAAATTCACCTCCTCTCCATTCTCCCAGCACATGCTCCCAAGTTTTTTTTTTGCATGGCTTTGGCACCAGCCTAGCCATGAGCCAAGCCATTTTAGTGCACTGAACCTGGAGAAAACTAAGGCTTCTCCCTTCCTTCCCAACAAAAAAGACCCCAAAAGTCTCCCACCCATTCAGCAAAACACTGCTAAGCCCACGAAAATGAGGAACGAACTGGACTGCCCCAAGGGAAAGCAGGAGATCCAGCTGGAATCAATGGGCTGCAAGAAATAGAAAGGCATCCAAAACTAAGGAAACTGTTTCCCACAGTTGCCCAAGTCTGACTCAGATTTGTAACACCAGCTAAGTGCCATGTAACAGCAATGTGATTGATGCAGACTGTATTTTGCATCATGCAAAGCAGAAAAAGCGTAAGAGAATCTCAGAAGCGTAAAAAAATCACTCCAACATGGAAGACATTAAATACATACATACACATCTACACTTAACAACACAGACATCCTTACTGAATTTTGTTAGTAATTAGCCCTTCATCTGAAAATGCTTAAGTAATTCACAATGATGCATAAAATATATCAGTGAAGCTGACAGATATTATTACCTCAGTAGGGGCTGCATATTAAACCTTGCGTTCAAATCTATGGCAGAGTAATGAAGCCCACCACCTACTCTCAACTCTTTGAAACAAACTTTCCCTATATGGAATGACATTTTGCCTGTTTATCATTTCCTACCAATTTAGTTTGCTAAGTATTTTTTCCCAATTCCTTTCTTCCAAATACGTTGTAACATGTCTGGCATGCTGTAGTTTTTTAAGCACTTGGGTAGTCAATGCACATATATAATCCTGTTTTCAAAGTCATAACATGCCTTGAGGGATGTGAAAGGTGTTAGGAAAAATAAATAAGGCAGGAAGAGTCTTTGGTTCAGCCAACCAGCCTGAAGTTACATTTTTCTAAGTCTTGTATGTGTTCTTAGCCACTTTTAAGTATGTGTTAAAAGCATAGAAACAATAAAGAATTTGTAGTTCTTCAGTGAGCCATGAAAACCTCTGTAGCTCCCTGGTGCACATGTAGAGAAGTAATGCGTGAAGAAAGAAGATGGTCACCTTCTTACTAGTAACTGCATTTGGGTGTTCAGCCTACTTAAGCTCTTGAGTAACAACTTACTTCAGTGGCTAAACCAAAACCAATATTTAAGAAACTCAACAAATTTATAACAAAAGCTACTGAAACCACCTACAGAGAAAAGCCAAAAATTATCTGAAATAAGAGAGAGAGAGAGACTACGTAAGTTATTTTCAAAACACTGTTATTAGGGTATTGCCAGGATTCTTCAAACAGAAAAGATTAGTATCTTATTTGTTCAATCTGCACAGTGCATGTATATATGGTTACAAAACCAATGACATTTTTAATTCTTTTTCCTCAAGTTTTGTATTTCAAAAATATTTTCTGAAAAACACAACTGCCTTATAAATGAAACATCTCTAGAACAACCCCAAAAAGTTGCAGAAAACCAAGGAGGGATGAAGTGAGAAAGACAAGCCCAGATGTTTAAAATATTACCATTACTATGGGTACCAAGGTAAAAACTGAAGGGATGAATTGAAGATACACTCAGCGCTCAAAGCACCTTTCTGAAATACAAGATAACAATTTGTCTGAGAACATCTTCTCCTTATCTCCCTCTGAGGGCTGTAAGATTATTAATCTTCAGAGCACAAATCACTGCAAAACTACAATTCCTGATGTACCCTGCAGCCCCTCACTTACCTGAAGTAAATGAGTCCTTGCTAAGAGGAGGCAGGTAAGTTTTAAAAAAACATAAACCTAGCTCTGCTGTCCAGTTTCCAGCTTCTAGTGGCTGGACAGACATGTATTTCTTCCCACGCTCCACTCTTTTTGCAGAAAAAGAGGTAAGGAATTAATCAATTGAATGAAGGTGAGTATTTTTGGTTTACTGTGGAAGAACAAACTGAAGGTGATACTGCACATATGTAACTGCCTCTGGGATGAATTTTGGCAATGCCTTCTACACAACTCTGTATGGTATTAAATAAGCTCAAAGCAACAGGGTATATTACTAGGTTTCCACTGTCCTCAAAATGCTTCAGCTGACCAACAGAAGAAATGAAACACAAGATGAAATAATTAAGTGGCACTGGCAAACAGGAACAAAGCCCTCTGGTATAGCTCAGACAACAGGATCAATCCAGGACAAATGCTTGTTTCTCCTCTCTGAGTTTACAACTGCACCTGTGGTCCTGCACTCCGGAGCAGCTTTCTCCAGACAGGGAGAATTGTCCTATCAACTTCTGTAAGAGAAAGCCAGCACATGGCACACACATGCCTGGAGTAAGGATGATGCCATCCGAGACAGGTGCATCCTTCCCAGGCCTGGAGTCACAGCCACCACACCAGGGGTTAATCCCACACACTCTGGTTATGACTAACGGCCCAACTTCAGCTGCAGCACCTCTCCTGCGTGGTTTTACAGGTTAAATGAGGAAAATAAAAGGGGGGTGGTTAGGGGGAAGTGTTTTATCCCCATGATATCCCCATAGTTTGGCTGAGTTTCATTATTTCAGCCAAGTCCCACTGCCTGGCTCCTCCATCCCACAATTCAAGCTCAAGTAACTCAAGTGCTGCAGTAATCATGGAGAAGAGAGTTGCCCATACCACATAAGCACAAGAGGCTCTGGCAGCACCAAACTGTCACCAAAGTCTCCACAGTGTCCACTGGTGCTAGAAAAGATCCACCCAGATATCAGTGAAGCAAAGATTCCTCCAGTGTACATCCCAGGAATGCACAAACCACCACGTGAAAGTAACTAATTACATTTATTGCATTCACTGCTTCAGGAGCAGAAGCAAAAAAAAAAAAACCACCAAAAAAAAAAAAAAATTCCAAAGCACCAAAACAAAAACAAAAAAAAAAAAAAAACACCCCCAAAACAAAAACAAATATTGTACAGAAGACCACTGTTAGTCTGTAGAAAAATTAAGAAGATGGACTGAGAAGCATTCAGGAAAACTAGCTGCCACCCCACAGAGAGGACAAGGGAGTCTCACCCAGGAGGTGGCCAACACCAGTTCGTCCCACCAGGGCCCCACTGGGTCAAAACAAGCTGGGTAATAAACTCTACCTCACAGAAGATTAAGACACTTGGAATTTGGTGCCTGTTCCAGCACCCACCCCATTACTGTATTAACCACTGGGGAGGAGGCAGATGACATACACCAAATTTACTGCCCAGTACTGCAAAACCATTAATTTATCTTACAGCTATTTTACTGGCACAACCCCTGCTCTATAATGGCGCTCTTTTCCTGACTATGAGAAATTATTGGGCAGTTTGTGCTAACTGCTTTCCCGTCATGTTTCATTTCCAAACACTATCTTCTGTCAGTTTATTCCCATTCAACCCAAAGTGACTGTCAGCATGAATACAGATGATCTGTTCATTTTTGTAATGGTCTAATTTTGAGAGCAGTTTCCACCTTCCTTACTCCTTGAACTTAAAAGGCCAAGCAAAACCAACAAAACAAAAATAAAAACAAAAACTAAGGAAAAATAGAATCAAATAAAAATCCACCAAAGCACAGGTAGATTAAATCTCAACATTATGAGAAATACATTCTGTGTATGCCATTGACACATTTGTATTTTACTTTGTTTGAGAAAAGACAAGAAATGTGGAAAATATAAAAGAAATAACCAGACAAAAGGGGAAAAATGCCCAACCAAGCCCAGAATCACCCTACTCCTGCCTGTTTTATTTGCACATAAACGTTTTTCACCATGAATAAGCAAATTCTGCTTTTATATTCCTGCCTATTCCACTAATTTTAACATTTTACCTAAAGTCTTTCTTGAGGGGCTGAACCATCCTCTCCTAATACTTACAAATGTCCATCTGCACTGGAAACACTCTGAAAAAGCAGCAAAATCCAATAAGGCTTGGGAGGAGGAACGGTAGGGTTAAAATGAAAATAAGGAATCCCTGGAAATGGTCCTGCGGTGCAATTATGTAACTTGGTATCAAAGGTGCGAAAGCTAGAATGAAAATATTTGATGTGACAGCTCTTCACCTCAGTTGTAGCATGCCCTATCTAAATAGCAGGAGAGCAGATGGTAATTTTCAAGCACATTTAGACCGGAATGCAAACGATACTTAAAAATAAATACATAAATAAACAAATAACACTATACATGGAATAAATAAAATTAAGCCTGTGGAGGGAGAGAGAGCATCTTACCAGGCTAGCCAACACAGTCAGAGGAATAAAAAACACCACTGCACACACAAATTCACAGTCACACAACTCCTTCTTCAGATCTGACATTTATGATTTATTTTTCTAAAATAAGCTAAACCACCAACTTGTGGAGCAATACAAAGATACGTGCACTTGTCCTGGCAAAAGCTTTCAAAGTTCATTGGTATTAAATCTGCAGCCCAGTAAGCTGTGAAAACTCTGTCCTTTCAAATGAAGCAGCTTTTGAATACTTGTTGTGAAAATTTTGAGTGAATAAGCAGACTGCATAAAATTTGTTCAAACACCCACTGCAACCTAGAGATTTATGCAATGTCAGACTCAAACTCCAAGTTATTTTAAACATAAGGAGAAATAAATCATTTTAATGTTAATAAAGACTGGTTTCAAAATGCTGCTTGCTCCACAGATAATTCTGAATAGTCTTCCAACTGTCCAATCAAATAAATCAATATCTGGGGTCATGGCAGAGGGGGATTTGTGAGCTATACATGCTCTGTATTTAATTGTCATAGTAAATCCCAGATTTAAAGCATCACTACAGCTGACAGGGCCCAGAACAGCCAGTGCTGTGACCAAGAGTGGTGCCTACTACTGCCCAGGAATCCACATCACCAGGATGCTTCTGCACTTGGAGAGCTACATACCACCACATACACAGATGTGCACACAGAATATATTTATGGATGCATGTGTATAGTACATCCAAGGCAAAATTTAACAACACTGGGACCAAAGGGAAGAGAAAAGACAGAAACACACAGTGACTTGTTTTCAAGCATCTAGTATTCACCAGTATGGCTGGTGGCAGGGAATGCCCACAGACACCTTTCCCAGCTCTCCTCAATGATACAATAGGCCAACATGTTTTTCTGGTGGTTATCTTTTCTCTTTTGTTCTATTCTAAAAGGTGACAACCAACACCTGACAACTAAAAGGAAACTGTCACAAATTTTATGTTTAAGTTGTTTTAAGGAAAAAACACACCAGTTTTCCCACTTAAATAAAACTTCTGAAACTGCTTTTACATGTACTATTCTAACAAGCTACATGTATACACAGTCCATTGCATTACTGATCTTTCAGAGATCCAGTAACATCAGTAAACCATGGAAGAAAACACAAAACTAATTGTGCCTGAATAAACTATTGAGCACTCTTACCTCAATAATCCTGATGTTAACTATTCCAAAGCCCTGATGCTTCATGCACAGCAACAGCACCTAAAATTTAGAGTTTCCCCTGCTTGCATAGCTACATATCCTATACCTGCTCTCATCAGTTGAGGTCAGTCACTCTGCAACATTCCTCTTGGTGCAGTCACACCAGCTTTGCACCCCAATGTCCTACACTCCTGCAGAGACCTACCTGACTCTGTGCGTTGGCCAAGGTGTCCCTTGAGTACATCTCTGTTGGTATCTGCTCCCTCTACTCATACTCACTTTGAAAGGTCCTCCCCACCTCCAGACCTTCTCCTGTGATGTAACCCAAGTACGCCTGAACTGGCAAAGAACACAGCAAACTCTACTACTCTTGAGAACAAATCTGAACCCCAGTGCCACCCAGAGAGAGTAGCAGTTTCCCCTGACAGAAATATGGCACATTTAACATCAACTGAGACAGAAAAGGTTTCAAGACAAGACTGCATTAAGGGGGGGAAGCAAGATCAAATGAAGTCCTGAGATAAAAGCAATTAATTGCTGCATCTACAGCATGAGTGCTTCCACCTGATGTGCAAGAGCAGATTTGTTCAAAGCAAGCTAGAACTTCAGCACACTGAAAACTCAGATTTCACTCCCATGTTTTGCAAGAACACCATTTCTGCTCAATAAACATTATTTTGGATAAAGCACTACTATATGCAGCACTGGGTAGGTGTTTTATCATTTATTTGCACATATCATGCATTTTATAATAAATTAGCATAGCAGTTCACCAGCAGAGTCAAAATTTGCACTGAAGCATCCTAATTACCAGGATTCTTTCTATATTCCAATTCTAAAGTGTTATCTCATTTGCTCATTAGTATGTAATATACATGCATTCCTAAAAGCACATACAACTGAAATTATCATAAATATATAACTACAGTTACATTTTTATTAGGTTTACCAAAATCTGAAAGAAAACTGGACTATTAAATGCAAAACTTACATGCAAAATTCTAATAAATAGTGTCTTAAGTTTAATTTATTCTCCAAAATACCCCAAAAATGTCTAAAGTAAAGACTTATATTTTACATAAAAATTAGCAATAACTGTTCATTTTCTAGAAGAATGAGAGGTTGAAAAGTAACTTGAGTGTATTGTACACAGACTCCAGGTATGAAAAAATATAAAGCCATTTCTTAGCAATTAATAGAGCCAGACTAAATTGATATGATTAAACCTCATTTTATCTACTGTATAGTTTTATAAATTTGTAAAATTTGCTTCCTTGTAGTCAATTTTGGAAAGTAAAGTGTTAATCGATCCATATTAAGACCCTTACACCCAAAGCATGCAGACAAGAACAGATACACAGCAGTGTGCTTAGTATGGGTATGCTTGCACACATTTTCACAAGGAAACTAGTAAGGGAATCTTTGCTTTATTTGTATGTTTTTGATTTCACAAGACTGACAATCAAGATGACGGCTAACCAACATAAAAAATGCAAAAATCATTCTCCAGAAGTGTCTCATGCGAAGTCCACACCTGATCTCCCTTCCTTGGAGAAACTCTCAGTAAGCTTCAGTGGTATATAAGCAGCTAAAAGGAAAAAGCTCTCCACTGTTTAAATGGGCTTTATGGAGTTGGAAAGAGTCAAATTCAGGAGATAAACTTGTGTGTGTCCCCTGCAGTGAGTGTCCTACTCAGAATTCCTCGCTACCAGCCAGGGTGGGTCAGCGCCTCTCACAGGCCGAGCTTGCCCCTGCTGTGGAGCCCATGGCAGCGCACAGGCTGCCCTGCCAGCCTGCTGCCCTCTCAAAATAAGGTTTCTTTTCTGCAGGATGCAGGTGCAATTCTGCCCATGATTCCAAGTGAGACACAAAATACCATTTCTGTGTCTTCTGAACTCTTACAGTTTGCATGTGATGTTTCAGAAGAAGTAAGAATACCTTCCATCTCCAGAAGGTGTTTTCACACCTTCTACATGTATTTTAAGTTACTTGCCTGATGGCAAACATCTTGGGCCCAGAGAACCCACCTCCACAAAAAGCACTCACTTTTACAAAATTAGGAACCAGAGCACATAGGGGGTTTTTTAGTAATTAAAGTTTCTGGTTTCTGAAGGCATAACAATGTGGTGCAGATTTAATAAACTGACCACACTGTTGGAACACATGATTCACTACAGAAAGAAAAACAAATGCTCTGAATGCAATATGGCAGAAGGAAAGTGATTTCACATTCATGTCACTCAATACTTTAAACACCATGTTAATTTTAAGACCTCTTGGGGTTATTTTGATTTTTTGAGTTACCTGAAGGGCATAGTAAGCCTTACACAATATTTGCACATGGCTGCAGTTCTCTAGGCAATGGGCCTTCCCTGTCTGTGAAAGTATAGCCCATATATACCTCTGTGCTGCACTGAAAAATTCTTTAAAGCTTTTGGTCTCGTGTATTCAGTTATACACAAGTTCAGGCCAAGAAACCTGAATCACTTCCTTTTAACCTAAAAGGTCTGTATTCAGTTCTTTGGAATTTTTACTATCAACCACACTCTCCAGTTCACTGCAGCCATCCTAACTCTGTATCTGAGCAGCATCTCTATTAGCCATTTTGAGGGACCAAAACCCAGATTCAGTTTGCCAGTATCACTTTCTTTTACCCAGCCAAATATCATATTAATGCTTTTAAACTGCAGGACTGCACAAGGAACTTGCACTCAACTGATTATCTACCATGACCTTCAAAGCTTTCTCTGTCACTGCGTTTCCAGAAGAAAGCAATATCCCGTAAGTGAGAACTGAATTTTAGTTCACAGATCACAATGGATTTATTAAAATCAAAGTATTCTCTATAAGTCTGGTTTTATCTTCATTTAAATTGGCAACAGGAAAATGTGGTGTGGATAATGCATTTCATCTTGTGGTGTTTTTTTTTTTTTAATAATTTTATAGGAAAGTTTAGTCTCACTGATTGGTAACTATTCTGTTTCAGTTTATTAGTGGCTCTAGCTTCCACACCATGCTTGGCAAGTCTTTTTGCTAACCAGAAAAATGTATTTAATGTCCTCATGCACTTATTTAAGCAATTAGGTGCTTAAACAAATATTTATTCAGTGCTTAAGTTTAACATGCTTATTACATTATAAAAATGGCAAACAGAACATTTCTTTCTTACCAGATCATTTTTTAAAATTCATAATTAGTCCTCATTTATAGTTGAAGGAATTTTACTCCTTTTAAAATAGGTCTTCATTACTTAAAGAAACCACATAAAAATAAACTTGATCCACATTCAAAATATTCTTTATAAACAAAACAAGAAATTGCTTAGAGAAGTGAAGCTTCTAGTTATAAAATTCTGACAGATGCTGGAAACAAGAACAGCAGGACAGCATTAACTTTTTCTTCAATTATTTGTTCAGTAAAAAAGCCTTCAAGCCATTCCAAGCATCATCTACAGAGAAAAAAAACCCTTCTAATTGATTCAGCTTATGACCATTCCCATCTTCTGTGCTGCTGTCCCTCTAAAAGCAACAGATGTGTATGTGTGTGTGTGTAGGTACACAATATATCTATCAATCAATACACATCCATGCTCATGGATTTTATACAGTTGCTTATTAGAGCTCAATTCTTTCTGCATACAATTTAATTAAATCCAGCTATGGTCCTCTCAACTAAAAAAACACTGACTGACTTCTGTGACTAGCTCTTCTTCATCTGCTTTTGAATTCCTCAGTGCCAGACACAATGTTTTGCCAGACAAACTGCTGCCTGCATTTACATGCACAGTTTGAAACAGACATTCCTAAAGGTTTCAATGCTTGCTGGAGGTGGTGTTCAGTCCCTGCGTCCCCCTTCTCACTCTAGCACAAGTTACATTCTTGAGGGACAGGTCATCTTGCTTTTACTTCATTTCAGAGGTACCTAGCAGGTACTGGTTAGTAACCTCACCTCTTGCCTTCTCTGCCAGGACAATAACTCACAAGCATTTAGTATCATTTGCTTTTGAGTACTCAGTTACTCAGAAATACATAATATCCCTCTTGATACAGAGTACCACTTACCTTCCCCTTCTATCCATTCAATTCTCTCTACATAGGTTATAACCATTTATTTTAAAATTCTAATCCTGTGAACCATTCCACTAGATTTCAAGTAATACCAAGCAAACAAAATTTGTAATTGTAAATGAGAAATTCCAGCTTCTCTTGTTTATTATCCTGGCTGCCAGGATTAGAAGGATGGGGTGGGGATGGGGGGGTTGTGCCCCTCTTGTCATCTTTAGTTTCTTGATCACTGCTGTCCACAAAACCATGATTTCAATCTCAGTGTGTGCTTATGTGTTCCTGTAATGACATCCTCCATCTCCACTGCCCCAGCTCTGAGCTCTTCTACTCACCCAAGCCAAAGTGACCTCAAGAAATAGTTTCTCTGCTTACCAGGGGGAGCTCAGCCTAAGAACATGCTCCCTTCCCTTTACAGACAATAACCAGCTTCTAGAAAACACCAACACTTACACTAAACTACTCACCCTACCAGTGGGACACTTGCAGGATCTTTGTTTCTGAACTCCTTATCAGGAACACCTTTTGTGCCAAACTGGATAAGGAGGCTTTTAAAAAGCTTCTGCCTACTGGCAACTAGCATCAAAACTCTACCTTACTAATGTGAACTCTTCCATCACAGCTGACCGAGAGAACAGCCACTGCAGCTGGGGAAAGGGAATGGGAAAAGGAGAGGTGCTAGGTTTCTTCCACTGAATGGAAAAAGTGTTTTTTCTCCTACTTCATGGGATGTTCTGAGACTTCAGAACATCCCTTGGTAATTATCTTCTGGGAGTCTCTACAGCATCAAACGTGTGAGGCACTCTTTTCTTCTTTGTGTCAGAAAAGGCCTGTCTAGGTATATTTTCTGGTCAGTGGAACAATTCAAGATTCACACCTTCAGCCTTCTCCAATCCCACAGTAGTGTATTTATTTCTGCTACCTTGAAATTTCTGACATAGTAATTTTGTTTTCAACAGAAAAAACAAACAAACAAAAACCAACCAAAAACCAAAACCCAAAACAAACAAACAAACAAATCAAAATCCCTATTGCTTTGATATGCAGTATGATTTCAGTTCTAAATCAGTGGTGGTACTACAGGGTGTCCAAAGGTATGGTAAGTCCAGGCAAAGACACTAAAACACAGCCAGCCACATATCAGCACCTTTGTTCAGGAGAAAGACTATCAACTTTTTTGTTAAGATTTGCATCCATACACTTATTTTCACCTCTCAAGTATTTTCTTAATAGTTATCAAAAGAAACTTCCATTCAAATGGCTGCTTTTTCAAGATGTATTTGTTAATACAGGTCCAGATTTTCCCACAGCCCTACTGTCACTACATTTACCTTGACTGTCTCCCAAGTGAAAGGGGAGGCCTTTGACACAGATCAGCTCAGAGCCACTGCACTTTCCTACAAAACAGCTCCATGAAGGGACAGGCTGCCACAGGAAGGGCTGGTAACCTGGCTCCCCCACCCAAATGGGAGCCTCCAGTTGGAAAGTGCAGTGCTAAGTGCAAAACTGGCATGAACAGCACAACCTTAGGCAAATTTCACTAAAAACCACGTAAGCCAGTGGCAGAGCTAACAGCCAGTGGAGCCCTTCCTGAACACAAACAGGGAGACCCCCCAGCTATACTGGGTCGGTTTCCTCACCCAGTAGAGAGAGCAAGCAGACAACTGCCCAAGCATCCATAACACCTCTGTCCAGAATGAGGCTTCAGGCTTTCATTACTCACTTAATTTTCCAAGAGTAAATATAGTGTCATGAACAGTATTAACATAGCAATATGGACAAACATGTACACCTCTGCCTCAGCTGACAAATATGTTTGCAAGGCTCATTTCACCTTCAACTAAACAGAGAAAGCTGCTGCAAGACAAGGAATCTTAAGGACAAAAAAAAGACAAGAAAAATTCCTCAAGGCAACTGCACACAAATACACTGCTCTATGTTGCTTGCTCCAATAAGCACTTACACTGACTTTAACTGTAGGAAAAACTATGGGACAAGAATGAATTCACATCTTTTCAGAGCTCTACTGCCCAATGCATTCTATCTTTTTTGAACACAATTGGGATTTTCACAACATATTAAAACCTGATATCTGAATATCTCAATTTCCAAACCAGGATGTTAACAGCATAGATTAAGAACTCCAGCAAGAGTGCAAAAACAAGACTATGCTGTTTTCAACTACTGTTCAAATTTCACCTGCAATCTCTTGTCAAATATATAAAAATAACAAAGAAAAGGCATCTCTTTTTCAGGAAAATATTAAGTCTTTGTATTTTTATTGCATCTTTTAGCTGAACCATTCACAGTATTTGTTTCCCCTTGTAATTTCACACACCCCATACCAGGTGGTTATTAGATGAACAGTACTAGTGAAAGCAACAAAAGGACAACAATACTGCATTTCAAAAATGAAGATGGCAGAGCAATAAAGATGTGCAGATTTATGTTACATTCATTGTAAAAACATCTCCAGGGTAATCACAAAGTGTTAAGGCATTCCCAGTATTTCTCACTGCTATGGTTTTACTTTAAAGGGGGAGGGAAAAAGGGGGGAAAAAAAATCTGTGATTCAAAATGGAAGTTCAGTAATTATTTACAGCCCAGTATGTAACTGGCAAAATGACTGGCAAAGTTCTCAGCACATCAGCTCAGACGTATGTAAGCAAGGCATTCCTTCCCTGCGGTAGGCGGCCCCATGTCAAGCAGCTATGTGCTAGAACTTGTCCTGTGCTACCTGTTCAAAGGAAACTGTGCAAGAATATTTCAAGCTCTGACAGATACCACTTTGTGCAAAAACATCCACAGGAGTATTACAGAAAAAGACAGCACTGATGTTTCAGCAACCTCTGTGTCAAGAAAGGTGCTCTCCTGCATTTTTATTGACATGCAAGAAGCAGATGATCATTCCTTGTACAATCAGTGCTAGCACTGACAACACTGCTTTTCTACCAGTCCCAGACTCCCTTCCATGCCTTTGCCAAACTCTTACTTAAGAATTTGCACCCTCCTATTTCAGAGAAATTACCACTTGGTATTGCAAATAGAAATGTCACATCTCTAAGACAGTAAAAAATACCCAACAAAACCACAATGCAATAATAAACCCTATCATTTGCAGCATTTCATTACCACAAGATCTACACCAAATGCCAAAGTGTGCGCTCCTTTCTTTTAGCAAATATTTATTAAAATACTAAGACCACTTAAGTTTATTAACTTAAAGAATTCAGGACACAGCCATTCATTCCTGTGTCCGAAGTGCAATACATAACATCAGGTCCATGTATTAAAGTACTTTTCAAGTAAAAACATGTTTTCTTCACTAAGCACAACACGTAATATAGATCTTTCCACATTCCTACAAACAGCAGTCCCACAACCAGGTTAACTCTTTAACTCTTTTTTTTGGATCTTTTTTTTTTCCTTTTTTAACCAGATATGCAGAAAGCTAAAGTTTCTAAGTTCCTGCAAGCTGGTCTAAAGCAACTCCAGTAAAGACACAGCAAGTCACACGTACACAGGGTTCTGATATTTTGTTAAGTTTTTATTCTGCTTTACAAGATATTAATGCATGCCAAGAATAGGAGTGTATTTTTAGTCAGTTCTACATGTGAAAGACAAAAATGGGATGACAGAACACAAGAGAGAAAGAAGAAAGAAAAGCCTACACCTAATACACCCAAAGTATATCTGATCTTTTCCTGGATATTCTTCAGTTACTTTTTGTGGTTATGCTTCTCTTGTAACCCTGGTGTTATAAGCCTAAAGGAATATTAAAAAACATTATTTTTCCTGTGATGTATAAAATCAAAGCAGAAAAGGCCAAATACCCTACACAATCTTGGCATTTACTGAATCTACTCTTCACAACTTGCTGCAAGACTGCAAATTTACTCAGGTCATAAAACAATCTTCAGTTTGAGAAGGATACATAGAATTTCTCACAGTATCACCTCAGAGGACTAAAAACCCACCCGCCTGCTCTCCAACATCAGGTAGGGTTTCTTGTGAACATGAGGTCTAAAGTATAATTTTCTGCAGGACTTAAGATTCATTTTAGAAATAATAGTTTCCTCCCTAGAATACCTTTCCAAGCATAAAAGGGCTATAAATCTATTAAGTACACACTTCCCAAACCTGCGGGGAGATATCTTGGCCTCTGATTTTCCTCAGTTTTGCCAACCAGCAATAAAATGAAACCAATGAAAAACACAAACCAGTCAATTTGCATCTGTCCTTTAAAACATTCTCCAGTACAATAGAAGAGTCAAAACACATGCCCACTTTCAGTGCTGCCAGCTCGGAAAGTTGGGAGAGACAGCAGAGGCAAGCAGTGGAGTTTCTGAGGAGGGGCAGGAGCAGCTTCAAGCAGAGAGAGGTCATTGCTGAGCAGCCCTGCTGGCTTTGTCCATGCACAGCCTCAGTTCCCTGTGTTTGTTTCTATTAAACCCCACTTGCTGAGCACAAAACAGAGAGACAATCCTGTGGGAAGAACAAGGTGGTTCCACTAAGGTGTCCTGTAAAGCACATCCTTGCCAACATGGCCTCTAAAACACACATGTATATAGATTCCAGATAACTAATGTTACTTCTTAAATAATTAAAACAACATCTTCCCTAAGTGGCTATATAAACCTTGTTTATTTTGATTGGACTCTTGTCTCAAAAGACAAGTTATGTTACAGTATGCCAAGAAATGAGCAGAAACTCTTCATCACTGTTCTGTGAAAGAAATGAACAAGCAAGTGTAATTTACCAAAACTAAATTCACTTACTTTCCTAAAGGTGTATTTGGATATAAGATTCAAATATGATTTCTAATAATGTTCAGTCACTGAATTGTTTATTACCTGTCTGTGTCTTGCTTTTACATTCAAATGAAAAAAGCATTACTAAAAAACAATATTCAGAAGAAGAGGAAAAAAAAAATGGAGTGGACAAAGAAATAAAACAGACACTGATTTTCTCCTTGGTACTCTTCCACACCCCCAAAAGACTTCATAAGATTCAGAGATGAAATACGTTATCAGCAAGGATGCAAGCACTTAACACATTTTTTCTATTTCAGGCAAAGCAATGAACAAGTACCAGAAGTACCTAAAAATGGGGTCACCCAAGGTAGCAGAAGAATAAAAGCCTACAGAGATTGCATGAGTTGTAGATTTGAGTTATTCTTTAAGTTCTTAAATCTTTCTTTCATCCGTCTTGAAAAACAACCGAACACCAAAAGCTTAAAGTATTTACAATAGGATTTTTAGATGTGCCCAGTTAGAATAGTTATAAGGAACAATGCAATATATAAACAAACAGGAGTATTAGAAAAAACTGTCTACAGAGAAATTAAATAGTCTCAAACATGTTTAAGATATATTTTTTTAAAGATTTTATAACTCATCCACTCCCACAAAAAGGTCTTAATGTTCTAGATGATAAAACATGCAAAAGTAAAGCAGGTTACTGAGCAAGCTTGAATTGTACTACATGGAACCCATGTCATTTCAGACTGACTAGATTAAAAAGGTATGGAAAATACTTTTGGTTTTTTGCAGTACTACTCTCCCACTGTAATTTTTGTACAAGTTTTCCTGAAGCTAAATCTAATATAAATCTTAGTCTATAAAAAAATAAAAGTTGCTGCTAGCAATAAGAGTCTAATCTTGAACTACTAAAACATCAGGTATTTTTTGAAAGGCCTATTGTTTCAAGAAGCAAACTACTTGACTCTGTCACAGGGTGAGCAAAGTGAAGGGCACTGACCTGTCTCATTCTGAAAGTCTCTTCAATTGACTTGGTGGATTAATTCTGCCTACCCTGATATCAACTCAAGACAACGCACCCAACCTCACCAACATGGCCCCAAAGTGAAATTGTTTTTCCAATGAAATCACAGCAAAGGTCCCACTGATTTCCCCTTATCTTCAGCCCTATTTTCAGCTGTGGGAAACATACTCCCTATTTTTAAAAAAGCATACTCTATTGCATCCCTTGTTTCCTTTGAGCAAGTCCAAATTTACAGACAAATGATAGCATCTTCTGAGAAACTCATATAATGATTTTTAAAAAATCTGAGTTCCCTCAGGAATATTGGGAAATACAGTTAGAATATAGTTAAAAAATCATATTGAATATGTGCATGATGGGTCGGGACATTATTTCAACTATCTGAGCGTCAATTATTCTTTGATTAATATTATTAACAAACTACTATGACTATAATATTAAGAGTAACAGTCAATTATTCCTTACCTACACTCTAAAACCCTCCTGGCACAATCATTATATGGCAGCTGTTGAACAGAGTAATGCAGCAGTCTTTTCTTAAAGCAAGATGCTTGTTTTACTTCAAATGTAAATAAACTCATCTCCTGCTGCCATGTAAAATGAGCTGTGCATAAGCAAGTGATTTTGTACCCTCCTAGTGAAGCAGCAAACAGCTCTCTGTTCTCCATTCCTGATCACCAAATTTATTTCCTGCCTAACTCCAGTGCAGAGTGACAGCTAATTCTGCCAGCAAATCAAGCTCCCAATAACAAAATAACTGCTGCTTCTTTAAACAACCTTTTTCAGAACACCAACACAGAGGGCTTGCATGTTTTCCCCTCTAATGTCCCCACTTCCAAGCAGAACAACAAATGTGATTACAGCTATTAAATATTCCAGCTAAATGACAATCGTTTAGCAGTAACAAGAATACATTTCATTTGTCATAATACATTGATCATTCTTACACACTTTCTGTACAAATGTTGTCTGCTTAGTACTCCAGTCTGGATGTAAAAATTAGCATTTACTGAACATCATTACATGGTAATTCAACAAATAAAAATGTTGACCCAGTCTCATTTCCGAATCATCTCTCACCAGCTGAAAGATCAGTTATTTTCCCTTTTCAACCTACATTTTTTTCTGCACTGTTTCAAAGAATGATGGAAGCTACTGAAATGTTTCTATTTACCATAATAATGCAATTCTGTTACTTAAGGGATTTTCTTCAGTAAACAATCTCAGATGACCAGCATTAAGATGAAGAGCTAAACTATCATAAGGACCACAAACTTATGTCGAATTTGATTCTGTGATTATCTGTAATCTGTGCTCACCTCCCTCTATAGAGTGAATTACACTCAATAGAAGGGATAATTCTAAAGGAGACAATACAACATAAAGCCTTATCCTGTCATGAACTAAAGTAGCAGCCTTTTTTTTCAATTTAGTCAATGAGGCTTAGTATACCAAAAGAAAGGACCATGCTAAACATTTTCCTACAGTCTGCACAAGCACAGTACTTAGCATTTTCCTAAATCTGAAATTTAAAAATCCCATTTCTTTACATGACAAAGAGCAACAACTTTTCTTTGCAATTATTAACACTTGACTATCAAAAGACCCATTCTTAAAGATGGCCTTACATGAAAGGCAACTAGCTATGACTTCTTGTCCCTTTTTCTGGTTCAAACATTACATTTCTCCAGGAAGCAGCAGTTCTACTTACTTTACTGATTTTTTTTTTCTGAGGTTTATAGAAATTCAAGGATAGCAGATCTATCATTCAAATAAAATGTTACTGAGAAATTATTTTAATTAAAAGTATTTATGTTTTTTACAGAACAGGAAGTTGGGAAAAATAGTAACATAGTAGATCCACAATCTGCTAGTGACAGCTCCAAATAAACGCCCAGTGACATACCAAAATAAATGAAACAAGCAAATAAAAACACAAATAGAACACACACACATGCCACAAAAGTGATACCAAAACCAAAAGGAAAACAAATGCCCCCAAAATCCCAAAGGTAAATCAAACAAAAATCTTGAAAAATATACTTCTGAAGCACATGCTGATCAAAGCTTTACACTCCCTTCTTATGTATGTGCATCAAATGTATCTATCAATCTTTAAGAAAAAGCAACACATCTCACTATTTTGTCCTCTGCTGGCTGTTTTTGAGATTCTATCACATTGATTCATTCTCTGTTCTTGCAAAATAAACAGACCAAGAACAGAAAATGGTGCTTATTTTCTGTGTCTGCTCTTTTTAACATGACTAACATAAATTGTGCTAAAACCTACTTAGGAGCAAAAAACTGCAACACATTTAGTATCATCTGGGTGCTGAGGGCAATTATACACACAGAGGACCAAAAAGGTAATCACTTAACCAGTACTTGCTCTTTGTATACACACAACATTTCAAGTTACTGGTTCAGAGCAAAATATGACACTAAGTCTCACTTTCTTGGCAGACTTCAATTTTTTAGAATTAAAATTACTTCAGAAAATAACTCATACAACCAGCCAACCAGCAGTAAACACCTGTGTTTGCTAGCTTTAAAATTTTATCTGCCAAGGCAACAGCCATCTCATTTCCTTGGCGTAAACTCGCCATTTCCAGCCTGGGACATTACCCAATCCAGGCACTGTAAACCCTTTCCTAAATGATGTAATCACACTGCTGCTCCTATAGTTCTGGTTTACTTGCAGTTTCCATTAAAATAAATCCTTGCTACATATTCCTAGAGGTTTTACAACTTTTTCTCCCCTTAAAAAAAAAAGTTACTCCATACTGAAACTTGCCATATAAGACAACAACAGGCATATCTTCCTTACATCTCAAAATAATCTGTATATCAGAAAAGGGGGGAAATGGAATTAGTACTTCTCTGAATATCTACAGTTCCATTCTTAAAACAGTGAGGACACTAATAACATTTGGTTTTGAATTCTGCAGATCAAGAATATTAAAACAAGTTAAAGGAACAAGTGATTAGCATCCTTTCATCTCACGGAATTTCTATAGCAAAAAAAGGAGAAAGAATAGACCGAGGCTCAGGCCTCATAACTTGTCTTGCTGCAAGCAGGCTCAAGGCACTAAAGCAACTGCATGATCAGTACTGAAATGTTCCACTTAAAATAGCTATTAGAAATGGCTGTTGTACACATCCATGCAAATATCTTTCATAAAGAATTTACTATGCATTATAGCAACACGATCCTATTTACACAATAAGTTGTTGTTCCAGTCCATCAAGTACACAAGGAATTTTAAGGCACACTAAAAAAAAATCAATTAGGCAATGATCATCTGATTAAACAGGCATATCACACCATTCAATTCTTTCAAACATATTCATAAATCCAAGCCTTCAAACTTTGATGACAAGTTTCAAAACCTGCGAGTGAATATTTCAAGTATATGATTTTTAAGCTTAATTAAATTCAACACAAAATAATATCCTGCGTGCTATTATCACGAAAAAGCAACATCACTGGTGAGAAAAAAGCCCCTTATTTTGACCAGTATTCTGAGGTCTTTTTATTTTTAGCACAAATGTCTTTACAAAGCAGCAGAAGGCTTTCCTACAGCACCCAGCACTAAAGCACTTTGAGTGGGCAATTGAACTAAAGCCAGAAGGAACCGATCATGGCATCATCACTTGCTTGACTGAGGTCCAAAAAGGGTGTGAGGCAAAAAAGAAGCTAAATGAAAAGCAAATTATTGTCTTTCTAATCAGATCTTATTACTCAGATAGTATTTCACTCATAGTGAGATGTATTGCAAAATCAAGCCTGAAGTTTTCAGGTGCTAGCTATCCCTGCATATTAGGATTTTCAGTTTTGACATCATCTCTTTGTAATTCCAAGTGATATCTAAGATATTAGAAACTGAAAGTTAAATCTGAGAGAATATTTTTCTGCTTTCTGGTTTAAATACATTCCCTGGGTAAGGAGTGCTAATAACCCAAAAATTACATTCAACCCATGCAAATCAGGAGAGAGAGTTCACAAGATTATGAGATAGCAGTATTAAGACTTACAGGCAAGAACAGCATTTTAAAACCTTGCTGCAACTTGTGTTCCATTCATAAGGACTGACAACATGGGCACAGGTCATCTTGCTCCCTGCTTTCACTTGCCTTCTTCCCCCCTCTCCCACTGAAGGTGAATGGGAAAGAAACAAAATCCCAAGTTTCCTAACAATATAAAAATCTCTTTCTAAGTAATTAATTTTCCATTGACAAGAGATATGCTGTCTGCAATCCTATAAATTTAGCATATGACTCTTTTTTTATCACCTTCCTTTCTCATACTTTTCCTTTTATATAGGTGTCAAATCAGTCCAGAGACTTTATATATTTATTTGATTCACACTGAATTAACTGGACATGCCCTCAAAATATTACAAAATGCTGCAGCACTCTTCAAACTGCTTAGCAATTTGCCCCAGGAGGCTATGACCCATGTTCACATGACTAATCTGTATCTCTGCTGTTAACTGTCAGAAAAGAAAAGAAAAATCTCAGGTTACCATTACTTTATTTACAACCAACCTGCCTTTCCTATATGGCCATTTATATATCTAGACCCCTTTATCTTTAGCTGATTTAGTGTAAAGAGATTGCCTGGATTTCAAATTGTGTCCCTTATGTAAAGCTCAGTGTGTTGTGCTGGGGCTCACCATCAATAACTCATCAGAGATGAGTTCCAAACACTTAGGGGATCTGCTTTCTCTCTTCAGTCCTTAGCAGAACATATCCCTTACCTTCCATAATCACTTCAATATCCTGCAGTTTCCACACGGAATTTTAAGAGAATCTTGGGGTTTATTTGCACCTTCATGTTTGGTGTCAAGCATGCCTAGACCAAACAGCAGTTGTAAGAGAATGACTGCAGCATTTCATAGATACCCCTTTTAAAATTGGTTAGCAGGCTGTGCTTGACACCCATGCTGCAGATATGTAGGCTGACTGCACCTGATACAATTTCATCTTTTTTATCCTCTTTAATCTTTTACTGCTTATGCCAGAGGCCTCCCTTCCTGAGAGAGAGCTCTTCCACCTCTGGGCTGCAGGCCGGAACACACTATTCTCTGCTGCAATATGACATAGACCAGCTAACTACATCTAGGCAATTATCTTCAATTCTACCACTTTCATTAATTTTAGCTCAATCTTTAGGGTGCTGTTTTTCATCTTTATTTCTTCATTTGCAGCATCCTGCAGCAGAGCCTGCAAGTTAAAATCTGTCAAGTCCCATAGCTCTAACCTCAAGCCACAACACTTGCTGACAAAGAGCCAGACTTAACATTTCAAGGTCTTCTTCAAAATTCAGAAATCTTCACAGTTTAACAAAAAGCCTTCTTGTTTCATCCAAGGAAACAGAGCTGACACCCTCAGCTATCTTTGAGCAACAGCAAACTATAACTTAAAATAAGAACAATCTCTCCCATTGATGCTTCCCACCCTTCCTACAGTGTGGCACTTCCACCCTCATAATCCATCTACTCAGTGCTATCTGTGCACAATAGTTAAATGTGAGCACAGTATGTGTCTAAGGCCCAGTATTTTTTAACCAATCAAGTTTCTGGAAGTGCCTTGCGCTTTTGATAAATTCAATGTGACACTGTAAAGCAGTCCAATTTCCAGAAAGTGCTGAGATTCATCTTCTGAAACTTCTGGCAATATTATGTATTTTATATATATATATGATATCTAAAGTAGGTACGTGCTACACAGTTTTAACAAGCTTAGCTAGGCTCTCCTTACTTAATATTCATGTCACAGGAGTAAAAATCCAGCCAGGAATCAAACTGTGGCATCCTGTGCCAAAGACAACTCACCACTCAGCTGGTAAGTTGGCAATTCAATTTACAAACCTGCATTCCTGCATTTTAATCCTTTGTAGAAAGGTGGTAATATATGAGCAATACGAAAAGAACTGGATTCAGATCATTAGAGGTTCACAAGGCAAACACACGAAGCCCTGGAGGCTGTCCAAAACAAAGCCATGCCTAGGTGCTGCTGTCCGTTCAATAGAAGCTCGATGCCGTAATTACCCCGTCGGCGCTCCCAGGAGCTCTGGGCTGGGCCGGCCCTGCCGCGGAGGGCAGCGCCGCAAGGGGACGGACGGGGCCGGCAGCCAATGGCGCCGCCAGCTCACTGCCGCCCGACGGCTCATTCACCATTACCCAGCGATTTGCGAATGCCCTGGAAATTCAACACTCGTCGCCGTAACACAGAATAACTCATTTTTAAATTAAAAATGTGTTTTAATAACTTCACTTCGGTTACAGATACACAGAGGAAAATAAAGCCTCCTTTATTCAATTTCAACTCCCTTTTGCAACTGGCAAAATGCTTTGCTGCCTGCATCTAGCAACCAAATATACAGTTTGGCATTTCTAAACTAAATAATCTCTTACCAGTAAGTATCTATTTAACAACAGAAAAGAAAAAAAATTAAGACCTGTGATAATGATATTATAATATATTTGAAACTGTTATTTAATTACCTGCCGGATTAACATCTTGTCCTACTGGATGGTTAATAACAAGAATTGGCCAGAAACCTACCTGCCAGGAGTCCAAAATTTTATCTTATTTTCTATATTAAACAATAAATATAAAAAGAAACTAATCTGTGACTGCTAAGTTGCACAAAACAAATATTCTTTCCCATTAATGATCAAGTTACTAAGCTGTTCTGCTCACAAGGCAGCGTAGAGCTCTCACTGCCTACACTCATATCCCTAATTTAAAAAAAAAATAGCTAACCTAAACTTCTTGATAACCTCAGTTTATCTCTCCCTCTTGAAAACTGCTGTATTTTCCTTAGTACATGGTATGCACATTGAGATTGACCTTCTTAAAAGGGTAGGAAAAAAGCACAAGGTCTCCATCAGCAGTGAAATCCAAGAAGATAAAAAGAAGATCCTTACCTTTCTATGTACTCTGATACAATAAAAAAAATCCTGTCTTTAAAGACTTGGTAAAAGAAAAAAAAAAAAAAAGAAAAGCTACAGACTCCTATCTAAATGAGGAGAAAAAAGAAAACCAACCACCACAACAACAAACAGATGATATAAATATCTACCACTTTTGTATGCACTGGACTACACTAGCCTTGATGTACTGATGTCAGCTCTAGGTTTTCATCTTACATGTAAGTGTGTGTAAGCTGGAGAGAAAGAAAACATAAAAAACCCTAAAAAACCAAGAACAAAATAGCAACAGCAGCAAAGAAAAGAACCAAAAAATATGCGAGACTAAGTGTTGTCAACTGGAAAAAAAAAAGAAAACTCATGGCATTTGACATACTTCTCTCTCTCCAGAAAGATCCCAGATCCCAGCAACAAACTAAACCCTGTACGAACTGTAAGGGATTTCAGAAAACATTCACACTGTGAACATAATTTCTTTAGTTTTAAAACAGCCCTTCATCCTCCTTTTGCACAAGAAATACTTATTTCTGAGGGTTTTCTCTCGCCCCTCTGTATTTACTGGAATGTCAGCAGGGAAGAGAAAGAGAGGAGGGAAACCAAAGCAACCCAGAAAAATCCTGCACAAACCTGTTGCTGTGGATACTGCATTCCTCCCATGGCTGCCGGGGCTCGGCCCTGCATTCCCACGGGATAGCGCTGGGGGCCGGGAGGGCCGTAGGACTGCCCGGGGTAGGGGCTGCTCTGCTGTGCCTGAGAGTGAGGGTTATTGCCCATGCCGTACAGCTGCGGCCTCTTCATCACCATCGGGTCCATCGGGCTGCCCTGTTGGCAAACACAAGCAAAGGAATATTTAAGACGTGCAAAGAAAAAGGTCAGAATCGTCACACTCACTGTGGGCGAATGATACGAGTGTTTTCTCAGCGCTTTACACATCAAATATTGACTCGATGGACAAACTGGCAAAGTACCATACCCTGGGTTCTCTGATTAATTAGATGAGGTTTTGAGTAGTAAGTCTGGGACTTCCATTCCATTTAAAACAACTTTGGAAAATATTTTGCACTATAACTCGAGGCTGACTGTTACCTGTACAGACAGAGAGCAGAAAATCTCCCCAAAAAATTTCAGCTTAAGAAATAATTAAATATACTTGCTGCACACTGATTAGCATCACTGGCCTTAACGTTAAAAAAAAAACCACCAAAAAACATAAATATATATCAAGAGAGACACAAACAGTGGACAAGTCACTTAACCTTGAGAAAATATCTATGCTGTCATGTTCTCTCACATCAGAAAAAAAGAGAAACTGGAAAGAAAATAAAGTTTCCAAGAAGTGCAGTGCACACAGAACACTGCATTTCAGCATTTTCCTGTTGCTTTCGTGCACACTAATAAGTTTTCAGATCAAAAAGCAAGTCATAACCCACATTTTACATGAAAGTTTATTTGCTTCCTTAACAGACCTCAGAAAATCCAAACTGCAACCAGTGATGGAGGGGGAAGGGAGGCAAGGGAGAGAAGTTTTATTTTTAGACTTTTTGGCAGCACTTACCAAGCCCTGTAACAGTTTCAGGACAGGTGTCAACCATTGTGTAGTATTACTCTCATGTTTTATTACTGAGAACTAACTGAACCAGAAAAAATACCATACTTCAGTGAAGTGCAGCCCTGTATTGTTAACATGACATCCATTTTTTAATTCCTGAGTTCTGGTTAGATTAATGGAAGAATGTTCAGGGAAGCTTTCAAAAAGCCTATCACAATCTCATCTTCATGAAAGTGGCAAATATCCCCCTCCTGCCCAAAACTAATAAAGTATTCTAAATATGGGCACACTACACCTGAGGAGATGGAAATGATAACCTCTTCCTTACAGGAATCTCCATTCACTTCGGAAGAGGACTGCCCTTTTTTGCTGCCATAGCAAATTCCACATTCACTGCTAATTTTGGATAAGTATTACTCAGCAATTTTCCTTTTATTGTTTGCCTGCTCTATAGCCAGATTAGAAGTTTCTATCTTTGCCACTAAATGTCTCTGGGTAATTTACTATTTATATTTCATACTTTTCA
The DNA here is from genome assembly GCF_047830755.1 of Zonotrichia albicollis. Lineage (NCBI taxonomy): Eukaryota > Metazoa > Chordata > Aves > Passeriformes > Passerellidae > Zonotrichia > Zonotrichia albicollis. Next base: position 65,079,217 of record NC_133821.1, read on the forward strand.
AAATCAATGGTTCCTCAACCCCTGCAGATCACCTGATCCACAACAACATTCTCAGTTTTGGTTTTTTTTAGGCCATCATGCACTCTCACCACAGTTTCAACTAAAAAAAAAAAAAAAAGGCTAAGCCTTATAGATTCCTTTTTACAGTATCCCAGGGGAAAACTTACATTTCCTCCTATAGACCACAGTATTTTATCTATGTTTACTTCTGTGTTTTAATGTTCGATGCATCACCTGTCATATTTTTCTTCTCAAGCATAAATCCTTATTCAAAGTGAGTCTTGAGCTTCCTCCATTAGATGCCCATGAAGCCAAACAGCACTTTTCATTGCTACCATCTTCTGTATCAGGGTATAATTTCCAAGTCTCATCTCCAATAAACACATTACTTAAATTCAAGTTTGATTAATTTTGAGTGTAATATTTTCTTTTTTGCATCCAACTTGTAAATATAAACAATGCAGATAGCTACACAGCTAAAACAATCTGACATTATCCATTATTAAGACTACTTTCAGGTGCATATAAACTTTGCCAAACTTCAAGCATTTAGGCTGAAATTTTCCAGGGCATATGTATGCCTGAGGCTGAAATTCTCTGGAAAATTCAGCAGAAATAGTTCAGCTATGTCTTAGAATGAGGTCACAGAAAAATACATCGTTTATGTTCTCACATAAAACACTTGAAAATATCTCTTGAACACCATGCTTTGAGGCAGAGAATTTTAATTTCCCAGGGTGACACTGGACATTCATGAAAGGTAAGGCATGTGCCCCTGTCAGAGAGAGCACCTGAATGTCACCAGACTGGGAGCACAGGAGGAATAAACAGGAGCACATCCTCATGTGCAGGGCAAGGTTTCTTCAGAGGAGTTACGAAGTGCATGGAAGCTGCCTTGAATTTGCCAGACAAAGGAAGAGGGACAATGAGAGAAAAAAGCAATGGAGACAGAAGTGAGGCAGAAAGAGCTGAAGGGGAGAGAGGGAAACAAGGTCAGGAGGTGACATGGATACAGGCCAAAGAGTCTCTGTCCTTTGGACTAGTGACCTCCGAGCAGCAGAGCTTCTGTGTGTGTGTGTTGGGAGGGTGAGCCTCACTGCCCGTGCATCCTTCCTTCCCTCCTTCTCACCAGCCTGCCATCACTACATTTCTCCATGTTCTCTTCAGGTGAGCCACTCCTCTTTCCCTCAGGTGATATCCTCCAATTCAGAAAGGTGGAGGGACGAAGAGTCTCAGATATTGCTGTAATCCAGGCACCAGGGGTTGCAGTGTCTCACACAACACTGGAATCAAGGGGGCTGTGGTCACTGGGAGGAAGGGACTGGGACATACCCAGAACTTATTGTGAACACTGCAAGTCAAGAATCTGGACCAAGGACTGGAGATACTTGAATATGAGAGGGCTAGACTGAGGTAGCAGTGACTGTGCCTGGACAAATTACTGGGACAATTCACAGGGACCCACCCTAGCTATCAGTGCTGCCTCTTCCCTCCTCCCTCCAAAGACCTCAGTGAAAGAACGAACAGTAGAACATAGTAGTTCTATGATCTCTATGGTTGGAGAAGACAGACTTGGTGAGGAAACATTTCTCATCCTATGCACTGGCAGGTCCTTATGGGGGGTGGCAAGTCACCACTGCTATTTCTGACTCCCTTCAGATTAGATCTCAACCCTCTATGCAGTGCAGCTAAAGGTGAAGACATCTACCAGTGACTCAATGGCTGTCAACATATTTCTGCAAGGCAAAACAAAACCAAAGAGCCAGCTCTCCCCCAGGCTTAAGAAAGACTATTACTGCAGAAGTTAAGACTCACGGAATTAAGTTTGCCCTTGCACCATTAGGTCTGTCTCCTTCACAGATGTAGCTGTCTTAAACCCACAGCCACACTTCAATCCTCACAGGCAGCACATGTGCCTGCCCCAGGTATCCACCCAGCACAGGGCAGTGAAGGGGCCAGTGTGAGCTACTGGAGCAGGGCTTCACTTATCATACAGGCAGTGAATGCAGGAGACAACTGTCCTACCATCTAAAGCGGTTGTGTGCTGCTCTGGCAGAAATGGACTCTACCTCTGCATCTGCCACAAGTTTTCACTAAATCAAAAAAAGTTCAAAATTTACCAATTTAATGCATCCTGACTTGAAATCATGGGGCTTAAATTGCAGAAAATGCTGCATATCTACAACTGCAACAACTTTTGAATTTGATGGTAGAGGTGCTCTGAAAGTGTTTTCAGAAACTGTGTGTTTCAACCAAAAAAATGAACAAAAAACCCCCATCATTTCTTCAACAAAGAATCGATTTTAGAATTTAATATGTCCATGATCAATACCACTGAAAACACTATAACAAAACCACAAATTTTGTCTTAAGAACAGTGTATGGTGAGGAAGACCTGGAGCCATACGCTTAACAGAAAGAAAGAAGAGCTGCTCATCAAGTACTGTCCTCCTTACTATGAAGGCAAAAATTTCAATGTAACTTTTTCCAGGTTTAATGCATGCACAGTTTTCAGCTTTATCATTTTTGTAGACTTTCTGATTTCTTTCTTATAGCAAGACTTTCTCTCATCCATGACATTTTGAAAACTAATTAAAAGAAGTTGCTAATTGAGACATAAAATAATCTTATCTGAAGGTTCCTTTAACATTTATTAACTTCCAATATTTTCTTTAACATCAGTTCCAACAGTTTTCAAAGACAAGTTTTCAGTGACAGGATGATTATGAGATGTATCTTTATCCCTCTTTATGTATTCCTCTTTATGCTGTAGGGATCATAACCCAAGCACTCCACAAGTGCTCTCTAACATCTACCAAAAATGACAGCATTGCTCTAACTGTATCACATTCCTCTAAAACCCAGCATTCATGTTTGACTATGAATGGATGAGCATGTATTTTCACATCTTCCATGCCTTTACTTTCTATTACATGCTGTAGTGCAAAGTTTTAATCACTTCTTAAATTTTATTTTAGCGTTACGGTAGTAATCGATATCCACCTGTTTCTTTTCCTGCCTTTACAGAACATCCCAGTTTTTCTCTAGTGCTGTTTTACTCCTGATACACACACTACCATTTTGCCAGTTTATCTAGTGTTTGCTCATGCTATTTTTTACTGCCATATTCTTCTAGGCAAGCCTAGATGGATTCTGCCTTTTGCTTCTTATTCTGCACCTCCTCTTCAACTTACTGCATTTCATTAAAACTGAGTAGATCTGCAGTTCCTCAAAATACCTCAGTCTTGTTCTTTGCTTCAGTCCACAGAAATATCATAATTTATAACCCCTTTATAACAGTGCCTATCTCATGTCAGTATCAGATTCATTTGCACATGTACTATCAGGCTTTGTGAGAACACGGCATTTCGTAAGAGTTCCTGCCTATTATGTGCCTCATGAGCACCTTAAAACACCCAGTGGAAGGTTTGCTTATGATTTCAACAGGGCCAAGGTTTCATTCTCAGTCTTTAGATTGACAATACAACCATTAAGGTAGGACACTGAAAAACCTACACTACCTACAAATAGTAACTGACAACCTTTTTCTCATACCTGCTCCTTTTTTCAATGTTTTGTGTAAAAGAATACATAAATTCGACATTTCTGCTATATGCAGAAGTGAAAAAATTAATATTCTACACCCACTTGTAAACTCAGTATCACCACCACTCCTGCTCTCCTCCCATCCAAAATGATCAAATAAATCGCCTCACCCTGAAGTACCTGCAGATTTAATTTTGCCTTTTTTAAAGTGACAGAAAAATACACTACCATTTTCTTTAGTTGTTTAGCCAGTGTTTTCCAGTTACACCATCTACACTCAGATCTGAGGCAGCTTGCACAAGAGAATAACTTGAGAAGCAGTCTGATCAAAACCAGCTCTTACTTTTAAGGCATTACTGTCATTATGCACACATTACATATATATATATTTATCCATTATTAAGTTATCAACAAGTGTTTCACTTCTAACAACAAAATGTTTATTTGAATGGTATTTATGAACAACACCAGTCACTGTCCCAAAATACAACTAACATTTCCATTTAAAGATGCCACAAACACCCTCACCACTGAAATCTCCAGGCAGGGAGGAGTGGGAGACACTTGAATAAGGTCACAATGGGATTTAGATGTGAATCCCATTCAGCTAGTGCTCTTTTCTACAAGGCAGACAGAGCAATTCACTAGAAGATGAGTATTTACATGAGAGATGTAACTACTTTTCAAGTGAAAGTGTGCTTTCTTGTTTAAACAAAAAAAAATTGAAAGAGGCATTAGTTTGGCTGACAACAGCAAATGCAGCGATTTAAAGCAACTATAAGCCACAAAGCATCCCAAGTAATGCTCCATCATTTGTGCCTGTAACAAAAAAACATGAACTCAACACTCTCAAGTAGGCTTCCCCTCAAACTCCTAGAGCTATGAATACAATAACTCTTTGTTTATTCATTGATCTGCAGCCAAAGCTTCTGTCTCCATATTAAAAAAAAAATAGGAAAGAAAAAAAAAAGAAGCAAACACATCTCTGTACAAAAACCAAAGCCTTGAAACCTCATAATAAGTAAAGACAGCTGACAATCGGTTACCGACATTCCAAGGAAGACAGGCATGGAGCTCTCAACTCTATGTCAGGCACCAAGTCACAAATTTATCGCTGAAGATAATCACAAGTATTCACTATAATACAATGACACAGCTGGCTTGAGGATGGAACTGCAGAAAAGATAATCCACTCCTAGATAATGTCATCATTTGTATGAACATGTACAAGGACGCCTTAGCCAACATTTTTACGTGACAAAAGAGGGAGTATCAAAACAACTCTTGTCAAGTGTGTTTCAATATCCATTTAAGAAAGCTGCAAGCAACTATTAAAAAAGTATGAATGTACAGCATTAAATTCTAACACTAATAATAAAGTCTGAGAGGTGAATAGTAAACATGCTTTCTATTTTTTTGAAAAAGGAAATCTACTGTCTTTTACTAGAATTTTAATTTTAAAAGGCAGTTGCACAAACACAATAAGTAATAAGCAAAAACAAAAAGCTGAGTTCAACATAAGTCTATGATGAAAGAAAATCCAGTAAATGAAGAAGCACGCACTAGCAGAGTTTTAACATAAATAGCCATTTTGCTTGTCTTAAAGGCTCTGCATAGTGTCTGATTTCAGCTGTAGGGAGACATCAGAAAGATTATTTCCCACTCAAAACAGAAAGTAAGTAATTAACAAGGCAAAAGAAAAAAAATATCAAAGCTATGTCCCACAAAGAATCAACTACTACTTGCCTAGACCATTTACAAATAAGTTGTACAAGCAACTGCAGGGTGAGGTAGAAGGATATACTGTTTTTCAGCCTTCTTCTGAGTCCTCTTTAACACATAAAAAAAAAACCTGTAAAGCCTGTGTATCAGCCATTCTCTATTTATAATTTTGCATATAGATAAAACTAAACAACTACTAAAAGAACAAATCACAACAAACATTGCAAAGAAAAGAGACCTGTTTTTAATGAAGTATACATAACTAACCTCTTCAGTTGCCACTACAAGTGCATGCAAAGGTTAATACAACATCAAGAAACAATTATACACACATTAACACAGCTGATGGCCAAAACAATCCTAGGTGTCTGACAAGTTCACATGGATATACAGCCCAGAACCGCTGCCCCTCAAGTTGCCTTTGTCATTGCCAGCTACTGACAGCTAACAAGTTACTCTGAAGTCAGCTTAATGTGTGTCATCTGTCCTCATCACACCTGAACATTCAGTTTTCTCCTGTAACCCACTTTCCTAATACCAAACTTTATCCAGGAAGTACTCAGGAATTATAGTCCTGTCTTTAGGTTAGTTTTCTCCAACTCGGATGCCTCTGCAAAGAAGGATGCCCACTTTTCTTCAGGCATGCAGAAGCTCTGCTCCCCTCCTCACCAAGTCTGCAGCAATTTCAAGCACAGCAGAATTCAGAGGTTCTTTAAAATGTCTTCTAGCAAACTTATCTGCCACTATAGAACAGGTCACTCATTCCAGCTGCTTCTCCTATGCGTTGCCATATCACGACCATGCTTTGGCTGCTCCAATCCACAGTCCAGTCTGAACCCAGAACTGCCTGTGTTGGATGGCTTTGCACCAATACAGCAGCTTTGGCACTGGAGCACGGTCAGACATGGGCAGAGCCCTCAGTCTGGCATTTCAACTGTCAAAATAGCAACCCCCAGCAGGAAAGCAAAGCAGATAGCAAGGCAAAATAGTAACCTAAAGTTCTCAGGCTAGATTTATCACTGGATGCCTCAAAGCTTTAAGGCCTCCTCAGTAGCCAAGGCTATGGCTCAACAAGGAAGAGAAAATCCATTCATAAACCCAGAAAACCAAGTTTAAAAAAGCAAAGCCCCACCCAGAATACCAGTTACTTCTATTTTGTCTGGCAATGAGGTTCTCAGCTTCCTAGACAAGTAAACACCTTCACTCACTGTGCATGGCTGCCATCTGGAACTCAGAAAAAAAAATTCCCTTACCTACTTTGTACAGCTCTTACACAAACACGGCGTTAGATGGACAGAAAAGGATGTACTAAAAATAGTGTCTGTCAGCCAAGGAATAGAGCACTGCCCTGAGTGGAACGAGGGGAGCTCTGCAGGAAGGCTGCCTGCAGAGAAGTATTGCAGTAAGAGGGGGAAAATGCACAACGTCCTAAATATAAGTGATGGGGGGAGGGATGTAAATGGAAAAAAATCCCACATCCACTTTAAATTTTAAAGAAAAAACTTCCTAAACTTAATATTCATGTGGATCTGAATACACTTTTTCAACTACTTGCCTTTACTCACAGCTATAAAATTAAAAATTAGATGTATTCAATTGCTGGAGACAACGCTAGCTGAGAAAGTGACATTGTGGACACTGGGGATGACAGAGTACCCACAAAAAGCTATAACCAATCACATCTAGGTCACAAGCCAAAAGTACATACAGTTAGCTGCAGATTTTTTCCACTCCCAGTGATATATATAGTTCTATATTAACACACACACACACACACACACACACACACACACTCAAAAAGGTATGCTGGTCATATATCCTCAGCATTTATGGCAAATTATTAATCAAGTCCCACCTGAAACAATTTGTTAAATTGATTTTAATCACTGGGCCTCTCATGTGAAGCTTTGTATAATCAGCATTTCATTTACAAAATTAATTGCCTGATTGATTCTCAAGAGGCAGTAGCTGTCATTACACTGCTGTCATAACTTTTGAGTAGGGGTGTCACAACACTGAATTCTGACAGTATGAAGAGCACTGCTATTTAAAAAATGAGGGCGGGGAGGTAGGGGGGAAACAAATACAGTGATTTCACAGAATTGCTCTTTAGCCCGATAGAATGTTAAAACCATTTCCCAGCAGTTTCAGCCAGCCTCCCTGTTTTCCATTCATTGAATAATGTGCTACTCAGCTATTCAGTATCTTTTCTTAGAGGCAGGTTCATTTAATTCAATTTTATCATAGTTGCGGTTGCATAAAATGAGTTTGTTGTTGAATATACAAAAGATTTAATCACAGGCCGCTCTTAAGGTTATTTGTAGAGCAAAGTTTGACTTTCAAACACATGGAACTTTTTTTCCACATCCTAAACCTTCAGGAAATCTATTTGCAATTAGGGATTTTGTTTGTTTTTTTGGGGTTTTTTTTTGCTGCTGTTTTTAAACAAAGCAAAGCAAACCGTAACTTCACAGAACTTATCTAGGAGCTCCTTTAAAAAGCTTTTTTTCCTCCCCTTGTCTTATAAGCTGTGTATAAGCCTTGGAGCCCTGCCAGAGCAGGAAGCAAAGCTCCTATATTTGCTGTAGTTACTCCTATAGCCATCACCACTATATTCTTGGAAAAGACCGGAGCTCCGGAGAGGCGGTGCAGGCCAGCGGTTAGGGCACTGAGTCATGAGACAGGACTTCTATTCCTGGCTCAGCAGCTGACCTGATATGCAAACATGAGCACAACACTTCACCTTCCTGTGACTGCATTTTCACTCTCATAACAACAAGTCTTATATGCACTTTTAACAAGGAAAGACACAGCATGACTTTGGGGAGACTGATGTCAGTTATTAGGCAACATAAAACAGGACTAGGAGTCAAGGGTAGGCTAAGGGAGGAAAAAGCCCCAAACCTCTAGAAGATATTGAAAAGGAGAAATTGCATCAATAGGCTGCAACAAGATACTCTTGATAAACTTTCAGAAATCTCCATTCCAAAGAAAAAGGGTCCCTAGAAGCATCTTTAAAAGGAGTGGAAATAAAGAGAAAAGATGACCTTAAATTTCTGCTGCTAGATCACCTGGAATGGTACTAACGCTTTTGAAAAGAATCACCTAAGATAAGCTCAAAAATAAGCCCCTGAACTGCTCAAATTCAGCCTTACACACTAGATTTCATCAAGTGTTCATGAAAGAAGCAAATGTAAAATTTCTAGACCATGTTCTAAGATTATACTGTTACCAAAAAAAGCAAATGACAACTCTTCAAAAACTGAATTATACTTTCTGCTGGTATTTGTAATTGACCTCACCAGAGCAATTCCAGAATAAATCAGAGTTCAGGTAACATTAGAAGCTAGCAGATATTTTAGACAACACAGCCCCTTTCCTCTTCCTACGCCCCAGTTCTTACTCTCATCCTGAACTACTGTCAAATATTATCTTCCATTCTTCTCTGCAAAGTGCTCTGCCACTTGAGTGGCTTTATGCCATTTTCTTCCCTTTTTGCAGGTGTCTGAGTTCATGATGAATAAAATTGGGGAGGAGGTGAGAAATGGACAGGGGGATGCAAAAACAAGTATCATTGACAAAATTGATTACTGAAATAAAGATGCATAAAAGAGTAAATGAATGGAAAACTCCACCAGGCAAATAAAAACAATTAGCTGTTTTCCTTTTCCATAGCCCATAACATGAAATTTCAACAAAGGGAGGTTCAGAAAGTTCTGTCCACACTGAGAAATATTTGCCAGAGTTTTAAGCTATCTCCTTCTGCCACACCAGCAAGGGTTCAGAAAAAGGAGAGAATCAGTCACCCTACTTACAAGACAATATAGCAGACTAAAAAGCAGTGCAAAGCACTGATTTTCTATATTTGTTGGTTTCTAGCTTCACAGCAGGTAGCTTACTGATTAATTGAGCATCTTCTCTTTATAAGACTAACTTTTCTTTTTTTTTTTTTAAATAGGTAAAAATGGTCTTAATTAAAATATGAAAAACAGGGGAAAGCCCCTAGCTAGAGCCAATTTATGCAGAATTCCTAAAGGCATATATTTAGCATCAGGGTAATTGGAATGCAAACTTAGCTCTATAACAGAAGCCCTGTCACTTCTTCAACTGCCAAGAAACTTCTCTTGTAACATATTTTCTATATTAAAACTGCTTCCTGTAGAGGCTGAAAAAACTTGGTCACAAATAGTGCAAAATTTTAAGTTACCTGGAAACAAACCAATTCATCTTTTTTTCACCATCATTCCATAATGATCTCTGTATCACACTGGCAAAAATAGTGTCCCAGTTAGAGACACACCAACAGCATCAGCTCAGCCCAAGGGTCTGCTACAAACAGATAATGAATGTGGAGCTATACACCCACATTGTGGAGCTGGAGCAATAGAATCTTGGTGAGTACCTGCCTGTGATTATTTTTCATTTATAGTGACCTTTCTCATCAACACAGACACTGTCAGCAGCATGGAACTAACTTCCTGGGCAGGAGCAAAGCAAACAAATTCATCAGCAACAGGTGATTTAAAGCACTAGAAAATGGGGGAGGAGGCAGGTTGTAAGTAGCTAAAATAAAAATTGAAATTAATCACCAGAACAAATTACAGTTATGAGAGGGAATTTTCATTATTGACTGAAAACATTTAATAGTTAAGTTATAAATTAAAAGAAACAGTAAATTGAGGGTTGAAGCCCTTGTATCACTTGAGAGAACATTGTGACTAGAAACCATGAATCCACACACATGCCTACAATTCACACCCGCTCTGTTGTATAATGTAACTGATTCCCAAGTATCATTTTACAATTCTGATTAGGTCTTACAAAAATCTTGTTTATTAAATTGCTTTCTTTAGGCATTCAAAACTGCTAATTTGTTTCCAACTAAATCATGTATCATCTGAAAAAGACTACATTGAAACAGCAAAACAACACTCCTGGGATTACATTTCATCTAGATTTTAGAATTAAAAGGACAAAAACCAGATGAGTTGTAAATCTCACTTTGAAGGTAGTGGTGGTAACACCTTTCAAGTAATTCTAAAACTAGTAGTGCACTTAGCATGTAGCAGCTGTACTGAAACAAACATAGCAAGTCAAAACCTCAAAGTATTAAGGGATCTGTTAATCCTTGAATTTTAATTTCTATAATTAAAAAAATCGATCAACATATATGTAGTATACAAACATTTTGAAAGCAAAATAACTTTCTGTTATTATAATTTAAAAGCTATGCTGATTTTAAAATACTGTCAGCTCTAACTCCTACATGTTTTAAACAATCTTAAAACTTTGCAGAAATTTGGGAATGACTTCCAAAGAACTCTAGAGAAATGACCTCCAAAAAATGTATCTCAATGTTAATATAAAGTTCACTGTGGCATACTCAGGGTCAAAAAAATCAGACCTGGGTTTCAACCACGTCAAATTCTGGTTCATCTTAGAGCCTTCATCTATTTCTCAAAACTGGCAGAAGTCACTAAGTCTTCATGATTCTCCTTGCAATCACAACAAATGGGACAAATTCTTCCACAAATCCTGGCAGACTATGGAACATCCCAGAGCATCTCAGCTCAAACACATGCGTATAACACACATCTAGGTAAGTGCAGAAATAAAGAAGTGGGATTAACCATGGGTATGAACGCCTCCGCAACAGATGTGTAGGATGTTCAGAATTAAAGGCATAGTTTTAGTATAACTACTATCAAGAACTTTCACTTTCTATAGAAAGTAGACGTGTTTTCAATATATGACCATAATTTTCTTTTAATATCACACCATTTAAAATTAAATTAAAAATCAGCATGTGAGACATATCTGGTCTGAGAAATATGAAAGATGATCCACTTCTTCAGTATTTCTCATCCAAAAAAAAAATTTATTTAACAGGAAACCTGATAATGCCATATTCATAGAACTGCCTTCCCTCTCCCACAGCAGAAACCATTATATTTTCAAATTCTCTCTGCCTGAAAACTCTTGGCTTCTTTCCACTTTTATGCCTACCTCTTATTTCCCAGTCCTTAAGAGAGCCCACATCAGCCATCATGCAAAAACACCAACACAGCTATCTAAACACACTTCAAAAAAACTTCTTTACTGTTAGAGAGGATCTTCAGGATTAATGAGCCCCCTTTGGGCACAACCCAAAACAGAGTATTCCCAACTTCCTAAAATTACTAAATCTAGAACAGAAGTAAAATTAACAATCAGATTAAATCGGAAGGAAAGAGAAGGGAATCACTACCTTCATAAACACTGAAGCAGTACAGCTACAGGGAATCTTTTCTGTAAGTCTGAATAAGCTATTTCTGGGGGCAACAGTTATTTCAGTATATTTACATCTAAACCTTCTCCAAGGCGGCAACTTACATCAGCACCTTCCTGCAGCCGCTGAGGGCTCAAAGACAGTCCACTCAGTCAAAATCACTTGGCCTAGTCAGAAAAGGTCATTTAGCAGCAAAGACAGATGTTTCTCACTGACATAACCAAAAGGGAAAATGAAGCAAACAAACCCAAAGACTCATTTTAGCAACAAGGTATCTGCAATTCCAATTTCAGGTATTGTTCCCTTTAGAAAGATGCTATTCATCTGACATTCATTTGCAACCTTCAGTTCAGATTAAAGAGCTGCAGATACCACACGTAAAATTCTGAAACATATGTTCCCTTTATTCTTCAAAGAATATAAATCTTTACTTAAGGCCACACTGTTCACTTCATATCTAACCTGACATTTCAGCTAAACCCAGCTCTTCTGCTGAGTACTATCCTTTCTTGAACACATTCTTCCCCTTCTCACTTCTACATTCCTACTCACAGTTGTTTTTCTTTTTTCTGCTCAGCTCTTTCATGCAAAAAGAGATTGAATAAAAAAAGGAAAACTGAAACTGATTACACACCAGAAATACTGTCAAAGTATGAAAATGAAATGCTACACATTTTTAAACCAAACTGCTCAGTGCTAAAGAAGAGCAGACACTGGTTACAAAGCCAACACAGAAAAATAATCATTTCAGGAAGAAATACACCTGAACAAGTGACAGCCAGATAAAACTAAAATGGGATATCACACTCAAAAATACACAAACATCATTAGACTATTTTGACAGAAAACACGGAGTTTCCCAACAACAGAAGTAACTCAGAAATTTGAAATAATCCTGAAGGAATCCATATATCCATAATCTCTCAAACCAATTCCATGTAAAGTTCAGCTTGCAGAAAGCTTTGGGTGGGGAGAGAAGGGGAAACAGTAAGCATAAATAATTCTTTTTTGCTCATTCTATTACTACTACAGGACAGATGAACATCTGCCATGAATGTTAGGTGTGCCTTAGACTGTCCCAGAGCTGACGGATAGATTAAATGACCTGTTAGTGTCACTTCAAGCCCTGCTCTTCTATGATTTGGAGGTTATTACATCACCTCTCTTTTATTATAAGGTTTCTCCCATTTCTGCAATTCTTCATTTTAAGTCATAATCCTCAATTTCTAGCAAAACTAGACCACATGAACATTACAACACTACAAACATACTAAACACATTGATAAAAGAAAATTAAGGGAATAAAAAGGGGTATGTTTTTCAAACCAATCTTTTCATAGGGAGTAAAAAAAGATATGTAAGAAAAACTGTTTCTAAGTAATTTATGTTGATATTTGCAGAAACTGTGAAAATACTGTAAAAAATGTTTACATATTCCTGGTTTTGGGGAGATGTAAATGTAAGGATGAGATGAGCTGTGTGCTAAACAGCAAAGGAGATATGGGGAGAAGAGAACCGAGAAGACAGCCAACTTCATAGCACAATCCATGGGAATACCTCCCTCTAGGTACCCACCTGTGACTGAAGCAGGCAAGAGACATCATCCCTACCAAACATACCTTCTACACATCATCACCCTCCTCCTGACTACACTACACACCAACAGGGCGCCTGCACCTTCCCCTTCCTCTGAATCCAATTTGAGTTGCTCCTTGCACAATTTATGCCTAGCAAGTCAATTATGATCCTGTCTTGTGTAAAGATCAATAAATTTCAGCAGTTCTCCAAACAATTAACATTTTTGGAAGCAGTTTTTTCAACTTCATCAAGGAAGCTTCTTTCTGTGATCCATGGAAATACATGCAATTAGAGCCACAGTACAACAAAACTCAAGGAATAATGAGAAACAGCAGACAAAAAGTGTCCAACACAGAACTCATTAGACAGCCACACACTATTCCACCTGTTGTGCTGTACACCAAATACTGGTAAAATCACAGGGGGGGCAAAAATGCAGATATATCCAAGCAGCTAGGAACATGAATTCTGATCCCTCTTTATATCCTATTGTTATCCACAACCCAGGAAGCTGTTAATTGGCCTACGTAATTGGTTTAAATACCCAAGTCCCATTATAAAAATATACTATAAAAATGCTTAGACACTTATCACAGCCAAGAAATTCTTAACTAAAGTTCAAAGCTGAAAAGGCACAAGGGACTTGTCTACACTGAAGTAAAAAAATGCATAATTATACCAATATAACTATCTCAGTGTGGGAACTTTCTCCAGCATAAGAGTACCCTCTCCCTCTTAAGCTTATGTGGTTTGGAAGCAGAGTAAGATAAACCATAAAAACTCTTATTCTGGTATAAGAGTGTCTCCATAGGGAGTTATATTGGTATAATTATAGCATATAATTATAGCACATAGTTTTACTGTGTAGACAAGAACTAGATGCCCAGTCCACATACATTTTCTAGCAAAACAAATGGTTATCAAATTCCAATAGAAGCATGCAAAATACTTAGCTTTTATTTTTGTTTGATGCACTTTCTTCATTTTAAAGTGATGAATTACTTCAATTAATCTTCCTTGAAAATGCTTTTCTCTCTACTATTCTATATGGTAATAGATTGTTCTTCTGGTGGAGGCATTGTAAACTAACACTTTGAGAATGTCTGCAATATCTCCCACACTGATTTAGGCTCTCATATAAAGCAAGTGGTGAGAAATCAGGTACAAGGAAGGAAATAAGGTGCTGTTTACACATTTGACTGTTAGACTCGCACCTTTTATAGTACATCCCCAGCCACTTTAAACAGTCAAGTGCTTCAATAATTTAGTCTCTATCCTTCTGACAATTTCATTCTCACCTCATTTGCTATAGAAGTTAAAACATTTCAGTCAACCTTGAGGAGGCTGTGCTTCCTCCTCCCCCTTCCCCTGTACACACTGGGGGGAAAATAGTATATCTGAAAATCATGCCACTAGTTGAACCTCAAATTATAAGAGAGAACCGAAAAAGAGACAAAAACTTTAACACTACAAAAGACTCCTCCGAATTTTTTTAAAAACAAGCAACTTTTCAGATACCTAACTCCAAAACCTAAGCCTAAGCCAAATAAACTGACACCCTTTGTGAGAAAGATCCCTTAAAAAGGATGCTAACAAAAATGTGGTTGTGCTAGCCTCCAAAAAGTGGAAAGCACTGACATCCTGCTACAAAGATACCAGTGGAATTATTAATCACAATAATACTTCAGTTTGGGCATTTGAAATATTTTACAAAGAAAGGCTAAGTGAGCCTAGAGATAATTAAGGATTATGGTACCCATTTTTCAGGATGTGCGGGCAAATCTCTTTAGCAAATTGTGGTTTTTCCCTTTAACCATTTTGAAAACACGATACTGCCAAGAAGAGCTCTATGCAGGATGGGCATCCCTGGGTTTTCTTTTGTCCTAAACAATTTCATCCCTCAGCATAACACCAGTTTCATCACCTTGGAACACACCCAGAGTGTTTAGAACAAACCTTGTTTGCTTTCACAACCACCGTCCCTCTCGGCGGCAGAGATCTCCCGGCAGGGCTGCCCCTCCTAACTCCCCATGGCCAGCACAGCCCCTCAGTCCCCCAAAGCCCTCACTGGGTTTGCTACTCTGCACGATGCCACCAGAGAGATCCCCTGGAGCAATCCGTGGGGGGAATGTGGAGTCACAGGGAGCACCAGTGCTGGGTGAGGAGGATCACCACAGCAGGGAAGCTCCTTCCCAGAGGTGCTCACTTCTCTGCATGCTGAAGTACCAGCAGTGGGTGAAGAGTTTGCAGTGGAATGTGAAGCAGCATCTACACAACAAAACTGCTGCCCTATTTCCAAATCAAAAGCTTGCATCTGTGTACAGAGGAAATTGCGTACCTAAGCATGAAGGTCAACTGATCTGGAAATTCATCCTGGTATTTTCAAATTTGCCAGTATGCCAGTATGTCTGCAAATATGCTGGGAAAAAATAAACAATACTGACAGTTCTTACATGCAAAAATTTGACATATCAAAAGAAAAGCAGCAGCAAAAAAAAATCTCTGAATAGGCATTATACAAATGACAACAAAATAGAAATGTATCAAGCTTAAGCAGAAATGCGTATGAAAACCATTAGTTCCAACAGGTTATAGCAAGACAAGAAGAGGAAGCTAAGTTACTCCAGAACTCCAACACAAGTCTGGAATCATTTGCCCTTATGAAAACACTGTAAATAGTGGAAGGAATTAACTTCACATGCCCTTTGACATCAACACCTGAGCTTATCAGCTTAGACTTTCTTTAGAGCAAGGGGAAAACCATGAAATTTTAGGAGCAGGATTCATTAGACCAGAACTATACATCTACTTTAGGATGAGATGATTCACATGAAGATCTGACTATTTTTTTGCACTGAAGATCCACAAAAAGATCAGGTACAAATGCCTACAGTACATATGGTTGCATGAGTTCCACCCTTGATATCATATTTTTTGAAGATACTCACAGCTTATTTGGCCACTGCAATCAATGCATTCTGTATAATTATCACTCTTGGGGAAAAAAAATACACTCTGCCTCAGTTTCTCTCCTTTTAAGAGAGGGATAACAACGGCTTCCTGCTCCAGACAAATGTTAAGAAATTGCCTGTCACTATTTATAGACTAATTTTACACTCAAGAGGCAAAGTAGGAGGAGGAGTTTAGGCTGACAGAACCACCACTTGTACCTCCACCAAAGGGGCTGCCATGGCCTGATGTCCACCCTCAGTCAAACTGGCCATATTCTCCCTTGCTTTACCTCTGTGCTGCAAAGATTATGCTGCAACTCAGATCTGCTCAATGATCTGGCTGAAAGCTAAACATTCACAGGTCTTACTTGGCAGGATTAGTTTTCAGACAAATCTTGAGCGGATGCGATTCACCTTATGACACAAGGGAAGCAGCAGGGAGCTGATAAAAAGGTGGGGACTGGTCTTAACAGCAGAAGTGAAGTCTTAGATCAGCTTCAGAAAACCATTAGACTCCTGTAGTGGTGCAAGATCTTTTAGCAACACAAAACTGGATGAAAGAGCACTCAAGGAGTGTAACAAAAGGCTACTGAAAAATGCAGAAATAAACAAATTAGATTTTCAAGTTTTCTTCAGTTTCCCCCAAGAGAAATTCTGGCTTGGTATCTACACAAAAAGCAGACGACCACTTGGATCAACACCTATTTTCCTGTGCATTTATGTATTACAAATTTTCTCCTGTTAATTTGCTCTTTGTTTCAGCCTGTGATCCTCAAAAGCCAAGAAGGACAAAAAGCTGTCTTTCTGAGGAATACCCTCGTGGACCTTCTCATCGATGTGCATAGACTGAACTCAATTAAAAATATATTTGCTGTTTATTCCCAAATATTTATCTAAAAATGACAAAGAAAACATGTTACTGAATGCTCAGTATCAAACATTTGGGGGAAAAAAATGGGAAAAACCCCACCCCGTCATGTTCATTGTCTCTTTGAAAATATATATATATATATATATATATATATATAAAAATCCACTTCTGGAGAGGAAAATTGCATTTCTTTCTACTTCTACTAGCCTGAGATAATTTGCTCAAGTAAGACAGACAACCATATGCGAGACCAAGAATTTCAAGAATGTAAAAATATCATCAGAAATCATAAATATTTGAACCTTCCATTATGATGCCATGACTAGCTTCAGCCTTTAAGAAAAAGTACCTACTTTCTTCTTCCATCTCATCAAGGAAGACATCAGCCAGAAGCAAATGAAGAATTTAAACAGAATGTTAAAAAGCAGGAGTAGAGAAAAGAAACACAGAGAGTAAATCAGACACTGTGGGATTTTTTTTCCAGGCAACAAGATTGTTGCAAATAAACATCTAGGTGTATTTACAGGCAAGGCAACAGAATTTGGAAACTATTACACAGGAAGAAACTGGCCTCGGTTCTTTCTTGAATCACTAAGCTATTCTTCTACAACAATGGAACCTTAACTCACTTTTGAAATAGGCTTCATTCACCATCTTCGTAAGATACATCCCCTCAAATGAAATACAACATTGTGGAATAACAAACAACCACTGCTGGCACTCCCAGTCTTCTGAAGAGAATTAAAAGGAAAGGAAATCTATGAAATGAAATATCAATTCTATAAAACTGTATAGAACATACCTAGTACACCACATCACTACTTAATATAGACAATCATATGCCAAGTGCTTCCTCAGTTCCAGTCTTTTCTACACTTTCCACATGTACAGCAACACCACACTTGAATTTTTATGTAGATATATTTTCAAATATATTTTGGACAAACACAATTTTTTTTTAACCACACCTGCCAAGCCAGGTAAAAAATTATGCACATCAACATTTACATTTCAGCTTGGTTTTGTCTCCTTTGTTTGTTTCCTTCCTTTAAGTCTGCTATTGCTTAGAAGATAGAAGATCAGCAATAGAGGAACCTGAAACAAAAATACCAGCACCATCACCCATAGATAACTACTTGCACAGTTTTTACTGTTATACTGCCAAGCCTTGTCAGGATTTGGGGGCTTGCTTGGTTGGTTTTTAGTGACTTTTTTTTTTCCTTTCTCTTAAATGCAACTTGACCCCTAGTCACTAGGAGAGCCTGCACAGGAAGCTGGATAGTGAAGACACTTTCTTTGCTGCCACTCTTTGCCCAACAACTTTTGTCCACTTGGAGCACAGAGGAGCAAACACTAGTCAGAGGGATGGATGGGTACCTGGACCACTGAAAAGCTATTTTCTCAGTGACTATACAGTCACACTAATCACTCTTTACACAACTGTTAAAACTGCAGAAGACAGTAAGGATGACTTTCCCATCACTCCGATGACTTGGAAAGTGAGAAAGACATCTTAAGAAAGAAAAAGAAGTATCACAAGACAAAGGAGCAAAAAATTTGGATAAAACAAAGTACTATGACTTTAGGAAGAAAATAAATGAAACAGATTAAAATAACCCACAAGTAAATCTTTCACTCACTGAAGAGGGAAATACAGAGGAAGAGTGTTGAGCAACCACACCACACAACAGAGCTGACACATAACAACATTAGGATCTGCAGAAAAAGTAGAATACTGCATCCACCATTCTGTCAACTACATTCCAGCAAAGTAACAGCTCACTCACTCAGGCCCTCCTCAACCTTGCTCTTAATGAGAATGTGTATTGTTACTGTTGCTATTATTATTGAAATCAGCTGAAGAAGTAAAAGGAGGAATGTGTGGCTATGCAAAGTCTTCCTGGGACAGAATCCCTCTCCACTGCTTGTTCAAACAGCTGCATTTAGCAAGTTTCCTGTGAACAACCAAATCCCTAAATGTCCCAATAAATGAAACAACCAGTCCATGTACCTAAATCTAAGACTTTTCAAGGGTCTCAATTAATCCAGAAAATGTTCTGATTGCCATCAGCAATCACATATAAAAGCCCTCAATAGCTTATATTGAAGCAGCCTTTAGACTTCCAGCTAAATCTTGGAAAAATCTTTGAATATTGGCCTCTACTCCAACACCTTGATCACTTCAAGAAATGTGAGACACTTTGTTTCACATGCTGCTGCCCCATCACTCCCTCCTCTTTAAAGGAAAAGTTCAATTAAATTGGAAACGTTTCTTCTGAATGATTTTAAATGTTTTTTTTTTTTTAGTTGTGGTTGGATCTCAGTTAGTGTAATTGCTATTTATATCAAAACATTAAAAGGTCTGGTTATGGGGTTTATTAGAAAAGCAAAATGTGTTTTTAATACTTAAAAAAACCCACAACAAAATACTCCATAGCACTATTTCCATTTGTATTTGCATACCACATGTTCAACAACAAAAAGAGCATTCTGCAGAAAGTTAAAAATCTCAGAAATGTTGCTGAATTAGTAGCTCCTACAGTTTGTTAGTAGGAAAACCGGCTCTGTGCCAGGCTGAAAGTGGGGGGACCATCACAACGGATGTGCGTTAGCTTCGGGATTTAAAAGGAAAAACACATATATTGTAAACCAAAACGTAACATTCAAGACAAACAAACGCAGTATATCTCTGCTAGCAGAATTTTTAAATGTGAAATAAGTGTCAGTTAAGATGCTAGAAACACCTCACACGGTGCTGCTCCTCAGATGCGAAGGCAGAGCAAGGCTTCTCCCTTCTCCCCAGGGCAGCCGGGCCCCAGGGGCCATGGCTGGACACGGACGCGGTGCCCACACTCGCCGGTCCCACCGCTGCGGGCCGGGGCATCCCACGGCCGGGAGCAGCGCCTGGCCCGCTGCCCGAACGGCGAGGCTGCTGAAAAGCAATAGATAGCTCCTGGCAGCGGCAAAAGGGAAAATATTTTGATCATGTGACGCCACACAAGCGAAGTAGCTCGCTCCGTGTGTGCAACTTGCACAGACGCTGCCACCGGCCCGCACGCCGCCGCCCCCCCCGCCTTTCCCGGGCCGCATCCCGCCTGGGAAATGCCTCCCTCAGGCACCGCTGCGGCAAAGCAGCCGGCGGCACCCACACGGCCGGCACGGCCCACGGCCAGAGCGGGCCGGCACCGAGCGGGAACCTACCCCCCGCACGCAACTCGGCCTTTCTGCCCACAGGAACGGACAACTTTCAAATATAAGTAAAACTGACACGTAAAATTATTTTGCTACTGCTGGTACGCAGCTAAAACAGCCTCAAATGTACCTATATCTATTTTTCCAAAAATATTTCTTTAAATAGCTTCTATGGCCAACGATAAACTTAAAACGGCAACAGCTCGGAAGAACGTGCTTATTAATTTTCTTTGCTTGGAAATTTCAATCAAATAAGAAATATCAAATTTAAAAAAAAATTCAAGAAAGCGCAATTATTTTCCATAAATCATGCCTGAAAATAAGACATCAATACTAACGTTTCATATAAACAGAAAACCCAAGATATTCACAACATAAATTGCTACACAACAACAACAACAAAAAAACTGAACTCCATACATTCCATCCAAATCAAAGGCTGCAAACAAACCAGCATATTCCTTTGATGCTGTCAAAACAAACCTCCTTATCTTTATTTTTAACTTTAAAAGAATAAAATTTAAGAACTACAAATCCTGTCCTTGTGCTTTCAAAAGAAATTTTCAGAGCTGATGTTTCAGTATCTTGCTTACAAACAAGTAAGTCTGACAAGCTAACCAAATAACACGATCAATGCTGGGAACACCAAGTCTCTGATCCCATCCAAACAGAGGAAGGCACAGTGCAGACTGGATACCTTCCCATGCTACAAATATTTAGGCTGCCTATTTATTCTGCCTTACTCAGTAATTAAAATTAAAACTGCACATCAAACTCAAATGATTAAACAAGGCAAATATTATCCTTATTTTAACACGGGGAAACTGAGGTATCAGTCAGTGAAACCAGCTACCTTTAGGTCATGCAGACTGCTGCGAGATACCAAGAATTCCTGCACAAATTCTCTACTAATATCATTTTCCTGAAGTCACATAATTTACCTACCATGGCTGAATTCACTGCTTGTGTAAAGAAGGCACTATTCCACTTCAATCAATCTGTGAATTAAGCCATGTCCACACAGGGAGCAGCACACATGAGTACAATTATATTTTAAAAGAGGATCCCTCCTTTTGGGATTTTCCGAACCAATTTCCTTTCTTTACTCGAACAAAGAAAGAACAACCATGCTCCAACCTGAGGTCTTTCTGTGAAAGACAGCTGTACCAGGGACTGCTACAGCCAGGCCAGCCCTCTCTTTGCCACACAACACAGACCTCCTTGCCCTTTTAAAAGGTTGTGGAACCAAAACCTGTTGTGGAACTATCCACCTTTTGAGAAACTCAGCAAAATACCTCAATAACCATACCCGCAAACCCTTCAAGAGAGGCTTCTTATAAAGGCTGTTATTTTGGCAGTGAAGATATGCTACCACCCCAATGGTAAACTAAATGCAAAGGGGTTTGCCACAACAGCCATTACTCAAGGATGCAATTAATTCCCTGAATCTTAACTATGTAGCTGCAACAACAGAACTTCACAGTGAACCTACCCATGTGGTCTTTAAAGGGCAAGAAAATTGATTCAGTAACTTGGCAGAATTACATCCAAGAGAAAGCCCTGCTACATAAAATTTCTTTTTTGAGTAAGTAGATACCTAAAACAAATACCAAACAAAACAAAACAAAAAAGAGACAAAAACCCCACACCACTTCCCAAAACCACATGAGTATAAAAAATTGAAGTAGAAGCTTGCAAGACTCTAATAGTAACACAACTAACAATTATCCCTTTAAAAAAAAGGGAATCTATACATCAAGGGTTTTCCCCATTTTCATATTCATTCTTTTTTTTAGCAACAAACTAAAATTCCATATATATCTACTTCCTTAATTTATAAAAAAGTTGAAAAAATTAGAAGAATATTCTTTCCCCACCCTCCAATGGTCAGAAAGAGACTAATGTGGGTGGCAAGGGAGATCAGTGGCACAGACTTACAGATGGAAGTGTCAGAGGGCCTATCACTCAGATGGATGTCTTCATAAACAATTACTACATCACAAACCTGAATTCAGTATCTTTTCAAATCTGAAAAGCCTACAATGTAGGGCGAGGACAGAGCACAACAGTGAATTCTTAAAGGCAGGACATCATTTGGCAATTGTGCATGTTTAGGTGCAAAAGATTAATTAACAGCTCTTAAAGATGGAGAAAAACTAATAAATAGATTACATACTTCTACACATGCTTAGTCCTTCTGATGTAGTTACTAACTCACAATGACTCAAATGCAAAAAGTAATAAGAACGTAGATTGCTGTACTGATCTGTACTGAAAGCAATTCCTTATACATGCTGCAGAATCATCAAACTCGGTTTTATATCCACAAATTAGCCACTACATATTCAGAAATTCAGCCCCTTCATAAACTTGTTAAATTTACAAGGAAACTAACATTTCCACTATACATGGAATATAAATGCACAATGTATCAACAAAAACTGCCAAAAACTTTTACACAGATTTCTCATTGGTTTTAATAAACATAGATAAAATATTTTAATAGAACATCAGGACAATGATCTCAGGTTTCCCAATTTCCAAAACAACTGCAGGCACCTTCAGATAACATAAGCATCCTACCTTGCGAATAAAAAGTTTGATAAAAGGTACTTCATATTTGCAATAAGAACAATTCCTATGTGAAAAGCAATCTTAAAGTAAGACACAACAACTGTGATTTCTGCATCAAATCTGTTCACTTCAAAACTGAAGACAATGTATCTGCCAGATAAAACAACCGGACTTGGTGATAAGGAAGTCTGCGCGCACCCCCGCAGTCACCCCGCCCCAGCACACACGGGTGCTCTGTGCAGAATACTCATCAAAAGACAAGTTCCACGACACTCCTTAAGCTCCTGGGCACTTGTTCAACTCAAGTTTCCTCAGAGTTTAATTTCTATGAGAAATCTGGCATCTTTATATAGATGATATTGGGTATGTAACGATAAAACAGTACAAAGAATACTGAAATTTTGAATTATGGTGCCTCTAGTTTAAGGTGACCGTCCTGATAGAGCAGACAAATCCCTTGTTTCACTCAGTTATTTGTCTTCTTACTCACTGAATAGATTCCAGTAAAGCTTATGTTCTCCCACAACAGAATGTGTACACAATAAGACTGGATTTATTCAAAAGCTACAGTTTAGGGCACCAAGACCCTGGCTATTTCCAAAACACCTGCCCTCGGGTGTGCCTGTCTGAAGCAAAGTGGCTGTAATGTGCCTCAGTTTCCCCACCCTATACAACAGGAAGAATAATTTTTTACTGCAGTCCAAGGCACTCTAGAAATCAGTGTAAAGATCAAATGCACTTGGAATATTGTTACTGAGAAGATAAAGGTAGTCAGAATCAATTCTGTACAAATTAGCCACTGTCCCCACTGTTTACAGACTCAGATAGGTTTTTTAAGATACATCCATCCCTGAGGATTCCTTAACCGCTGTGGAACACCACCATGGATGTGTTTGGCTTTTTTGGAGCTGACATATTCCTGGTGGATCACTGGATGCCACACTCTCAGAACTGGAAGTACAACAATGGAAATTGTCTGGCCTACCTGCAACACAAACACTGCAGCACTCTGCCAGCACATCAGCATTTGGGTGTGAAACTGAGCAGGAGCAGGTACCATTGGGAAACAGAAAAAGTAAAAAGGTAATACTATGATCTGAATGGCAAAACATACATGTAATGTACAGAAATCCTTCAGGTCTACGAAAAAATAATTTTAAATTTATTAACAGGTAAGACTTCCTTAAAATAAATTTTATTCTAGGATGATTAGCTCCAGAAGATTTTTGTGCATTACATTTATTTGCTTCTATAAGCACCAAGCAATACAAAAACAACACCGCTAAGCAGCACTTTTCTCTTAGTAGTTTTCAAAACAAATTTGAAAACCACTAAGGTATACTTTTAATTTAAGTTTAATTAAAGTCCTCATTCAATCGTACCAAAACATATATTTAACACTATGTAAATAGCCCCAAAATTGAAAGAAAAAAGTTTTTTTCCCAAGTACCTTAATAATCACAATTCTAAAATATATTCTAGCAAGTTAGCCTACCACAAACACATGCTACTGAAATTCTGCAGCCTTGAGCATGCATGCACAGTGAGTGTGGCAACACTGCTTTACATATCCACAGAGAATCTTCAAAGCCTCCTGATAAACGGCACATTTTGAAGAAGTAATAAAAGATGTAACTGGTATAGGGCACAGGTACAATCTCAGGGACCAAAGAATAAATAAACTATGCAATTCTCACATTAACAATTAGAATGTCAAAATACCTATAACAAAACACTTGAGGAATAAAAGTAACAAAGATCTATCAGTAGCTAATCAAACTTGTTTTCATTGCACGAATTTAATCTAGTTTTAACTAAGATAATATTTCAGAATGAACAAGCATCACCCAACAGACCATGCTTAGTAATTTCAAAAACATTATTTTACATATGTAACTAGAAAATTTAGCAATGGATTAAATGCCTTAATTTTTGTGTCCCAAGATTCAGATCAGAATGCCAAAATGACAGTAATCGACTGCTTAGTAGAAGAATCCTTACATTATGGAAGCAGTAACAGAGTAGGCAGGTTTGCATCTCTCTTTCTTCATTGTATCTCGTACACAGGGTTCTGCTGTTCCATGTGTAGGCATAAGCGCTACTACAGAAACCAATAACTGAACACCAAACCACAAAGTGTCAAATATATGGTCGTAATATATATATAGATGCTACTAACTGTGAATATTGCTATTTGCTACTTCTAAATAGAAGCTATGTGAATACTAAACTGTTTATTTGAAACTGCACAGGGAAAAATATATTTTATTCTCCCATTGAGACATCAAGAATCTATTCACCACACTAACAGCTGTTTAATGGCCTTCAGGCACAGGACATGATTCTGCAGCCTTGGCTTAGCCAGAACTGTCAATACGGGCAATCTATTTGGCATAAAAAGAGCTGCAAAATCGGGCATATTCAGAGTTTCTCTGCAACAAAACAAACAATACATACACAAACTCAGAACAGCTCAACATATTTTTTTCTAACACTTTCTCTGTATCTCATACAGGTACTCCTGAAAAGACTCAGGTTCTCTCCTTCTGTGTAGGTGTATGTAAATCATACACACGTGCACAAAGAGAAAGACGTGCATGAAGCGCACACTGAGAAGCCAGCTAATGTGTTAAACTACTGCAGTGCAAATCAGAAGTGAAGAATAAAAGGAGCCTTAGGACTCTAAATATCTGTATGCTGTCAAGGATTAATCAATAATCAAAAGACCTGAATGACAAGGTACTGTACTAGCATCATACAAGTCCCCCACCATGAAATCAATGTATCTGTGTGAGCAACATCCATCTCCTCCGAAAATGTGCATTTCTTCAGAAGCAGGAAGCCTCTATTGCAAGCTTCCATCACATCTCTCTGTTGGGTAAGGTGATTAAATTAAATAGAAGCAAAATTTTCTTAAATAATTTAATAGGCTGGACAAATATAGAACTTAGTTCATAGTAGGATGCCACAGTTCTTTGTATTACAAAAATTACCCATGCCGAGGCAAGACTTTCCTGAACAAGCATCTCAGATGTTGTAACCTCCTGTCGGTCCTTTCTCTCTGTTCACAGGACAATAGTTCCTTATAGGCTTAGGGGCCAATCAACATCTGCTTTACAAAGGCACATGACAAGTGAGCATATTCTAATGTGTGTATACACATATCGAGAGCACACACACAGATGATTATTAGAAAAATGAAGAGAAGCCTTCTGTTCAGATGCTGGACTAAATATTCTGGTTTTCTTTTTCAAAGAGCAATCAATTTCTCTACTTACAGGGAGATTGACATGTGGGAATTAAAAATAAATAACAGTGTATATAACCAATTGGGTTCTGCAACCGAATGGTAACTACTTTTTGACACAACCCATTTTATACATCAAAAACATTAATTTAAAACCTAAAAAAAAAAAATCTCAATCTCTTACTGGTTAAATGAAAAAATCATAATATAAAAAACAATGACGTCTTGCCTTTATGACAATTATTTTAAGGAAAAAATAATTAAAAAAAATAATCAAAGAAATTGTGCTCTTGCCAGACCATTCTTTCTAAGCTGAATGCCAATCCTTACAGTGCAAAATAAAAAAAAAAAAAAAAAAGAAAAAGAAAATAGAAATCTGTAAGATAGGATGTAAATCCATAAATATAAGGAAGTATTTCTAAGGGTCATACTGAGGACATAAATTAATTTACTCTCACTCCTCCAATAAAAATAAAATACTTTAAGCAATCTCTGCCACGAAGAAAGAGCACCCTGAACGAGCATGTACGATGTGTGACAACGGTTTTCCTAGCTTTTAAAGCCACAAATTCTGAACTACCTGTTTAAAAGGAGATGATGCAAATATTTTTAGAGTAATTATGAAAGGTTATGCATACGAGGCCTCATTACATTATGGCTTCCAGTGACTCTTTTACCATTGCAAATTTAAAAAATGGTCAAAATTAACACATACACACACAGACACAAATCTTATTTCCTTGGAAGAAAAAGAAAGGAAAATGGAATAAAACCTAAAAACATGACAGGAATGGTATGTCGGAAGTAGACAAACACACACATAGCCTATCGAAGGTTACTAATTTTTTTCAGGATTAATACACCATTTGCAATATTAAGTGGTGATTTTTCCAGATTCTGTTCATTACTTTATGAAAAGATGCAGCCGTTGGAGTACCCCAAAAGCATACACCCGCATTTGTTCCTGTCAGACCTTGCTGTTAAAAGCTGTTAAAAGATTTAACAGTTCTTAATAGAAAGATCTTGTTGAAGGGAGAAGAAACCCATAAAACTCTAATGCACTACTCCATTTAACACAATTCACTTTCCTACTGAGAATTCGAGCCTAATCTCACACTTGTGTCGAAAAATAATGAGATCAACAACTCCCGATGCTTCTTGAAGTATTCTAACCACAATTCAAACCCAAAAGCACGTTTTCTCCCGAATATCTGGATTTGTTGCAGAGCTGAAACAAACACAACCTCTGGCAGAGCGGTTCCTTCTCCCCTTCTTTGTACAATACACGGCATTTTCTCACCTACAGCAGCTCACATGCAAACACGATCTTTTTAAGAGGCATGCACAGGACAGGCAT
The DNA here is from genome assembly GCF_047830755.1 of Zonotrichia albicollis. NCBI lineage: Eukaryota > Metazoa > Chordata > Aves > Passeriformes > Passerellidae > Zonotrichia > Zonotrichia albicollis. The sequence continues at coordinate 65,106,523 of NC_133821.1, forward strand.
CGAGCTAACAGAAACGCAACGAAACTAGTATTTGGTTTCTTTTTTTAATAAAAATCCAATCCCTTGCATAACATCCATAATATGCAACATTACAAAATGTTTAGGTTTGTCAGGGCTTTTTGTTTCGGTTTTTTTTTTTTCTTAAAGAAGACTCGAGCGCGACCCGAAAACCCGAACCCTCGTCCAAAAGCACTGTTCTTACGAGGCACTTTCCCTACCGCCCCTAATTAGCGCGGAATTAAAAATCTGAAAGAAGCAAGTAAATATAGATAAGTAGATAAACAAATCAATGGGAGCCCAGGAGAGGCGGGCGGCGCGGGCAGGCCGGGGGCGGTGCCCGCGCGGCGCTGGCGGCGGTGCCCCGGTGCCCCCCGGTGCCGGCGCTGCTGGCGGCGGGGGCTCTGTGCCTGCGCCGCTCCAGCGCCTCTATTTACATCAGCGGCGCGAGGTGCCCAATGGCGCGCGCGGAGCCAATCAGATGGCAGATTAGATGTCAACTCGGAGGCAGCTGTCGGGAGACGGTTGCAGCCAGTTTACCTCCACAATTCAAATTCCCAACCTGGCGGGCGGAGGAGACCCGGACGCTTCTCCAAGGGTCGCGCCCGGCAGCCGGCATTCCTGCCGCGCCTCGCTGCGCCGCCCCGGAAAGGCGCTGCGCGCACCCGCCGCCCCGCGATCATCGCGCCTGCCTATCGATCGGATCCATCCATCGATCGATCGCCGGAGTTACCGGGGCCGGGGCAGAGGAGTGCGGGAGGGAGCGGGGGCGGCAGCCTGCCCCGGTGCCCGCGCCCCTTCGCTGACGCCAAGGACTTTTCCCTCTTTTTTTTTTTTTTCTTTCTCCTTTTTTTTTTTTAATTTTTATTTCCGCGTGTGTTTGGAAGTGAAAGGCAATTACGCGCCCGCGCACCCGGGCACGCTCCTGCCGGCCGGGCGAGTCCCCCGCAGGTCACCGGGCCGGGACGACCCGCGCGGACCGGGCGCACAGGCGCGCACACACGCGCGCGCGCGCGCGCTCTTCCCACAGGGAAAGGAACGCGGCCGCGTTACGTGGATCTCACTGCGGTAACTCCAATCAGTGACAAACTAATTTGCTGAGAGCGCGCAACGGCGCAACTCGTTCTGCTCGGGGATTAAAAAAAAAAAAAAAAAAAAAGCAACGGGTTAAAGAGAGAAGAAAAAAAAAAAAAGGCCCCGTGAAAGATAATGGACGTTATCCCCCGGGAGCCCCTCGGGTCCGGCACTCCGGTTACAAAATCCAACCCCCGCCCCCGTCCGTCCCGAGCTGTTTGTCCTCCGGGCCCTGCGTCTCTCCAACGCTTTTTAAAGTGGTGGGGGAATATATTAATTGGGTCTGAGAACAACCTAATTTCGGCAGCGAAAGCTACACTCTGGGGCCTCCAGCCCCAACGGGGCCGTGCATTGTGCACGGCTCACCCTCGCTACGGAGGCAGCGAGGGGCAAAACTGGCCCAGAAGAGAATGGGGGTTGGGGGGGAAGGGAAAAAAAATAAAAGACAAAAAAGGGGGGGGGGGAGAAAAAAAGTGAATTACAAAGAAACTAAGAGCCCGACACGAGCGACACGGAGGCACGAGCCGTCATTAAGCGAGAGCGGGGAGTTACCTGGGTCCTGCTGATGGCCTGCCCGGTGTTCCCGGGGCTCATCGCCGGGTGGTTCCTTTGTTGAGCCGCTGCCCAGGCCGGGTTCGCCGCTCCGTACTGGGCGCCCATGTCCTTGCCCATGCCCATGCCCGCCGCTGCCTGCTGGCTTCCCGGGGCGGCCGCCGCTGCCTGGGGCTGGGGCTGCGGCGGGGCGCTGGGGCTGCTGTAGTCGGGGTAGCTGCTGCCGTAGCTCCGCATCATGGGGCTGGGGGACGTGAGCAGCTGGTTCAGGGTAGGGGTGGCCCCGGACGGGTGCTGGTTCTGCCCGGAGAACCGCGCAAATCCGCCGGCCGCCGCCGCCGCTCCGGCACCAGCCTTGCCGAGGCCGGCTCCGCCGCCGGGGCCCATCATCATGCCGCCGCCGGGCTGCCTCGGGGAACTCAGCACCCCGTAGCCCGCCGCGGAGCCCCCGTAGCCGCCGCCGCCTGCCCCGGCGGCCGCCGCCGCCGCCGCCACGGCTCCCGCGCCGCCGCCGCCGCCCGCGCCGCCGCCGCTGGGGCCGCGGCCGTAGCCCGGGTAGTGGTTGTACTGGCTGTTGGGGTACCCTTCGTGGGAGTTCTGCAGGGGGTCCATGCTGTTGGGGGCCGCCGTGGGGTGCATTATCCCCATCCCGGGGCTTTGTTGTCCGCCATGTTGATCAAAGCAAGGCCCGGCGCGGCTCGCCGTAGCGCTGCTGGCAGGGGCAGGGGCAGGGTTGCCATAATAGCTATTGAACTCCGAGACACCCACCGCGGAGGGGCCGCCGCCGCCTCCCCCGCTCCCGCCGCCGCCGCCGAGGCCGCCGCCGCCGCTCCCAGCGCTCGGGGGCGGCTGCTGGGGCTGCTGCTGTCCGCCCAGGGGTCCCAAGCCGGGGTGGTCGTAGCGGCCGCCGATGGGCTCGCCCATCTTGCCGGGCATCTCCTCCTCGTCGGCGCCTTTATTCAGCATTTGCTGCGGCTGCTGGGGGGGCTCGGCCTGAGCGCCCAAAACACTGTCTTTTCCTCCATGTTGCTGCTGCTCCATGTCTGCACTGGGCTGAGCAGCGCCGCCACCGCCACCGCCGTTGTTGTTGCTGCCGCTGCCGCCGCCGCCGAGGCTGCTGTTGTTATTCTGCACGGGATGGTGCTGAGGCGGCGGCTGCTGCGGCGGCGGCGGCGGGAATTGATTTAGCTGCTGCTGTAGTGCATGGTGGTGGTGGTGCGGGTGGTGGGCATGGTGGTGGTGGGCATGGTGATGCGGGTGGTGGGCATGGTGGTGGTGGGGCGGCGCGGCGGGGTGATCGCCTCCGACGCTCTTCAGCTTGTGGTTGGGGAGCAGCCCCGTCTCCATAGCCGAGCCCGGGTTGGAGGAGGAGGAGGAGGAGGAGGAAGAAGACGAAGAAGATGAAGATAACTCCGAGGAGCTTCCACCTTCCTTCAGAGCCGGCTCTGAGGAGGAGCCGCCGCCGCTGGCGTTGTTGTTGTTGTTACCGGCGGCAGCGGCGGGAGCCGCGTTATTGGCCATGTTCGGCGGCTCGCTGCGGTGGTGGTGGTGGAGATGGTGATCTAAATTATTCACGCTGTTGCCTCCGGCCGGACTCCCCTCGCCGACCCCCAGTGCGGGGCCCGGCCCGGGAGCCCCGGCCCCCCCCGGGCCTCGCTCTGGGCCCAGGCCGCCCGGCAGGCTCGGGGCTTTGCCCTTGCTGTTGTTCGCACTCGCCGGAGCCGCTGCGACTTGCGCGGCCATGATCATCGCAACATTGCGAGTCCGGAGAAATTGGTGCTGATAATAGTAACTACAAAAAAAAAATTTAAAAACCCCAAATTTGAAAAACTAAACAAAACAAAACAAAAATCGACTCCCACCCTGAAAAATGGGGGGCGAGCAGAGGGGTGGGGGGAAGGAGAGGAGAGGGGCAGAAGGAGAAGCGGCCGGGGCAGGGACTTGACTGGTCCCAGAGTATCCCCTGCGGACCGCTCCGCACGCACCGAGTTACAGCGATTTCCCTCCCCGAGTCCGTGGTTGAGGTTAGAAATGGTAAGAACGCCTTACGGTCCGTGCCCGTTCCCGCTGTGTGATTTCACGTTGAAAGTTTTTTTGTTCAGGTTTAAATGAAACTTTTTTTTTCTCCTCCTTTCCTCCCTAACCCGGATATGGGTAAACACACGTCTGCCGGAGCCGCGCTGGCCCAGCATGGCATGAGCGAGCGAGCGAGCCAGCGCCGGCAGCCATCGCCCCCTCCGCCCCGATCGCTCCCGCGCACCCGCAAAACGCGGACTGGACTCCACGCTGGACTCGCTCGGGCTCCCGCTCCCCTCCCTGCTCTCCCGGCAGCGCGGCGGGATGGGGGGCGCGGCCCCCGCGGGTCCCCCCGCTCCCAGCGGGGTCCCGCCCGTGTGCGCGCCGGGGGTCGCGGCCTGCGCGGAGCACCGAGCCCGCGGGGGCTGCTCCGAGCGAGGGGTCGAAGCGGGCCCCGACGGGCGCTCCGGGCCGCCGAACGCCGCTGGGGCGGGGCGGGGAGCGGGACTGTCCCCGGTGCTGCGGGGCCGAGGGTGCCGCCGGCGGCGCTACCCCGCGCGGGCCGGTTCGGCGGCAGGGAGGCGAGGGGCCGCCATGCGCTCCAGCTGTGCCGGAGCAGATGGATCGGTCAAACTTTCGGGAGCCGCACGCTGCCCCTCAGCCCCGTGTGCCGTGCTCAGCAGCCGCCTCGTGTTCCGAGGGCAGGGACACGTTTGCTCGTGCGACGGAGAAATCAGACGTGTTTTGGATTCCCCCCCACTCCCAGCCACCCGCCCCCTGAAGATTTATATTGTATGTGCAGACGGTTATAATATTTAACCTAAAATTCTGCAGCGGTAGCATCTTTGCAGTTGTCCACATTGTCCAGCTGTCTCCAAATTCTAACGGTCATTTGCACTGATGATGCTTTTATATATAGGGCCGTTTTCAATATGTTCTGTGTACTTATTTGCAGTTCAACAAGAGATGATCAAAGAGCGAGAGACATTTTCAGTCTCATAATTGCTTCCCCAAACAACATAATTTCCAGTATGCACAAGACACTCATGTAAACGTAGTAACACAAACCCCAAAATATATAATCTGAGTAACTCTTGGTCCAAATGGAAAGCTGCTGCTGACCTACATTTTTGAACCAGAACAGTTTGAAGTTTTTTTTTTATAACTATCTTAATACAAATGATACCCTAGTATAACAAAAGGTAATAGTCACACATTACGTTGAACTAATGAAAGCATTTGGAAGATCAAATACTTGGCTACGAATACAGGAAACTGGGATATGAGTGAAGGTTTTCAATACAGCAAAGGTCTAAACCACAATGTTTTAAATTAATATATTTGTACGGTCTGTTAAAGGTAAGCACGTTTTCAAATTTCAAAAAGGATAAATAGGAGATTCGATCATAATGGTAGAGAAAAATGCAGCATATCAAGAAAGATGCTGTCACAAGTAGGTAGGCTTTTTTGAATTCACTGTGAAAATATTAAAGGAGCAGAAGCTTCATGCTCTAATGTTGAGTTACATGTAAAGATTATTGATAAATGTATAAGCAGTGTGATTCCAGTGTCTATTAATTTTAGCTCTGTCTGAAAAGTCAGAAATACTATTATTTGCATTAGGGAGTTAGTTTTGAAAAGTCTCAGTGCTTGTGAAGTACATCTTGCTAATACTTCTGTTTTACAGTTGGGGGGGTTTGGTTTTTTTGGTTGGTTGGTGGGTCTGTGGGGTTTTTTTTTTGTATCTTTTGCAAGTGCAAAAAATTTATATGGCTACACATATATAAACACAGAGCGGGGAAAAAAAAAGGTGAGTAATTCTAGCGAGGGGAATCAGGTGCATACCCAAGGGTCATTACAGTCTGTAACAACAACAAATTGCAATTCTATGCAAACTGCTAGAAAGGGATATATCATCTTTGTAGGAGAGAGAATAACAGAACCGTAAGATGAATTCATGCCAAATCATTCATCAGCTTTTGCCAAGAGAATACTACATCTTTGTTAGTGAGCCTTTTTGACATTATCTCCTGGATTTTCTTCTTTTCTATATTCAAATGCACGCTAATTATACACATTAAACCACCTAAGATGATTTTTAAAGTCTTTCATATGCAAATAAAAATATAGACATCTCCTTGGGTGTATTTCTTTACATGTGTACTCTAACATAAAATATAAAATCAATTAAACACTTATACTTTGAGACATTTATATTTGAGCAAAAATACATGTATTGATGATCTGCTAAGATGTGCTGATAGTGCTTGGACTGCAGATCGCAGTACTTCCTGACACACTCCGCAACTCCTTCCAATCGGGAAAATAACCCGCAAAAGTTTAACACGGATCTACTTTGAAATGTTTTCCCTGAAAAAGGGCAAAAAAAGCATCAGGCTTTAAACTGAAGAGTTCGTACCACTAACTCCTTTTCCTACCATTTGTTTCAGCAACTCAGCTACAAGATTGGAACTAGGAGGCTATAAAATTGAGGCCCTCAGCACAATGAAATCAGTCTGCTATAAAAGGCAACACATGCCAGTTTTTCCTCCCCAATGGCAGATGCCACACCCTAAAGCAGACAGAAGGCACTGCAGTCTGTGCAAGGGAAGCACAACACAAAGCAACAACGATGGTTCAATTTTTTAGATCGCAAATAATGTTGAAATTCCTTTTGCCATCTTTGCTCAGATGATGAGTGGTAGTGTTTGTTAAATTCAAATGCTCCTTTCCAAAAGCTCTCATTGTATGCATGAATTATGAATTTATTATAATATAATGTAAAAAAGCTCTAATTGCCATGCATATTATCTGCTGCAAAGTGATTGCATTGATATTTGATATCAGAAGTGCGCAGTTTCAACTTTAGTTCTATTTTCATTGTTCCTTCAATTTTATTATTTTCTAGTCTAGAAACCAATGTTGTCCAAGTGTAGTTTCTTTCTCTTGATTTTTCCTGATAAATTATAAACTCTGGTGCTCTATGATCCCTCTTCAAAATAAACAACATAATTCTCTAAACTTACTGTTGGTAATTTGTTTACACCATTGGCTACATCATTTATACAGACCCCCTAGGCCACCTGTCTGTAGCTCGATCCCATGAAAGTTACTGCCTTTCCTCCCAGTACAGCAGCCACCCTTCTGTTTGGCCTTCCAAGTCACACAAAGAGTAACCCTGAAGTGAGAGACAGAAAACCAACCAATATTGTAATATCTCTGAGATGTTATGTTAGAGATATTGGGAAAAATATTAATTTTTTTTTTGTAAAAATCCAGTCCTAGGTTCAAGAGTCTGTTGGATTTGACATTGGTGCACACAGGAGTCTGAAAAATCTCTGTGTACAAAAGAAAAAGCTTTTCATTGGGATCTTGTTGTGCTTTATGGTTAAATCCACTGCACAATTTAATGAAGCTGTTGTCAAATTCACAGTAATTCTCAATTTCCTTCTTTTAGATTTGCATTAGATTTAATGAGAAAAAAAGAGAGAAGTATGTGAGCTTTTATTAAATTATCACTTCTATTACTAGTTAAACATCCAATCGAAATCATTCTGAAGTCAGTGCAAATCTTTTAATTTATTTCAATAAGGCATAAATCAGATTGCAGAAAAGTAGGCAGTCAGCTCAGGACTGTTTCAGCCTGGTATTTGGAACTATAGTAATGGAATTTTGCTTTGAAAGATCCCTTATGTGGTCAACATATAAATATAACACAGCACTGTTTTCTTTATTATGTAATATTTACATTTCAGTCACAAATGTAAAAAGTCAACTAGTGCCATAGATGTCCAGCTGATAAGCCAGAATCTGTTAGGTGTAAAGCCTGTAGGTAAGTGTAAAAATTTTATTTTAGCTGGACAAAGTGAACTTGGGAAAAAATGTGGTTTATGCGAACAGATCATGTAGAGAGTGACACATTGTACCATTTAATTAAAAACCAATCTTTAGCAGCTACTAATCCCAGTCAATTTAACCAATTTCTTCTGGCAGTGTGTAAACAAGAGGACTTTAGAACATCACCATCTCCATCTCGAGAATGTCATACATGATTTTATTATGAAAATGCAACTTGCTAGAGCTAGACCACTTGAATACACTGTTTAAATGCCTCAATTTTCCAAATGTGAAGCATCCACTGAAGTCAGTAAGATCACTTGCTTCCTTAAACTTAAGCCCTGACTAAGGGCTTTTGTGGACTGAGGCCTCTGTGAAAAAACAGCTCTTGTGTCTCTACTTTAGTGAGACAGGGGCCCAACCAATTTTCTAAGTCAAAACAAAATCTCGCATTTGGCAGTAAAAGGAAGGATTGTTGATTTCGGGGTTCGCCTACCAGTGAAATCTAAGCCTTTAAACTGAATTACTCTAATATTTCTGGATCCTATGCCATTGTTTGAGAACATCATGGCATTTGGAGAAATTAAGGAAAAAGCTGGCCTTCCTTTATTTTTTATAAATTAGAAAAGTTAAACAAGAATCAGTATAACAGTAACCAAAGAGTTCTCTGCCAAGTTTCTTTCCCATTCTCCTGCGTTTTACAAATCTTTTCTTTTCTGATGTGCAAGAGATACATGGGAAACCAAAAGAAATATTTGCTGCTCACTACACAGTGGTTGGATGTCCTTCCTTTTGTCAGTTGTAGTGTGCCAGGTTGACTTATACATTGAAGGAACAATCAAACTGACAGTACACAGCTTTCACTCTCATAAAATAGATGATTGGTACCTTAGCTGTAAATACACTGGATGTTCCAAGAAAAATAAAAAGCCTTAAGTTTTCTTTTCTAAATTTTTTTCACTCTATAGTCTTATATTTTATATATCACAGTATTTATTAATTGCTGTTTCTAGAAACAGATTACTGTGACCTCCATGGCTTAACCAAGTAAAATATTTTTCTGTAGGATATTCTTATTTACAGACAGAAATGCATGGATTTTGATACAGGATGGCACAGTATTCTTCCTTTGCAAACTGAATTATATCTCTATGACTAAAGTGTCAGATTATATGTAATTCTGAATTTTTATAAGTGTGTCAAATTACGATTTTGCCTGATGCACTCTATTTCTGACCCATTTTTGTAGTATTTTACCATTTACAATCTCAAATACAGCATCTCTGAGTATTTTAGTTGGAGACTCACCTTTTTCCTTTGCTGTAATAATCTGTAATTCCCTCTTTCCCTCACATTATCTTCATTCCCCACCCTTTCACACGTGTATACACATCTGCTTGCTGGACAATCCCAAATTCCTGCAGCCCAATTTGCAGCTTCCTTAGCCTCCTAAAGTGTAGTCATGCTGTATCACTCACAAATATCAATCACACTGTAATCCTGCCCTCCAAGTCCCAACAAAGTTCACCCCAGTGCCAATTTTCTTCAGCTGCTTTGCACAAGGGACACAAAGTGAATGCTCTTGAGGGTGAAAAGGAAGAGCTGCAAAGCCTCAAAGAGGGTGAGGGAGATGAGAGCTGGAAGAGGCCATATGAAATTGTCCTGAGCCTTCTCCATCCCAACTTGGTACATCTTGTGCTTTCTCAAGGGGGCAGCTTCCTGGTTTGAAAGCTGTTGCTTTGATACACTTGCCCTTAAAACACTACTGTACATTACTGAACTGAGAAGTCCAGTTGCTTCCACTTCACCATCAAGGAAAAGAGACACAAGGGAGGAACGCCATGACTGCATGAATACTTCTTTCAGCTGCAGTGCCAGCTCCAGGAGCTCCAGATGACTGCCACACTCACCTGGTATGGACCTAGGGGTGCTGATACAAGGGTCTGCACAGATGCATGATGTGCCCAGCAACCCAAGAGGGGAGAAAGAAAACTTATTTTTATCCAGATCCTTGCACTGACTCACCCAACGGCCCAAACAGTAGTGCTGGCATAACAGGAAGGGGGAAGAAAAGGGGCAGAGCGCACAAGGCCGTTACCCACTTCTTTCTGTTTGACCAAAGAGGAGGTTTGGTGGCAGAGGGAGATAATAGGGTCTGTTTAGCCAACACTACTGCTGAAAGAAAATTATGTCTTAGAGATTATAAACAGGTGCTCTTTTCCAAAACCCAGCTAAGCCAGTGAAAAAAAGTTACTGTCCCCATTTTTTGTTGGCATCATCCTGTCAGATATTAATGATCCTCACACCTGCTGGTACAGTTGCTCCAATGGATATTCCCCAATCCTGTCTAGATTAAATAACCCAAGTTACCAGGCTTACTGTTTAAACTATCTGCATTAACTGAGATCCATTTGCCTAAATAAGATTAGGATAAAGTGAGCCAACAGATCTGAGGAGACAGTGGATTCCAGCTGAGGGACAATAAACCACTGGCAGGTGGTAGTAACCTCTTCAATAAATACAATGTACTTTTGATGTACTGAGGGACTCCATCCATTTAGGCCCTAAATGTTCGTCATGGTGATGTAGAGACAGTTACACGTCAGTAAAGACCATTTATCCACCCTTTACATGTCAGACCTGGAGTAGTAAAAACTTCAGGGTGTGGGGTTTGCCATCTTTATTTCTTTTTTAATTTCTTACTATATTCTTTCTATTTCTGCGTCAATGGGATGTACGCTTATAAAGCATATGCTGAACTGTGTGTACATCTCCACAGTCCCAGGTCTGTATTACAGCTGCTGGTCCATTCATCCTTGCTTATTCAGTGATTCAATAGAGCCTGTAAGCTGAGAAAGTGAGCTTGCAATTCTTGCAAGGGAGCGCTCCTTGCACAGGATGCAGCTGAACTGCCTGCAATCTCTAGATTCACTCGGAGAGGTTAGCTGGGATGAAGCTGCTCCACACATCAGCTGGAGATGGGGCAGCCGTGGCTTTGTTCCCAGGGAGCCAGCAGAGGAGAAAGCTGCTCTCCTGAGGGGCGCAGTAGCTCTGATTACAGGCACAGTCCCCATGGACACGCTGAGCTTGCTCCTGTCCTCAGCAAACAGGACGTGAGCACCAACTGCCACTTGCTCGTACCTCACTTTCACATCCCCTCTGCCACATGCCTGACTGCCAAAGCCACACTCAAATCCTCATTCTGAGCGCGAAGCCTTTCTTTAGAAGAACATCCCCCACAGCTGGCTGCCTGCTTCAAATAAGCTAAGAGCTCAACTAACCTAAGAGGAGAGTTTTTTTAATATCGTGGATGTAAACAACTTCAAGATATACAGTTCTAAAAGTTCCCAGAATGCTACTAGTCTAGGGTGTGATCCTAGATATGCTTACTAATACATGTAGTCGTTGCTCCATGAAACTTAGTGACGGGCTAGAGAATCTACCATGTGATGAGGACTGGATTGTTTAAAACATCTGTTTCTTCTTGCTTAAATATAAAAAGTAATGTTATTAAAATTAGAAAGACAATTTTATTAATCCAAAATATCATCTAGTTATTAAACAAAGACTTAATAATGTGAGTCATCTGCATTAACAAATCCAGATGCTATAGTCAGAGGCAGTAAAGACTCAGGGACTGACAATAGGCTTGCTTTTTATGCTGATTACTTTTTGTTCTGTTTGTTTTTCATTCCAAACAGACCATCCCTAATATTTTATCTCGCTTGGTGGATTTTAGGAAAATTGTAAGTGAAGAGAAAAATTCTGGGTTCTCTCTCTTTCTTAAAAAGGTAATATACAAATACTAATATGATTTTTCTAATCTATTCAGCAGACTTCGTAACAAAATTAAATGTGTGTGTATCTTTTTGCCATGTTACAACTGGTTTCTTCTCATCCAGAGGATTGGACAAATGTGGTTTTCATTTGACCACATTTAAATTTAAATTGCCACACCATTCTGTGCTGGATGTAAACTTACTATGCATATGTCCAAGAAGAAAGGACCATAATTTGGGAACCACTATCCATGGTGATTCTCACCAGCAAGAAATCAGGGACTGCACTCACTCTGGGAAAGGCCACATAATGTAAAATCATCACAGTCACCTTGTCTTTTTTGCTCTTCATTGAAGAGCTGGTACTACTGAGAAGGAATTTTCAAAGTGCCTTGTGACAGAAGAATCAAAGCTCAGCAAGAGCAAAGTGCGGCCAGTACTAAACATTTTGCTGAATTAATTTTAATGCATATAATTTTTATACAGGGATCTTATTTGCACAGCTCAATGGAGTAATGTATTTGAAAAGCACTGCTGATTAATTAGGTTGGTTCAATATGAATGAATTAGGTGATCTTTATTTTATGTCTGTTTCAAAGTTCACTATTGTGAACTTCACCCCTTTCAGTGCTCCATCCTGTTCAAAAGACTTGTTGCTAACTTTACTTGTGCAGGAAAGGGAATCATAAAAATCACTATGCAAGCCTCTTGAGTATGCTGGGTTCTGTTACAGTTGTATAAATGCAGCTCATTACTCAGCTAAGGGGAACTGACTTTCTAGGTAGGTTTTGAAAACAGAGGGATCATGAGTCAGAAGGTGTGGAAACTGCGCGTTTTATGACCAGACCCGAACCCAAGTTCTCTGTTCCTGGAATGGAGTCTATACCAGCTTTAAAAGTAATCTGCTTCTTTTTCTAACTATATTGTGTATTTTGCTCCTATTTTCTCTAAGGACTGCAGAAAAAACTGTTTTCATTTATTTGGAATATTTATCTCAACCCATCAATAAAAACAAATTCACATTTTCCTTAAAAATACAACAAAGGTGGAACATGCTAGACTTTCCTTTTTGCTCCTTTACTTCCAGTTCAGGAGTTCCTTTATTCACTCTGATGTTAAATCTACTTGTATTAGAGAATCCTTTTTATCTGAGCAAATCTTATTCCTTAGCAATGAATCTCAGAACATTGTGGGGTGATTGTATAAAGCCATTGCTTTTTCTTTATTGCCCACTAAAGAAACATTTATGATTAAATGGGAAAGGGAACTATCTCATTCTCCTGAGCTGGAGATATTGGACTCAATAATGTCCTTCATACGTGTATGCTCTATTTCAGCTAACCTGTTAGAATTGCAATATAAAATTGTAAATCAATGGCATCAAGCACCTGTGAAGATGAGTAAGATTGCAAGTCATTTCTCAGATAGATTCAGAGAAACAGCTCCCAGCCAAGAACTCTTTTACATGTTCTACAGGGTCTATCCTAAATTACCCCAATAAATTCACTTGTTATACATCATATTGAGAAAATTTCCAGCTGTCTGATGTCAAGTACTCAGAAACACTATACATAGGGACACTTGGACTTTGGGGTATGTGACGTACAACTGGATATTAATAAAAATTGAGTTACAGGCTATCCAGCTGGTTATTTACAGAGCTAAAAATTCAGAATCTTCTTCAATAATGAAAGGGGATCCTTAGGAATTTGTTAGAATCTGTTCTGTTTAGCTATAACTGCAGAAAACGCATTATTTCTATACAAGGTGTTCCTTTATTGATTACTTTTGTGCTGGCAGGAATACTTAAATCCAGCTACTCATAAACACTTTATGGGCTAGAAAGAAGGAAAGTAAGAATTTTGTTTGTTTTTCTTGTCTTTCTGTAATCACAATGGTATCTCTTTTTAAGCATGTCATCTTCTGCTTGGCTGATTCTCTTGTAAGGGCTTTAATAACATGAATTTAATATAAAGTACACTTTTGTACCTACAAATATGTATCCGTCAAACCCCTTACTTCCTGCATTTTGGAATAAATTGACTAAGATTTATATATGTGAAATATCCCCAGACCTTACAAAAGCAGAGTTGTTAGTACCCAGGCATGCTTTTTACCTCCACAGAGCTTGGAGATCAGTGCAATGTAAAACTCGGCATTGCAGACAGAAAATATAAAATAAAAATACACCCCACCCAGCTGATTTCGGCCCCACTGACAGAGCTGACAGCAGCCACTGAGCACACACTGTCACAAAGGTGTTCTCCCTCTCGCTGCAGAGGACACCAGAAGGAGGAGGAGGCTATGTCTTAGTGTATCAACCTGGTGGTTCATGCTGCTCTGGGAGACTGATGGTAGGTCTGCTACTGGAAAAGGGATTAGAATGTTACCTAGAAGAATGCAAATAAAAGGAGTCAAAGAATGGATCACAGAGGGGAGAAACTCCAAGGAGAGGCACCTGCATAGATGATAGCATCACAGAGGTCAAAACATCTTCTTGGGGCTTTGGATTCAAAAATGTGAGGCAAAAGCTATAAAGCTAGAAAGGAAAATGGTGACTTCTTCACTTGGTGTCTTTGACTCAAAAATGGTTTCTAGAAGATGCTTGCTCATTTATGAGTCATGAGGCTTAATTACATAAAATTGCTTGACCTGTGTTATACCTCAGGTTATGTTACCTAAAGGTATGTTCTGACCTTAAATTTTATGAATCTGCATAAAGTAGCTGTAAGGAAAGAACAGCAGAATATGATGTTGTTTCACTGATTTGATTTACAACAGTAAATTTGCATTTACTGTCTTAAAAGTAACTGTACTGAATGCAGTTGTGTGATGGAGTTGTCACTGTGAGTCAAAAAGAGGTGAGCATGTGTTCTGAATGACCAAGATCACATTTACAGCAGGACTGATGTTTACCAGCATAGCTCTATAGAGTTGCCAGCCCTGACAGGCATAACTGTGTGAACAGAAGCCTCTGGTAGAGACACAGTTGTACCAGTAAAATGGTATTTTTACCAATAATATTTTATGCCAGTGCTGGGAGATGGTTTTATTCTATTAGCAGACAGTATCCATATTAAACTGCTTAGGATTTTAGTATTCACAACAAAATACTCCCCTCAGTGATTCCTAAACCAATCAATTTTGTTGGTGCTGCCAAAGAAAGGGCATATAACGGGCACTGGCAACTATCAGCTTTGTGCCACACATGACAGCATTTAATAAAGAGAGAGTACAGAGAGAGTCCTGGAGAAGTCCAGGCTAAATCTGTTGGCCAAATAGTTATGGCAGGGAGGAGTGTGAAAAGATCAGGCTGATCAAAGTCAGAATAAACAATGACTAACAAAAAAGTTCTTTCTCAAAAACAGTTTCTGTCATTCCTAGCAAAGGTTTAACAATACTGGCAAAAGTGATACTGGAATAAATTACCCTGACCCCGTGGTTTTTGTAATTACAACTATACTGGAAAATTCTTTGTGGTGTAAACTAGCTCTCAGAAAAGACTCTAGGGGAAAGGGTGAAGGGTGATAACAGTTAGCACTTCATTCAGGAGCAGGGAATGAGGAGGGAACATCACTGTTTAGGTCTGTAAGTGTAGGCCAGATGCACCAGCCTGATCAGACTGTGAGCAATTCTTAAGCCTTGCCCATGAAAGGTGTGGGTGTTACTCTTTATTTAGCTGTGCTCACAGCTTCCATTTCCAGGGAGTTCCTAGGAGGTAGGTGTGCATGGCTTAAGGACCAGCCTGGCATGTTTGGTCTCTACTGAGCTGGTGCTCAAAAGTGCAACTCTTTTTCACTGTTCAAATCCAGGCGCTCTATAATTTGGAAGGGCATGACCACCTTTACTCCACCTTCATAAAGTTGTGCAACATTCCATGCCCTTAATTAGTTTTTTTCCTTTTTATGATACATAAACTTCTTGAAGCCTTTCAGTACTCTGGTGCAGTTTCTTCTCTGTGACTAGTTCTGCAGCTTCAGCTATAGAGATGACTTTCCTGCTCAAAGGAGGTTTATACAACTCAGTGGTTGCATGTTATGCTTTCACTGCATCTGCACCACTCTCGCCTGAGCCCTTCTCCTCACTGAGGAACAGGACTCAAAGCCTGAACCTCAGGGCATTCAGAAACAATTTGAAGGTGATTGTGGGAATGTGTCTTTAAGTAAGATGAACCAAGGGTGATGGGTTTGGGGAAGCAAATTTCCCTGGCTGTTCTGACTGCTTCTTCTCTCTCTCTCTCGAGTTGTTGTGCCATTTGTGCCTCATGGTGCTGCTCACAGTGCTCACCCACCACAGGGATTTTCTCCTTATTTCAGCACTGAAGCTCTTCCTTCACTCGTCCCACCATCACCCCTGCTGTCTGTCCCCCACTGCAGCAGCTGCCAGTCTCACGTGTGTGCCGACATCCCACGCAGGGCTGTGTGGTACTTGGTTTCACTCCTCCTCTCGGGGAAAACTTGAAGGACTGGCAGTGAGGCAGGAAGGTGAGGGCCCTGGGAAGGGTGTAGGCACATCTCTAGAGGCCGGGAGAAGCAAAGGACTAGAGAAAAGATTGCAATCTCTGCTTCAAGGCTGTGCTTTGTGCCTCAGAAAGGACGGCGCTGGCACCCAGCAGGTCTGGAGAACGCTGAAGTAGCCCATTCCTCTCCATGAGGTGTGCAAGCAGCCCAAGGAGATGAATACAGCTGGGAACACTAATCCACAGCTGGAGCCTGTGGATAAGTGAACTGCTTTCTGCAGTTACTGCGCGTTCTTGCTTGCCCTTTCCAAGGAATTCGGGCTCACTCAGGCAAAGGAGAAGGGCTCAGCTGCCAGCGGAGGTGGGAGCAGCGCACATCCAAATTCGCTCCCGAGGAGGGGCTGGTGCGGAGCCGGCCGTGCCGGGGAGAGGGGCCCTGCAGCTCGGTGTGCCCAGCGCTGCCGGCCACGGCCCAGCTGCTCCCAGCCCGGGCATGGGCGACGCTGCTCGGCTTAGTTTGCTGCGGCCCATGGAGACGGGAGCCGGGTGAGGCGTGCACTGGCTGCTGCCCTGCTCCAGGGAGGAGCAAACACCCAGCGGGAAGCCCAGTGGGACTCGGGCCGGACCAAAACTTCGGCAGGGTTGTGGGAGACGCCTGGCAGAGCTGTGCTGGGCGACTCCTCGGTCAGGCGGCCTCCGGCTTGGAGTACGAGCACCGTGCAGCGCTTGCTGAGGCACTGGGGCGGTGACTGGCTTGGGGACATTCACAAGGGTCCCTTTTGGAGATGGAAGCACTGCTTGGCGAGAGCTGTGTTTGCTTTTGCTGGCACAGAGAGGGAGATTTATAAAGCAAGCAAACAAACAAAAAGCCACAATGGCTGAAACAGTGAATTCAAATATCACTTACACTCATGTCTTGCAAATTTGCCCCACAAGAAATGTTATTTTAGCGCAAAGATTTTGGGAGTGTGAGCAACGCAGATCCCAATTTGTCGCAATAACACTTAATATGCCAAGAAGTATTTATATGGGACCCCAAATTGAGTGGGTAAATAAAGCGTCTGTCTTTAAATCGATTCAGTCCGGCTCTGTGCAGCTAAGTACCCTGGCCCTGCTACTGCTCAGGATGATCCCTGCAGCGGTTTGCGAGCACCGGGAGCGGCCGCCGTGGGGCCGCGGGCAGGCCGGGCCCGGGCCCTGCTCCGCCCGGCGCCACCTCGCGGCCGCCCGCCCGCCCGCCGCGCGCCCGGTGCCTGCCGGGAGCGGCCGCCATGTCGCGCACGGCGGGCTGTGGGCATGGCGGGGAGCGCTGCCCTCCGCGCACGGACCCGCCGCTCTGCCATCGCACCCGATCGGAGTTCAGGTGACTGCCTGCTTCTTGTGTTCTGGCTGTGCTGTGCCAGGTCATCCGCGCAGTGGTGCCACTGGAGCTGCGGTGCCCTATGCCACTTGCTGAGCTGGTGACACTGCCTGCCAGGGTTGTTTTTTCTGGGGCAGCATTTTCCCCCATGGCTGTCCATCCCTTTCTTGTTCTACTCAGAAGTGTTTTCCTAAAAGATATCACCATTTAAGTTCCCCGTGTTGGAACCCATTGTCTGTAGAGAAAACGCTTGAGGTAATAGGAGTTACTATAAATCATGGTTACCTTGAAGGGGCATAAATGGAAAAAACCCTGGAAAATACTAAAAACTTTTATTTGGGGTACAAAGAGCACAGAAGCTAAGTTGTTAAAGGGTTACAAATACCAATGGAAAATCAATAGAGGGATTAAACAGGAGTACTGGTTTTATCACACCCTTAAGTCTTGTTCTATAGATATATAGCAAGACCCTTACTAATCTCTAATAAAAGTTCTCAGGGCTGAGGTGTATCTTTGCTCCATTCCCCATTTGGTGGGCATTAAGTCTGTTTGGTGATGGAGATTTGGGAGCAGGCAAGGAAGCAGCTGTGATCCCACTGATCCACCAGGACATGTTGGGTGCTGCCAATGTCATACGAAGTTGTAGTTGCCACAGCCTTGACAGGCGATGTTATAGCAAGTCAGTGTTCTGCATTCTTTTGAGAACTTGATTAACTTGATTTTTTTTTTTTAATTAAAGTAAGTTTCTGTAAGTATTTTGACAAGGTTAGAAATGTTACTGAAGTATACACTTCAATGGACAGAATGCTAGATGATCCAGACAGCCATTGCTTGTTTTTCAGTCCCATTATTAGGGTAATATTTGACTTGGGAAAGGGTCTGACGTCTGTTTTTGTATTTCCTTAGGTTTGCAGTACTACCTGACATCATACCTGAACTGTGTCCTAGTATAGTTTCTCTGGGTGTGGAAAAAAATCAATGCTTGGAGCCACTGTACACTGATTTACAGGAAGATTCGGGATATCAATATTGCAACCAACATGGATGTGTATGCATTGTGGTTGTATTGTCATTGTACCTGCATTTTCTCCAAAAGCTTACATCACATCAGAAATTCCTGCGCATTCAAAGCTTCTACATAAATGTAACATAAAGAATGGAGGGATTCTGATGAATATAACTGCCTTCTTGAACATGTGTCAAGCCATGGCTGTAGAGAATGGAAGAGTGAGTTTGTATACAGAGTTCATGATTTTTCTCCTTTGTAAAAGCAAGAGCAACTGGAAAAAAGGTGTAAGTTTTAAAATTCACATGGCTCAAGTGCCTTACTCTAGGAGTTGGAGGAAAGAACCTCTTAGCTGTACTGCTACCACTTACGTGTATTTAAAAATAGACAGCACAAAGACTGTGTATACTTCATGTGTCTTGCAGTGTGAATACAACTTTGATGGTTTATGCCATGTCCAAAACAAAAAGAGATCCTGTACCTTCTTGTCTAACAAAAGGTTTACTTGAGAGGGGCAAAAGCTCAGCTGAAATTGAGACGTGTTGCTTCCCCTTCTCTAATTCAGCTCAGAGTATATCAATTCCCAGATAAAATTTTTCAGACAATTAAAAAGGGATCCTTCAGTAAAACTGTATTTTTTACAGATACAGTATGTGAGGAGGAATATTTTCCCCAACATTTTCTTTCTCCAGTGTCATTTTTATGTGGCTATCATGTAGATAACAGCAGGGAATTCCACTTAAGGAGATCCTTAATGGATTTAACTAATGGTTTCTTTGTGATGCTCTCAGACAGTTCTCCTGTAATGTGGATCCTCTAAATATTTAAATCCACCATTGAAGCATTTAATAGGAAGAAAGTCTCCTACCATTAGAATAAAGAAAAGGCTTTCATCTGGAAACAATACCAAAACAAAATCTGATTTGTACAACTGCACCAAGAATCCAAGCCCACTTACTCTGTGAGGCAGCTGGTACAACAAGGACCTAGGGTGCCAGGTAAACAATAACCAGTCATTTGTATATTCAGACAATATCTGTCCTTCGTCCATATTTTCGAGAGCTATTTGTATTGATTGTTGGTTTGACTGATCAATTAAACTGATAAGATAATACTGCTACTTACTGTTGGTACAGGGAGACTGCCTAACCCATGGGCTTGTGGAATCTTGAAAATAGTGGATCGGTTACCCTGGGGTGCTTCTCCTTGTTTTGTCTTCTGACACTGTTTCAAAGTGATCTTTTTTACTGTTCTATCCATTATCCTCCTTTTCTGTTTTTCTTACAAGTGGAGCCTAATGTTTGTCGAGTTCCATAAAATATTTGAGCTGGAAGGAAAAACCTTTTAGAAATCTACTTACTGTACTGTCAAGACCCAGTTTTTTTCTCTACTGTCGCTTGCTTGGGAAGAACAGTCACTTCAGAAACTAACACTGGTCCTTAAGCTGTCTGCTTAGTGCTGGATTTTACCATGTTTCCCTTGCACAAAGAAGAAAATCTACTGTTTCAATCTAGATTGTTTCTGAAAATGATAAATAATAGAGAAACAAAAGCTCCCCATAGCTTCCATTCAATCGAACAAAACCATAGAGGTGCAGTTGCCCCACAGGTGCTTTTGTGCTATATAAAATACATCCCTACCTTTTGAATACATAGAACTCCTTGAAAAGAATAAATATCACTTTCAGCTAAGTAAATCTGTTTATTTTGTTCTGCACAGTTTGGACAGGGACATTTATTTCTGCAGATGATATTAATACATTTGTAGGATTTTTCTGCAATCTCTTGACAATCTGTGCTGTCTAAATCCACTTGTAACCTGTTCCATATCTGGCCCTTAAATATAGACACTTCAAAAATCTTATTCTCTGATATTTCTGTGATGCAATTATTTTCTGCATTTCCGTCACTTGGTATTGTTACGCATATGAGCACATAGAGCCTTTCTGAATTCTTGTGTGCACAACCATGGTATAAATTATACACAATATAAGCGGTAAAGTTTCTCACTTGCTGTGGAAGCTGGCCTTCCAGAAAGGGCACACTGGACCAAGTTGCCGAGAATGGCACCCTCATTTGGCTCTAATGGGGAGTTTCTCTGAGAAAATGAGCAGGCACACTTAGATTTTCCTTCTTGTTGTATCTCAGCATCGTTAGCGATAATGCAGAACTATCAGTATGTTCCTCTCACGCTTGTACTTTATGTTGCATGGATACACTCAAAGGCTCGAATTAAAGGCTTTCTTGCTATCCTACCCACTGCCAGAAATGGAGTGTCTGTTTTTAAACCAGGTGCTGTATCTCCTGCAGTTATGTAAACCAAAGAGAGCCAACAGAAAATGGCTACTGGATAGCAACATCTATGTAAATCGGTGCAGATGGTGAACTAGTAGCACTTTGTATCCCCTTGCAGAGCAGAATATGCCTGCCCCAAAACAAAAATGGGGTGAAATTTATTTTGGGGGAAGAAAAGCAGTAATCAGTTGGTACGTGGAAACTGCTGTTACTTGGATCCATTTAAAACTTTTTTACTCCAGGTGCCTGTGTAGGTTATTATGTATGTAAAGTATGTTATGCATTTATGCTCTTGCAGCCCCAAAAGCCCACTGTATCCAAAGCAGCCTGGCCAGCAGGTCAAGGAAAGTGATTCTACGCCTCTCCTCTGATCTAGTAAGACCCCTCTCAGAGTGCTGCATCCAGCTCTAGGGTCTTCAGCACAGCACTGACCTGTTGGAGCAGCTCCGAAGGAGGATCACAAATATGATGAGGGGGCTGGAGCATTTCTCCTATGAAGACAAGGGTGAGAGAATTGGGATGGTTCAGCCTGGAGAAAAGAAGGCTATAGGGAGACCTTAGAGCAACCTTCCAGTACTTAAAGGGGGGCTATAAAAGAGCTGGAGAGGGACTTTTTACAAGGGCATGTAGTCATAGGACAATGGGAAATGGATTCAAACTGAAAAAGAATAAGATCAGATAAGATACTAAGAAAAAAAAAAAAATCTTGTTGTGAAGGTGCTAAGGCATTGGAACAGGTTGCCCAGACATATGGATATCTCATTCTTGGAAGTGTTCCAGGCCAGGTGGTATGGGACTGAGCAACCTGGTCTAGTGAAAGGGGCCTATGTCCATGGCAGGGGGTTAGTTTAGGGAACTAGATAGTCTTTAAGGCCCCTTCAAACTCAAACCATTCTATGATTCCACAATTTGCATAGTGGTTAAAAAGCAGAGAATGACAAGTGTTGAATTAATGATAAAGGGCACTTCACAGAATCAGAGAACGGGTCAGGTTAGAAGGGACCACAGTGGGTCACCTTGTCCAACCTCGCTGCTTAAGCTGGGTTATCCTAGAGCACATGGCACAGGATTGTGTCCACATGGTTCTTGGATGTCTTCAGTGAGGGAGAATTCACAACCTCTGTGGGCAGCCTGTTCCAGTGCATGCTCACCTGCACAGTAAAGAAGTTCTTCCTCACATTCAGGTAGATCTTCCTGTGCACCAGTTTCTGTCTGTTGCCTCTTGTTCTATTGCTTGGCACCACCAAGAGGAACCTGGATTCATCCTCTTGACACACTCTCTTCAGATACTTATGGACACTGATGAGGTCCCCTCAGTCGTCTCTTAGGCACCTAACTCCTGATTTTGTGCCTTTATGCCTTTGTAAACCTCCAATTCTTACCTAATTTATATATGTATTTACTTTTGAAGGTGTTACTTATTTAATCCATGAGAGCAAAGAAAAGATATAGTACTAGTCTGAATGGGTACAGGAGCAAATGCCTCCAAAAATAGTGTGTTTTTTTTGGAGAGGCCCATCTGTGAAATGCTGCTTTGTGCTGACCCACAATTTATGCAGCTTTTGCCCAAATCTATCAGACGAAGCTCTTTAAATGGCTTAAAAATAGTTTGTAAGTGTTACAGGCATTCAGTCAAATTAGTCACTTAGTCAAATCATCCTTTCAACTGGTGCTTTCAGCAAATGGTTAAAACATCATTTGAGGAAGGACCAGGTGTATGATCTAATGCCTGAAAGCAGCTCATGCTCAATGACATAATCCTAAGAATAAATGTATTGTAAGTGTATGGCCAAACACAAGAGAATATCTGTCATCAAGTAGCTAGAAGTGCCACATGGTTTTTGTATCACTGTGCCGGAGCCACTGAGTGCTGTGCAGCACTTGCGGCTCTTCTGAGAAAAATACCACATACTGCTTCAGCACTCCCTCAATCCAGAGCAGATGCTTTTAAGTAATCCTTAACTGGCAGAAGTAAAATCTTGCTGGGTGTGTCTTCTTCTGGGCAGAAGAGGCTAAAACTCACAGAATTTGACATGTACAGCTTTTAGTGGTGTATTTTGAATGGACTGTGGGACAGTGTCTTGTGGCAGCACAGCTAAACAGATAGAGGTCACTGGCAGTCCTCTGTACGAGGATCAAAGTCTGGGTCCCTTGGTGGTGCACATGATACCAGGCTAATCATTTGGCCTCTTTATGGCCTGTTTCTTCTAGTGTTTCAGGATAATGCACATTATGGACATTTGGAAGAAAAAAACTTGGAAGAAAGGAACTATACTATTGCTACTACTACATTGACTATTACAGTTGCAGCTGTGCTTTCAGAATCACAATCAATAATACATCACTCATTTAAAGATTATTCTAGATTTCTCCAAAAATACCTCTTGGGCTAGCCCTATTCTTCATCTCTTCATTTTTCTTCACTGTAAATGTGTATAGCTCTGTCATTAATGTGTTTACAGGTAATTTTTAACTGGACTTATTGTCGCTGTCTTCATGCTTTTTCTTGCTAATCAGACGTTATGCTAGATTTCCTTGCTTGGTAATTTTTTTTTTCCCAGAAAATGGTGTGTTTCCATTTACTGTTTGAAAACTAGCACTTAAATGGAGTGTTAAATCACTTCTGGAAACTGGGCCTAAAATAAATGGTTATACTCTATGAAAAACCACATCAACCTCTTGACCCTGCTCTTGTCTCTTTCCAGAGGCATGTTAGGAACAGCTGTGTATACAAATTGAATGTACTCTCTATCTTCAGTCCTTTACTAGGACCCTTCCTGGTATTTGAGTGCTCATTGCAACTCTATCATAGTTCAAATCCATCCTCTCCTCCTAAATCTGCAACTACCTTCTCAGCTTTCCTCTCTGTTTCCTGCCTCTCCTGCAGCCCTTACCATTACAATCTGCAGGTGCTCCCCCTTCCCCCCCACCTCTCCTGTGTGTCACTTTCAAAGCACTCTGCATTACTCATTTCACTGGTGAGCCCTCTGAGTTCAACTGAATTGCTGTTAGCTTCCCAAATAGTTAAAAAAAAATTACACCATTGTATTAAAATCAGAGAATTAAACATTGGACAGTGTTGAACCAGTCAGCATGGATTTTGCCATTTCTGGGGAGGAGGAGCTTTATGGTCTTTGTTTCTCACAAGTGTTGGGCAATGACGCTTTAAAGAAAAGAGCCTTAATTTTTCAACATGGGAAACAAAAAAGGAAGAAAATTATCTGTAATAAAATAAGAAATAAGAATACAGGATAGAACTTATTTTGTGGCCATGGTAGCAATAGTGAATATTTATACATAAAAGGATCATTCAGCAATCACCTCTTTCTGGCAGCAGATGATGACTGAGGTTTTTGTTGCTCCTGGGTAATTGGTGCTAGTGGAGCAACAAAGGACTGGAAAGCCTGATCTTGCACCAGCCAGACCCAAATTTTCAACCTAGTTTCTGAATAAAAAGCTAGGGAGAACAAAAAGAAGGGAGGAGGAATTTTTCTGCAGTCTTTCTTTCCGGAAGGGAAGAAAAATGTGAACAAGTGAATCCTCACAGCAGCAGGTAGAGACAAGTCTTTCCTCTTCTGTCCTAATTCAGCAGTTGGATCGAAGCCTGGGATGTTCACTGGGGAACCTTTCTTGTAGCCTCCTGCTCTAGGGGGTGGCAGACAGTCCCACAGCCTGTTCTGACATTCAGGAGTAAAGGCAATGATGAAGGAAAGCTCTCCATGGCTTAAACAGGAAGGCAGGGGTAAGAAAAGAGATCATTCATACAGTCTTTATTTCTCTTGATGTGGAGCTTGTATCCTGGTGCTATTCTGTGTGGATGTCCCCTGATGTCAGTGGAATTAGTGTCAAGGGAGGAACAGCAGCATGTTCCACAGGCATGGTTGCAAGGCAAGGAAGAGATCTCCCAGGGACCTCCTGAATTTATGAAGGCAGTGGAATAGTAGATCTGAAAATGAATACTAAGTGTGAAGTGGGGGGCTGGGATATTTCAGCTCATTAGTGATTGTTAAAAATAACTATTACTCTGTGAGTGTAAACAGTATTGAGTACGCCCGTGCTTAGAATGAGGTTGAGCAAGACGCTTCTTCACAAGCCACTTATTATGCATGGTCATCTACAATCATTGCTTTTTACACTGAGCCTTTCAAAGTGTGTGAAAAACACTTTATACTCCTGAGTGTGTCTAAGTTGATTTCACACAGTCCAGCCCAAGCTGCCATGTGCAATTATTTAGTTATTATTTTATGTGCCTTTCTAATATAAGATTCTTTGAGCAATGGTAGATATGTAATTGATTGCTCTTTTTGTAAAGTATTAGCTTCAGCTAGTAACCAATCTATTACCAAATGTTTCTTGGAATGAGCAGCTTTCTCCCTGACAGTAATCTCATTGGTTGTGACAAGACATGATCAGGTGACAATGAGACTTTCTCCATAACACTACAGTAAATCACACTCAATAAGAATAAAGAGACTTGAGTAAAAATAATTCTATTTTCTATTAACAAAGCCCTTGGCAATTGGCAGTCAGTGCCACAATGGCAATACTACAGACGCTGCTGGAGAAGTGAGAGATTGTTGTCCAAAACAGAAAAAGTTAGTAGGAAGCTCAGTTTAAGTCAGCTTTCTACATATGCTCACTTTTCACTGCTGGTTCTGACAAACTTTTTGGGGTGAATGTTTTAAAGCTTCTCTCCCTTTGTTGTTGGGAAAAACTTAATCCCTGGTATCTGTTAAAGCTATATCCAATTTACCTCCATGGTCATTACACTCCAAGATAATATATTTTAACAATTACACACAGAGGTACATATTTTTTATCTTTTGTATCTTACAGTTAGCATTGCATTTATTTATTGTATTGTATTGCTGTTGTGTCTCATGGACAAAAAGCAATCTCATGGCAGGAAGGTCTGTTGCTGTTCCAGTGTTATCAAAAGGGAGATAGTTCCATATTCAGCTTTCTGCTTCCTGCACTGACATCTCTCATTCTCGTCGCAGACAGTTGTTTCAGAGAGATGCTTTGAGAAGTCATGTTAGTGTAGGCTGAAGAGATTTCTAAGTTTCTCTGAACTGTCCCATAAAAGGCTCTGAAAACAGCTGAGAATCTTAAAAATCATTAAGCACAGTGGCTTAAGAAGATACACGATCTCTAGTCTATAGTATAAGAACTGTACTTTGCATGACTGAAGCGTTTAAACTCTCTTTCCCCGATGAATACAATCCTTGGAAGCTGCAAACACATGGCTGTACTGTGTCCAAGACATGATGTCATTGTGCTCAATACTGGGTGCTTCTCAGCTGTGTTTGGTCAAGTGCAGTACTGTTCACTTGGCTTCAGTCTTCGCATGTTGATTTGAAAAAAATTAATTTGTCACAAGTAATGATGGACTTTAAGATAGCCTCCATCATACTGGCCCTGAGTGTTCACATAACCTGAAATAAATTCTAGTGTGAGACCTTCCATATTTTTATCAGTTATGGTAATCATGACCAATTAAGTGCTCATTCTGATATTTTAAGTCTCTCAGTCATTAAGTATTATTTCTTCTGGTAAAACCACTGAAGAACAAAGAACAAATTGTGAATATCTGCACTGCCTACTGTGAGTAGCCTATATTTTGCCATGGATAGGCATGAATGGCTATTTAAAATACCAAAGAAGCCTGAGACAGAACCATACTATATTTTCCTCCACTAGTTCCCAGCTAACAACTTTGGGAAAGAAAATGTCCTTGATGTATCAGTTCTTTAAATAAACCATCCGGCTCAGATCAGCTACTTTCTCAAAACTCAGACACTTCTGTGAAATAAGTGATCTTTTCTAAATCACTTCTGTGATTTAAAAGAAGTTGCCTTTGGCCACAAAGTATGAATGGAGAGTTGTAACCCAAAAGTGGTATTTTCAGCAAGATCTTATCAAACACAGGGCTGAAATGAGGTTTTTTCCTTTTCTTATCTCTTACCAATGGTTTTTCTTTCATCCTCTGTATGATACCTCCCACAATTGCATCCAAATCCATGATTAAATTTCTGATTGCTAATTAATGCAAGTTATTTACTGTTACTGTTAAGTAAGGGCAGGGCTGCCTTCATCTGTCTGGAGGGTCTGCCATTATATCTGCTCTGTGTATTGCTGCTACAGTGGAACTGAATATGCCTCAGCCTCATACAGATGCACTGTGTTAGAAAACATCTGCTAGCTGCTGATTTTATGCATATTACAGAGACTTTATGTACTGTTAAATAGACCACTTCTTCATTCCAAACCATAATTTTCCATGTGGCATAATTTGATCTGTCCTCACTCCAACATTTGGTTTGATCAACTCATTTCTTCCTACCCAGTATGTTTGTTGTAACCTCCTCTATGGCTGTGTGTTTCCTCCCTGTGAATGGAGATTACCATATTGCTCTTGTCACAATAATATGGTGGTTGGGCAAAATGTGTCATTTTAATCAATATATTTTATTTCCATTAGCTTCTTTCATCACTGAGCTTGAGTCTAGGCAGCTTAGGTTTGATTATGCCAACTGCTACCTGGCTTCATAGTAGTGTTCTGTGATCTAATGCAATGCAGTTTTTCAGAAGTACTAAGGACACCTAACTGGGTATTTAAAGCTTAAATGCAGCTAATGAGGTAAAGCATGTCCTCCACACAGAACTTTGCTGTGCCTGTACACTGAACTTCCAAATGGACAAGTCAGAGGGGAAGCTTATTTGGGTCACTGCCCTTTGGGGACACATTCATTTCAGCTCTGTTATTACCCTCCTGGGAGTCGAGCTGCAGGGCCATGGCAGCAGAGGGTGCAGGAGGCTGAGTGGGAATGGGTTAAAAAGGGGCACCATTCCCTTTGGAGATGGGACATGCTTTGCTGTCAATTGTTTTGCTTTGGTTTTGTAGCAATTGTTTCTTGTGATGTTTAACTTTATATCACCTACCATGATATAACGCCATGGTTAAACTCAAAATTACTGCAGAGGAAGTTCCCTTGTAGATCCAGGCTGCACAGGATTGCTCTGCACGGGCTGTGGGTTGAGGAGTTTTTGCCTGTCCATTTCTAACACTTCTTGAAACAACAGATCTCTTCTGTACCTGTTGAGTTACAACCTGGGATTAGTACAGCTCTAATTACAAGAAAGAAAGCTAACCTTCGGTCGCAGTGACATTTCTAGAGGCTACAAGGAAAAAGATGTAAAGTTTGAATGGCACCTACCAATCATTTCTGATATATGTAAATAGCAGGAGGCATGCACATGCTGCAGGGGAAACATTTTTGCCAATCAAACATGACACAGTCTTTCTTGGCATGCATAGAACTTCATTGCTACATTAGAAAATAATAATATGCACACACACACCCAACAGAGATTTAGCATATTTAGTGATTCTGAGAAGTTTGTATATATATGATTTTTTTAAATTATTATTATTAACAATAATAATGCACATTTAGGTATCTCTTTTAATGTTCAAAGCATTTTATAAATGCTAGCTTGTTAACTAATCCTTGCAACATCCTTGTGAGACGCAGAACTATTGTCCAAAAATTAGAGATATATATTGGTGTGCAGTACACCAATTTCCAGAAACTTTTTAACAATACACTGACATCTGATATACAACGTGTGCCCCTATATTTCTGGAGTATCACACGGTGACAAAAATGTACCTAAAATAAGTGATTTCTTCCATGAAAACAGAGTAGAGTAGATATATTACTCATGTGTCTATAATTCTCTTCCAATTAATTTTCTCCAAAAAAATTTATAATTTAGTTGTGCTTGAGGTAACAGGGAACTCAGCAGTGATGTTTGTGGGGGTACTGGGGTGCAAGGCGCTAT
Source organism: Zonotrichia albicollis (assembly GCF_047830755.1). Taxonomy (NCBI): domain Eukaryota; kingdom Metazoa; phylum Chordata; class Aves; order Passeriformes; family Passerellidae; genus Zonotrichia; species Zonotrichia albicollis. The sequence goes on from NC_133821.1 coordinate 65,134,742, forward strand.
GCTGATTTTTATGGGCAAGTGAAAAAGGCTGGTTCTCATCTTGCATATTTTGTAGTCCAAGAATATGTTGAGACAAAAGATAAATACAACAAAGAGACAGATCAAGGTTACAGTGGGAGGATTACAATTGCTATAAGAAGTGGTGGTCATAGCACACCAGCTGTTTAACCATTCTCAGATAATTTTTTAGTCATCATACAGTGAGAGCAAGAGAATTATTTGAAGGAGGATGACAAAATGACTAGGCAGACTCCTGTAATGTCTCTTTCACATGCAGATATAGAGACATGGGGGAAACACCTTCATAAGAAAACGGCGTGAAAAGCATTTCACCTTTTGTAAAAATGAGGCAAAAGCTAAGGATTCTGATTCACTACAGGAAATAATGAAGGATGAAAAGGGATAAGCCCTCAAGATAAATACTGAAGTGAATTTGAGTCTGAAATGAAATGCAAGGTATAGGCATGTGGTGACAGTGAAGTGAGGTGACAGGAGTGAAGTGCCAAGACAGAAGATGATGAGGGTGTTTTGATGGAGCTGTTTGGTAGAAACGGTTGCAGTTCAATGGCTGTAAGAGCATCTGTTTTTCAAACTTCAATGAAAGCCCTGTGTTTCTTGGCTGTTCTACAGGAGATTGTGAGAAGTCTTCTGACCCTTACCTTGTGTGGCCTCCATGACATGGACACTGGTTTTGTGCTTTGCAGCCTGTGCTAGAGTGTCTTGCACTCTTGCCTGGTGTTCAGCTAAAACTCTCCCTGTGTTTGATAATGTGCCTGAAGACTCAGTTGAGACACAGAGAAGAATTGAATATTTACATACCACAGTTGTCTCTGATCAATGTGGTCTCCATTCCTCACTGCTCACGGTAAAGCCTTCTCCACACATCACTCCTGAGGCTACAGATCCTTTGCCATACTGCCATTCCTGCCCATTCAGACAGCCTGGTATGGTAGTTGCACATATCCCCACGGCATACCAAGGTGTAATGTAAACATATACAAACTCATTTTAAACAGGAAACAGCCTTGTTGTGGTAGCACTGAGGTCTGTGCAGATTAATCTGTCCTTTGAAAAAGGCATTAACCCTAATTTGTGTATTATTTCCAGTATAAGCACTTGGGTTATGATAGAGCAATTAATGTACTTGATGTGAGTCTTTGCATTGCCTGCAATGGGCTTTGGATTGGAACAATAATCCGGATGCCTCACATGCATATACGTCCTTAATTAAAAATTTCTAAATTGCTGTTACATAATGAGGATCCCAAACCTCCTGTGAAGCATGTCTAGCTAAGCCAGTGAAAAAAAAATGCACTCGGTATCTTGCCATCACAGTCAACATGAAGCAGAGCACTTCTCTATATTGAGTATTGAGACAGGTGAATTATTGGTTCACTGAGAACACTAAGTGAATGTCCTGACTTTTACATGTTGTGTAATTTATAAACAAAGCTGCTTTATGGTAATTTAGCTACATTACACACAAACATACATACATACATACATACATACATATATATATATATATACACACACATATACACACACACTCTCAGAAAATTATGACCAGCTTTAAAAACAGGCTTAGTATGGACATAATAAATAAACTTCAATATACCAACTGTTTCTATTGTTTCAGTTTCTGTATTCATTCACTTTGCCAGGCATATTTTAAAAAATATAATAGATTGCTATACCTTTTTACCAAGAAGAGATACATCCTGTAGCAGCTGTCCATCATTAGCTGCAGAATCATTATACAATGACCTATATGAAAAAACTGAAGCAGGCCTCAATCATATCCCCTCTCTTGTGCAGTAAAAGCAGCCATTCAAGATTTTAACTCATTTAATTTTTTTTTTCAGCAGGAAATACCAGTCTGGTCTCATAGCAAGTGCTCTGACTTAGATTCATATGACCTGCTTTCTATTCCTGGCTCTGGCTCTGAGTGACCTTATGAAAGTCATTTTTATCTACTATTGTTTTTGAATGGACAGAATGGTTTCCTAGCAGAATGGGTCAAGCATAGGCACTTTTTTTCCATTATCTCACCTCAAAAACCTATCCCTGAAGAAGCTATACACCTACACATAAAAATGCCAGTCAAGTGTTTGCCTCATATAAGATGCTCTGCCTCTCTCCTTCCTGCTTTCTCTCTCTTTTGTTCTTTATAGCATGAGGAAGTCAGAGTGGAGTGCCTAAATAATATTCTTTAAATATACATAACTTGAGAAGACTAATTACATATACACATCTCTGCTCTAGTAGGCTGAGGTGATTTCTGAAAGCAAATACCACATGGACAAAAGTGAGCTTCCCAAAATATTTATGGGCTTACTGTGCTGCTACACCCAATACATGATAAGTGTTTATTGGAAAACTGCCTTCCCCTTTAGCAGTATAACTGTCAGACAACAGTTCACACACAGCAACACAAAGTCATAACTTGGGAGATAATCTTTTATATGTTCCTAAAAATATGCTTTGAAATCCTACATTTAAAAGGGTTTAACAACACACAATACCCTGAACTATCAAATAAGCAGTAAAAGTAACAAGCAGAGCCAGACACAAAACCAGAATGAGAACAATTTTTTATTATTCTCCTCTGTATTACCATAAATGACATGCTATATTTAATTTTACAGTGCCCCTGGACAAATCATCAAATACTTTAATAACTACACAAACATTAATATTTAAATACAAGAGATCCCCTCAGTTACTGAATAATCATAACTCTGGATTGATAGGGCACTAAATGGAAAAATCTTGTTTAGACAGTTGTAAGAGGGGGGGAGGGTGTTTAATGAAACAAGTTTGATGGTCTTGTCATCATAAAACTGATAGATATTTGGCACAATTTATATCTTTGCTAAAAAGAAGTTTGAGAAATGGAACAATTGTGGTGAAGATTAATTTTCCCTTCTTCTGCTGTGAGAGCACAGTCCTTTAGGTCATTAGCAGGAATGTGTGACATAGATTGCACTTTACCCATGCAAGCTCCATGCTGACTCTTAGAAAATGCACTTGTTAAATAGCTGTGACTTCTATACTTGTGAAATAGGCTGCCCAGCTATCATCACAGCTATCTAGACCCATTTTATGAGAGTGATGAATATAGATGGCAAAAGAGACAGCATACAGAGGTCTGGCTGTCAGTGTTTGTTATGCCTGACCACCCATTCTACCCACTATCCTTAGAGGGATTTTTTAAAATCTAGATTTTGTCTTGTTGCTTCAGCCACTCTTCCAGTTAAATGTTCTACCTAATAGGGGAAGTTTGACTACTAAACCACAAGAACAGTGAAGTGGAAGGTATTTTTAATACCTCCAGCACCACCAAAAACTCAATAGACAAACAAAACAAATCAAAACAAAACAAATAAACCAAATCAAAACAAAAAGACTGAAAGACTTCTCAGTCAAAGTCACTGACATAAATGCCTGAACCAGAAGCCTGAGACTTGACTAGATTTTCAGGTCTCCATATCTGTGACTACTTTCATGCATGTGTGTTATGTGTCACTGAGCACAGATCACACTAAGCTAATGAAAATATCTGATCATTGCTGGACAAAGGCTTGGCTTTTATTTATATCAGCTCATACTCTGCTTGGGTGCCACAGCTTTTATAGCTAAATGAAAGGCTTACAGACTAGGAGGTGGGCTGTGTTCACTTACTGATCCCCTATATTTGGCTTCATGCCACCTTCCAGGAAAGTCTATCTCTGCAATGCATTTTAACACTTTCTTTTTTATTTTGGGGCACTGCCTCAGACTCTGCAATTTTCAGAGTTCCTTTTTCTTCGGTGCACTTCAGGTCCATGGAGATAATATAGTTCTAGCTGTATTGTGTTTCTTGGCCCTTTCTCAACTGGGAAATACCCCTTTGAGGGAAATTCAAGTGAGAACATGAATGTGTTCACGTTCTAGCTTTGCTGAAGCAGAGGGGAGGAAATGGCACAGAGACATAAGGCCCCTGAATAACAGGACATGGGCTGGCAGACCTGGGAAGCAATACCATTAGTACTCCTCCAGATGTGGACAGCTGACAAACTTTAATGATGAAAGCTGCATCCAAGCCAGTTATGATGAACTAATTAAATATCTTGCTCCATTTAATAAAGGAAGTATAGAGGAATCCAAAGCTGTCTATAAATCACCTACCCACTGCCCTGCCAAGCTTCTACAGTGGCAGGAAAGGTGAGCAAAAGAAAAGACAATACATCAAAGCTAAAGGACTAAGACCAATGGAAGTTTCTGTGCTAGGAAAGAATGGCTGTTGTCACCACATCTTAATGAAAACAAAAATAGTGTAGAAACTCCAAAGCCATGGGCCTGGAATCAGAGCAGAGAAAGTTAAAACAGCATAAGAAGTTAGCATGAACACTGCTGCTTAGAGCTGAGCAAATCTTTAAATAAGTAATTAATTCCCTCTGTCTTGACTTTATATGCTTAATTTATCATTCAGTTCTTGTAACTTCAGTTATTTTTCTTTTTCCTTGTTATAAGGCAGCAATAAAACAAGAAGTTTGAATTGAGTTCTTGATATTAAGAAAAGAGCTGATTAGTCTCTGAGACTAACTCTGGGCTTGGGCTGCCTGCACTCTGCTGCTGCAGTAGTAATGCATGCTCCCTTAAGAGGACAGATTTAGTCACTGAGCACAACCTCTTTTTCAGGAGAAGAAAATGTAAAGAGACAGCAGTTTCTAGCAATAAAATAAAAACCAAAATAACGTAAACCATTTCTCCCCCAGTCATTTCTTCCTCCTTCATTTCAGCTTTTCTGGAAATGGACAACCCATGCCCATTGATGAGATTTTGAGCTGTTCATGATTATTTGTAGTGCTTGAGAGAAAAGCTGATTTTGCACTTATATGTGTACAACAGAAAATATATTTTCACCTTTTTACTTCATTCCAAAAATCTACCTGAAACATGCTGAGAAACTAGAAATACATTCCTACAGATTTATCTCATTTGAAGACATTGAAACACTGGTGAGGAATGAAATTCTACAACACCGTATTACTTTATGATAAAACTGTGAATTCAATGTACTGGAATGAGTAATTGAACTCCCCAAATTGCACTGTGATTTCTCCCTTCCCCTGCATGTGCATGGGTGTCTGTATTTTTTACAGCCATAGGAAAGCTACTGTGAAAGGATATTTTAGTGAAGTCTTTCAATTTACTGTTTACAAGTTTTTTGAGATGCATATACATTTTCCTCATTGCCAAGTATCCTCTTTCAAAGATATCTTTGAAGTCCTACAATTTGAAGGTTGAGTGCTTTTTGCATATCACTTAACCATTCTGATTGCTTCCTATTCCTTGACAAAAACACAGATAAACAACTATTTTGTAAAACTATATTTTGAATATCTGACATAATTTCTGGGGATGGACATAGTCCCAGGGTGTACTGGAAGCTTGAATTAATCCTAGAAATCATAAATAGAAATGCTGGAGAAGTCTTCTGTTCACCAATAACACAGCTCACAACTGAAACTATCATTTTTTCAGCCTTCTGTGAAATAGAAGTACAGATGGTTGTCTATGTGCATAACATCAGTGATGCCCAAAGCAAATAGATTACAAATACTTTACAGAGTTGTTATCACCAAGTAAGTACTCAGGAGAACACAGAAAGGCAGAAGTTCACCTTAAAGCTACAGAAGATGGTCATGGCACTCTGTTTACCACTGTACTGTTTGTTGCCATTACCTCTCAGAAGGCCCATATCATTGTTCTAGAGCAGATTTCCTTTACTTTTTTTTTTTTTACCCTAGAACAGGCTGGATTTTGCTTAGGATGTCACTTTACACTGATGATATTTAAGTTTGCAAATGAAATTAATTGTCGGAAACTTATCTTACACAAACTGAATGTGTGGTCAAAGAGTTTGTAAAAAATTCCTGTGAAGGTGAAAACTACTTGGCACATGCAGTGGTTAAAACCTTGTGTCTATAATGGTTCCATGATAAAAAATGGCCTCATGGATTTAGCATCTTCCAGGAGGGATTCACACTAACACTGTTGCATTTAGCCAGGATACCTTTCCAACTCTATTTGTAAGGTGTGGCTCTTTCTTGGGACAATCTATGATATTGCAGAAGACAGTAACCAAAGTTGCCAGTTTTGCTTCACAGGAGGAAGAAGCTTCATGAAAATAATTTGCTGTTGAAGTCTGAAAAAATCAATCAGTGCACACGTTTTTTTCACTGCAAGACCAGGGCCTGACAGCTTTCAGGCTAAGTTAACATTTTTGGACAAGCCTGTGGATATGCCTGATATCAGGTTGAACAGCTCCAACATGTGCTGCTCTTGCAGAAGTCTCTCTTTAAACTGCTGCAGTCCTTCAGTTCTTGTGCTGCTGTTAGTTCCCCTGTCTGGCATAAACTTTTAACAAAACTTAAGTATTTTGCTGAGATGTGGTTTGTCTTAAGTTGTGTTCCTTCAAACTGATTTTAGCATTATCTTTTACTAAGGTAGATTTATATGTTTTCAAATTAATACAGAATGCAAATTCCTTTACTGTATTACTGCATTTCAGCATACCATGTCAGGAAGGTGCATGTCAGTAAATCCCAGAACTGCAGTCTTAATATTGTCTCTAGGACAAAAGAAAATACATTTATTTAGAAACATAAAAATATTTTCTGGATTTAAGTGCCTGCTGAACTGATATTGATGCTATTAGTTTCATCAGGTAGCACTTGTTCAAATATGACAAGAAGTCAGCACCTCATCACACAGAATGCCACCAGGCTCCAAGAGACCTGCATCACTTTGCTCCAGGTTATACAACTATATCCAATAGTTTTCATTCTTGATGATTTCTTTCTTGCATCTCTTGCTGGAATAGGCTGAAAATTTATGTGTTACACTGGTGGATGTGATTACCCTGATCCGTCTGAAGCACATGATGATTTTCATCTGTTTTAATAGCTGTTCTAAACATGAAGGCAAAGCGGTGGTGTAGATAAACATAGAAAATAATCAAATCATCTGGTTTTGATGGAAGTGTGTAAAACTCTAAAGTACACTTAAAAAACTGAATCAAAAGTTTATTGAAAATATAAAGCAGCTTGTCCTCAGCAAATTCATGATTTACACCAGATTTAAATGCACCATAACACAAATAGGTCAGCTTGAGAGAGTTGGTTTTGAATGTCTGGAATAATATGTAAGGTGCAAAAAAGGTGTGCATTTGCAGCAAATCTGTTCTGATGGAAAGCAGCAATAAAGAGGCTTCAGATATTTGAGCTCCTGGTGGCATGAGAAGCATCCCAGGGACTTAGACATCAGCAGAAGGATGCCCCATTTTCCAAGACAGGTAACATGGCTGCCTCTGAAAATCTCAATGGGTGTGCTGGTATTTGTTGCAGGGGGAAAATCCTCAGGCTAGGTATCTCCTGGGGATGTAGAGATTAATTTCTACTTTCATTTTTATGGGGCTTTAGCTCTTAGAGGCAAGACAAGGCTGTAAGTATCTCTGGGATGGGACTTTGTCCTGCACTCTGAAGCAATTATAAAGGTGACTTTTATATGGACATAAGAGAACAAGAATCAGCAGGCGACTCAGATCTCGCTGCTCCACTGACCTATCTTAGATGGTGGCCGTTACCAGATAGCTCAAAGGAAGGTGTCAAAGCTGAAGGACTTTCTATTTAGGACTGGATTAAAACAAGAAGGGAGGTTTAATTCACTTTGTAAAGCTGTTATTATCTCTATGGTAATTCTGGATAGTTTAATCTCAATGCTAAACATGATAAATTCTTGGCATCAGGGACTTCCAGAAGCGAAAGGCTTCCCCTAGATAATTACTGGTTTCATGACACCATTCCCTCCTTGACTTTGAATTTCTCACCTTTGAACTTCATTGCATGTCATTTTTTCTTGCATCACGATATAGGGAGAACAGAAATTCCTGACCTACTTTTTCTATTCTATTCATCACTTTGTATCATATTATCCTTTCCCCTCTTATTTGTCTAATTACTTAATTAAGAACTCCTCCATCTACTCGGTTTCTCATCAGCTACTACTTAAAACCACAGCACTTTTTCTTTTTTTTTCATGTGACTAAATTGTATGCCACAGACAGGAACAGGAGAAACTGAGGTGCCCACAACTCTTTGTGGGAGCTGGGAACTGTTTCTGTGACAATTATTTTGTCTTGTCTTTGCTGCTAATAATGGTATGTTGAGTCAAAGTCCTTGCTGGTCCCAGGTCTACAAGATGTCCAAGTCCTATTCTGAGCTGCTACTTCACAAAAGCAGAGTCTCCAATTATATCCTGTCATAGGGCAGACCAAGAAGGGAAGAATTCTTTGCCTTCTTGTATGACTTCCTACAGAAGCACCAGATGCAACCAATCCATGACTAAATAATGAAAGGCCATTGACCATGCAACACATAACAAGATCTGTCCAAATGCCTTTGTTTTGGTGGGGGTTTTCTTGGTTTTTCTTTTTTTTTTTTCTTTTTTTTTCCTAAAACAAAGAAAAGAGCACATTTGGAAGAAAAGTTTTCTCTATAAGCCAAAACATCTTTCCTGTGTCCCAAACACTTATCTAACAGGAATGAAGTAATGACACTAAACTTTTGTTTGTTCAAGATAAAAATCACAAATAGCATGGCTAGAACACTGGTTTTCAGATGGTCCATTCAGTGGAGCTTGGGAGCCTTACTGTATTCCCAGTTATGTGGCACTGAAGCAGAAGTGCTGCACACTGAAGATTCAGGGCAGTGCAACAGAGAACAGAATTAGGCCCTCATGAAATCTTAATACATTGTGAAGCTTTCCAGCTCACATATATACCCCAGTGAGACTGGGAAAAGCCTAGTTCAAAAATTGTCTAGCAATGAGAGGATATGGTTCAGTTCTGCTGTGATCTAATGAAAGATGAACCAAGCTTCTTATAAGTCTCATAGGATTTTTACCTCAGTTGTTATAGACAGGTATGTAGATGGTATACCTAAATTGAACAAAAGAGGGGGAAGAAAAAGGTGTGGAATTAATTCAATATCTTCTCTGGAATAGCCTCATAAAACTCTTGTCTGATTAAAGCCTCTAAAAACAAGGAAAAAAATGCCTGCCTACTAAAAAGCTAAAAATAAAGTTAAACAAAAGATGTTTTAAAGATGGCACCAAATAAGTGAGAGATTCCATGAGCTTTTGGCTTAGTGGGCTGACAGCCTTTTTTAAATGGCAAATGCTTGAAGGTTCAGTTTTAGGACAGGTTGTTAGTTGCCCAAATAGCCTGAGTGCTCCCAGAGGCTCTTTGAGTGTGTGGTTAAGGGCTTGCTGCTCAGACAGGCTACACAGAAACACTCAAAAGACCCTGCGTGCTCTGCCAGATCCTTCTGATTTATTTATATGAATAAGCCACCAGGCCCAGACTAAGCTCTTTAGACACTACTCATTTGTAGGTGGTTCTGCACATTATTCTTTTCTTACAACCACCAAACAAATTAATATTAGCACAGATATGCAATACTGTTGTCTTTCTTAAAAGCTGAGCATTCAGTGTTGAGAAGGCTTTGGAATATAACCTTATACCATGGTATAAGGTTATATTCCAAAGGTATAAGGAATGTACCATATATTCCAAAGGTATAAGGTTATATACCATATACCATACCAACCCTTATACAATATGGGACCAGACCTTAAGGCTTTTAAGAAAGGGACAGTCATGAGTCTGGATGATATTGTTGGCTGTGAAATGCAATACTGACTGTGTAAATACAATAAGATTGAATCTCTTGATTTAATCTCTTCATGGTGGACATGATGCATAGGGAGTACACTGTAGTTTCTCCATGTAATGCCCATATTGTAAAGGGTGGAGCACAGATGAATTTGGCTTGGGCCAGTGGCTGCTCCAGGAACTGCCTACTGATGTGCAAAAAGGATGGGGCATGTTTGACAGTCAGTTTTTAGTGCTTTGAAGTTAACCATTGCTTGTAGTCATACTGCATATATTTCTGTCAGCAGTGGACAGGTAATGAAATACAAGCGTGTCGGGTTTCTCTGTCTCCCATATGCATTATCTCCCCTTTGGTGTGAGTGGGAGTGAAGCAAAAGTAGTAATGAGATGAACTAATTTCCTCAATAGGCTTGAATTCAACTTTCTATATTAATCCAATATCCAAGTTGCTTTGTCTTCACTGTTACTTTAACTTAACTTAGCTAACTCTGGCTTGTTCAAGAAGATAGGTACACAACTTCTTTTTAATTGATTGTGACATGCGCTGCTACTCTATTTCCTTAAACCTCAGTTTGGTTTCTTACCAGCTATAAATAGGGCTGGTTATGGACATTTGGTCCTGGCTACTATTATTTTTCCAGTGACAAAAAGAGACCAACCACACCTGACTTCCCAAGTACCAATACAAACTGACAGTCAACTGACTGGACAAAGGAAAGCTTTTTTCACAGGCAAATTCTGAGTTAGCCCACTAATTTTTTATTTTTTTTTAATTCTTTTTTGTCACTGGCAATAGTAGATACTGGCTCCCAGCCACACTGGCTCCCAGTCAGCCTTGAGAAGACCTGACCTACAAAGCCATTTCCTCCTTTGAAAGGATGAATGTATTCCTACCTTGTGTGAGTCTTGAGTGGAACTGATCACTCCTTTTTTTCTGAGCTGGATAAGGATGGTGCTTGATCAGGTAGGTTTTGCAGAGCTCTGAGTCAGCAAATCCTCTGCAGCTGAGTGTTCTGTGGCAGGACCAGGAACCAAGAGTTAAACATACCAAGTAGGAAGACAGATATCTCAGGAGATAAGCAGTCGTTTCTTCTCTAAAAGTGGCACGGTATCCAAGGAGGGTAACCTAGGAGGGATTTTGTCATGCTTCCACATGCACTGAGCAAGGCAAAAGTATAAAATATCCCTGATGAGAAGCTAAGCAGCATATTGTGGTGAGAAATGTTACCTCAGGAGGAGTGTGACAGTGGCAAAGAGGTATGCACAGAGAAATTATTAGAGTGGAGACCCACTCCCATGTGTCCAACTCTCTGTTCTCTGTGATGGTGCTCACAGGAGTAACTGGAAGAGGCTTTAAACTGGAACTGGCTTTAAACTAGCCAGTAAATGCTAGACCATGCACTTGCTGTTCTAGGAGAGCCAGAAATGCACTATTTTCTGAGTAGCTCCATGCCACAGGTCACTTCCCAATTGTCAGTGTTCTCCAACTGCTCTCATTTCACAGGCTCCTCCATGAAATTACTCCAGTAAGGCATTAGAACTGCAGATGCCCTTGGCATTTGGAAAAGGCATTTACAATATTTGATTTTTTTAGCTTCCTTCTGCTTCCTTGCCCTGTTATCCCTGGATTCTGTGTCTACCTCTTTCTTGGTCCTGTCTCTGTACCAATTGCTTTAGCCAAAATGCTCTGATTGTCACTGAAAACCTTCTGCTTATATGCTGAACATCTCTGCATGAGCAGACCTCATTATCATGTGGCAAGAGGTCATTTACATATGCAAATCAGGTTAATGAGAGCAGAACTGTAAAAGGCTTCATTCCAGAGGCATTTGCATATCTAGCTTTAGAAATATTTGAGTGCTCTGCCCCTAGCTGTGCAACCAGGACACAGAAGCCCTGGCAGTATGTCTTCAGTGGCGATTATATCCACAGACAGCTGCCATCCTGGTTTGCAACAGCCTCTGTCTGAGGTACGGGCTCGTTTGAACACAGAGGGTAGTTGTGTAATGTGCGCTTCTGCACCAGACTACTAAGAAGCAGTTAAGCCTTGGCCCTTATTGGGACAACATGTGGGCTTCTGACAGGTAGATATATGCATTTCAGTATGAAGAATACAATTTCCTATGGTGCTGTCAGGAATGCACGCCCGGTGTATGATGAATGAGGAAAACAATGCAGGTGCCAGGCATGGCTGTCTGAGAAGAACACACTGTGTGTGACACAGCACCATGCAAAATACTGATCGTGTTTATTCCGTAACTAACCGGGCCTTCAGCCCCCAGAGTACAAGGAGGGATCTCTTTTGGATGTTTGTAAATTACCCATGAGAAAGCTCCAATTCCCTCCTCTGCCACAGACAGAATAGGCTGCTCCCGGTCCCTCTCTTAGACAGGTTCTGGGCAAGCATGTTAGGTGCCTTCTGACTGTCTAATTGTGAAGCACATTTGCACAAAGTGTTCCTTAGAAGACACATCTTTTGCTGATCCTTGTATTATTTTTATCTGTTTTGTTTTCAGGGATACGAATGCTTTTTCAGTGTAGAGCTTTCTCAGGTATTGCTCTCTGCCAGGGACTTCTGTGCCTGATTCCAGGGAGAAAAGGCAATTACATCATAATTTCTGAGAAGAGTTACTGATTTTCCCTTTGCTCCTGCCCAGTCCTTCTGAGTAAGCTAAGCATGTTTCTGGCACATCCTGATGACTAATACAAGAAAAGACATTCCATCTTGGAAGAGGTATTTCTCTGCCTTGACACACAATACTACAACCTATACAGATGCCAGGCAAATGCCAGGTGGGCAGCCTAAGAGTCAGCTTGGTGCATGGTTTTGGTGATGACCCTGTATGTGTTATGCTGGAACAAACTGGGATCTTTGCCAGCTCCTCCAAAGCACAGGATCTAAAGCAAAATGTCCAATTTATGCCTTCATTTTATCTCTACCTCCACTTATTCTTAGGGACATGCAGATGACAGAGGATAATTCACCATAATTCAAATAATAGTGCTCAACTGTTCAACAGCATGTCCAGTCCTATATGCTACTGTCCACAGATTTTCTCTCATTCGGCCTTATACTTCTAACCCTACTGACTTAGTGTGGGTCAAACTCCACTGCAGTAACTCCTTGGAGTGATTCCTGTATTGCAACACTTTGCCTGTAGCTATTCTCAACAGCTCTGACATGACAGACAAGATTAATTACCTGTGCCTATAGGAGCAAGAATAGCTCTTACACCTTTGTAGAACCTGGGACTGAGCTGGTTTCTCCCTCTCAGCTGATGGCTATCACAGAAGACTCTCTGTCCACATACAGTACACAAACACTTTGACATTTGCCTACTTTATGACACATCAGTAGACGGGCACCACCATCTAATAAACCAGATGCTTTTTGCATGGAGTTGTTCTGTAGACTGAAGATGAGATTCTCACACTTGTCATGAAGCACGAATTTACCAGTGTGCCTGGATACCCCTTAAGGCCGATGCCTGTGTGCTCACAAGTCAGAGGTACAGCCTGCAGCTGAGCAACCTATCTTACTGATAGCACAGCTGGATGTGGTCATGGCTTCATTGCTGACAGCTCATAGCTATGAGAATCCCCTCCTGTTTAAGAGCACTCTGGACTGAGCACTCAGCATCTCTGCTGTGACCCCAGATTGTCACCTTTGGAAGCTGATCTCTCAGAAAAGCATTCCATTGTTTCAGAGCAGAATTGTCCTCCTTCAACAAACTCTGCCACACAGGTTTGCTGAGAGAAGAGAAAAGCAAAATACAAATTGGTAAAATAAATACCTGTGGGGCTAATGAAAGCTGATGTCTTTTTTCCATTTTTGAATCCTACTTTTCAACTTTGAAAATTCAAATTTAAGTAGCTCAAACTTACTTACTGTCTTTGTTGTTTCTGGAGGTGTGCCTTTGTTTCATGGAATATCCCCTTTCCATTACGCTCACGTTTAAAGCTTCTCACACAGAATACAATTTACCTTCTTGTGTAGCGTGAGATCAGAAGCCAGAGATTGTTTAGTAAACGATGGCTTAGGAGGTGTTCTGTTTTACATAAGCAATAGCCTAAAAGCAGCCAAACCAGAAGGGCAAAGAAAATGCAATCACTTCTAGGAAAAGGGAGCAGTCCTCTCATTATCATTCATTTGTTGGAAATATGTATGGCTTTTTTTAGGTATTAATAATAAACAGTTTTTCACTGGATCACTCTTCAGGTTGATAATATATCTTCCATATTTTGCTTAAAATCCAGCTCTCCCTATCTTGAGAGCACTGAGCTGATTTTATTGCCAATTCTGAAAAGTGTTAACAGGAGTAAATCTCCCCTCAAATTACTGCTGTTGTTCCCTTGCCCTGAGCCAAATTCACTGTTAAGCACCTCTGGCCACACAGCCCATATAAATGTGTACATAATAGAGGAAGTGCCTCACATTTGCTTATTCTCACAGAATTAGGAAAAAAACCTCACAAAAACCTATGTTATTGTAGTTTTTGATATATAAACATATATATTTGGCTATAGCTTACTTCTTCATACTGCATGCTAAATACTCAACGGAAAAACTAAAGTCAGATATGCAGATGCCAAAAAAAAAAAAAAAGCACGTAACATCCAGAGAAAGAAAGAGGGAAACTAAAGCCATTTGGTGGTGTCAGTTTTCATTGTGTATTACATTGTGGGAGAGCTTTTGAACTCTGGTATGGAGGAGCTTTATTAGAAACCTTTCTCCTCTGACCTCTGGAGGCCTAGTCCTATACATGAGCAAGCCAGGTGCCAAAAAGAAATGGGGAGACTCATATAGAAGTGTGTTTCTAAGGTTTGAGCCAAACACGGTGAACTACTACTAGCAGGATTGCAACAAATTTCAATATTCCTGCAAGAAATTAAAGATGTTTAGTACTTTTTTCTATCTCCTATATTAATTTCCCCTATTTTATTTTTCACTTTAACATCTCCCTTGTTTTTGCAATTCCTGTGATCTGCTGTTCCTTCTTTCATCGTTTGCTCTTCTGATGTCACCTATTTCTCCTTCTCGTCTCATTACAGACCTTCTCTGTGTCCTGTTTTCCTCTTCTCCTTATTGACCTCCTTTCCTTGCTCCTTATTTACCTCCCTGTTCCCTCTGACTAAGGAGAGTGGCATAAATTAATGTAAAAACTTAACAATATAGCTATGATGAACTTTGGAGAAAAAAGCGAAGCAGCAAATGACTTTGCAGGAAGCATTCTTACAGAATTCCAGCTCAACAAAAGTGCTACCACTTATGTACCTGGAGAGCTGGGAGTTTAATTTTGTTTTCAGTGCTGCACTTTTGCTTAGCCTTTGCTGATAGACTGACAAAGCAACCTGGTTGAAAATGAAATTATTTCAACATCTGTGAAATACTGCATGACATAACGGCCAACATAAAGCCATCATTCTCTGTGTTTACATCAGTACTGATTCCTAACAGCATGCTGTTAGCTCAGCACAAAGCTCTGCTGCTCAGAAACAATTCAGGTACAAGGACAACTCTTTTACAGCCAATCATGCTCTGTCCCTATAAAGAGTTATTATATCAATCTAAACTGGCATGTAAGTTAATGCTCACCCCTCAGCAGCTTAAATCTACATTGCAACCCACAGACTTATTCATCTCCCACTGCTGAGAATCATAACCCTATGATCACTACATGCACATCCACACTATCCAAGAATCAATGCCTGCTACAGCATTATATGTATTATCAAATCCAGTTGCTTGTCAATTAACCCAGTATAACATCTGCATGGAGGATTTAAATAAGGAGCATCATATTATGCTGTGTGATCAATAAAGTGAAAATGTAGGCACTGACAAGGCTTACCATTTGGCCTGATACCACAGCATCCATCTCTCTGAATGGAAGTTATTTATGCTCCCACTGAATTATGGCTTGTATTCAAATATTGGCAAAGATGCAATGTATAAAAAGTGTAACATCTACAGTATGCTGTGGTTGGCTACAGCTCTTGGGAATCTCTTAAAAGAGTAATTTCTCCTTCAGAAGCAGAGCTCTCAGTCCAGGATTTAGGAGTGTATCCTTTTAATCTTAGACAAAAAAGTGCTACTGAAAAAAATTACCAGAGAGCAGATGTGTTCTTCAGCACACACATGTACAGTGGAAAGAACACCTTTCATAGTGCTGGCTAAACAGAAACTTCATTAATTAGAAAGAATCCTGACTTCCATAAAGTAAAACAAGGTTCAGCCTTTTTCTCCATCAAGAAAAGCAAATGAGCTGATGAGGATAATGAAATGCATCACATTGACAAATGAGTTCACCGTGGACACTGGAAGAGAATTAAGCTCCTTTATAACTTAAAATAACAAAACTGCCCTCAGTACAGTGAGATGTCCCAC
This sequence comes from Zonotrichia albicollis, assembly GCF_047830755.1. Lineage (NCBI taxonomy): Eukaryota > Metazoa > Chordata > Aves > Passeriformes > Passerellidae > Zonotrichia > Zonotrichia albicollis. The sequence goes on from NC_133821.1 coordinate 65,150,851, forward strand.
ATACAATCAGTATGAGCACATGGAACAACCGTCCTCCCAGTTAATTTGGCAGCAGTGGCACTGGCTTCTCAAGCTGGAAAGATATCTCCTGCTCTTGAACAAACTGGTGATCTGCAAGTTGTGAGTGAGAAAAAAAGAAATCTATCCTGTTGAAGGGCTGCAAGCAAGTGATATAAAGTATGTTAAAAGGGTTCCTGTTACGTTTAACTCAAAATTTAGGCTCTGCGTCAAATAACTTCCTACCAACTGGTGATAGAAGTGTTTCCATTAAGAAATATTCCAGTGGAAACAATTTGGTTATAGATGGATAAACTTCAGTAGTACCTGTGTAACAAACCTGTGTCATGGTGCTGCTACAGAAGCCAGGTGTGATGCACATTGTCGCAGACATTTTTTCATAGAAATCCTTTCTTTGGGATTTGTGCATCTTCTGAGAAGATGAGGCCCCAGAAGAAGAATGTAAACAATTGTTATCAGCTGCTGTGAAATGTAGCAGGTGCTCCTGTGATTGGATCATGTTCCGTGTTTACAATTGGGGGCCAATCACAGGACCAGCTCAGGGACAGATTCCCTGGACACAGAACTTTGTGATTCATTCTTTTCTATGCTATTCTTAGCTTAGCAGCCTCTGCAACATCTCTCCTTATTCTTTTTAGTATAGTAATAATGTATTATATATCATATATCAATAAATCTAGCCTTCTGATCATCAAACAAGATTCTCATCCATCTCTCTCACCATGAAGACCTCATCAGGTCGCTGTAATAGCACATTAGAGGAAAGAGAGGCTGTCTAGTGCCCACTGCTCAACTCAAAAGAAACTCAGAAAACTAACATGGGTGGAGACCTAACATTTGGGAAATGCATACCTACACAGGCATTGTAAAAAACACCCTACTGCTGAACCTAGTGTTATTTCTTTCTACAGGCTGACTATAGATATCAGCGCCCACATCCACTGCCACTGCAGGCAGTAGAAGCTCTTCCATTGAGTTTAATACCACAGACTATAAAGTTCCATAAAATTTTTTCCTTCAACCTCACTCTCTCCCACAAAATTTTTGGCTCATGAAGTTTTTACTCCCACTCTTCTGAGTGCATTATTTCAAACTCTTGATACTTCACATGTGAATGCCCTATAACATAACCCCTATCAAAACATACAGAGACAATTTCGAGTCATTCCTGAACATTATGAAAATTCATGAGCTCCCTAAATTTGAGAATTTGGCTTGGTACAGCAGGACAGCAAACCAAAATATTTGTTTCTTAACCTCCTAGGTCAACAGGTATATCCCAGGGAAATGTCTCTTAGGAATCTCATACCTTAGGAAACGGGCAACCTAAAGACCAAAGTGCTTTTTTTGGTTGTGCTTTAACAAGTGAGAACACAACTGAGATTTTGGATTTATAAAGATTTGGCTGATTTAATGGCACAGGGCCTTTCTGAAATGGAAGTTAAAATAACCTCTCTCCCTTTTGTTCAATTCTTATATTAGTTCACAGCACTATATGTAGTCCCACACTCTTGTTCTGGGCTCAGATGGTTTTGTACACAACTAAGGATATATTTTATTGAATATCAACTTATGTGTTTTGCAGTATACTTATTCCTGGAGTAGACGTAGCCTCTGAGAAACAAGGCTGCCATGGAAAACTGGAAGACTCACAAGGACTGTAGGCTGTATCTTTGAAAAGTGTTGCCATGGTTGCAATGGAGCAAACCAACTTCCTCTGGTTCCGCCACAGAACCTGGAGCCCTTGATGAGGTGGATTGTGCAACCAGCCAATCAAAGGGACACAAGGGTGTGGGAAACAGGAATACAACCACAGAGAGATTCAGGAGTCAATGGACAGCTGCCCCAAACTATGGTGCTGGCAATGCAGCCCCTTGAGAAAGGATGACCTCTCCTCTCAAACCATGTGGCAAATATCTTCTCATAGGTGAAGAGTACTTGTATGAGTGTGTGTGTGTAGGTGGTGTTAGCTTGACCATGACAAGGTCAGGAGTCAAAACTGTTAAGTGACAGATGAATGTTCTCATGGCAAAATGTAGTAAGGGAAAATTTGCTTAAGCGGTATGGAAAGATATAAGAGGGTGTTTGTCAATGATGGAAAATAAGACAAAGTAATCTTTCTATTCTGTATGAATAGGTCTGAGAAAAAAAGAGACTGAAAAACTCCTGAATATCTCTCCCATGGCAAACTGTGAAAAGCTATGGCATGCTGTACACATCTAGAGAAAACGGCATATCTCTTGTAGTACAACACAGCTTTCTACTGAGATACCAGCCTGTAAAAATCATAAATGACTTATTTTTACAGAAATCATCCAGACAAAAACATATACTCAGTTGACAGAACTACAATCCCTCAAAGCAAGGGGGGAAAAGAATAAATACACACCTTGGTTTTGCAGAGAGAACCACCACGACTCTGTAAGTGTAAACAGTGTAAGCAGTAGGTAATAATGCTTGTTTATCTCACCTTAAAATATAGTGGAGAGATCAGAGCAGAGGAACAGGTGGCTGTGTAAGCTGCACAAGTCTTTTTATCTGTATGTTATATTAAGTATTGCCAGGCTATAAAGAATCAGGGACACAAGTATCAAGAGAGCAAAAATAAAGCAATACCAATGATGGTCACAATAACACATTTATGTTTCCTTTCCTTTTGGTTCAGAGCTGCTACAGAACACGGCATAAGTTTCTGCTGAAATCAGACAACCAGAAATGGATGCTTTCCTTTTAGATGAAAGCCAGAATTCTTACTTGACTTGCATAACTGGAACTTTACAGAATTTCTACCACAGAACATCAGTTCACCAACAATCATGACAGCTGACAACACTGTATTACAAAAACTACATTTAGGAAACAAGGAAAAATTGCGCACTGGTGTAAATCACAGCTACACCTTGTTCAAAAAGAGCCACATGCTCAATGTCAAAAATGGGCAGAACTCCAAGTAAGATGTGTACTTGTCAATTAGTGGATGAAATTTAATCTGTAAGGGAAGAAACATATTGCACATGGGAGAAGAGAGCTCAGGGAGGGGTAATATCCAGACACAAAAAAAATATCTCCCATTTCATTGAAATCCCCAAAGAGGTAATGGCGAGCGATAGTGGTGACTATCGATGGAGAGCTTTTGGCTGGCTCTTGTGAAATGATGTTGGCAGAACATACCCAGGTCTTACCTCTGCTGAACTGACAGGCTGGTTCATGCAGGATCCCAGCCTGAGCAGGCTCAGGCGAGTTTCATGGCATTTAGGGGAACATTTGTGCGCACTTTAGGAAAGGAGCTCAAGGCTGCCAGGAGCAGGCACTTCCTCAGCCCCCATTCCTGAGTCAGGATCTCTGGGATGTCCAAAATGGGGGGCCATGGCGTACCATGGCTCTTGGTAGCCAGCACTCCTGAGGCAGCACAGTCTGTGCCCAGGCTGACCTGTTCATCTAGAGAAAACTGAGAGGGGACCACATTCATGTGTAAAAATACCTAAAGGTATGTGGGGAGGGGGGGAAGTGTCCAAGAAAGTGGAAAGGAGCTCTTGTTGTTGGTGCTAACCATTAGGACATAAGGAACAATGGGCAGAATCTGATGCACAGAAGTTCCATACGAATGTGAGGAAACTTCATTTCTCTGTGAGTGATGGTGCACTGGGACAGAGTGCCCAGAGAGGTGTGGAGTCTCCTTCACTGGAGATATTCAAGGATCATCTGAACACAATCCTGTGTCCTGTGCTCCAGGATGACCCAGCTTAGGAAGGGAGGCTGGAGCAATGACCCACTGTGGTCCCTTCCAACCTTACCTATTATGTGATTCTGTGATCCTTTACGCAGCACTGTTCCTGTTTTACACCTCCTTGGCCATTTGTACCAAACCGACACAGATATTTTACCTCAGAGATGCTCAAGACAGGTGAAGTGAGGGGACACGGCCTGCCGGGGAGGCTGCGGGAGCCCCGTGACGGGCTCGGCTGGAGAGGCCGCAGCTCCGACCCAGCCGTGACTTTCAGAAGTTGGGCCCGGCGATGGGACCCTACGAGCCGCCTTGACCCCAAAGAGGAGCGCTCCCGGCGGAACCTACGCCTCCCCCTGACGCCAGCGAGGCAGCCGAAGGTGAGCCCTCACCCCCCCGCGCCGCTCCGGAGCTCCAGGCCGGGTTTTGCGTGCGGCCGCGCCCCGGCGGCCGGGCCGCGCTCCCCGCGGCAGAACGAACGAAGCGCGGCTGGGGCGCGGCGGTGCCTGCGCCGGGCCGGGCTCGGGAGGGGGCAGGGAGCGCCCAGCGGGAGCCGGGGCACGGGGACGGTGTCCTGGGCGCCCGTCCCCCGCGGGAGGGAGCCGCATTCCGGGGTCGGAGCCGGCTCCCCGCGCTGGGCCCGGGGCTGTTCCGTCCCTCCTGCCGCTCTAGGCGGCCGCGGGGCGCGGGCGCTCCGGCTCCTGGCGGCTCAGGCTCCTGGCGGAGCGACCCGGAGCCGCTCCCGGGTCCCGCGGGCTGTTGCCGCATATTGTTTCCTTGAGAAGTGCCGGGAGGCGGGGGGGCGGGAAGGGGGATCTGCCTGCAGTTGCTCCACGTGCATCAATAGTTGTCAGTAACATCAAACTGACGTCATCCTCGGGTAAAAAGATCTCTCTTTTGTTCTCGTTCCCTCCCACCACTACTTCCCCCCAGCCCCCCTCCCCCCCCCCCCCCCCCCCCCGTTTAAAAAATCAAAAGCCAGAAGAACATTTGCAAAAAATAAAAATAATAAGAACTCCTCTCCCCCACGTTAATTGCAATGCAAAGGGAGATGTTGCATTACGGCTCCTGCCTGGGCTGTGCTGGGCTCTAATGAATGCGCCGAGCCTTTGATCTGGGTGAGTCAGTTGGGTTCAGTTGTGCCGGAAGGTTAGTTGCACATCCTGGCTGATCTGAAATTCGATCAGCAGAGGGGGCAAAGAAAAAGAAAAGCATTTTAATGGGAATCAATAGAGGATCACAGGGTCCTGGAAGGAAATAGGTGTTGATTAAAGATGTGTGGGTTTTGTTAGCGTTTTTCTTTTTTTTTCTTTTTTTTTTTTTTTCCATGTACACGACTTGTTTAAAAATAAATAAACACCAAAAACAGCCCGGCAGAAACGAGGGAGGGCAGGCTGGAAAACAGCTTTCCCAATCACCCGTGTGTTTGTGTTCCAGGGAGGCAGTCAGCAGACCGGGAGTTTGTGCAATGCTTCAAGCTACAGCGCGCAAATTTAAAGCAGTAGGCTCCAAAGGATAGCTCCGGTTCTCACTGCACTGCATTTCTGTGCCTGAGCTGTTTACTAGTGCATTATTAAATAAGCCCAAAACACTCGCCCCTCTCCCCCCAAGCCAACTTGTTTTTTCTCCCTCCCACTTCACCTCCCCCCCTTTCCTGCCTGCTGCCGAGCCACAGGGATTCGAGACACTCGACATGAAGGTGCAGACCTGTTTAGTTGCAGTCACAGGTTTCAAAGCTAAACTTTCTAGGCACGTTTCCACTGTTTAGGAAATACTGAGCTGGAAGGTTCTGTATATGTTGCCTGACTTTACGTGAAAAAGAGGGAATTACAGTTGTGTTGAACATTTTTTCACTCAGAAGGGGGTGAGTCAACTTCCTACACAAAGGCTTGAATCACCCACCCTGCACATTGCAATAAAATCCAGACTCTCTTCCATTCATGTGCTCGTGTACACATGCACGTGCAAAAAATGGGGATTGCAATTGAAGAGCTGGGACAAACTGCTGCTGCTGAAAGGCTGAACATCCCTGGCATGATTATATGCTGGCTGTCATCATAGAAACAGGGCATTGCTGCGCCACGGTGCTCATGTTTTTATCCACATGGGAAACCTTCTGACCACTTCAAGTTCCTTGTTGAGTTGCCATTTCTTCTGGTTTTGCATTCTGGCATGGCTCTCCCTACCTGCTACTAAAGATTTTCCCCATAATTCACAACTGTTGCTGTTAATGGCGTTGCAGTGGTGTGTCCAAGTCCCATGTAGAGCATGCATTTATGCAGGAACTCATTAACAGGCAGCTTTTCAAATGGAGACATTGAGTAGGAGGAAGGACCTCCCAGATTGTAAGGCCGAAGAGGTTTCCTGCCTCCCAGGTAATCATAGGCCATGCTGTCGCATCATGGTGGTGATTGAACATCCTTATCAACAGCTGAATTGTGGTTGCATTGACAATTTCCATTCTGAGTAAGAAATAGAAAGCACTTGTTCTACCTTTATAGTTTTTGCCCAGTGTTTGTTTAAACTAAAAATGTTTTGGGGCACATTTTTGGATATTCTGGCAAATACTCGTCATAATTTGCCTCCGATTTATAGATATAGATATATATATATAGATATATATATAGATATAGATATAAATTATATATTTATATATTAGTCAATGTTTATTTCAGTGATCTTTGAAGAAAATAGTTTCAAATGTCTTTGAGAAGAAAGGCAGTGTTAGATAATATGACCACGTGACCAGATATATACATTTTATAATAGTATGAGGATTTCTTCTCCTGTGAGATTTAATTCATTTATTTTAAAATTATGCTGACAATGATAATAAATTCTGTATTTGCTGCAGGACAAAATGCAGTAGAAAATGGGGTATGACAAGTGCCATTGTCACTCACTATCCTGTGAACACATGGAAGACAATGGAAGGTCAACCACCTAAATAAGGTATATACCTCTTCTAGGTTTGTGCTCATGAAAGGTACCAGATTAACAGCCTAGGAGAATGAAGAGCTTCTTTTATTGTCAGAACTGGTACAATAATGGGATCTTTCCCACACCTTATTTTACTCGTCACTGCCTCAAACCATTTTTCGGAATAGACCACAATTACACACGGAACCTGCATAGACTTGTGTTCTTAAATTTATTTGTAGAGCTAAGTCATTAGTACTAAGAGGCTGTGGAGACCTGAGAGGCTGTGGAGGCTGAGCTATCTGCTGAGAATGCTAAGAAAGTTGTGAATTATTCAATTTTTATGTGAATACTTGTGAAATACCACTGGAACGTTTCATATAAGCCAACATTCAGCAGATTACCTGCATCCATTCTGGCCTAGATTTGATCTATGAATGAATGGCTCTCAAGCCCTTAAAAATGCCCTGGGCAATCCTGTTCTATTATCTCCACCATTGTTTTTCCATCCAGATACCAGAGGGATGAGCACAATCAGCAGAGAAAATGAAAATCAAATTGCCTACCAAGAGCTGACCATATGGGGCAGCTGGTTGCTGCTTCCCAACCCCCTGCCTGATGTCTCTTCCCTGCCTCCAGTGATCTGCTACTGAGTGCTAGTCAGTCCCTGTCACCCCTTCCAAATCTGTTTTTATGCTGCAGACAAGCAAATTTCCTTAGGTTTTGTATTTTCTGAGAATGTATCCTCTTTTCCCTCCACTTTTCTTGTTTCTCTGCAGACTAAAACTGTTTGGTGCGCTCTGCTCCCCGCCCCCCCCGCCTACTTCTGCTCCTTTGAATATGAACACTGGGCCTAGAAATAAGGAAAGGAGGCCAAGAGGAAAATGTGTCTCACTGAAACTTGCCAGATATCCAAGTTGCATGTGGAGAGACAGAGTTTCAGCTCATGCGTCTGGCTCGGACAGCAGCGTAGACCATTAAACATACTGTTGTCTGTCTTGCACTGTCCCGACAGCACAACCCCTTACGCTGATACCTGGAGGGGCTGGGGGGCAAGGGAGGGCTTGGAGTAGTTGGGGTTACTGCTGTGTCGAGCTGAGATAGATCTGGTGGGTTATTGGTGATTTCTGTGCCCAGGGAGGCATTTCATTCTATACCATAAGAATGAGGACGGTGGGACGTGTCTGCAATCAAGTGCTATCACCTGTCATGCAGGTTTCCTCCTGCCAGCTTGTCCCCTTAGACTCTCTGGCCCTTGATTTCTGCAAGGTTCTACAACAGTGATTGATGCAAAGTAGGTTTTTTTGTGGGTTTTCTTTTTTTTTTTTGTTTGTTTCCTTGTTTTTTTTTTGGGTTTTTTTTTTGTTTTTTTGTTGCTTCATGGCAGTTCACACAGCCCAGTAAAAGCTGGATCCCACTGTGCTTGGCACTGTGTAAACTGTGGTACTGTGTGCTGCCACCCTAGGAATTGGCAGTCTAAATAGGCATGGCCAACAAGGTGAGACAGAGGCATACAGGAAAAACCCCCAACCAGGTACCAAAAAAATATCCCCACGTGTTGACTTACAGGCTGACTGTTTTTTGACAGTTCCAAAATAGGTACAGTTTAAAATACCTGTGTTGCTAGATAAAAACACTCTCCTCCCCCAGGCAGATTAACAAAAATTAACAGAAAAAGTGCCGACATGTGTCTGCCACAGTACCTTAACACATTTCTCTGTGCTTTATTGTTCTCAGTCTTTGTTCTCAGACCGTGGAGCACACAGATTGTGTAATACCTCTATTCTGGGACACCTAGGTTAGCACAGTTACTCTCAGCAGGGTGAAGGAGGAACTCTGCGGTAGCTTTAGCTGAAAGTGTTTTACTTCTTGTGGTTTGTGTCCTGACTTTCAGTAATCTTGAGAACTTGAGGACATGTATGCATTTATCAGTCTGGCAGTTTTGAAAATGCAAGTGTCCTAAATGTTAATAATCTTTTTTTTTATGTATGTGTTTGATCTGTAATTTATTTTGTACAATAGAAATATTTTTACAGCACTTGCTATACAAGCACCGCCTCATTCTACTGACTGTGGTTAGGAGAGAAATGATAGCAGCATGTGCTTCCATGCAAAAAAAGAAGGAAAAAAATAAACCTGCTATTACATTAATAGCATCCTGTGACAGAGTCGTAAAAAGTTTGTGCATTGGCTCAGTGCCTCTCTGCCTGGAGTGTCAAGGCTCCTGGTTTCTCCTGTGCTCTGGTGGGGAAGCCGTGGAGAGACAGAAGAGCAATTCCAGATTCTGTGCTGCGAATGCTTTCCTTTCCCACCGGCTGGCTACATCCATGCTTGCAGAGCTTCTGATTAGATCTGCTGTTTTGCCTATGGCAATCTTCACTGCAAACATCCTTCCTTCGTCTATACATCATTTGAGCATCTATACATGATAAGATTGCCACCTTTTATTACAGTAAAAACAGGAGTTTTCTTCTCAATAAGCTTTGCTCCTTCCTCAGCTCTCCAACCACCCCTAGGGGAAGTGAGAAGGACAGGAAAACTTTGAAAAACCTTTCACCTCTTTGTTCTCCTTGGAAGAATGTGGGAAGACTTTTTGTAAAATCCAAGGTAGCCATTCATAAAAGGGGACTTGCCTGGGTGGCATAAAAGTGGGAAACTTGGTAAAGCAGGTACATGTAAATACACAAAAAATACTTAACTGATAAATTCACATTCTTTTCTCTTCAAGGAAAATAATATCCATGTATTTCTTAGCTTACATCTCACTTATAGTCTTTTTTTCCCCTGTTACTTTTAACACCAGGGTCTTGGAGCATTACAATGCATTTCAGCATTAAAATCTTCCTTTTTCACTGTGAATAGATTTGTACTGCAACTAGGCAAGTTCTAATATATTACATGAGACTGAATAAAGATGTTAGTGTACAGAAAATTGAAAAGAAAGGCAGTAGACATGAATAAGCAAATAAATAACTTAATCACATTTTCCTTTGAATGTACAAAATATACTGAGGATCGCATCACTAAAAAACCACGTCTGCTGAAAAAGAAGTGGGTTTTGTGTAAAGACAGATCACGCATCTGTTTGTCTCTCAGTACTTTAAATAGTCAATGTATGCAGTCACTTTGCTTTTACTCTACGATTAGACTTTGGACTAGAGTATGTCTTGTTATATACAGAAGTATATGTGATATGCATTTCCTTGAGAAATAATGCTGTATGTAGGAAATAAACTCTAAGGCCAAGTAGTTCAGCTTCTTATGAGTTCACAATTGTTCTGTATGGTTTGCCATTGAGCACTTTACCTGCTCAAGTTTCAAATGCTTTGTTTGGTGGGACTTCATCATTCATTCTTCATATGAAAATTACCTGCTAGACTAAATCATGTGGTTTCTGAGAAATTCTCTGATACGTTGTCCAAATTTTATTGTTCTTTACATTTAGCTGTACCTACTGCATGTTAGCATCTAAGAAATTCCTTTCCATTCTCTCTGTTCATCACTCATATTTCTAGACAGTGGTTGTTTTGCCCTTGTGTCATGGTTTAACTTGACAGGCGGCAGCTACACACCAGGCAGCCATTCACTCACTTCCCCTCTCCCAGCAGGATGGGGGAGACAATTTGAAAAAAAAGTCCAAATCTCAGATTTAGATAAAGACAGTTTAATAGGACAGAAAAGGATGGGAAAATAATATTATTGTTAATAGTAGAATTAGAATATGCAGGTGACGCACAGTGTGGTTGCTCACTGCCCAGTTCTGGAGCAGTGGCCCCCAGCTGTCTTTCCCCCTAGTTTATGTGCTGAGCATGACACCGTATGGTTTGGAATATCCCTTTGTCCAGTTGGGGTCAGCTGTCCTGGCTGCAACCCTTCCCAACTTCTTGTGCACCCCACCCTACTTACTTGCTGGCAGGGCAGCATGAGATGGAAAAGTCCTTGACGACTGTTTGGCAACAGCTGAAATAACCAGTGTGTTACCAACATGATTGTCCTAAATCCAAAACACAGGGCTACTCCAGGTGCTGGTAAGAAAATTAACTCTATCCCAACTAACGCCAGGATAACTTGTTACCTAAATTAATAAATCCAGCCCCTTCCTTCCCTAATCAGTTGTGTTGCTCTTCTCTGTAGTCCTTTTCAGCGTACTAGCATCCTTCTGTTGTGGAGGTGCCTAGAAGTGGATGCAGTATTCTGCAGAAATCTTCCCAGATGCATATACAATAAGTTTCCTCTTCTGACATTATTCTACTGCATTTGCAGCCCAAAATTGCATCGGTCTTTTAAAATGATATATCTCCTTGAGAACTCATATTCAATTTGTTGCTCGCTGTCACACATAGGTATCTTACCGTGCAGATGCTTTCCAGGTTTTGCTTTCTCATGGACTCTTCATATTTCTGATTATCTTTCCTCAGTATATTAGTCTACATTTTTCTACATTGAATCTCATTTTATTGCCTGTCTACATATCTAACCTTGTTAGTTTCCATTTATACTATTGCTATCCTCTCTGACATTTGCAAGCCTCCTGGTTTATTGTCATTTGTGAATTTCATTAATGTGCTATTTACCTCCTTTTCCAGATCATTAACTGAGATATTAAATAAGAACATACCAAAAACACCCCTGCAGCAAACTGGCTCCATACCTGACCTTCCATCATTACCTGCTGCTTACACTCCTTCAACCACCTTTTCCATTCAGGTCACAGGACTCAGATTCAAGTCAATTTCAATTAGATTTTTCTGAGATCCATTTCAGTTTTTAAAGTGTTTATAGGATTTAGCTCCATGACCTTTTCTCCTTTTATTTCATTGCACAGGTGGGACTGATTCTCCTTCCCCGTGTTTCCATAGATAGCAGTAATGAATTAGACAGTGATATGGGGCGGAGGGGTGGTGGGCATGAATGGCTGCCTTTGATTAAACCAGAATGCAAAATTGTCCCTAGTCTTTGTATTTTCATTCTTATTTATGCACTTTAAAGTTGTCATAATGTTCCTTTTTGTTGTATCCTGATAGGTGATATTTTATTGCTTTTCTTACACTTACGCTTGTAAAAAACCACTTGTATTTCCTTTATTTACTTGGTCATCTGTTAAGCACTTTATTTTATGATGATGTGCTCCTTTTTTCTCTGCAGACTTCATGTAGCTTTGAACATCAGAAACTGGCTGTGTCTCTATTATGTAGATAAAATAAGCCCTGTGAAATAGTTAATTTTAATTTTCATTATTTTTATGATAAAAGATCACAGAGTACAGAGTGTTCTTAAAACTGCTTCTAAAGTAATTTTTTCCTCACCTCTCCTTGAAGCAGCATGACTGAAAGCCCACTGGAGTGAGAAGAGAGTCACTCAGTTCAGTGAGCTTGGGGTCAGTTCCGGAAGCCCCCTGCGCTCTCCTGGTGCAGTGCAACACCGAGATAGAGAGGAGGCCGACAGAACTACTTCTGAGTGTTTTCCATGCGTACTGCATCTGGTGTGATCTCCCTGGCAGCCATGTTCCCAGGTGCTGCTCTGTATTTCATTGGAGCAGCTGGCCAAAACAGATGTGTGTACCAACAAGTGATTTGGAGAAAGAAGCTTTTTGCTGTTATTTAAGGATTGATGTCAAAACTGTGCTGCCGTAGTAATATTCTAAAAGCTGCATGGTTCAGTAATGCCATTGTGAATTTATCACTTACTGATTGCCTGTAAACAACATTTAATGGTCAGATAGGTTTTAGCAGCAAGGGTTGTGGAGAGGAGGGAAGTGCAAGAGGAAGGAATAATGAGAAATCCCGTGAAAAATGTTCTCCCTCTTGTTTCTTTCCCTGGATCTGCTTTTTGTCTGATGAACAATGGAGAAATTAGCCATAGAAAAGAATGCTTCACAATGTCTTTTAGGGAGACAAGGCACCCTAAAAATCCCAGCACCTCCTGAGGTTTTTTCCAAATTCCACTACCATCTTTCCAGTTTTCTCACTGCTTCTGCATTTCCTTCCTTTTTCTGTTCTTAACCACTCCTTGTCCCTTTGCTTTTATTGCCATGACCCTGCAGTGTCCTTATATTAGAAGAAAGCTTTCTGTAACTGGCTTTTAGTAAAGGTAGCCTCTGATTCCAAAAATTATATTTTGAATTAACAAAAGAGTAAGTATGAGTCCACAGTTAGGGCCATAACTTGATAGAAAAGCGAGTTATACTTGGAAGAATTATTCTGGGACTGTCTGTGGAGTTAGGCATATCTAAATATCTTGGAGAAGATATTTCTTGTCGTGGAAGAGGCAAGATTCCATTACTCCTGTTTGCTTTGGAGATGTTGAATTTTCTGAAATTGGTCTCAGTCACCTTCATTAATAGAAGAGGCAAATCTGTGACTTACCTTTTATCAATTGGTATGAAAAGATCCACAATGACACTGGACAATTACAGTTTTGAGGGAAGGAAGCTATGAGGTCTAGTAACATATATATGATGTGTGCTGATTTCTGGTTTTTTCTATATGTTTAAGATCCTGATCTTAAAGGATGTATTTGTCACAGTTTCCCCATCTGGAAACTCAGATAACCATACACTCTGTCTCCCTCCAGGACTATGGCAGACCTAGAGCTAGGCAGATTGTCTGACGTGAAGCTGTGGAAATAAATAAGACTGCCATTATTCTTGTTGAATGCCTTTGAACACTGTCTATCTTTCATAATTCTGTCAGTGGCATCTGATTTAACAGCTGCTGAGTGTCCACTGCTTGTGTTGAGTTCAGCTGGAGCTGAGGGGCTGAGCACTGATCTAATTCACAACCAGGCAGTGGAAAGGCATCCAAAATGCTTTTTCTGCTGTGCTGCTCCACAGGCGTACATTATGCAGTCCAATATTTTTTCTCCTCAGCTTTTTAAAAGCTAGTAACTGTACAAGCTCTAAACAAAAATGTGGAGTATGGTCCTTTAAAATGTTTGTTGCAAAGCATTTTTCTTCTTTCGTTAAACTAAACGCCTGCATTTTGGGTGAGATGTGGAATAATGTTAGAGTCCAATGGGAGGATAGCTTGAGGTAGGAAAGGGTGAAAGTGATAGCTTGGTCACTGAGTGGTAAATCTCTACTAATCTTCAAAGCAAGATATAACTCAGGATTTTTCTTCTGTTTCTTTCCAAGCGAAGGCCATTGTGTTTCCATCCTTGGCTGTGTCAGCAGTGATAGCCCTTTTTTCCAGCATTGATTGTTGACTTCCCCTGACACCATATCACAACCCATTAGTGCTGAAAACTGACAAGCCCAGCTGCAACAGCAAAATGGCAAGTTTAAAAGAAAATATACAAGGGACAGGCACAGAATGCTATTAGTATGAAAAAGTAGTTGTTTTTTGTCTTACCTCTGTAAAGGTCAAGAATGCAAACATTTTTTTCTATTGCTAACAACAACTTGTGTATATTTTGAACTAACAAAGCCATTCTCTCTGTCTGTTTTTGTGGATTTTTTTTTAAATTCAAGATGTATGTGGGTTTTACAAAAGCAACCATGTTGAGGTGAATGAAAAAGATTCCTTCCTTTAGGAAGCTCACAGGGAGTGTTGTGCTTATACATATGTATGGGTATGAGGGTTTTTGTAAGGCAGAGACATTTCAGAGAAATTAATGGCTCAGCAGTTTCTGGGTACTGCGATCCCATCATCAAGCTTTTGTGTTGTCTGAAAAGTAGGATTTCTTTTTTCCTTTTTTCTTTTCTCTTTTTTCTTTTTTCCTTTTTTCTTTTTTCTTTTTTCTTTTTTCTTTTTTCTTTTTTCTTTTTTCTTTTTTCTTTTTTCTTTTTTCTTTTTTCTTTTTTCTTTTTTCTTTTTTTTTTTCTTTTTTCTTTTTTCTTTTTTCCTTTTTCTTTTTTTCTCTCTCTCTTTCTCTCTTTCTCTCTTTCTCTCTTGTCTCTTTCTTTCTCTTTGCTTCTGGAATTGCATGGTTGTGTCAGCACTCTGGGCGGTAGAGTAAGAGTAATGGCAAAAGTTCCTTCTGATTGTACAGGTGATTTCCCGGGGGAAGAAAGCAACAGCCTTCATTGTCCCAATGCTGTGTACTTAGAGAGATAATGGGGCTTGAGCAGGGGCAGATAACTCTTCAAACCTTAGTGCCAAGGTCCCCATTTGATACCAGATGAAAGGCAGAGTGTATACTTTGCTCTGTCAAAGCCCAGGGGAGACTGGAACACAAGCAGAGCCCAACAGCTCTCTTGGCACCCAAATTTGTTGCAAATGATTGTGTAACAGCAGCAGCAAAGGAGCAACAGTGGTGGAAAACTGGTGAAATTTATTATTTTTTTTTGTCTTTTGAGGAACAGCCTAGAGAGGTGGGTTTGTTCAACAGGAGGAGGCCCATGGAGACCTCATCACTCTCTATGACTTCCTGAAAGGAGGTTGTAGCCAGATCAGGGCTGTTCTCTCCTGATGTCCCTGCAGTGAGAGGACTGGAGGAGATGGCCTTAAACTGAGGCAGGGGAGATTCAGATTAGATATTAGACAAATTTTTTCACCAGTAGGGTGATCAGTGATTGGAATAGGTTGTCCAGGAAAGTGGTAGAGTCACCATCCATGAAAGTATTCACGAGGCACCTGGATCTGGTGCTGGATGATGTGGTTTAGGGGTTGCAGTGGAAGTGCTGGGTGCTTGGCTGGACTGGGAGATCTTGAAGGTCTCTTCCAACCTTGATCATTCTATGATTCTATGAAAATAATTCAAAACAAAACAAAACAAAACAAAACAAAAAAAACCCCAAAACCTCAATCAATCAAAAAACCCCAAACATTAAGACTAAAAGTCAAATCAAGTCAAAACCCCAAGATTTATTTGGAATCCTGTAGAGCAGTGTAGATACAGAAGAACTTGGGTTAACAAGGTAATGAATTTCTTTTTGAACAGGTGGGAAGGTGGGATTATTAAGACTTGGTTTTGCAAATTGATAGCTATGGACACAAAGGACGCTAATCTCAAATAATCTATTTAGACAGTTCTGTTATCAAAACTATGAGTTCTTTCAAACTTGTGCCTATGGACATTCATGTGGCAGTAGCTGCTTGATCCCACATTGTGCTGGAATGTTGCAAAGCAATGATTTCTGCCCCAAAGTGCTTGCACCGAAAAACCCTGCTCATCAAATAAAGGAAATTATACTCAATTTTGTTGTGGAAACCCAAGTCTTACAAACCAAGTGACCTATCCAAGGTTATACTCTGCACCTCTCCTGAAGACTGACTGCTGTGTGCTTAAGTATGGATTTACAAGGTCCTGCCTATTCTCTCAGATTTCTGGGTGATTCTCCAAGCATCTATTAAATGCTTTTGTATGATGTATCTCAAAGTGTGTGGATAGGGAGTGACCACATCAGAACACACAATTAAGGCAGAGTAGCTAAAATTGAGTTACTTATACCCTGCTTTCTCATCTTCTTTCTCATTTATTTAAACCATGGGTTAGTGACTGAGGATGAGCTGAGCTCCATTTAGGCTGCATTTGAGGCTTCTTTGTTTTTCCTTTGTGAAGGAAAGATTGTGCTTGCTTGACCAATCCAAGAGCTTAATGAAGATCTCAGACATGTTTTTGAAATTTTGTATTAATGCATTGGGATTTAGGTCTAGTTTATCCTCACATGTTAGCTACAGTTTAAATTGTGGATCAGATTCCAGAGGGATGCTTACCAACTTTTATTTTTATGGGTTGGGGCAGGTAATGCAGAATGATCTTACGCTGAATATGAATTTATAGCCATGAGGAAGCTTTATTATGGCAGTCCTAGTCTAGTAAATCATGGGCAGCCTTCTCCAAATAGCCAAAATTTTTGTAAATGCTCAAGTATCCAAAAATCTGACTTTGTCCGTATTTATACTGAAGCCACGACAGCTGTAGTAAATCAGGCTTCAAACGTCCTTGGAGCAGTTACCTCTCACAAAGAAAGAAAAAAGGATAACTTCAAGTAGTTAAAACAGGGGAAGACAGATGAAGGCATGATTGCACTGAGTTAGTACTTGCCTGCTTAATGAACCTAGCTAATCCAGTTGTCTGGGTCTGACTACAGAGCCTGCTGCTAGATTTTTCAATATGAAGACCACAGTTTACTTCGTCACTTTGGACATAGATTACCTCATTTCTGAGATTTTATATTAATACTCAGTCATTCCTTATCAACTTTACAAAGCCAACATGGGTCTAGTGGCAGAAAAGCATGGAAGGAAGACTTCCCATCATTAGGGTTAGGCTGAAAGGCATTTCTTTGTGTTATTCAAGGCTCTGTATTTTCACTGAAGTTCATGTCTCAGTGAGTCAGTCCAAAAACAGTATTTAGTGAGATTTCATCTGTTTATTAGTTTAAACTGTTGTAAACTGAGATTTCATCTGTTCATTAGTTTAAACTGTTGTAAACCATGTCTACCATGGTTAACTTTAATAAAAATAAGAGACAAAGCCAGACAAAATGGAGAATAAATTATTGCTTACATGTAAACTAATGTTTCTAGAAGAGTATCTGTCTGTGTTATACATGATGGTTGGTTTTGGATTGGTCCTGACTATAACTGTGGGTGGCACTGAGACCTGGATGTAGAGGCAGAGTTGATGTGTTTACAGGCAAATAGGTTAAGTGCAGGTGGAACTTGACTTGTGCAGTGCTGGCTCCCTCATCTTCTGGGCATCTGAGTGAAAAGCCTGCCATGCAGTTTGCCAGCTGTCGATAACCCTGAGCAGTCTCAGTCAGCCGTACTCCACTTTGACAGGTATCTAAAATCTCAGTTATCTGAGCTGCTCTGTTCTGTGTGCTGCTTTTGTGCCTTCTGAGATACCATGGGGGAGAGTAGCAGTGCAGACTAAGCCATCCACGCTGTTTCAGATATTGAAAGGAAACTGGATATCATGGAAGTTGTTGCTAGAAGTGTACTGTTTCTCTTTAATCAGTCCTCCCAGTGCTAAAATAGACACTAAATGAGGAAACAAAATATCTGTGTTTGTGAACAAGCATCTGGAACTCTGCTGTACCTAGTTTTTCTTAAGACTATTAACGAGCGCTATCACTTTTAAGGGTGCTTAAAAACTCACTCTTTAGCTTTAATAAGAAATTTCAGAACTTCCTTAGGCAGCAGACACTTTAGGTGTAAGGCAAAACAATAAAAGGCGACAATTTATTTAGTTCAGTTTCAACTCTCCCGACCTCCTCTCCCCCAAATGCAGAGTGGGTAGTCCTCACCAACTAAATGTGTCTTGTATTTTTTTTTCAGTGCTGTCTGGGCAGAGGGGCCGTATGGGACATGCCTACCATTATGAGAGGGACTAAATTTGGAGTAAAAATAAGTCTTTCTGTTCTTTTAAGGAATTTTCCTCCTCCAGAAATTACCTGGAGTAGTGGTAGCAGCCAGATGTAATGGTAGCATAAAGGAGGGAAACTAGATTCCTGGAAAATCTTGCAAAGCAGTTAACATTCTGAATTCTTTGGACAATAGGTATCATCTCTCAGAATAAGCTGGACTCTGATTCAGGTACTGAATTAAGTGAATGTTTTTTAAAATCCGCTCAGCCTACTGAGCTTTATTGGAAACCTGTCTCTTATTTTGGTGTGTGAGATTTGAGCTCTTTCACGGCTCTGTCTCAGAATAACCTGAAAGACTCTAAGACCTGACTTCTTCAGTCCTTTCAGGGTTTTCAAGAATTTTGCTATGAAAAGTCTCCCTTGGAAATTCCTTCTTTTCTGCTGAGGATACAAATTTTTCCTCTTAATATCAGTGACATATACGAATGCATAGCAGAGGTTATACGTGGAGGTGTTTTGTCTCTGAAGGAGAAAGGCAGCTTACAGGTGCCATGGGGTGAGCAGCACCAGCTGATGTGGGAGGGAGTGAAGTTATGTCCCATTTCTGTTCCCTTTGAGAAGAGCAGCCCTTCAGGGTGCTTGCACTTCCTCACTGGGTGTGCCGAGCTGGCAGGCAGTGACAGAATGGAGACACCTCAAGTAGCTTTTAGCTGTTCTTTTGGTTGCAAGGAGTAGTTTGGTTGTGACAATTCAGAGCTCAGTAAAAACAGCTGATTTATTTGGCAACCCAGCTCCTGCATCTCGATGATACCCTAGAACATACTCATTGCCTGCAGAGATCTAGGATTCTTATTTCCCTTCCCCTGTGAAGAACCAGGCTTTGGCCACTTTTGTGCAAGACAGTTACTTTTGTAGCAGTGACCTGTGAGTTAGTTCTTTTATATCATGTTTGGGCAACTAAATAATTAGCCTTCTTCGGAAAATGCTGAGTCTACAACAGCTCCCAGTGAAGTGAAGAGAATTACAGACTACTCAGCAATCTGGAAAATGAGACCTATTACTTATTAAATATGGAGCTGGGAAGGTAATTTATGCTGTTCATTTTAAAATTTGAAGCTGCATAAACTACAGCTTGAATTAAGACTCTACACGTACAAAATTGCTAAAGGTCTGGTAAATGACAAGTAATTCTTTCTATAAGTGATTATCAGTTGGTTACAATGTCCAGAAAGTTTAGGGTTTTTTTTAATTCCTCCTAAAAATACTTATAATATACCCATTTGTGTACCTTTAATGTACCTTTGACCTCTGTAGCCTGAAAGTATTGTTCTTTTGTCAATTTAATATCTCCAGAACATTATGTGCGGTCATGATATATTTGTGGAAGGGATTCTTTGGTTGAAATGTCTGCTGGCTTAAGTCAGCTGGGGCTGACTTCAATCCAGCACAAGAATCTCAGTTTGGGGACCCAAAGAATGGGGCACTGTAGTCCTGTGGACAGCTTAACCAGGCAGGGAGTGGAACCAGGTTCTCTGAATAGCCTTCCTTTGTCCACCATCATGAAATCAAAAAGCAAATCTTTTGAAAAACATCAGGCAGTAATTCCCCTGGGGCTTTCCTAGACTCATCCATCATGGGGAAAATCTAATTTTCCTTCTTTCTCTATTGTACTCCAAGAAGCCTTGTGACCAGTTAGATCATTTTAGCTTTAAACATTAACTTTGATAAGACATTTTCAATTAGTACAGTCTTTTCAAAAATTAGACCATAATCTTACACTCATGCCCTAGGAATTATGATGCATTCTTTCTGTTAAATGTTAATGATTTTTAAGTGAAAAGTATTTTGTTTATGATACTACTCTTGAATAATAATAACTAGTAGTAATGTTGTAACAGATTTCTTTTAATGGTCTAGGAGGCTTCCACCAGAGAGTTGACTTGAAACTGTTTTACTCTGGTAAAGTTCTCATTTACCTGTGTTTATATGTTATTAAAGTGTCAGGCCTAGTGTTTTGGTTAGGCTATATCCCAGTTACACCCAACTATTAAAATGTCCCTTTATTAATTCACTAATTTCATGACTCCTTCCAAAACATTCTACAAAGATATTTTGCCAACTCTGTTTACATAAATTCCCCATTGTACTTTGCATTTTTATTAAATAGAATTGGTGTTTGAAATAGCTTGTAAATTGACAGGATACAAATTAGTGGAAAAGCAGACATTAAAGAGTCAGTGATGTCTCTGGGTGAGCTTTGGAAAACATTCTATTTAGAACCAATTGTATGGATGTATAATTTATTTTTCTGCTTTCCCCTTCCTACATTTGTTATAACTAGGGAAATTTGCATGAAAATTGGTTGTGGGTTTTTTTCAATGTTTACCTGTTTTGACTGTTTCTTTTATATGTGTCTGTTGTTTTAATGCTTGTCTTATGACATCACTGTTCATTGCCAGGGGGCTGATAGTGATGTCACAGAAGTGATGGCTTGTAGGACTGAATGCTTCTTGAGACTGTGAGTGAATATATAAAACCCTTTTTTCTCTTGGGCCACCAGTTTTTGCTAGTTGATGGCTGTCATTCTCCTGTGGAGCCAAAAGCCATCATGTCAAGGCCAGTGTTTTTGCCTATGTGTCACCAAACGGCCATGCCTGACAACTTCACTGCAGAAAACCAAGTGTTCCTGATCACAGGAGACCATGTTTCCTTGTAATTCTTAGTCAGGACACAGATTTAATTGGGGATGAGGACTCCACTGGAGTTTGTCTTGTGTTTTCTACATCATATCTCTTCTTTGTCTAAATAGTCACCTCTGCCTCTCTTAATTCAAATCCAAAACCTTCCAGGAAAATGAAACTCCTCTAGTACAGTTTGGGCAAGGTGGGAAACTATGGCTCCATGTCAAGGAATAAGCAGTAATGAAATTAATCACAAACATCTTTCTTGTGTATATAGGTTTATATGAATGAGAAGTGACAGAAACAGGACAGTGCAAGAAGAAAAAATCTATCTAAATACATATTTTCCAAAATGTTCCTGGAGTTATTGGAAGCTCCTTGAAAGCATCCCATGTCTTTTCCAGTAGTAGATGGACCACAAGAGGGCCAGCCCTTATGAAACCAACTTCCTCTAATGTATCCGGACAGTGGATCTGTTATATCTGTTGTATTGCTGGGCAGAAAATGGAAAGACAGTGAGCACTCCTTTCACTTTTTTTCCCCTTCATGCTCAAAATCGTCTCCCATACCTCGAGTCTCCTACTGAACATGACCCAGCGGTCAAGCTGCAATCGCTCCCCTCCAGCAAGCAGGAGGTGGCTGGGCTGCTCCTTTAGCAGCCCACGCTGGTAACAGCGCACCGCCGCTCGCCCCGGGGCTTCTCACAGAGCGACTCGAGCTGCTCTGGCCTCCCTCTGATGACTCGGTTTGTCATTTCTGTCAGTCTGTGGCACATACACACACACACACACACACAGCAGCTTCCTGTGGCCTCAGGGGCCTGGGATCCTCTTTTCTTTGAGCCCAGCTCTCCTGCACACCACTGGCTGCATTGCAGTCTATTACCTGCAATAGGCTCTGACCTCTTTCTGGGCATCTTTAAACACCCTGCCGTTGAGCACCAATGGCAGGCAGGCAGTTGCCCTGTTTGCTGGTGTCTCTCCCTTGCTTTCAAATTACCTCTTCAAAGTCCATTTGGTATCAATGGCTTGGGGTTTTGTTCTTTTTTGAATGGTGGTGGTTGTCTTTGATATCAGGATTTTAATTTTTTTACTCTGAAGGAAATAAAGATGCGCTTGTCCGTTTTAGGTGTATTTGAATAATCACTAAAAATAACATGAAAAAATCAGGGCTCTGCTCTGCAAAGTAGCTCTCAATCCCCTGAAGAGTAACATGGGTCTTTCTGACTCCACACAGGCAGACAGGCCTAATTCAGCTGTCTGTTGCATGGTATGTTTAAGTGGTTTTGTAAAACAGTGTTCCCTAAATGTTGACAGCTTAATGGATTTCATTAGTGGCTGCCTACCGGCTGAGGGCTCAAACCTGCCCCCACCAGGGTTAGCTCAGATCAGTTCAGATGTGGCTGTTTGGACGACCACCCTCATCCTGTCAGGGCTGCTCCTAGAGATGCATCTGGAGACCTGAAACAAGAGCAGGCATCTTCTGTGCCTCCAAATCCTCAGCACAGTGTGGGCCGTGGCTGTTGGGTGCATGTAGTCGTGTGTCCTTCTCACTAGGCAGAAATGTCTCCAGGGCTCCATTGCACACCCAAAGACATGTGGGTCTTCTCAGGGTCTCTTTCCAGACTGCCATGCAGGTGAACTTCCTCGGTTCACTGTTTTGGGGAATGAAGGAGTGTCTCTACTATGCCAAAACATGCTTGCGCTACATCCCCTGTGCCTGTGAGACCTGTAGCTGCATAGAGCATCTGGGGGCCCTCCAAGTCCAATTTCCATTAGCAAATAATGTTCATGATATTGTTCCAGTCACTGCCTGTTAAGTTGAATAACATATGAAAGATAGCTTCATCAAGGTAAGTAATAGCTGAATCAAGTCTCTCTCTCTCTACACACTCTGTGAGGTCAGAGGAAGCTTGACTGCTTTGTCTGGAATATGTGTTGGAGGGGAAACACTTTGATGGGGAAAGCATTAAAACTAACAATATGAAATCTTGGAATAGACTGTAATTTTATTCCTTTTTCTGAACAAAGCAAAGAAAAATAGTGTCTTAAGAAGCCATGAGTGTAACTGAAAGCCCATTTTAATCAAATAATTGCATGTTAAGCTGTCCCCAAACTGAAGAGGACACTCCAAAACTAGCAGAAGTAACTTTTTTCTGACATATTGAAAATCTAGAGCATGACAGTTAGCTGTAACAATTACAAATTGAAGGCAAGTCATATAGTTAAAAATTAATTCCATCATCTATTCTGTGATGTGTAATGATTTCCTCAGATTTCTTTATCTGGGGGGCAGGTCTGAAAACTCCTGTGTTTAGTGCCTGTCCAAAGACAGTTTCTCCCCTGCCCATCCTGAGAAGAGCTGTGTGAGGTGCCTGTGTCTGCATTAGGCACTAGGGAAGAAGGGTGCAAACTACCCATCAACTTCGGCATTCTGAGCATCAGGACTGCAGCTCAGCTGTGCCTGATGACACACCAGCAATTTCCCTCTCGGGTTTTGGGTCCAGGTCTGTCCCATGCCCAGTTCAGTTAGATGGTCCTCACACTGCTCAGATGGTTTAGGTCAAGTTTATTCTTGTGTCTCTGCTGCCATGTGGATGCTGTGTTCTGGAGCAGGGGAGGGAAGGCACCTAAGGGAGAGGCAGCCTCTCCATATGCAGCATACTCTTTGCCTGGCACCTTAGTCTTTCCTGCAGCCTTCCTGTGCCTGCTGATGGTGCAGGTGAGGCAGTCGAAGAGGTCTTCATTCATTTTGTAGCCAGCCTGATTATGCAGCTTTTTGGGACCCATTTTACTATTACCTCCTTATTTAATGCACTTTTTTTCTCTTTTTGTTCTCCAGTAGCAGCTTTTTCAGGCCTGCAGTAGAAAGTAGGCAAGAGCAGTGAGACATATAAGCAGGTCTTTCATACTCCAGTAGAGGTCAGATACCTACCTACAGTAAAGGAGCTAATTCATTACAGCATGATAGATTATAACAGCTTATTTGGAGCCCTATTATATAAATCACTTAAATGTGTATTTACATAACATTCCTATTAATTACCACAAAGACTGTAATGACTGTGAGCTGTTCTAGTTTATCTTGTAAATATGTATTTAAGCAATTCTGTTGCAGGTAATATTTAATCAATAGACCGTAACAGATCATTAATCATGCCAAACCTTTGTGCAAAAAGTGAAATTCTACTGGTGGAGTGTAATGGATCCCTTGGAGTACCATATAACATATTACACTACTCCTATTAAACCTTGACAGTGCCACCAATTATACCTGTTAAAAGCCTTAATGTGACCTCCTGTATGGTAGGTTTGTGTATTGACACACGGCCACATACTTTTCTTGAGGTAAAGAAGTCAATAAGTTACTCAGCAGTGATTCTTTTGGACACTTGCTAGGAGCTGAAAAGACAAGCTCTGTGGGGATGCACCTGCCATATATTTTCTTGGCCAAAAGGTTACTGAGTAAAAACATTTATGTAGAGTGTTTATATGTGTGCCAGGTGTCTGTTGCGTCTGAGCACCACACAAGAGTATTCTGCAGCCTCAGTGATGGCAATGGCTCTGGAATGAAAAGAAGCATTACTCTCATCCTTACTTTGGAAGTGGAGAAAATCCAGAGAGACAGACCATGTGGAGCACTCAGGACATAGACATATAACAGAGGGGACCCTGCTCTGTTGCTATCAGGCAGATGACCATCAATTTACTTGAATGAAGGCAAGTAATGCTGCTGTCTTTATGGAAACCTAAGACATTATCTCAGTGAAAACATGCATATGTTCAGGAGCCAATGTTTAAGTGGTAGTATTTTGGTGGTCCTCACAAAACCATTCAAAACACAGGTGCAAAAAATTGAGATCATCATCAGGGAGCCATTTTTTAAAATACTTCATGCACAGAGCAAATAGAACAGAGAAAGTAAAAACTTAAAGTGCTTTAAAGAGCGCCAGTGAAAGTCCTAAGGGTTTTGTTTCCTTCATACAGTACAGAAGACAATTCATGTCATCAGAAAGTAGAGAACGTGAGAACAAAATTTTGCTTACTTTACCTGTGCCAGCAGCCCAACTTGATTTTAAGCAGACTGCTTGGGAGAGGCAGGTGAGCAGGATTTTCTGCAGAACTGAATTATCAAATATCATAACTGTGCCACTGCAAATCCAAATGATGTAGTGCATGCATGCTTGCCAAAATGTCCTGGGAAGTTGGCCTTGAGCTCTAGCTGAAGGCCAGCTTAACAGCTAACAGCTGAGAGCCAAATTGTGGTCACGTTAGTTGGTCACTGGCATCATGCAGGACTACTGCACGGTTAAGGTGTACCATCCTGGTGCCCAGCCTGGGAATGCAATTCTAGAAACTCTTTGTCTTCTGTCCTGAGCACACCATGAAGTTTGTGCTGAACAACAGGAGGATTCATGGCTGAAATAGTGAGGAAGTCTTAGTTCAAGGCCATAACGTATTGGCAAAGCTTTACAGGAAGTCTGTGCATTGCTGGCTCGGGCCAACTCCACCGATCTCTTGTTTTCATAGGCACCAAATTAATTTAATTTTTTAAAAAGGCTTTTATTAATGGTTCCTTTGGAGGTTTTGCAATCTGTTGTCTAATGCAAGCTTTCATTAAGTTAAAAAAATTCTCTGCAATAACGTTCTCCTGTGTAATGACTAATCAATATATGCTAATCGTTTGCCAAATATATTGTGTACAGAGAAATGGTTATGAAGTCAGATGACTGTCAAAAAGGAACAAAAACCCCTCAACAAAAATCATAAAACCCCCCACCTTTAAAACCCTTCTTTAATACCCACAAAGGGTACTTTTATATGTACAAGATTGACCAGTTTTTTACTTTTGAAAATTAGTATAGAAATTTTATTAGCTGGCATGAATATTCAATTCAAATGATTTTTTACAGCTAAGTTATAAACCTGTGGAAAACATGGGAGGCCAACTCAACCCTGAGCATAGTGGTGAAGCTGAGTGCTGCTGTAATAAAGTAATCTATTAAAAGGTTATCTTTCGTATAAGATTGCTTTCCCTAAGCACCTAAGCATATTAACAACATCGGAAATGCTCTTGTGATTATACACACCTCAGAAAAGGTTTTAAATTGCCTTCTTTGTCCACACTTGTAAAAACATCTCAGTCACTCTGTGATCTTATTTTACCTACGCACCTTAAACCTTGTAAAAGCAGAATGGAAGAAGCAATCACCCATCAGAGAATTGCTCATAGGTGAACTTTGGCCATCTCTAGTGGCATTAATTTTGCTCTCTGTGAACTGCACTTGACACTCTTGTAAGGTCTGGAGAATTCTTTCCGTCTTTGACTGGCCTACATGACTATTTGCTACTAATTTGCGCATCAAAGATGATGCACTGGGAAAAAATATAGTTAATTTAGTCTCTGAAGAACAGCTTTATGGTTAAACCCTTCAACTTTCTGGGAGAGACTGCTCTTTACCTTTTCAGTCAGTGCCAGTGAAATCGGCAGTGTGCTTGCATGACTGGGAATGGAAGGAGTGGGTACAGCAGCAAGGCAGGAAATGTGCTGCTTTAACCACACCAACTTCATTCGTGTTTGAACTCCAGCTGCCTTTTCCCTGTTTGCTGACCATACTAATGAACCTAAACGCCCTGCAACACTGTTGCCATCATCTTTCCATATACTGCAGGAATATATTGTATATAACACAGTAAGAAACATGTATAACATAGTGTATAACCTATTTGCTTCTGGTGTGGACCAGACACCAAGACCAGCAAAACAGTTTCTGTCAATCCCATAGAGCAGAGAGAAGCACAGCGGTTTGAAAAACACTGGGATTTTTAGACATAAAGGGGGTGGGAATACTGTTTAAAAGTTGCTATGTCTCTTTGCCTTGTTAGAGATCTGATTTTGCTTTCCTACTCAGACAAAAATACCTTTGATTTTAAGCCCTTGTAGAAATTCCTTTTGAAAATTTTCAGCTGACTCCACTTGGCAGCTAGGTTTATGAAGGAACATTTTTATCTGTCTCCAGTCTTCTGGGGCTACTGGTTATTTGGTGAAGAGCATTTGAGCTAATGGAGCTCACTTGAATTCCCCTTAGGAATAAGATTCTTTCCTGAATAAGGACTGCGGGATCAGTTATTAGCTGTTCTGCTGAATAAACTGAATACCCATGGAGCTTTTTAGCTTCTCCTTTGTGAAACCCATGGCTTTTAGAAAGGTCTGTGATGGTTCTGGTGATTTTTATTGTGATAATACTCCTAAATGCTCAGGCACAGCTGAGAGCAGTACTAATATTCACCACATGCTACCTACAAAATTGCTATGGTGGAAGCATGGGGTCCTTGCCCTGAGCGCTTCATGGTGTCAGGTTTTTCAAGATGATTCGTTGAAGAGTTCTACTTGCTGGATTTTATTTCTAAAATCATCTTATTTCCAAATGTTAATTCTCACAATGGAGTATCAGTTATAAATGCATATGTTACTGGTGTATTTTATCATACTTAAGAGGACTTCATAACATCTCCCTCAGCAGTTTGATTAAATGAAAGTATTAGTTTCCTCCTCTGGAAGGGAGAAAGCTGTGCAGTTTGGGTCTAGCTGTAGCAAACTGATGAAAAACTTATACAGAACTTAATGGAAAAATCTGGCAGATTTAAAAGAAAAATGTCATCCACCACACAACCCTCTGGGATGATTCAAAACCAGATGAGAAGAGACTAGCATAATTTCATACCTCTGTATTTGTGGAGCAATTTCTTAAAAGCTGAATATTGTCTTTTCTGTGAAATTTTTACCAGTATTGAGTCAAAAAGACCTATTTATAATACTTTTGGGTTTAACACTTTCCAGATCAAGGCTGGAGGAAAGAGTGATGAAAGGTGAAAGGATATGGGGAATCTGTTGCAATGGTGTATTCCTCTGTTGAATCACAGACAGGAAGCATGATCATGCACAAAGCATTTCTGGGGTGGAAAGTGTGTCTCCTGAGCTCTCCCCACTCCCAAAGGCTGGGTGGAAGAAATGCCTTTTCAGTGTTAAGGGAGGTGCATGTGGTGTGGTGTCATTAGTTGTTTAGGTCAAGACTTGCCCTACTCAAGCCGCACCTATATGGTAGGTGAGACTGGATAAGACGGTCAGGTGGTCCCTTTTGGGCCTTCATGGTACAGGAAAATCCTGCAAATCATTTGCATAGAACAGTGTCAGCAGGTATGCTTTCATTTCTTGAAGCATTGTGTAAATTGTATAAAACCATATGCTGACTTACAAATGATGAAAGTATTAGGCCCATCTTCTACTGTGCTGATACAATGGAGGAATTAATTTAAAAAAAGTAATTCTGGTAAGTAAGCTGAAAGAGCACTAGAAAGTGCCTGCTATTTCAGACAGCACAGAAAAGTCACTAATTGCTCTAAACTAACTTCACTGAAGTGCAGAGCAAGGGTACAGATAACACAAAAATGTATTAGTTGCTTTTGTTGCAATGTAAAAGACTGCAGCAAGGGATTAGGTTTTTTTCTGTTCAGCAAAGGAGGGGACTGTGTTTCTCACACACTCTTCTTCTTTTGCTATATTTCAAAAATCTCAAGATACAGCTATTTGGCAGTGTCAGCAGTGTAGTTTGACATCACACCGAGTGGTACAGCGCTGCCCCACAGAATGGTGTCCCAACGCCCTTTCAAGGCTGCTGCTTGCGAGCACGATGTACGCTGAGAACATTTTTATGGGAACATTCAGGCAAACAAACACAGATGGCTGCAATTGCCCTCCCCTTCCCCGGTGGGTAATCGGCACTAGTATTGAATTACATAATTATTGGGGGTAATACTGTATTATCAGGTCAGGCAAGTTCTCTTCGTGAATGTTCACCTGGTAAGCACTGCATGATGATAGATGAGTTTTGTGTTACTTCACATTGCTTGGGACTGGCGCCAACCAAATCACCTCCTGACTTGTGTACCAGGTAGTCAGTCACACCCAGCCTATCTAAAGCTGTGCTTGCCCGGGCCAGTCTTCTATGAAAACAACTGGGAATCATGCCATATCAGCCGTGTTCCCGGGGAACAGCAGATGAAAGCGGCTAGGAAAGCTCAGCCGCGCTCTCAGTATGCGATGGTACTTCTGGCACTAGCAGGGAAACAAGAGCGAGGGCCAGGAGGGGGCTGGGAGACGAGCGGGGGAGCCCATGGAGCAGCTGCAGTCACAGCCCAGCGGTTGGCTTTAGCTGGGCCAGGGCTGGAGAGTGGGATGGTTCCCACAGCATCTCCCGGCTTCGGAAACCTCTCCCCTTCCAGCGCCATGTGCGCCGCGCTGGCTCCGAGGGTACGGTCGGATGTTTGCTTGGGAAACAGCTGTGGTGGTTTAACAAGTTACTGCTTGATCAGCTATTTGTTCCTGCTCCCCTCTGCTGAGGTGCAGCAACCGAATCCGTGGGCTCTTTCAGGCTGCTGCAGGGTGGAGGGAAACAGGCTTTGCTTCAAGTGTTTGCAGGTACGGGCAGCTGCCGCGCCTGAGTCGTGGGGGCAGAGATAAAGAGTTAAGGGGCAGCAACTTTTTAAGCAGAGACAGCTGTCTCCTAAACGAATGTCTGACTGTGCCATAAAAGACACTCAACACCATTAAACATTGGGCTGTCAGCAATAATTACAGAATGTGTTCACACTGTTTAAAAAAGCAAAAACTACAGAGAGGAAGAGAAGTGACATGAAAATTTAAATGTGAAGAAACTAAATAACTACACTTGGAAAAATAAAGTGTTGCTTATGTGACTAGAGAGTGTTGTTTCAAAAAACCACAACTTCAGAGCAAATTTTGCCAGTGAATCTTTCATGTAGGAAGTGGGAGTGATGAAGAGAAAAAAATGCTTGGCCCTTTTGCAGGTTGCCCCTTTCTTTCTCTCTCTTGATCTTGAAAGGTAAGCAATTTCCACTGCAGTTTTGTAATGCTGATAGTTTAATGTACATGAATGTAAATATAGCCTTATCTGTCCACTTCAGTGCACATACTAGAAATTGCAAGGTACATCTGAACAGTGGAAGCTAAAGAGTCTGAATTCATCAGTGATCTTCTACTCAACACCTGCCATAGAAGAGTCACACTTAAGATGTGTTTTTTATACCTGTGGTCATCCCAAATAATGTCTCCAAGGGCCCCCCAATCAAAATAAATGTGGGTTCTCGAGAGGTTTGTGCTAGGTATTTGTTTTCATTGCAAAGTCGGCTATGAGTTTCTTAATCCTTGTCATTTTGCCCTGATTGTGTAGCTGCACCAATTGTAAGGTCCTTGCAGTGGATGCAGGAGGGGGTGTAGTGCTGCAAATGTACACTGTTTAAATGATTAGGTTTAAAACTGCTTCTGTCTCTCCAAAAACAATTATAATGCTCTACAGCATTCTAGTTCAGATAATAGTAAAAAAAATCCCCACACGTTCCCAAATGTGTGTGCAAAATATTATGCAAGGACTATTAACATCCTTTGGTTTGCTTGCTGAGGTAGAAGCACTTAGAAACACTTTTTGAGCATTCAATTCTTGTGTTTCTGTCAACCTTTTGTGGAGCCATTTGGAATCATCTGTGGCTGTGCATCTTGCCCAGCACCCTGGTGTTGGCACCTCTGTCACTGGCTGACACGTTCCAGCTGGTTTTTAACACATCCACATGCACTTCAAGCAGACAACAGATATTCACTCTGGCTGCGCTGTGCCAGGTGCCAGCATCAGGTATCCACTCTCTCTGTACAGAACACACCTGGAGCAGAGCAGCCATGCATTGGCAGGACTGACAGTGCAAGCTGTTACAAATGCTTCTGGCGCTAAACCCTACGTGGGTACCCGCCTGTGCCTGCCAGTGCCCTGCAGCCTCACATCATATCTTGCAAATAGTGTGCAGACTCTCTGAAGACTCTCTCAGAAGGACTCTTGGCTTTCCCTATGTGCAGCAGTAAGGATTTGGGAACAATTTCTTACTGCTCTCTGGAGCAGGATGTCTTCACTGGGCAATACGACTGATGGCTTAATGCAAATAGTCTAGAAAGTGGTAAATCAGTTCGTTAACCCATTTACAAATTTAATACATTACACGGGGAGCTGAACAAAACTTGGCAGCTCTGCCTATATCCCCGTTGCACCTGAAGAACTGCTGAATGACAAAGTAAGGAACCTTCACTCTGCCCTTAGCGGGATACAATAGCCATGGCCCTCACCAGAATCTGCAGCACAAGCCTTGCTTAGAAAGATAGCACTTGTGAATTTTTGTGCCTAGGATGTCTAGCTGCAGGAAGATTTTACTTTATGGAACTGGAGCATCATGTAGAAGTAGGTTGATCTTCCTGACCTCCTGACCTACTAACACAGGTCTTGGAACTGAGGGTTATGTAGGGTCAGAACAGAGAGGTAGAACAGGTAAAATATGTAGTTAATTCTCAAGTATTTCATCTGCTTTCTTCTGTGTTAATGCATCACAGGAAAACCCATGTTTCCCAAACGCCATCATAATTTTCTTATGCGGGGTGGCTGGTTAAAATTTGGACTTGAAAAAGCACAATGCCCCTTTAGTGCTTGGTAGGCTCCTCTACTAGCACTGACGGTAAAGGATATGGCTTTCCTGCTGACTTCAGCGAGAGGTAGGGCTGTTGGAACAGTTTTCCCTGGCTGTGCTTTAGTGATATGCATTTCCACATGCGGCAGGGTTAAAAGATTCATCGCCCTTCCTGACTCTGCTTCACCGCAATGTTTGAGAGCAGTGGTGGGGGGCAGCGAGGGAAAAAGGAAGACATTAATACACAACAAGAAGCTGAAACCAAAAGGCCAGCCCGTGCTGCATGTTCCCACTTCTCGGCAACTGTGAGTCACACGCCTTAAACACATTTGTGCGCCGGTTGTGCGAGTTGTCCCTAGAATGCTTCAAACTTTTTATAGCTGCTCCCACTTGCTGCAGTGTCACCTGCTGGTGAGATCAAAGCACTCAATAGCACGCTCCCCCGCTCCATGCTCAACAAAGTCACCGGAGCCCTTGAAAACTCCTACAGATGTTTCCTCTCTGAAGACAAAAGGATATTTTTCTCCCCTCCCTTCCTCCTTCACACCAAAGAACAAATCCTATGCCTGGCTGAGTTTGTACCACCTCAGATTAATTGGCACTAATGCAAATGTTCGTGGCTGTGTGTGGGATGTTGCTGAGAGCATAATGGTTGTCGTATTTGCTTGCATGTGGTTACTCCACTTCAGCTGTGTAATTCATTGCTTTATAAAGTGCCTTACAATGCGCTACAGCACAGGAAGCTAATCATATGCTGTGGCAGACAATACAGCAGAGATTCAGAGTTACTGCAGGTCTCCTAAGGCCCGTGCCCTGAAGTCCCCAGTCCTTTTTCATCAAAAGTCCCCCTCGAGTGAGTGTCTATTTTGCCACCTGGAACAAACTCTTAGAACTGCCAGAATGTCTGGAGCTTTTCTGCTGGCTCCTCATGGGATTCCCTTTCATTCCTTTTCAGTCTAATTCCTCTTCCCTTCACTCCCACCCTGATTTTCTCTCCCTCTTTTTAGGCATCTTATTGGCAGTGTACTCCAGGCATAGCAGTATGAAGGTTGTACAAGAGTTTCCATTCTAAGGGGGTTATTTTGAGTTGCTTATGTTTTTGGCTGCAATTTTAAGCATTTGATATCAAGCCCAGAAGCAATTTTTTAATTGGAAAGTGTAAGCTGAGATAGGTACAAGAACAAAGATCTCTTAAAAAACAATACTTCCAACTGTGTAATTTTAGCAGTTCTCATAGATGTGGGGATGGATTGGTGTTTGGTTCTGCAGTATCTTTCGCCTCTTGTGCCCTTGGCTAGTAGTCACAGGGCATTTTTTTGTGAATTCGGACTCTGCTCTTCAGGTACCAATCTATGCTGCTAGCAAGCTCTCATCTCTAGCCTCTTCCTTTAGAGTGGAAATATCTCCTTGTCTCTCTGATCAATAAAGCATGGATGAAGAATGGTGAGCTCCTCTGCTATACAGTGGCAATTGAAAAGCCAGCATAGAGGGAAGCAGTGAATTTGCCCAGTTGGTTGCATAAGTTTTTGCCTTGGTCTAGTTTGCTGGCCTAGCAGAAGCTGAACCATGTAGAAGTTCATAATTTAATTTATTTTCTAAAAATGCACAAAATTCTATTAGAAACCCTACATGACAAGACTATCAAATTGCTAACACTCAAAGGCTAAGGAAATGACAAAATTGAGCTTGCCTACCCAGCCTTAATTCTGTTTCTTCGCTTGTATAGTTACAATAAAGTTTAATTAGATTGTCGCATATTATTTTGGGGAGCTGCTGGAGCTGGTCTCCCGCCTCATTCATTTTGCATGCTAATGCAGTGCAAGGCAGTTTTTCTTGAAACACTGAGGGCTGGAGTTTCTCACTTACTGCAGGGGCTGTATGATGTGTCATAACTCAGATTGGTGTTCATAGAAGGCAGGAGCTGTGAATGTAGAATGATAATGAAGAGTTTGGATAGTGACAGAGTAACCACTTACTCCCTCACCCTGCCAGCCACCCACTGCTATTCCAGTCCCTCCAGTCCACAGCTGAAGACACCAAACTGATACTCCCATATTGGCTGCCTCCCCAGCAAACTTACATATTCCCATGTTCCAGTTTCCTGGGAACCATTCAGGAGAAGATGTCAGGATGTTATGTGCCCTAATTCAGAGACCAATCCTGAGGGACATACTGACCCTCTGACGTGTCCTGTGGTAAATTACTGCTGTGGGAATGACAATGGCTCCACATCTCACTGGGTCTTTGGCCTTAAAAATTAGAATCTTGCTGTGTGGTTATTCATAGAGAGGTTTCTTCACAGATAAACACTCTAAGGACAAGTTCTCTTTTCATTTTCAGACAGTGGTAAATGTGAAAATTAGTTCCATGCAGTAGAGTTAATTCATATTCAGGCAGTCATTACTGTTCCCAATAAATGAAAGGTTTGTGGCCATTTATTTGAGGGGTCAGCTATCTGTCTTCCCTGTTTGTATTTAAGGGTGGCCATTCCACTTCTGATAAAGATTGTGTAATTCCTCACAAATGTTTTTTTCTGTTTATTTCTGATTGGTTATAAGTGCTGGAGTGAGTTTTCCTTTTAGGTACAAATGCTACTCTTTGAAATTGAAGTGCATGACAGTAGAACTTAAATGTAATAAAAAAACGCAGACTGTGCTCCTGTAATTTCACTTGCCTCTTTCCCATGTTCTTCTGCAACTGTAGCAAAATGCTGAATAGCTTTAGTATTTCCTCTTCAGAAAGCTAGGAAATATAGCCAGGGACACTGAGCCACACTGAAATGAGAAAGGGCTCCCTGAGCACTGAGAAATGTTCCAGTTCTTTTAGGTTCAACCAGCCCTTTTCTGTTTGTTGCTTCAGCTTATGTAAATTATTAGAATTCAAGTAGATTTAATATTTATCATCCAAGACAGGAAGGGTCAGCCCTCCTTTCTTCTACATTCCCTCTATTGGAAAATTTTAATTTCAGTAAAATGTCAGCATTTGTGATTTAAATGCATTTCAGCAAGAAGACTTGCAAATTGTTATTTCTTCTGTCCCTCTCCCAAAAGTGTCTGTAATTTTTTCTCTCCAAAATAGTATCTATAGGATCTAAGGAGTAAAGATGACTACAGTTGCTACATAACAAGGCCTAAAATCTGTTTCCATTTTAAAGCTCTTAAGGTTCTTCAGAGTCTTTGGACAAATTGCTGAATAAAGTACATCACATTAGTGATGGTGACCTGTGAGTGTCCACCAGGATCCCTCCATGAGACCTCCTTTTTAAGATGACATCTCTACATGAAATACTTTCCTTGTTCGTTATTATTTCGAGATGCCACTGTTTGCACTGAAATGATGTGTGCATCCCATTGTGCCACACATTGAGCACCATGAATTCCTATGATCTTGCCTTATTCCAGGAATAAACAATAAAAATTAGGAGCTTATAATGCTTGGTGTGATGTCAATATAAGAGCCAATCTTAACCCTTGACTTGATTTGCTTCCAGAAAACCCAGTGACTGTTCTGGGACGGATGGCGCGTCATGCTAACATTTTATGGCAGCAACATCAGTTCCTACAGAATACAGACTTTCATTAGAGAA
Organism: Zonotrichia albicollis; assembly: GCF_047830755.1. Classification (NCBI taxonomy): domain Eukaryota; kingdom Metazoa; phylum Chordata; class Aves; order Passeriformes; family Passerellidae; genus Zonotrichia; species Zonotrichia albicollis. The sequence continues at coordinate 65,185,556 of NC_133821.1, forward strand.
CTACCCCATGCAATTACAGATCTTGCAGTCTTCACAGACCAGATGCAACACTACTTTACCAGTTGTCAATTAGTGTTTTGAAAAGCAATGCTATGTTATTCCACCCATTTTTCAGGCCTCATCTCATCAGAATCTCAGGCACTTGATTTCCTTTGGATCCATTAATCAGGTTTTAGAATATGTAGGGTGTTCTGGATATCCATCTACAGCTTTTTGAAGACATTCTTTGGCTGCACTCACATGCTTTTGTTGTGCAGGCTTTGTCCTGCTGTTCATTCCTCAGGACCTTTCCTGACCATCTTTCCTCATTCTTGCTTTTCCATGGGTTAGTCTCTGATGGATAGGTCCTCTAGGGCTCTTAATTTACACTCACTTTGGGACAGCAAAAGTTCATCCTTCAGTACCTAAAGGATGTCTACAAGAGAGCTGGTGAGATTCTTTTTACAAGGGCAGGTAGTGATATGACAAGGGGCAATGGCTTTGAACTGAAAGAGGGCAGGCTTAGATTAGATGTTAGGAAGAAATTCTTTATTGAGGAGCTGGTGAGGCACTGGAACTGGTTGTTCAGGAATGTTGTGGATGCCCCACATCCACAACTGAAGTGTTCAGGGCCAGGCTGACTGGGACTTTGAGCAACCTCATCTAGTGGGTGGCACAATTTTGTCATGTTCACTATATCTCACTCCTTTGAGATGTAGTGTATAACCTGTAGTCTGTCCCCTCATGCTGGGCCTTGCAGGCAGCTACTGGAGAGTGGAAGAAGGGGTCTTCAAGAATATTTGGCGTGACAAAGGAGTTTGTCACAAAAGCAGGGCCTCCAATGGTAAACAGAGTGACAGACTAATCTTTCAGATCACGCTGGATATTCTACCAGTTATGATCTAACACTATGGCCTTCTCACCCGTTGGATGATTTGGTAAGCAAGAGGGTTTGTGGAATGTTGTGCATGGGGAGACAAAAAACCTGAGATGTCTGTCCAAGCCAAAGTCTCTGAATAATTTTGACTCTTCTAGAAAGATGGTGGTAGGTAGGTAAATTTCACATTTCTTCCTTGCATTCACTTCCTTAAAACAACACATTAGGGACTTATTAAAAAGAAGAAAAAAATGAGTATTCAAAAATCCATTAGTTCCCTCACTGTTTTTTGTTTTCTGAAGACTTCTGTATTTTCATTTTGCTTGAATACTTCAGCTGCTCTCAGCCATTCCACTCTCAGTTTGGAGCCCCTCTGCTTCTCCCACAAAGGTCCATTGCTGTTGTGTTTGTGTTTCCAGGTCTGCTGAGGAAGCCATTATCCTAAAATAAAAACAAAGCAGATGTTTTCTTCTGCTAGACCTCATACGGTAAGGAAACTGCAGAGAATTCAAAGAAATAAATATGACTATATGTGTGCATCTGTCCATCTGTGATCTGTCACAGCTTGCTGAGGGAAGGCTGTGCGTGAGGGAGAGCTGGCTGCACTCAGTGCCACAGCTGGGCTGGCCAGCTCGTGCCTGCAGGGGCAGCACAAGGGAAAGAATTAAAATCAGTTGCAGGCAACATCTTATGCTTCCTTTGTAACCCACTGCAGCTGGGGAAGGGAGCCAGTGAGTGGAATGAGGAGGTGCACACAGACAACTACAGGGTGCAGGATTAAACAGTGTTTGGGAAGGGGAGGCTTTACTTAAGGGTTGAGTAAAGCAGCGAAGGGTGATAGGTTTATTCCTGGTGGGAGTCACAGATTGAGAATGCTGCTGTTGTGGTTAATGGAGAAGAGCAGTCTTCTGTCTTTTCCTATGTGTTGTGTGGAGAAAGTGAAGGGGATGCGGAGAGGCACAGCATGATGGGGAGGAGGTGCTGGGGATAGCAGAGGAGCTGGGAAAGACATGATGCTTTGAGGCAGCTGGAGATGAGCTGTTTTGCAAGCTGGCTGCTCTACTACAGTGAGACAGAGGGAAGAGTTGTCAGCAGTTGATGTACATTCAAAAACTTGATTGTACTCTACATTTTGTTTATCAGTACAAGTGGTCCAAAGCTCTGCTTTCTTAAGACTGCAGTCATTTAAGCTGTAAGAAAAGAAAGAATAAAACCAGTCATATGAAGAATTTAAGTTGCAATGCCATCTATCCAATGGCTAAAAAAATATACTACAAATTATAGCAATGAATTGATGAAGAGCATGCAGTTTATGGTAACAAAGGGCAGTTCCCCTTTCTCCCCTTTTCTTCACATTTTTCCTTTAAAATCATGTATGTGATCATTATGCATATCTGTTAGATTATTATAAAATATAATATAATAGAAATTATTATATATAATAGAATATAAATTATTATATAAAATACATATAAAATTACATATTAAAAATACATATAAAATATAACATAATATAAATTATTAAATAAAGGGTAAGCCTTGGCTTATTACTGGCTGGGGAATATGGCCATTCTACCTGAGGAGCTGTTAGGTATGTACTATTGTAGCAGCAAATGCAAAATGTTACTGTGACTGCAAATTAACTGGTACCACCAAGCACTTCACAAGTTTCTATGTTGGGCATTAGTGTCCTCCAGGACCAGGTAATTTTTCCACTAAACTATGTGTGCAGGGCTGGGTAGAGGTGTAAGTTCACACAGCTTTTGTTGTAGTTAAAACAATCCCCCACACTCAAAATACAATCTGAGTTTAGTTCACTCATTGGATGATGTGTGTGAGCACAGACTCTAAAAGTCCTGTAGGTTAGGTGTTATGCATATCTGACCTGAGAAGTTAACCAAAGTTCAGGGTACTGCTGCTCTTTTGCTAGAAGAGATGGATGAGACAATCCGGTGGTCTGAGTGAAATCTTGTATTATGGCAAAGAATGCATGAGGAACTGCTCCCTTGAACCCATGGGGAATCTGACAGAAGATAATCTCTTTACACACAGGGTCAGGTCTCTCTGCCCCAGCCTCTGCTCATCCAGATACTTATTCTTCTCTGTTTTGTCACAATAGTGACAAGGTCTTGTTTTTTTTTGTCTTCTTCCTGAGCTTTTCTGGTCTTGCTGTTTCTGTCACGCACAAACCCTCGCAACAGAATTGCCTGTGAAACCTCTCTGTCCACATGTGTCTTTGTTTTGGGAGATGGCACGTAGTTATGTTTGGGGTGGAGATCATTATTGTTTGAAACATCTGGCTTCATAAAGAACCTTAATGGCTTCTCTGAATTTGTTCTGAATGAAAGGATGAACTGTTACGCCCATCATCTTCCACTAGCTTTTACCCAGCTCATAGCAAAAAAGTGGCTGGAAGCTACATAAGCTGTCAGGCTGCTTATTAAAGATGTCAGGAGAGGAGTATTAAACCCCTACTCAGAGAGGGACATGTGTTGACTTACTTATACAGAAATTTTTGTTGCAGTGTTGGAAAGGCAAAGTACAAGAAAATTCTTGCCTTTCAAAAAGGAGTAGACTGCTTAGATGGAGAAGTAAAGGGACATTTCTCTCTGGGCAATGGCAAGGATTGCCCTGAAAGGGATGTGTTGCTGTGGCCTTGAGTGCACCCCTCCCTGACAGCTGGCTGTGGGTGCTGGGCTTGTAGGAAGTGGTCAGTGCCATTCCTGCAGATCCACAGAGGTTTCAGGCAGGATCATAGCTCATGGTGGCTTGACCTCGCCCTGTGTGCCATGGGGTCATGTGTAAATCAAATCCTTTGCCCTGACAGGTGATGACTTTGTGTGGTATGAATCAATATATGTTCTGGAAGAGAAACTTTGAAATACATATCTCTTTAATGTGTGTGCAGATGGGGAATTATATCACGTAAATGCTAATTTACACACATAGGAAACACAAGTGAGTAGTTAGCTCGTCCCCCGACACCAGAGGAGAGTCCTGGATAAAACGTGCATGAGCCATTAAAAAGAGATAACACTTAACCTTAGCTGGTGATGCATGTGAGAATGACACCATTACTGCTTTGGTGGTGGTGGAAGAACAAGATGTTCAGTGGTGCTTCTGAAGGTTTGTGATACAGCGTTAACAGTGTGAGTGTCAAGGACCTTGTACCTCAGCCATGGGAGCCCTTTACTGGTTGGAAATTAAAGAAGAGGAAACACAGAAAAGCTGCTGTGATTATAGTTGACTAAACTGTGATAAAAGAAGATCTGTTTGTGGGCTGCCATAGCCCTGCTTCTTATTTCCTTGCTGTGAAGCAGTGGCATGCTCCCCTGCAGAGCCTTAATTTCTGGTTGTTTGTATGGAGGGTCTTAGTGGTTTCTGGCAAGTTATTCCTTCCAAAGTGAGACTGAGCCAGTGGAAGAGAGCTGCTCAGCTACATGCTATAGAAGTGCATTATACATGATATCATACAGCAAGGTTCCTGATGGGAAACGGGAAGTGAGGTTCCATTAGTAGGAAAAATGGGTAACAATATAATTTTAGAGGCCCCATCATCCATGGGTCTTACAGAATGTTGTAGAGGGAGACATTAGGTAAAGTAGATAATATGATGCAAGGGTTATGGCCATTTCACAAACAGAAGGTTCTCTGAAGAGTTAAGGCATTGTTTTTAAAAGCCTTTCTCTATGCTCAGCTTAGTATGCTCTTTAATATTAATGGTTTGTTATCTGGATAGGACTGGAAAATAAGTATGTGTGAAAATAGAATATTGTTCAGGCTGTCAACCAAGCACATCAGCAACATAGGGTAGTATGGGGTTTGTCATTGGCGTTGTGTACCAAATCCTTCTTTTCTGTAAAAGTTAAATTAGCTACTCTACAGTTGTTGTTGAAGACATGGAAGACTTGAATTGACCAGTGCTGAGAAAACAGGCTGAAGTCACAATAAATTTAGTCCCCAAGTGTGGCAACTGCATTTGAGTTGAAAAAAATTGTAGCATAAATGATACCCTTATCACTTCAGTGTGAGGGATGAGTACACCACAGTCAAAGAGAATACAGCAGTTTTAGCCTCTTCTCACTGCTGCCCTAAATGTAAATAGGGCATCACCAAGATAGACAACACTTCTGATTTTGTCAAATCACTTGATATAAACATTGATCCAGCCATGGCTGAATATATAATACCCTCCCTTAGACATTTTCCTGTGATGTGGAGTTACTGGCTGTGCTGTAATTCAGAAGTCAGCCATTCCCTTATGAACATGCAAGTGTTCATGTGTGTTCCTGCATTGTTTTCTGTGCAGGATAATAAGCCTAGTGGTCTTCTCAAAAGAATCACCTCATCAGATGGAGCAAATTGAAAAAGCACCCTCAGTTTTGCAATAAGTGCTCTGAACATTAGTTTTCCTATTTAAATTAAACTTAGATTGTGATTTATTTTGTCCATAGTACAACAGAGACAAACTCTGCAATTAAACTGGAATAGTTCATTACAGATGACACTAATAATTGAACAGAGACATTGGAAAATATCTCCTCTCCTTTACATCAAGTGTGCATGATTGTTAGAAGGTTATACTGGATATAAAAAGTCACATTACTGTACAGGAAGAGCATGAATCCATAATCTGGATGATGGGAAAATGTTGCTGGCAGGAACAAAGGGCATTTTACAGTCCCAAACTCTAATGAGGGACGATAAAGAAGAGAAACTGAAAAAGAAGCTTGTAAACCTATGAGAATGCTATGGCTTTGGCTGAGATATTAGGCCAAGAGTTACAGGGACATTTAATCTTATGCATGAGTCACAAAAAAGCTGAGGAATATTTATTGTTAGTGCTCTTATGTCTAAACTTCACCTCAGTATCTCTTTCTGAACCCTTTCCTGGCAATTAATAGCTGAGAGCAGGACCACATTAATTTTTCAATCCAGAAGTAGGTGGTACCTTTGTTCTAATACACGTAACTTCCATATAGCTGGAAAGACACGAGGGACAAAGGGACCACCATAGAGAGGGGAGATAGAGTATTCTTGTAGTCAAGGGTTAAAATATCTTTCCCACTAAAGCTAATATGCAACATTCAGGCCACACTGACATTAAGAAATAAAACAATGAGTTCTTTCTGCAATTTAAAGTTACCACTTCTCTTGCTCTGTCCTTCTATGAACTTCCAGACATTACTCACTACTACCCCAGTAAGAGAAGGAAAAGTAACCTGTGTATTTTGCTCAAAGTTTGAAGTGCCCACATTACAAAAAACCACCAAAACCTAAAACCCAACCCAAACCAAAAAACCCACCCACCCAAACAACCAAAAAAAGGCAAGAAGGGATTGCATCAGCAAAAATGCTGGTTTGGGTAACATTTTCACAAGTGCCCAGCTGGGATGCCAGAAGCCCAGTAGCATCTCCCCTGCTTTTGAAGGTGTGATGTTTTGCAACACTCTGTCCTCAAGGTATTCCACTGGTGGAGCTGCAGCTGTATGGTGCAAATGAAGGCGTGTATAATTTATTTCTTTCCTCCTAATAACAGCTGCAACCCCAAATTTATCCACAATTACTTTTCTTCCCCCTAAGACACGGAGCTTTTTAATGCACTGCTGTGCAAATATTTTCACTGGAAATGACAGGGATTTGGAAGCATTTTTGACCTTGGCCACCATTTTGGGGGACATGGGCAAGCTATTTCCCCTGCCTTTCTGCAGCTCTCTTTAGGGGACATTGTAGTTGTTTGCTTCTCAAAGATGTAATGAGGTATAACTTGTGTACACCTGGATAAGTATTTGGAGAGAAAAAGCTTAATGTAAATGTAATTAAAAATGTTATTATATTGGCCTTCAGAACAACTGAAATATGCTGAATTTGGTATAAATTAAAATGAAAAATTAGAGCAGGAATTCACGGCCATGGCTTTCTGCTGGTTCAGTACTTAATGGGGACTCAGGCATCTTACCATTGTGGACTTCAATTTTAAATATATTTCAAAAGAAAGTCTGGTGGTAGAATCTTCTGATCTGCTTTATACATTTACCCTTGTGTACAACTAATTGCAGATTTTGGAATTCTTTTTCCTGACCCAGAGTTTTGCAATGGAAGATCTCAAAATATTACACAAAGTTCATGGCTCTTGTTCTGCAGATCAAGCAACATCCTGGCTTTAAATGCAGAGTCACTTGGGAATTCAGGGAGTGTTTGCTGGGGAGAGAGCTCCTGATTCCTGAATCCCAGAGGAGCTCTACCCCGGAGATTGTTTTGCCCCTCTGAACAGGAATTTGAAGAACTCCCCAATTAGCATTTGCCTGAGCCCTGCTTCTTGGTATTTTTCTCCTTTCTTACAAGTGTTAATTTTGCTAACATTGCTCAATGATATCTTAAAAATATCTTCAGCACTGGAGGCATTTTTCCCTTCACTGTTTTGTTGTTTTTTTCAAGCCCTTGCAGTGAGTCCTTCTCTTCCTGAGATAACAGCCTCACTGAGGTCTAGTAGTTCAATTCGTAAATATTATATCCCTTTTAAAAAACACACCAAAAAGAATATGAAATGCCACATATAAAACAATATTTTGGAATATAAAAAAGCTTGCTTGGATTAGTATTCCATAATAACATGATTATTTCTCTCAAAACCAGTGCTACTTATGTTGTTTCCTGTTTGAAATATCCTGCTTTGCATTTTTTTAAATTTATGAAATAATTGGTTTCGCACAGCAATCCACAGCAAAAATATTCAGAGACCCTTGTGCATTTCTGCCTGATCTGCTACATTTCCTCTCTCCAAAAGAAAAAGACCTTGGATGTTTTTGTCTTTGGAAGGATACTGCACTCAGCATCCTTCAAAAGACAAACTTAAAAATTAGCTCTGATGTGATATAACTAAAATGCTGATGATTCAATTTTTAGCTTTTCAGAGTTGATGATAGCTGAAATAAACCAGTTAGACAACTGGAGTCTCTTTCAGGAACACATTTAAGCACATGCTTAAATTTGGGCATATATGTAAGGCCTGAGATTTTTAATATTCTTTTAAATTTGATCTTTGTTTTTCTGGGGATGTATATACAAGAGATACCCCTCAGCAACAGAAGTATTTCTCTGAGCACTATCAGGGCAGAGGGAATGCAAGTCTAAAGTTGAGGGGGAGAGCCTCTCACTTCCAGTTTCTTGAAGTTTTGCCTTAAGCATAACTTTGTTTCCGAGGGTTGAATCCTCTTCACTCTGGCTTTCTCTTGTTTGATTTGGAAGATGCAGCTATGTATTTCCTTAAGTCCTGATTAATGTGGAGAAACATTCTTTTCATGCTCGTAAAAAACAGACGCATCCCAGCCAGGCCCAGAACATATGTGACTGGTTCCATCCTCTTTGCAGCATATTGCTGTGTGAAATAAGGAACATGCTACAATCATCACTTTCCAGTCTCCGGAGTGATGCCAGATAGAAGGCACCCATCCATTTTTTTCCCCTCATCCTTTTTATAGTCCTTACTCTCCCATACTGATTAAATTTGAATAGCCATTTTGTTGCCAATTCTGTTAGCTATGATCTTGCCTGATTATTCTATTAAATGAAGCTAAATGGAAGTAGGAGAATCAGGCCCTTTGCTTGCCAGTTCCTGGCTTGCAGATTTAAATGGTTCACCATTCCCTTTCTTCTATTGTTGGTAATAAATAAGACATGCAATTCTTTCATTTAATTAATTTCTGATCTTGAGGTTTGATGGTGTTGACATTCTAAGAATCCAGAATGAATTAGTCATTTCGTGGTGCCAAAGCTCACTGTGCATAGGAGAGTGCTACTAGTGATGTGAAAATAAGAATACCACAACAAACCAGGCAGTAAAATTTTTATGCCTTTTTTTGAAGCTTTTTTTTATTATTGTTGTTTTAGTTTAAGGTGGTATGTTGACTGTAAGTGATCATATCCCTGACTGCACAGAAGAATGGACTCAGGTGTTCTTGCATGAAAGAATCTGTCTAGAAAAATTCACACTTTTTCTGTTTAGTTTTGCTTTTCCTGTTTCTCTTTGTTCAAACAGAACCACACTTTAAAAAGCTTTAGACACACAGCTGGACATACATAAAACCCACATCTGATTTGTATTTGTAATTTACCTTTGTCAATCATATTGTTATTTGAACATGTAGTTGTTCGAATATGCACATATAGATCTCTGGTTGTGTACCTTTAAAATAAGCAGGAGCTGTGCCGTTAAGTTTGGGGAGTATCAGATAAAATCCTGTATGTACAGATTAGACATCCAGATTCTTGTGTCTTTCGTGTCCAGTGGTCTTGAAAATGCAGACTCAGTTTGGACACATTGGGCAGCTGGATGCCTCAGTATTTGCCCCTGAGTGAGTCATTCTCTTACTTTAGGAGAAAGTGTCTAAATCTGGCTCTATGTTCTCTTGGTTCAAACCAGGAGTGAGCGAATCAATTTAGTTAGCACGTAAAATGCATTGAAAGTTGAGAGAATTTAGGTTTGCATTATAGGTATAGGATGTGACTTTGAAAAGTCTGTTCTTTATTTCCATCTCTTTCTTCCTGATTTATTTACTGACTCCCAGGCAAACTTGTTTGCCATGTGGTGCAAATTGAATTGAAACCGCTGAATTTCTCTAACTGCTTAGGGTACCTACTGTCAGAAAATCTGCACAAGTTTTAGAATTAGCAGACACACAAAATGTTTATCTCACTTGTTAGCTTGGTAAAAGCCCACTGACTTTCTGAAATCACAGCAGCGAGCTGTAAATGATGTGTGAAATGAAAAGGCTTTGCTCACCCAGCGAAGACAGAGCAAACATTGAGGAAGCTGTGCCATTGGACTGGGCTTGGTGGAAAGGAGAGAAACAGCTGTGATACAAGAAGAATTAAGCCCAGAATATACTGGCAACGACAGGAAATAAATCAAGTTTGATGTAATTTTCCTACGCAGGTTTTTTTTTCTTTTCTGTCTTGCTCTGTTTCTTTTTTGTGTAGAGACTGCAAAGCTGAGTGGTTCTGGTTTGTGTGACTTGCATGAAGTTTTAAATTTGAAGTGATCATTGATTTGTGCATTATGTTCCAGTATGTTCTACTGCATCAGGCATTCTGTTTTGTTTCTGTCCACGTCTACGTGTTTTACGGGGAAACAGCTTTAGCAGGGAGTCTGTGATAGAAAACTGACTTGGAAAATGAGTGCCAGTTCAAGGGCAGAATCATCCATCTTTTCTGCCTTCACCCTTCTGGTGATCTGGGAAGGAAAGGGAAGCACATGGAGGTTAGAAAATTGAATGACACACTTAGAGGTTAGACAGAGGCATAGATTTTAAAGAGTTTGCCCTTGCAGAGGCATCAGATGCTGAATCTGTTCTGGTTATCACCACGCTAATGGGAAAAGAAGGAGAAAGGATAAGTTGAGAAACTACAGGATCTCCTCACCAGTGGGTGCTAGTGGGTGCCAGCAGGGATCACACATACCTGGCTCTCTCCAAGTTTACTCTGTTTCCACACTATCTGCCATCCCTACCCCCCATACTTGTTGGCTTAACCCCATTAAACACGTGGCCCTGTGCATGCTGGAATGAGTAGACACAGACCATTATGTGGCTGCTTGGTTGAACATTGGATCAGGGGAATATGAACATATAGCTTGGGTGGTAGCTGGGGATTGATGTTGTGCAAGCGTGCTAACACAGCTTCTGGATGGGATCTAGCTTGCACTCTCCAGATCCAAGTGTGAGGAGAGCAGGTGTGTGGTTGTCTGCCCATGTAAATCTACGTTAAATACTGCATTGCCAGGCAGTATTAGATTTAAACCCCATCGTGCAAAGATGCTAAATAGCTATCCCCGTCCCAGGATCCAGCCTTTGAATTAGAGATTTTTGTTATAACAACTTGTATTTCCAAAAAGCCAAGATGCTCTGTTGAGACAGTTCCTAACTGTACAGTTTACAATTTTTTTTGCTGTATTTTGGCTTGTTACTGTAAAATACTGTGACAGATGGAGCATCATCTGTCAACCATTTCAATCTGACACAGAGTAGAAATTATTGCTGTGATGAAATTATTGATCTTGTATCTTTACATTTAGGAGCAAGAAGGATCTTATACTCAACTGAATAAAATCAAAAGCAGTTTAGTTTAGGATCCAAGAGGGATTTTACTCTAGGAAGACCCTTAGTGACTGGAGGTGGAAAAGATTTTAGTCTTGGCAGACACAGCTACATAAAAGCTAATTTCTCATATCTGTCTTATTGCTTTCTATGATATGTCAACACTAGTATGGAACACTAGCATGGATTTATCCATGAATCTTTCGTGGTTTTCAGGCAAATAAGAACTAAAGAAAATTCAGATTTTTAAATTTTTTTTTTTGGTGTGTGTATGTGTGTGTTAAGTGCATTCTCTTAGCTGGGAGCCAACACAATTCTCTGTGTAAGATCTGAGAGCAAGTGGAGAGTGTGACTAGCTCAGAAAAACTGTGGGAGACAAAGGCATCATGAAAAACAATTAACAAAAAAGATTTGGTTTTCCAAGGGTTTGCTGGCACAGTTAGGGACGTGGCACATGGCACTAATGTGGCCTAATGTGGCAGTAATTATAGTGTTAATGCCATCTTATTAGTTCTTAAATCCAGGATGCCTTCTCGTTATAATGACCAGTGGCTTTTATCACTGATTTGCTACTTCATTTGCTAATACTCTTGATTTAAGTAGTTATGCTGGAGAAACAAGGAAGGGCTAAGATGAAATGCTAAGAAGGAGAGAAATTTGAGGATGTGGCTCTTATGAGTGATGGTCCTTGTGCCTAAATATGGCTCCTTAGATTGACCCTAACACTGAAGAGGAAAGCTTATCTGCGTACAGGCAAATGCAGCCAATGTCAGACAGCAGGTAAAAGGTCTCGTTGGCACTGTCCTGAAACTGTTAGGAACTGACTGGGAAGTCTGTTCTCCATTATTTTTTTGTTCCATTAAAGCTACTCTGCCTAGTACTTGTAAGAAAGGCCAATTGTTATCCCTTCAGCAAATAGTGATGGGTTTGGTGCTTCTTGGGATTATACCCAAAGAAATATGCCACCTGAACATCTTCAACCTTGAGCTAAAGCACCTGTAAACCTAGCAGAAAATCTTGACATAATGGATTTCTTAGGGCATTTCTTCATATGGCTTTTTACCGTGCCAGAAAAACAAATAAATAGTTCATTTTTCTCTGCTTCTTGTTTAAACTAGAAGGACACAGGCTTTTTACTTTGTCCTGGAAAACAGTCCAGCCACATTTGTGGACAGTGGTTTGGATTGGTCTTTATTTTTTTCTGAATCTGCCTGTCCATTTCCAACAGTGAAAGGGAATCACTGTTCATTAGGTGATTAAGAAAAGTTTAGAGTGTCTTGGAACAGCACAGAGGTGGATTTTCCTGCCAGAGAGTCTATTAGTGAATGCTTTTATGGGACTCTTCACTCCTCCAGAATGAGTAAGTCGTGCATTCACAGTCTTGCAAAGCAATCATCTGTGAATTGTACGTGAAGAAATGTAGGGGAGGCATGTGTGGTGTGTGTTCCAATGGGACTATTCCCTAGCCACCACTTGCTTCGGAAATTGTATTAAAAAGTACAATTGTTGGTCATTAGGGTTAGCCTTGCAAAGCAGGCATGACTGCATTAGCAGGAAATGCTTCCTTGATTTCAATTATAATGCATAAATTATACTCTTCTTCTGTCTTATCCGTGCAACATTCAACAACAGCATTTTCATCTCGGTCTGGGGAATAGAATTTTGCACATGGTATAACTTCCATTGCCTTAAATACGGCCTCCCCAATTTTATCACTGAGCACTCAAAATCTTCATTATTACAGTTCAGCCAGCAGAAATTAGTTGTATTTAGGTCCCAGTAGGCCATGGGATGCATGCAGCTTTGAGATTTGGCTTCCATTTAGCCTTGGGAGGCAGTCTTAAAGCTTGATGATTGAATTACAAGAAGTGCTTGTATCCCTCTACAACAGTAGAGTAAAAACCAGAGCTGTCCTGGGGTGTGAGAAGCAGGGAAGGGGAAAGATGGGACTAATCATTCCTTCCTATAAGACTAAAGTATCTATGGGAAAATCCAGTTCCTCTGATTTGCTTTCATCTGGCAAAACCCTTGCATGAAGAAGTGGTTGAGATAATTACACAGCGGAGGTCACTTTATTATTTACAGTGGTTTATTCATGAAGTGTAAGTATGTAGCTTGCTGATCTTGTTGTCCACACATGGGAGACTTTATCTGCCTTTATCTGAAACATTTGTAGGGTTTCTCTGGCTGGTTTGGGTAGGAAGAGTTGTGAAGCCTCCTGGAGCATGGGCTTCAACCATGTAAATCTGCATGTAAGGACTGTGGTGGACTTGTATGACCCTCTTGTGCTGCTGAAAAGTCACTTCTCCTAATACTTAAAGTAGTTACTTCTCCCTTTACAATCATCCAACCTCCTGTTATGGTCCAATACCAGCTCACTGGTATTAATGAACATGAACTGCTCAGCCTATCAACTTACTGTGTAAAGTCAGAATTTCTTCCACCTTTTGTATTGAAACACTTCTCTGTGTGTGTGTGTGTGTGTGTTTGCATTAGAGGATTGTGCTGCCTTGCCTATGTTTAGCACATATCTGCTTGGTAAATATATCTCAGTTGAACTGCCTGTGTGCACAAAAAGAGGAGTTTCTTGATGTTGTCTCTACGGAAGACTAAAATTATAACTCCAGGAAAGGAATGTGAAGTGTTCAAAATGACAAGAAAAACAGATCTGATGTTGAAAAAATACAAGTCTGTGAGTTTTGTTCCAGAGAAGAAAACTACTTGCCACTTACAAATCTTCATTTTTTTCATGTATTTTATAAGTTCTTCTTAGTCAATTCTTTCCTTCTCCTCGGTGAAAGCAACAAATTTTTCCAGTTTTGGTCCTAAACTTTTTAGACCTTCACATGCATTACAGAATTGGCTAATCTGGAGAAAACCATTGTCTGCTTTCCTGTTTCCATGTATTTACAATTTCAACTTTAGAGGAAATGCACCAAGAACTAGTGAAACATTAACACTGGAAGTTTTGCACAGTGGAGCGCTGACTTGAAATAATTTTACACTCTGGTCTGAAGAAAAGTTGTTTTCAAGTATAAATACTTGTAAGTTTATATTATGAGTTTATCTACTTGTCAACTAAGATATTAAAGGCAAATATTTCTTGTGATTGTAACCTAATAGGGAGATAGAAAACTTAGTAGTGCCATACCATCTAACAGGTGCTGCCCAATAACCAGTAAATTAGGGATTATTATGACTGAAACATTTTAATGCTAAAATAACCAAAATTGACTTTTTATCACTGTTCTTCATGGGCAGGCAGCCCTGTTTGAATTGATTTTGTCTCCAAGTCTCTTTCTGAATGCCCTCTTGCTGCAGAAAAGAAGGAAGTTTGTGCTGTGTCCAAGGAACATGTTAACTACTGTATAAAGTTCTAGACATTGTGCAAACTGGGAGAAAAAAAAAAATCAATATTTTGCATTCATAAAGCACTTTCTGTTTGTCTCAGCTCACAGTGAAATTGTGAACTCTGAATTAAGAAGCAGCACTATTATTATACCCAGCCTACTGATGGGTAAACTAAGACAGAAAATACAGTGAAATTATGAACTTGGCTAGGGAAAAAATCCAGGAACAAGAAAAAATCTTCAGCACTTAAAAGACAGAAATGTTTCCCATTGCCCTTTCCACTGTATCAATTGGATATATAAGAATGTGGCATTTTCCTTCCCTTAACATTTTCTGATGTGGTAGACAGACAAATGAGTAACATGTGTGTCATAAAACAAGTTAAGATTTTTTTCTCTTTTTTTGACATAAAAATGTAGTTTACCCCTAACTCTTCATGTCAGGATTTGAGGACTGGGAATCTATTTTGTATCCCCAGTCTGCACAAATCCTTCCTCATATGTGCAGAACACCTGGGGGCTTCTCCTTATCACCACTTTCTCACAGCTGTTCCTTCAAGCTCACACTTGATGGCTACAGTTGGTGTGACAGAGAGGGGAGTAATTCTGCATTAAGTGCTACTGTTTACAGGTGACTGGGGATATTTGCACTAGAATGTGGTGCCTGTGCCTTCAGCTAATAAGCAAGAGTTTGGCTCTGAGAGGTCTTACTGGTTTTCACTACCAGTGACCATAAATAATGGTCACTGATGCACAGCATCCAACAATTTGCTTGTCTGTTTCCTTTTATTGTGAATGTTTTATTTTCCATTCTGGCTATGTGGAAAATTTTTGGATTTCCAATGCTCCTTGTTAATCTGGGAGCAGAGGCATTGCAGAGCAAACATACGCTGGAGAACCCAGGGCAGAGGTACCCCCAAAGCCACCACCCACCCCTTGGACACAAAGGAGAGTAAGCCTGGCAATGCCATGGCTGCATTTTGCCTGGAACTGGGGTGACCTGCTGTTCTTCACTTTTTGAGCTTTTTCTCCTCAAGTATTAGTTTAGCTAAAACCTGTAAACCAGGTAGTGTATCTTACAAAAAAAGGCTCTGGCTATCTTAAAAATTATGTGAACTGACTGCTGAAATGTTGCTCTGTATCTGTCAGAAATGGGCCTGTATTGCTTATTCACTTCACCCATCCTCCTGAAGCCTCATTCCTAAAGCAGCAATATTTCTCTTCCATATTTCTTAACATTGCAGCATTATTCTAAGTTTCATAATCTCTACCATCATAGTCATACAGAATTCATGTGCTTTTATCCACCATGCACAGAATGGAAGACCTGGAATGAAAATGTAATTAAATCATATGCAAATAAAAAATGCTGCAGCTGACTTCATAAGAAGGAGACTGTCATATCAAATACCATATTGTATTTGATTTCAATATTAACTGATAGGATTAGCAGAGATGAAATTTACCTTAGAAAGGTGAGCCTGCCTGGAGTTACTGGTGAAAGGATTTCAGTACTTTTGCAGCTTTTGCACCCAGGAGCTCTTTTGTTCCTAACCTTGGTGCAAAGAAAGCTGTTTTGTGGCACCTGAAAGTTTTGCTGTCTGGGTGGTGCTGTATTTCCATCCTGCCTGGTCCAGGGGTGGCCAGATGTCTGAATGTGGCTAGGGGACAGGTCAGCCTGCTGTCTGCAGCAGTGCCAGGGTAGGGCTGGGCTGTCTGCTCCTGCTCCTAAGTAGGCTGTAGAGGTGGGTAGCCTGGGGAGACTGTGCCCCAAAACCTGCTGCTGCCCAGGAGCTCTGGCTGCAGTCACTGAGCTGTGTGCACTGGTGGAATTTTAGGGCATCCTTTTCTTGCACCAGTTCTGGACTCTAGATAAATATCTGAGGAGGCATGAATTGCCTTTGCTGGACCCTTTGGATAGGAGCAGAAGAGGCACAAATTGCTTTTCCTTTCTCTGTTGGTGCTTGTGGAGCAGCTGGGCAGTTCTTGTGTTGTCTCTGCCCCACACCTCATGTGTGAGTCTGTGCACTGTGATGTTTCCTGGCTTTCCTCCTCCCGTGGGGGTGCTCAGCCTGGCCCTGTGGTGCAGGGACCTCTCAGCCAGTGCTATCTCCTGGTGCTGCTGCCTCCCAGCTCCTATGCCTTGGCTCAGGGCTCTTCTGAACTGCTGCCTTCATAAACACTTCAGTGGCTTGGCCTTTGGTGTGAAGTGCCTTGGGAGCCCAGTGTGAAAGGTGCTATAGAAATGTAGTTTTGATTTAATTTGGTTTGATTTACAGTTTGAAAAATGAAAATCTTTCTGCAAAGCTAAGACCCCTGTACAACTTTTTCCAGCTTGCTTCTGCTGCTTGCAAAGCTACTTGCATTCCCTTTTGGATCACTGGGGATTTCCTTGACACATTTACGCTCCTGTTCTCAATAACTTCATACCCAGTCTCATACTGACACTTTCTCTCTTTCTCTCTCTTTTTATTTATTAAAATTACCTGCTCCACAGGTATTAAACAAAACCAAGCCAAGCAGAATAGAGGGCAGTCATAGAAACATGGATGACTACATTTTTCTTGGTTATGATAAATGATAGGCACTTAGTCCTTTAAAAAATTGCTACACCTTCAAAGCCTGGAGATCTGGAGACCCCAATAGCATCAGGGATTTTAAGAAAACATTGTAGTCATTTCTTTTCAAATCCCTGTACTTCCTGAATTTCTGTCCTTATTTTTGTACTACAGTGTCATTCTGTTTGATGCTGGGTTCCTATACTGGCAGGCACTCTGCAAACACACAGGAGTTGCTCCAGAAACCACACACTTAAGCAGACAAAAATATTGACAAGAAAGCAGAAGTACAAGAGAGGTGAAGTGATTTGTTCAAGGCCACAGAGCAGCTCAGTGGCAGGGCTCACTGTGAAAGACAGGCTTTCTGTTGCTGTACCCACAACAGTTACCTGCCTCTAAATCTCTGAATTCATCCTTTAATCCTTTGGCATTCACAAAGATTTAAAAAAATTTACTTTACTGGACTTGGGGAAACTTGATGATCCCTGAAGTGGAAAATACCAAAGAATATGGTCAGCACTTGTAAAATTAAGTTGGGTTATTTAATGTATTCCTAGAAGCCTATATCTCTGTGAAGAAATACAGTAATCCAGGTTCCTTGCCAGCATTTCCTTATGTGTGACCAACTTATGGTGAAGGATAGGGGAAAAATGGGAATGATTTTACCTTTTACCAGGAACATTTTATTGTGCTTCATATATAGTAATAAATGGTGAAACTACACTCAAAGCTCCACAGGTTGGGAACAACTTTGGAATTAAAACAAGGAAGTTGTCTTGTAGGTTTAAACAGTGGAGATGTGTTTTGGGGTAGAATATGTCTTCTTTGTGATACAGTAATCAGAATAAAGATCTCAAAAATTAAAAAATGGAGGGCAGTTTTGGCACAGGCACAGCTTTTCACTAGAGGCACTGCACTTCCCAGTGATGTTAATGAATACATTTTTTACTGGATGATATAAACTAACAAGGCAGAAAGACCCAGCACATGGTGAAATAGAGGACTTAGCTGGATCATCCTGAGGTGACACTGACACTGGTCTAAAAGTGTTTTGGGAAGGATTCTTCTCATCTGGCTTGTAACAGGCATCAAATCGATGGTCTGAGACCCCTCTGTTGTGGCAGGAGGACTCTGCAGAGACAGAGCTCCCTCAGGGGTGATTCATCCTGTGTGCCTCAGGCATCCAGGTAGGAAGGGATGAATCCCTCTCTGAAGGGATCTCTCACTCTCCACTGAGTGCAAAGGGAGCCTGGATGACTAGTGCTCTCTTCTAGCTGCCTGGACTTCCAGGGAATTACAAGCAGGGGAGATCAGTCCCACACCTTTATGTCCTCCTTCATGTTGCCATCAGAAATGGTAAGAAAACCTGCTGGGACAGGCTGACAGTCTGTGCCTGTGTCCCTCTCCCACATTTCTCTGGAGCACTGCTGGCTTCATTCTTGTTGCATTCATAGCTTTCTTTACAGCTTCAAGGTGGGCTGCTAGCAGAGGAGTATTTTTTTTTGTGTGTCAAAACATTATTTATTGGGGAAACATAAAGAGGACGGAGCTGCAACAAAGCGGAGAGACAGGTGCAGATACCTGTGTTTATGTTTTTAAAAACTGCAGATGTGTCTATGTGTGTACATAGAGCTGCTCAGGCAAGCTAGGGTGCATGGATTAATTGAAACTTACACTCTTCAGAAAGCCATTTGAGATGTACTTAGTTTGATGTTGTATTTGTAACCAACACTGTAGTGGTTGTTGGGGTTTTTTCTGCTTGGAAAATTTCAGATGTGGTATTTAGCTTTGTTTGGAATGAAGACAAGTTTTTTGGCACAGAATAATTTCCTGCAAAAAAAAAAAAAATGTGACTCTCTAAGGCTTCAAAAGTCATGTGAATAGTTTTATCCTGCTGGCCTATTCTTAGTGCACTATTTATCTTCCTTCTCTGTGTGCTGTGCATGGCAGGGCCTCATCCTCTTGTGATGCATGAGACAGGGGAGCCTTGGTTCTGACTAGGAACTGCAGATACCATATCATTAAAATTAATAAACAGGAAGAGTGGAGGTTCCTGGAGAGACTATGATAAACATTTGACCAAACTTACTTTGTTTTAAATTGTGTCATCCTTCAAAAAACAGTATCTTCACTGTCTCATCCCTCGTGCCTTTCTATCATGTCTCTGTCATGTGCTCAAGTTACCCATTCGCCTCTCAGCCCACTTTCCTCACCTTGTCACACTTACAAGGTGGCTGACACCTTTTCTTGTCCTTCACTGACTGATGGCTCCTAAACCTGGCTTTCTGTGCCTCTCCCTAGCACGAATCTCTGGGTGTTCTCAGAGTATGCATGGGGGTACCGGCATCTTTGCTCTGCAAGTGTCGAGTCGTGTCAGGTGGGTGTAGTGACTCAGAAATAGCTTCTCCAAAAAGAAAATAGCATTTATCTTCCTATTTTATTTAAACAGGAAAATATACTCTTTTTTTTTTTTTAGACACGGTTTGTTAAAGCATGTTGTTTGTAAAAACAATAAAGAACTATGTGTGTAGTTTGGCTCCGTAACCTTTGATCTTCCCTTGCAGGTTTTTTAAAGCTGTCCTCCACCCCAGCCTGGGCTGGCATTCTCTCCCTGCTTCCACATATTCCCTCACCTGCTGGGAAGCCGCATGTAACAGTATATGAGCAATCCTCCTGATGACATCCAGGCTCCCCTGCTGTACTCCAGACTTGGGATCCTGCAGTGATTTAACATCATTGTTTCTAAGCTTAGTTTAAGAAAGATTAAACTGTTCTTTGCATAATGTGTGCTTACTGGATCCATGAGACTTATTAAAAACACATGCAGAAAGTCCCCACCTCCCATCTCCTCTCCTGGGGCTAATGGTTGTGTGCTGTGATAGGTTCATTATTTCAGATGTTCTGCAACAAGCCCAAGGGAAGGTTGGAACCTCTTGGAACCTTCCCTTGGAGCTTTCACCTTTCAGATTCGTTCCCTATTTTTGTGGGCAGTTGCCATCCTGGCTCCACCTGTTGAAAATCGTCTGTATGGGGAAGGGAATCTTCTTGTGCTGTAGCTTCTTTTCCATGCATTCACCCATTTTTTTCCCCTCATCAGCTCCCTTCCATACCAACACTTTCTGCCTCTGAAGCCTTCTGACCTGAGAGAAGCCAGAAGGAGTGTTACTGCAGGATAACCACACTGGGAAATTGATAATAGATTATATCTGCCATGGTTTTGAAGTCAAGACAGAAAAGCCAGTGCTGTGGTGGAGGAGTTTGTAAAAGTTAACATTATCCACATTTATGGAGGTCTTCTTTCCCTGGGAAGACCGTGGATTTTCAATCTGCCTGAAACAAGTCTCAAGAGAACCCAGTGGTAGGTGAGAGAAGGGCTGATGTGAGGCAGAAAGAGGAGGGAGTATAAATCATTCACTTCTGACTGAGGTACCAAACAAACCTGAAGCTACAGCTGAGACCTTGGAGAAGCCAGTCAAATGCATTGTTCCTTCTCCTGAGGGAAAAAAAAAGAAAGGTGAAAAAATTCAAGGGGAGCAAAACATTTCCTTTGCTTTGCATATTACAAAAGGCACCAAATGTTGAAAAGAAGAGGAGCAAGTAGGCTGATAAGAGATTTCATTTCATTCCCCTCAGGGTGCCAACTTACCAGTGGTAACCTCGTGGTCTGCTGATGTCATTCACACAAAGCAGTTACTTCAGAAGAGATAGATTTCCTCAGATTTTACCATCTGAGGGAAAAATAGAGGAAGAAATTGTTTGAAAGGGAAAAAAATGTTAAGGTGTCTGTGTTTTACCAAAAGCCTTTGTAGGAGGTTATTAACTTCAAAAGAAAACTAAATTTATCGTAACTTCTCTCCTCCCTCCCTGTGTTTCTGAAAAGAGCACTTGCTGTGATTGTCTGAGCCATTAAGGGCTCCTGGAAGGGCAACGAAGTCCTGTGCTCCCATGTCTGTATGCTTACTGATTTATAAACCTCTCTGTAGGTAGAAAGAAGAAGGTGAAATTTCCCCTTTAGTGGCAGATGGGCTCCAAAGACTAAAGTACAATTATTATGCAGACTCTCAACATGTAGAAAACGGGAATAAAAATCTGTGTCTAACATCCATATGAGGGAAACTTTCTTCTCAGGCTCTCAAGGGAGCAGACTTCATCACCCCAAACTTTTTTCTTCTTTTTGAACAATGATTCCTGGAAAGAAAGACAAGGTTTAAAAGCAGTTTGCAAAGGTGAACCGTAGATGCCACCTGTTCCTTTTGAATGTTAGCCTGAGATCCACACAAACAGGCTGCGCTATTCATGTACCTGTGTGACATTTTGAAGAAAAACTTTCTAAAGAGTCTGTGCAGTGGGACTGGTAAATAGGAGGTTTGTGTTTTCTCTTGCATTGGAGTAAAATCTGTAATCTGAAAGAGACAGGATGGGAGCTGAACTGTTCATGTCATTGCTGGTACGAGGGAATTAATCTGGCATGATGCAGAAGGTGGAAGATTTCATGAAAAGCTCATGCCATGCAGTAGTGTTTTCTAGTGCCCAAAGACATGTTTCATATCAGTGTGACAGGCTGCCTTTATCTTCCTGGGAACCTTCTCCCCTTTGTGCAGGTCCACTTGCTTCTCCCATCTCTATGAACCTGATCCTTATGTTCCCTGGCAATGTCACACTTTTGGCAGAACTCTTCATGTCCCAGCCCCTCTCTCCTTGCAGAAGGTAGCCTTGTTTTCAGGGGCCTTTTCAGGAGCTTACCCAGTCAGTGCTCACCAGCTCTGATGGAAAGAAAGCCACCAGGTTCCTGCTGGCAGTGGGGCAGCTTTTCCTGCACACTCTATTCAGACAGACTTGTGTCTGTGCTGTCAGGGAGGTGGGTTTGGTGTTGGAGAGCCCTGCATTACAAGGTGAAACTTCAAGCAGTTTTAGGGTGAAGAAACCCTCAGTTTTGCCTGACCTGGTAAATATGGGGTGAGAAAATTGGAACCTTTCCTAGGGACACGGGCATTTAATCTTGGATACAAAGCTGATAGCCAGTGCTGTGGGCGCTGCCAGGGGTATGGCAGGGAAACTCCCTGCCTGCTTGGGAGAGGATGTGCAAGGCAGCAGACTGAAGTGGTTGGTGCTGGTGGAAGCAGGTCCTGTGGCAGCCAGGGGGTGGCAGGGAAACTGCCCTGGTACTCACTGCCCTTGGGCACCCTGCAGTGGGCAGGGGAGCCATGGCAGGAGCATGGAAAGCAAAACAAATCCTGTGCATTTACACATTCTGTCTGTGCTCCCCCCTGCTCTGGCGTGTGCCCCATGCAATTCCAGCAGTGTTGCTGGATGGGTACTGATGTAGGTGACAGCCCCGCTGAACTCTGTGTTCTCTCTGCCTCTGAAGTACGCTGTGCTTAGGAAACAGGTAACTAAAATGCCCAAATATCCCTGAAGTAAGCTTAGCCACAAAGTAAGTGACTTAATTAGCATACAGTAGATCCTTATTGTTAAGTGAGAATGCCATCCCCTCCTGCAGGGATTTCAGTTAAACATGATGATTGATAAATTGTTATATTCACACGGTGTCACTCAGTGATATAATCATGGCTTTTGTAAATATTTAGTCAAGAGAGCAATCCAGCTGTTCCCAGCCAGGTTTCATCCAGTGTCAGCCAGTGTTCAGTGCTGCTGATTTATTTCATGTGTTGCTTAAGCCTTGAGTAAGAGCACATTTTTATGAGTCTCGAAATACCTATGGTAATAAATAGCAAGAGTGCTGGAGCTAATGACAATAGCAGAAATAATTATATGGAAAAATATTGCCTAGGGTCCAGAATATGGCCAGGTACTTAACTATTTGCAGTTTATTTAGGACAACTGCTTAGCAGCTTTTGGTCTAGATTTATGGCAAAGCAGCTCTCACCAGATGCCATTGGAAAGGGAGTCCAAGGAGGAACCATTTTTCAAAAGGACACTAGCATTTTCTCCCAAAGCTTGACTTAGCTGTTGACAAAGACTTGAAGTTAAAACAGTGTCGGGCAATGAATGAAAATTCTATCTTCTAAAGGATTTCAAGATTTTAAAATTTACCTTAGGTTCAATTTAGGAAAAAAGTTTGAAATTCCTCCCCACAGAGGAGGGTTCTAGGAAGGATTCACTCTGAATTAACTGTGCTGGTTTTGATATTCAATACAGTACTAGAACATAAAATATACAAATATATTAAAATTAGAAAATAATTTTCAGATGAAACACTGACACTATTATCTCTGAAGGTGTCCAAACCTTATGTATTCACAGTGTTGGAGCCTTCTTGTGTTTTTTTCCTAAAACATATTCCTGCAGAACTGACACTTCTGTGAGCCATTTAATCTTTAATGAATTTATATTTTCTGATACTTTTTTCCTGACCATGTTCTTGTTTGATGAAACACCCATGCAACTTTTCCTCACTCATCTGTCTCACTTTTATTTTGAGAACCCTTCAGGAATAGCTTTTGTTCTCATGTCAGTTCTTTGTTGAGGAACTGGCTGTCGTGATGTCCTACCCCCAAGACTTGGAAGTGATTCACAAAAGAAGAAAGTTTAAAAAAGATGACACCCAGTTTGGGCTGCATTGCGTATTTGAGATAGCATGCTTCACCCACAGGACAAGATGGTAGATGCTGAATTTAACTTATTCCCAGTAAAGAACCTCTTCAGTGACCCATATAGACACCTCTTACTGACAGCAGAGGAACAAATTATCTTTACTGCCAAAGTTTTATTTGCAGAAAATTCAGTTTTTGTTCCCTCTTTGCAATTTGTGTTCGTTCACATTCAGAAGCAGCTCGTAATTACAGGGTGTTTCTAATTTCCCAGGGAATGTGGACATTTTGAAAATAAATACAGTATTAACAGCAGTGGGGTGGGCACCTTCAAGAAGGTAAGCTTAGATACAATACACTCAGACCCTTTTGTTAACTTGGATCCTAAAGTAGGGGACACACACGACACACTCCAGGAAGGAAAGTGAAGTCTAGAAGGTGCCTGAAAGCAACTGTAGCTCACTGACAGAATGAGGTGAGGGCGTCCTACAGCACTGCAGATGGAGTGAAACAGAGACTTTTTATTTGTTGAGTGCATGAAAACATCTGAGGCAAAGGAAAAGCTATTTCAAATGGGCATTAGCATGCCTGTTGGCACTCTCAGACTGATATCAAGGGCGCCCTTGAGCTCAGAGCCAAGTGGAGGTACACCCCTTGAGAAGCCGAGGTGACAAAGTGCAGGTGGAAATGCTGTTCAAATGTATATTTAATGGACATGGGGAAAAGCTGTGTTCCAGCCAGTGAAGGTAGGAAAAAAGAGCACAAAATCCCCCTCTAACAGTATCTCATGGTCAATAGCACTAATGGGAAGCAGAACTTTGAAACCAATAGAATTACTCCAAAGCCAGCAAATTGAACTGCAGAAATGAGTGCACGACTAGCCATTTTTAAACCCACTGCCCAGTGGGTCATGTGTACTACCTTTTCTGCTGGAAACATGGGGAAGGTAGAGCAATTAGAGCCTGCTGCTGCAGAGTCCAGCTCAGGCAGTATGGATTTGTTTGGGTTTTTTCATTCTAGATCATCATTCTGATTTTTGTGGTGACTAAAGAGAAATTACCCAAATCAGAACCAAAGTAGAAATTGCCCTTTTGCCATTTGCTGACAGTGGTCACCATTTTTCAGTGCCTACAGGGAGAATACTTCAAAGTTTCATTGTCAATAGATATATTCAAAATGCTAATGTTAGTTGCCTTAGCAATATTTGTTTGTTTCTTATGAAATACTTTTTCATGCAGTTGCAGAAGTTTCTGGGTACTATAAACCAGTTCTTGCTTCCCTGTCGACCCTGAGAATTCAGGGTTTATGGTTTGCTCTTTCTTATTCTCATCCAGCTGTGATGTGGAATCTTCCCACTCACTTGGTTTTTGCAGGCTAATATTCACCAAGTTTGGCATTCATCTCACCTAACCAGAGTTATTCAAAAATTACATGGTTTATCTGAGTGAGTAGTCTGGGCCGCCCCTGTAGTCAGTGGTGAGACTCAGGCAGGTTGATTCATTCCATCCTCCCAGGTATCACCCTCTGGAGGTGCCTGAGTCTCTACAGGGAGACAGATGGCCGAGGTTAGGTGAGGTGAACCTCAGCCCCAGTGCTCAGCAATAATGGTTTGGCGCTTGCCCAGAACACCTGGGGTTCCCTGGGGAAATCACCTTTCCAAACGCTAGTTAGAACTTGCACCTTTTAGCATCCAGAATTAAAGGGGTTTTTATGTGCTTTCTTACGTCCAGTGTACATGGAGGTTTTGTGTGTAAAAGAAAAAAACTTTGCCCTGTATTTGACCTACATACTCAAACACAAATACGGCCTTAAATTACATATTCAGTATTTTTATGTATCTGCTGTCTGTGTGAACACGCACATATTTTCTGCATAATAATATTCAGATATATGGTTCTCTATGATATTTTACTATTAAAGTGCTGGCAATATGCTCAAAGCTTTACAAAATACAGATAAAGGCAATTCCTGTCAGAAGAAGGTTATAACAAAGATAAACGTTAGATTCACAGGGAGTGAGAGACCAGAAGATTCTGAGTTCACTGTTTGTTTTTTAGCCTCATTTCCTTAGAAAATGAGGCTTCTGTGTTGCACTGTGGGTGAGGTGAGGTGTGTAGCTGTCTTCTCAGTGACTTTTGAGCTGGTTGGCCAGCTTTAGCCAAATATAACCAAAGAACATTTTCTCAAGAGACAAAGCTCTCTGAAAAAAGGCAGCTATTTAGAAGAGAAAATGGCCTTACTGTGAAAAAGGTACAGTAAAGCCATATTAGGTGCTACAAAGAAATCCTTTTTGGAAATCCAAGTAGGGATAGAGCATCACCTGTCACTGGTGTTGTGTTAATCCCTAGGGAATTGGGCAGGGAGACCCATACGAATCAATGCATTAATGATTTTATGATGCAAGAAACATATTCTATACTAGTAGTGGCCTTTATATCTGAGTCTTCCTTAAGAATGTAATACATTAAGAGTTCTCCCAACCACAGGAAGAAAGCTTATTAACTGGAGGACAGAGCAGTGGAAGAGATGAAGCTGAGGATTGGTAGAAAGTGTGAAAACAAAGAAGCAGTGAGCATTCCTTCTGCCATTTCTCATATGCAGATCTATCTATCTATCTATCTATCTATCTATCTATCTATCTATCTATCTATGTATCTATGTATCTATTCATTTTGACACTAAAATTGAAGATGTTTTTCTAAAGTATGGTATTCTTGGCTATTTTATCAGGTGAGGGCATCTCTGATTAGCTGTGTGCTGTGGATCTCTGGCCTCTGCGGTGTGATCACTCACACAGGGGTTAACCTCCCTCATCTGCTCTGACATTGTTGTCAATGTACAGGTTTACCAGCTTATGAAAAGTTCATAAGAGCAGAGGCAGGAATTTATTGGCCAAATAGCTCAGTTCCTGGCCTGGGTGTTCCTATGAGCACAGCTTTATCAACATGCTTTATCAAAACCAGGCAGTTCCAGGGTGCAAATAGTTTCCATCCCTGCCTGCTGATGGTCAGAATTAGGAGTATTTTATCAGATATGGTGTGTACCTCTGATGCACCCAATGTCTATTTTGATTCTGATACTGGTGCAGGCTTCTGTAGTAGCTCTTGGCTATTCTGAAAATGAGAAGAGAGGGGTCAGGTTTCTAAACTGAGATTTTCTTATTACATTCTTGGTTTTAGCACAGGAATAGGTAGACTTGGATTGTTGAACTGGGTGGGATGAAACAGGTGCTGTGTTTCTACCCCACGAATAGCTTCAGCTGTCCTCAGTGCTCTGGGTCATCCTGTGCAGTGCAGTTTGCCTAGGACTGTGGGTGCAAGATGCTTTGTGAATCTCTTTCCAGCCCAGCTTGTGGCCTTTTAGGCAAGCTGTTTATTCTGTCATGCTGCTATTTTGGACTTTCATCTTCCCAAGAAGCTTTTCCAGAGAAAGCTGAGGGAGAAAGAAACAGCCATGGCAGTGATGGCAAATGTTTTGAGTGTGCCTGCCTACCTGCCCTGAAGCAGCTCTTGGGCTTATGGCTCCTTCCTGATCAGTGGAAGAACTGATTGGGTTACAGACTCTAGGGAGCAGAAATATCTGCCACTTTACATTTCTGCTTTCACCCAGTCCCATACTGGGTGATGACCCAAGATTGTATCATGCAAGACAAGCTGCATTTGCAATTGGTGAGGTGTTATCAATAGTTCTCATCTTTCTCAAATCACGAGATACTGACTTCTAGATTTGATTTACAATTAAATGGCAAATCCTACAGTATATTCCCAGGACCCCAGGAGTGATAAGTCATTTGAGTTGTATTTTTAATAGATTGTTATAAATCATTTTTATATTGCCATAATTGATTAAGGTGCTTTAGAGAAACAGAAGACTGCACATTCCCTGCCCTTAGGAGTTTGCTTGCTAAGTACATCTTGAGGTACAAAAGGTACTTTGTGCAATTTTATGCAGTGTGAGCCCTTGCTGCTAATGACAGTGATATAAATGTGGCCCATATCCTGAAACAACTTAATGTGTGCTTAACGTGGAGGATTTAGAGTACCTCTGGATGAGCGTGGTGCTTCATGCCAGAGAACTCTCATGAACATACCACAAGACTCCTGCTGCACCCTCTGCCCTGCCACCAGAGGTGGCTGCCCTGCTCCTGAGGGTCTCTTCACACCTAAGGGCCATCAGCCTAGCGCCATTGGCTTCCTGGCAATGACCAGGGAAACAGCAGGAGGAATAGGCCAAACCCTCCTCTGGCACATTACCCCAAAGAATTTTAGGGACTTTGTGAGCCAAAGTTTGTTTAATGGGCTGATGGGCCTATCTTCTGTGAGCTTAAGATTAAACTGAAATCGATATAGTTGCAGTGTGGTCATATTCCAGCCTGGATAATTCCATTCTGCATTTTCAACTTCCCTTGATGCATCTTCAGATAAAGCATTTGTGCCCTAAAGCTGTGGTGTTTTGTTTGCTATTGCAATTTTGTAGCAGCTGCATTCCACTCCAGAGATAGATGCATTTTGGTGGTAAGTGATCCTTAGGTTTAAATAATCTATAATTCTTTGGAGCACTTTTTGGGCTTGTAAAAGGTGTTATACAAATCAATGAATAATTTTCACTCACCATTGTTTGTAATGTATTCTTAGTTTTCAACTGAAAATAAAATTTCTTTTCCTATTGATTTTCTTCTTTTATGTTTTGCCAAATTGATTTTTCCTTTTCCTAATGGAGCAGAAACTAACATATCTGGATTTCAGTTACTTCACCCTTTCTGATTCAGCATCATTTAGGATATCAGAAGGAATAAAAACAGCTCTAAGGAATAGTATTCATTCATTAACTTCAAGGGAGCTGACACTGTTTTAATCCATTTTAAGGGAGAGTGTGTCTTTTGGGTTTTTAAATTTCATCAGTGGATTTTTAAGTGTTCTCTAAACAAGTATTAAAGAGACAGGTATAAATATGATGTTATGACTTGGGAGGGCAAGGTGTGAGAATTAAGCCGAGTTTAAGGTAGGCCAAACTGCTGGGTTGCAGAAGAAAGGTTCAGATCTCTGACTGAAAATGTGGACTGGGTTTTACGGGGGTTTGATGATCTACTTCCATTTCTGCACACCAGGGGCCTTCTACGTTCAGCCAGAGCAGTGACAAAGTGAGTGTTCCTATGGTATTTTCAGATCAGCTTTGATCAATAAGAGTCACAGTTGTCTTGAGATACAAGTATGAACCTCAGCTGGGGGCTTGGTTTTTTAAGACGCTTAGCACTCCTTTCCATTTAGGAGATTAAGGGGGCCTTTGAGCATCAGGTGGCTAAGAAACAACATGAGAACTTCTGAAATATTTGGTCTAAAAAGGTTGTGAAAGACTAGGTCATTCCCCCAAAGTGAATAGTGTTATCGGAAATAAATATCAGCTTCTGAATGTGTTGCTTGTGAAGCTCAGCTATGATTGAAGGGTTAATAAAGCCAGTGCTACAGGATAATAGTTCAGGCTACAGTAGAGAAAAATGAGATTAGAAAATACTGAAATAAACAAAATGGCTTTCTAATGTATCAGGTCTTATGAAATTCAACCTTGGGTATAGAGAACCAGAGAACTGACTGAAACAGTACCATAAAGTTCAATATTTGTCCCAAGAAGTCATGAAGGACAGGAGATGTTCTAGAGAGTGGAAGAACGGCAGAGATAGTGTTGATCCATAGCAAGGAGAAACAGCTGAACCCAGGGATTGGTAGTCAAGTTGTATACCAGCCAATACATGGAACAAACAATCAAACAACGGATCATAAACCCCTTGAAGGGAACAAGGATGTAAGCAGGACAGCTGGCATGTATTTGTCAGGAGTCAATCACCCAAAACCAATCTCTTTTCCTTCTGAGACACAGCAACAGACCTTGTTGGTTGGAAAAAAACAGTGGTTGTCAGGTGTTTTGATTTTAAGAAGGTTTTTCATACTGTTTTACAAGACACAGTCAGAAGCAACATGGTGAAACCAAGGTGAGAAGAAACTGTCCTCTGAGGTCAGTACACAGGTGTCCAGCAAGCTGTAGTCAGAGACTGGTTCCCAGTGGTTACCTGTGAAACTGTAAGGGATTTTGAGTGGGTTGCTTTGGGTTTTGCTGGGACAGAGTGTGATGCAGAGCGATGGTGGAAAGCAGAGGTTCTTGTTCACTTTTCAGGCTGGGATAGGCTGTGGGACAGGTGGAGAATGGGTTCAGAATGTAAAGTAACCTGGAGAAGTTGGATGGGTGGCCTGTACAAAATGGGGCAGGGACAGCTGCAAGACTCTCCTCTGTTGAGGTAGGAACAGTGAACAGCATTAATACAATGAGAGTAGGCGGCTTCTTGAAGAGAAGGCTCTGGGTTTTGGAGTGGATCATCATAGAAGAGGGAATAGGTGAGATGTGAGTCAATAGGGTGACAGACTTCTGATTGATGAGGAACACGATCTGTGAGAGAAGACTGAACACACCAGGGTTGCCAAATCAAAAGAAGGAAGAAGGAACATGATAAATCTTGAGAGGTTACTAAAAAGCAGAAAAAATAATCTGTACTCTTTGTCTTCTGGGACAAGGGGTAATGGGTTGTAACCTCAGTGAGAGACATGGCTTAGATGCCAGCAAGATCCTTCTACTAGTGATAATTGCAAAAAGAGGAAATAGCTTGCTTGGAAGCTTACCAAATGTCCATCCTTGGGGGTTAGATTACAGTCCAGAACAACGTAGGTCTTATTTATCTTGCCTTTGGGAGATGAACTAAATGTCCTTCTGAAATGCCTTTCAACTTCAATTTCTTGAATTTAAGAATCTTGTAAACTACATTTTCATCTCCTCTCATTTTGGTTCAAGTAAGCCTACCCAGTCTATGAAGAGTTAGGAATTTTCCTTATTATCTTACAGAATAGTTAGCATTTAGCATCAATTCAAATAGCAAAGTCTTACAATTCACTCTCCACCTTTGCTCAGCCTTATCCATTACTCTTGAACCAGTTAAATAAATATGGTTTAACCGCAGTCTACTGAATAAATGTTCTCTCTTTATTTCTCTGTATGTATGTCTGTACATATATAATATATATATATATATTTGAAATTATGATTCCATTTATCCCAAGTTTCTGGAATTTATTGATTTTTTTAACAGTGTTTAAATTACATCCACTTTTATGGAGACAAATCTGTTGAAGAATTAAACAGCAAAGTTTGCTCCAATCTATAAACATGACAGGGGGATGATTTCCTCTCATTTGCTAAATATACTGCTCCTTAGTTGGAGACATAAATAAGAATGTTGCCTAAGTAGGTCATATTTGAGCTAGGGCTTTTCAAAAGACATGAAAGCACCCACCGTGAATATACACTTCAAAGCCAGAACCCATTTTTTTGTGCACATTTTGTTCCCGAGAAGTTTTCCATCTGTTCTAATGTCATGGCTTTGCCACAGTGGCTTGTCCTCAGACTCTGTATCTCTGGCAACTCATATGTTTTACTTTTTAATGCGGCAGGTAAAGGAGATAATTGGAAGACCTTCAGAGTCAGTGGGGGGGTGGGGGAAGGGGGTGGGCAGGAGGGAAGGGGGAATCTTTCACTTCTAAATGGAGGCAAAGGACAGACTTCCTCTTCTTCTTGTTGTTAGATAGCTCGTTTGATTGGATGCCAGGAGCTGAAAGGAGGCAGCGTGCATTTTGAAAGGCTTTTCGAGGAGCAAATCTGAAATTAAACGACAGATAATATTTATAGAGGTTAGTGAAGTTCACTTCACCCTGCTCTCTGTAGCAGTGCAGTTCCAAATTCAAGATTCTTGATGGATTTAAACCCTTTTTCATCAGCAATAGTCCAACCTGACCTGCCTGTCACTTTCTAAAACGATGCCTTTCTGACTTCTCCATGTAGCTCTGAAAGGGGAGGAAGCTTCCTCACTAATATGTCACTCAACCCACCCACCTAGACACCCACAGCTTGTGTGAAGCCAGCGCAGGAAAAAAAAGACCACCACACCACACACCCTGGATTGTAGCCACGCTGAAGAAAGCACTTCTTTAAATATCAGTATCAGTGAACATTGGTCCTAGGGGTGAAGCCAGAAATAAAACCTTACTTAACTTGTATCTCAAGCCACCCATCAAACTTACAAAACAAGCTGAGCTGTGCGTTTGCTATTTTATGTGCAATAGCACACAGCATCACTGTGTGTTATATTTACACAAGAATTTTTATTTATTTGTATTGCAGAATGCCCATCACACAGGAACTTGGGAGCACCACTGGGTGCCGTGTGACTCGTGAGTTGCCCTACTCAGTGTCCAGCTAGTCACTCTTCTATAATGGCCTGAGGAACAGAAGGAACATCCAACATCTGGGGTTGGCTCTGCAAGGAACTGGCTGCAGTGCCATTGCTGGTGCAGTAATGTGGAAAGTGGCGTAAAAGTTGGGAATGGTTTTTGTTGGAACCAGACTCTAGCAGGAGCAGTGATTGCAGAGGAGACAGGAGGGGTCCAGACCTAAAGGCCATGTGCATATACCTGAGTAAGTCCACAGCAATGGACTGAAGGGCTGAGCTCAGCTCTGGGGGTCAGCAGGTCCCAGGAGTGTGCCTGGGAGAAGGCTTTCACGTGTATAAAGAGCTCCTCTGGTGTCTTTGGAACAGTGTCCAGGCATGCTGCCCAGGGAACAAAACCTCTTTCTAAAGATCTGAAAAAGCTCTTCTGGGCCAATCTCTGTCTTCCTATCCTGAGGCTGATAACATCCACCATTACCACCACTCTCATTGCAGACAACTCTGAGACAAGCAAATTCATCTACGACATCACCACTTGCATGCATAGCAACTCTTTGGGCAGCACTGGTGTTTTCTGCTCTCTAAAGAGAGGGCAAACTGCCTTTCTTCCTGGATTTGAAAATGCCTCCATGACATAGTCCTAGCAAGCCTGTGAAACACAGTCAAGATTCAGAGCAGGTTCAGAGCAACACATGGCAGTGGGATATATGGAAACATACTGCCATATACAAGGAAAATAATTTTTTTCCCATTACGAAAATATAGAACAGCATAAGAATGTCTTCAAGAGACTTAGCAATGAAGAGCAGAATGAATGTGAGTCATCTGTCCAGCAAAAGCTGTGCCAGATGCAGACATAAAGTAGTTCAGCACCTTAATCCCACTTAGGCAATGCTTGTCCTATGACAGGGAACATTTTCTGCTGGTTCGTGAGGCAGTACATGCACATGCATGCACAAAAACTTCAGTGTAATTTGGGGCTGTTCAGTTTGCTGATCTGCCAGCTATTTATCTTTGAGCATTTTTAATATGTCCCAAAGTTATTTGGAAGTGTGTAAATTTTGCATTTTGGTTCAGAGATTGTTAATGTAGGCACCAACTTCAGAGCTGCCTAAAAATTTGGATTTCAGTTTGAAAGAAATGCTGTTGTTTCTAAATGTGATATATATTAAAGCAAGCAAAGGAAAGAAAGACTGAAGAAATTTCCAGCAGCTCTGCAGGGTCTATACCTGCTCAGTGGAACAGAGAGGACAGTGTAATGCAGCCTTGATAGTAAACCTTTGCTGGCAGTTCCCAAAACTCCTGGCTCCAGGGCAGTTCAGCAGGGAAGGAGACACTGAGTGCTGAACAGGTGTCCCAAATCCCAAGCCTCACCTCCAAAGCCTTGAGTGAGGTTCCCAGACAGTTGAGATGTCTGCTGTGTTTGGGAAAACAGCAACAGTTTGGGAAGGAATAAATTTCTATTTTCTGATCAGAAAATTTCTGATCAGCTTCTCTTTGAAAGGCTTTGGTGTTATTCTGTTTGTGGAATGGGAAAGCTGCAGAATCCCTCCTTTCTGGATTAATCCTGAAATCCTTAGACATCCTGGTCTCAGTCTGAGTATCTGTGCTTTTGGAGGTAGAGCATAACAGGTGGTATGGCTGATGAGAAACACTGGCCAAAGTGCTCTTTGCTCTGCTAGCTCTAGGCTTACAGACAATTCCCCAAGTGATGTTTTCAGCCACTCAGATGGACCTTACCTTACAGAGAAGCCCAAGCTTTGAAGCTCGGGAGGGTTCATACCTTCACCTCACTCTACCTTGTAAAAATGCAGCTTTCTGGATCTTGTGAAAGAGACTCTGAGGTCCTGGAAGATGAAGTCAGACTGTTTTGGTGAAGGTTAAACAGAACTGCTACCTAAAGAGCTGTTAACTATATGAGTGTGGAGGTACTAAATGGGCTTCAGACTGCTTTTGAGAAGGGTGGTAGTAGTGGCAGACATTGTGATGCTGAAATGTGATTTACTCAGCTGCTTCCCATGCTTCCCATGACTTTATTTACCTATTCCTTGTATTGTTCAGGTTGTCTGGATGGGGAAATGTGTGCAGTTGGGAGTAGATAGGACTTTTGAAACACAGACCCAGGGTCATGTGAAAAATACATGTTGCTGTTTCAGTTGCAATCAGTTGTGAAAATGCAAGAGGATGAAAGGGTTTTGCTGGCTTGCTAATGGCTGCATGTGTATTCTTTCTCATGCTATTTCAATGAAAACACCTGGAAATGAACTAAGGATTTGAGGATTAAGGGAAGGAAAATGAGCTGCCAGTGCTGAAGGCAGCCAAGTTGAGCAGCAGACAGCAATATGCTACAGCTTGTGAGGCACTGCTGGGAGATAGGGGAGCAGAGGAGCACAGAGGTCAGTGCTATTAACTCGGTGTAGTGGTATGTGTGAGGGAGAGCAGGGCTTTTTCAAGCTGGGCTATTAATTTTTAACCCTATTTTGCTGAATTTTTTTCATCTTCAGTTTTATAAAGAAGATATGTTTTTGGTGAGGGCTTGCAAGCTGCCCTTAGAGGAACTGAGTAGAATCACATTGCCGGATCCAGCACTGATCTCTCTGAATTCAAGTGCTTGGTCCCTGTGACAGACTCAGGGGAACAGGATCAGCCTCTTGGGGGTCCAAATCTTCCTGGCTTCTTCACTTGGCTGCTCAGCTCACCTGTGAAATGCATGAGCTGTAAGCACCGGAAACATGAAGGCATGAAATAAATTCAAACTTTTAAGATGCCCAGCTCTAAAAGCAGCCAGCAGCAAAGTGTGGCGCAATGGTAATTAACTTCTTGATGGCAGCTCTGGGAGAGAGACACGTTGGGCACTTTGGGAGATTTGGTGTGATGGACTGGAAGCACTGCTGAGGGGGTCACGGGCTGGGGGCAAAACCCCCCCGGGAGCAGGGAGCACAGCAGGGTGCTGGAAAAGAGCAGCCACGAGGGCAGGAAATAAAGAAAAGAGCCCTTTGGTGCCTTCTGTGTTCCTCCTGCCCCTCCAAACGTGGCAGCTGCTCAGAGAGGCCATGAAGTAAGTGTGTTTCTCCTGAGTGCTTGCTGTAAACAGTGCGTAGAGCAGCGCTGATTATGCATCAGCTCGCTGGGCTAACTATAGCATGGTAATTAAAGGGGTGAGAACATTTTGGAGTACTTTCCACCACTTGTTGTCTGTGTAATCCCCCTGTGTTTGGCAATAAATAGAACTTTTAAGTTTAATTAATATACACTTGGCTGGCTATCCATTTAAAAGCATGCTTCGGTGGCCTGAGACATTATCCACTTATGCAGAGTGTTGCTGGAAGAGCTGGTGCAATGCTGGAGAGGGAGTGCAGGGCCAGGGCAAGGGGTGCTGCCGAGCCCTGGAGCAGGGAGGCACAGCTTCGTGTCCCAGGGAATGTAGGTCAGTGGGCAATTCAGAGCATGCTCTGACACAAGCACACAGGCACTGCAAGAGAAGGCAGAGTAAATAAACAGCTTTTCTCCTGAATGTGGGGCAGCTTGGGCTGTTTTTAAAATTTATTTCTGAACGCTGGGTTTCGTAAGCCAGTTCCTCCCAGGCTGAGATGTCAGAGGGTAAAGCAAGTTTTGAGAGAAAAATGGAGTCTAGTATCTCTCTTTTTCCCTCAAACTTCTTTTGTGTAGGGCAGTTCAAACCATTGATTTTCTTTTTTTTTTTAGAGTTTAGCAGAAACAACAGCTACAAAAAAATTGGTTTGGATTAGATCAAATATATATTCCTTCCCTCCTCCTCCCCTCCTGGGATGAAACAAACAAACAAATCATGCCGTTTAGCACCATTGTGTCATTTGCCCCGGAACAAGCCATTTCATTTCATGTGCTTTTTGAAAAGCAGAGGCGAGGAACAGCCAGAGTTTCATAAAACTGCCAGAGGACTTGGACTCCAGTCCCAGCTCCAGTGAGTGCTGAGTTGTTTGTCTGCAAGAGCAGGGTGTCAGCAGGAACTATTTCAGGGCCCCCTTTACTCCAGAATCCACCCCAGGCTGATGTTTGGAGGAATTTTCTGTGGGTGGCAATGACCCTGTGCAGGTGAAGGAATGAGTTCAGCTGCAATAGATGCACAAAGTGAGCCAGGGCAGAGACGTGAGGGTCAGGGTGGATGGAGAAGAGACTTTACTTGGAGAGGAAAGAGAAGGGTTCAGGAATGAAGCAGGTCTATAATGTTGTGGCTTCTGCTTATTTCTTTCAGTCTCTGATACTATTTTTCCACTGCTGTCCTTGCCTCTCCTGGTTCTTTACCCCATGCCTGCTCACCTTCTATTCTCATGTATTTTTTTACCTTCTCAGACTTTCCCTCTGGATCAGGTGCTTAGATCTGGGAAGTCAAGTCAGTATGCCACCATGCAACTGGTAACTTATCCTTCCTAGTGATGAGCTAATGTATGTAGGGTTGTATGTCTTGAAGACCCAGTTTTAGATAACCAGCTTTAATTTTCACAGTTTTTATTTTATATTTATTTTATTTTAATTTTATTTTTATTTTTATGTGTTTGTGTTGATTAAAAGAAATAAAATTAAAGTCCTCTGCAAGAGCAGATTCACTGGCCTGTTCTGCAGGGTGGAGGGCATGAGAAATGTCCTCTCTCCTGACTTCAGGGTAGAATGAAATAAACACTTGTTGGGTACAAGTAATTTATCCTATTTTCTCCATCAGTTCCAGGAAGAGAGGAAGTGTTTCCCCAAGGAAAAGCTCTCTCTGCATTATCAGGAAGGAGCCTGAGGTGGCTGGCTCAGGTGCAGGTGTTGGCTGTGGGTGTCCACCTGTGCCCGGAGGAGCAGCGTGCTCTCTCTGATTGGCCTGGCCAGTGGCAGTAGAATTAGCAACAGAGGGTCCAAAAATAAGCAGATTTAATAAAAAAAGCTTCATGGCATGGTGGTTGGGGCCATGCTGTGCAACTAATTAACTTGCTAACCCTGTGGAAGCACTTCCAAAAATGAACTCCTGTTCTCTGCTCCCGCGTTTCCTGCATAAAGTTTCCTGCACTGCCTCGGCTTCTGTCCCCTTCCCCAGGCAGTCAGCATAGCAATGTCACTTGTGCCTGCTGTGTGTATGGGAGGGACATGTCACATCTTGTGCCTTTCCTGGCCTGCACTGTGATCTTCTGCAATAGCTGAGAACATCAGCTCCCCCTCCCTGAAGTGGGGCAGCTCTTTTGCTGAAAAAAGCCTTCTCCTTTCTTTGGGCTTCCCTGTTACATGCAGTAGTCACTCACCAATAATTGTATATAAGGACAAGGAGATAAGTGATTTTTGAGTTGTGCTTCCTTTTCTTCATGGCAAGTGGAGTGTTATCCATCTGCACAGTTATCAAAGGCATAGATGTTCTTTTCTTTTACATTGTGAGATTTATCAGCAGTGCATGTGAAACATAGCTTCCTTTTTTCTAAGTCTTTCTATTTTCTCCATTCACAGAAATATCCTGATTTTCATACTGAGGCTTGAAATGCCTGGCTCTGGCTATTTGTACCTGCTTTGTAATAGCCCCACTTGAGAGGTGAAAAAGGAGGCTCTAAAGCCCAATTCCAAGATTACGACCTGCACATTATTTTAATTTAAACTTGCCTCCTGTTACAACAGAGAATCAAGGTGTAAGTGTGTAAAGTGCTTTGGGAGCCCTGTGATAAAAGGCCCTATAAAAACATAAATGTAAGCAGATGGCAGTCACAACCTGCCTGGTAGGAGCAACACACAAGCTCACAGAAGAGGGTGTGAACTCAAACCCTTCCTGAAATTATCTTGGACAACAATAAATGTAACCTTTGCCAGGGCCTGGGCATTTGTAATGTAGACCCCATTATTTCTCACCACGTTGCCTCAGCCTGAGACACAAACTAAATCATTGGGTTGCACTTCCAAGCATGTTCAGGCTCTGTGTGCCTGTTCAAATAGAGATCCATGACTGTGGAACAACACCAATGACAAAATCATGGCCATGGCTGTATCTCAACCACTTTGATGTTGATATCCTCAAGAAAAGGCATAAAATAGGAAGTCCTTGGATACTGCATCACCAGTTTGTAGCTAAGCTTAGACTGGGCCATGATGTGCAGAAATGGAAAGGAGTGAAATGTAATGAGCAAGGCATGCAGTGACATGTGTTTGCTTAGGAAAAGGGAGAGCTGATCTTTTTTCTACCCTTGCCTTGCCTGTTCTTCTAAACACCATTTTTTTCTCAAATGATGGATTTTCTCTTTATCTAACTTGTCTTTTTTCCCTGCTGTGAAATGTTTTGGGTCAGATGATGTTTTGCTGGGCTTTAGAAAACTGCTAAGAATTAATTAATCCGTAATTAAACTGATGGGGAAAAGACATACAGAACTGTTAATAGAATTACAGCCTCAAAAGGAACAAAAATAAGACAGTTTCTTTTAATTTCTCTTTTTTACAGTTTGCAATGTGACACATTTCTGACCAAGTTCGAGTTTAGACAAAGTGCATGTGGCAAAAGTTGGAAGTGTTGTAATGCTGCCTACTGTGATTTGTATAAACATTTAGGATCCCCTGGAGAGGAATGTAATCCAGGGTTCCTTGCTTACACAGAAACGCTCAGAACAATATAACATTTGAAAGAGAAGAAACATTTTTAATTGGATTTGTGCTGACTATTTTCGAAATACAAAGAAGACACTTTATCCAGTAAGCTGCAGATTGTTTGCAGTCACAGAGAATCGGCAGGCCTCAAATTAGCTGCAGGACAGCCCTTGCTGTTGTTCTGTGAGCCCAACAAAATGTGAGATTTAAAGGAAAAATACTGATGATAAGAAAAGGCTGTAAAATTCAATCCACATGTATCTCTAAGTTTATGCAAGTTAGGCTGAATGGATCATGTGATTTCCTCATGCATTCCTCAAATTATAAAAAAAAAATTGAAGGGGAGGATTGTCAAGTTTGTCTTTCTTCTGATGAGAATACTTGCTATGGGATGGGGCAGATCCTGGTGTGTGCTCTCCTTTGCTCACTGGGGCTGTGCTGCCAAAGGGTGACCTTGGCTTGCTCCCCAAGACCTGCCACCTCCCTCTGAACCCCTTGTACCATGGTGGATGACCTTCCCTGCTTTTAGCACCCATCCCACTGCTGTTAGCAGGAGAGGGGTTAGCTCAGGCACAGTTCCCAGTTTCATGCTGGGTTGAGTCCCTTTCCTGTTTGTATTGAACATGAAGAGAGGAGAGACCTGTTGTTTCATCAGCAACATCAAAGAGAAGAAAATTGCTCTCCAGTGTATCCAAATTTGCGACATCCCTTGGTTTTTGTAGTAATAGAGAGAGGATATTAGAGGTTTTTAGTAAAGGTAGAAAGCCTGGTTTTATTTCCCTTTTCCTTCCATTGTTGCATTCTTTTTTTCTTTCTTTGCATTGTTGATCAGTGGAGTCCATTGGTAATGTCAACAGGCCTTATTTTGCCAGATGCAGCGTTCCTCTTAACCTCAGCAGCGGTTGAGGAATCGCTAAACTTGAGGTGAGAATAGGCTTCAGAGCAGATAGAGTGCCCTGAGGCATCTAAAAGTTCAGTGCCTCTGTAATTGTTTGTATTTATTATTTCCAAGTATTAAAAGAAATGTTTAGATGTATTCCTATAAAAAGAAAAGATACGAGCTCAGGTTCACCCTACTGATCTTTTGGCACTTCATGGAAAACGTAAAATAAGGAATATTTCCACTCTGGCCTCCTTCTATGTAACTAGTGAAAAGAAATTAATTTCTTCATGGGGAATTTAAAGCTGCACAGGATCTGAAGGCTCCTCTGGAGGGGACTGTTTCTTCATTGACTCAAGTGACTCCACACTTACCATAGGTGTCTCATCCAGGTACTCGTGGTTGGCCTGTAAGTGAAGTTCTGGACAGAACAATTTGTATGTGACAAGATCCCATAACTGCTGTTTAAGGAATGTGCAGACTAGGTTGGTTCCAGTAAGTGTTTAGCAGAGCTGTTAGCACATAGGTCAGGTAGGAATGATTTTTTTGAGGGACTGGAATAAGGAGTCCTCCTAGAGAAGGAGATTTAAGGTGGGGCAAAAAGAAACAAGATGGGAAGGAGGACTGAGAGTGAGGGCTTGGAAGGAGGGACAAGAAAGTTAAGCTGAATGTACCTAAGTAACAGATAAATACTTATGCTCTTACCACCTCTTTGTTAAGGACCTCTAAGAAAAGTTCTTAAGAAAGAAGACAAAAGCCTCTCTTGTCTGTGGATGATGATCTATGGGTGCCAGTTATAGCAAGGAGAAGCTAATACAAGGAGGAATGCAAGGGGGGATAATTCTGCGAGACAGTTTTGGGAGGTGACCCTCATATTTCCCAACATTAGTGATCTACAGGTATAGATGTCGAGGCTGAGCTAGTTGTCCTGAGCTGCCTTTTCAGTAAGAGGAGAGCAACTGCTGCTTTCATGGTGCAGTTCAGCTGAGCTATTTTAGATGTCTGCTTAAAAGTGTGATGAATCCTACTTTGCCTGCTTCCATTGATGAAAATGGAGCTGAGGGATGTTAACTCAGATGCAAAGTCTATGGTTTATAAGTCACTAAGAAATGATCTCTAGACTTGCATTCACCTCCAAACAGAATACAAAACTGCCAAATATTTGTTCTTTCTGGACAAATCTTACTCTCGCACATCCAAGCAGGACTTTTAGGTGGTCAAGGAGACTTACAAGACTGATATATTTAAGAAAAGGCAAAATGAGATATTTTTGGTAAACTGCATTTCCTTATTAGTCATCACTTCCCTTTTTATTCTGAGTAACAGCCCTCTTCAGACGTGTTCGTTTTATTTGGCAGAAGCATAGATAACTCCAGATGTTGCTGATTCTTTTTCCGTTTCTTGCCTTAGGAAACTTTAGTTGCACCTGAGAGAAAATAGAAGCCAACCTGGAAGAAAAAGAAAAGAGAGATACATAATAGCCTTGATAGAGGAAAAGAAAAATCAGATTAATTTTTATGCTCTGGATGATGTCTAATTGTTTCCTTAAAGATGAATTAAAAGCCTTTTTATTCACAAAGAGCTGAGTTCAGGGCCTTGTACTTCTCCTGTTAGAGCTGAAAACATCACTGATAAAGAGCTGGATTTTCTAGCTTCCCTTAAGGGTCTGCTATTGCAATGGAAAACAGAGCACTAAAGATAGCAATTGGCAAGTAAGTAGAAGTGATAATAGGCTTTGATATTAGGGAGCAATATCCTTGGCTTACATAAGTAGGTGCCATCTTCTTATTTCAGCAGACGTCTGCTTTTTGCCCCAGATTGACAAAAAAATTCCCCACACTGAGGCACCTAGATTTTTAGCTATGTAGTGTTGTAATTTTAAATCTGCAAATACAATGTGTAATCCACCATGGCTTTCACACTTTTGAAGTTTGTTGAAGGATATTCTTGATGTTCTAATCTACTAAGGAGAAAGCCTGAGAAAACACTGATTTTTTTTTACCATTCTTTAGGATACGTTTCTTTGCTTACATTTTCTGTTAAATCAACAGAGGTTGATGAGGTTAATGACATACAGACCTTTACCCTCCAGAAGAGCAGTTCATCTCTAGTTCACACTGCTAGATACTGAAAGTCATTCCACCTAAAATAAGATAAAATAAAATTAAATTTAAAAAAAGGAAAGAAAAAAAGAGAAAAAAGAATTCATCCAGTTAATGACAAGTAAGAATTCACAAGCCTGAGACCCATGAGATAGAGCTTTCCATGTCACTAAGCAGAGTGAGCAGGCCGGGAGTCTAAATAATGTGCCAGTGTTCCTCTGTACAGCCCCTGGAAAGCTCAGCAGACTTTTCTGTCCAGGGCTGGAAGACACCAAGATTTCCAGGCTATTATCTTCCACTGGGATAACATTCAGTCACAGATAACTTGCTCCTTCTGGTGAAAATACTTCCATATAAATAAGGGAAAGGGTGGTGTTCTTTGGAAAGCAGTCTGGTATCGCTTCTGACAGATAACAGCGATTGTGATGAGGAGTAAACACCTCAGCCACTGGGTGATGCAGAGCACGCTGATGCACCCTGGAAGCAGCACCACGGAACCGCAGCTGAAGGCTGAATCACTGCTGTATCTAATTAGGCACATCAGTTAAGATATGCGAGCCTCCAACTGTCTGAGAAGGGCTGAGATTGCTAATACCAATCTGTTACTGTCCTCACGGCTCAGAAGAGGTGATGGTTGATAAGATTAAATAAGTAGCATTTTGTGTTAGAGTGGTCAGTAGCTTTGGTCTGGTTGCTTGTTGGGGGAAGGAGGGGCAGGCAGTTGTAGTAGTGTTGCATCATTTTCTGATTTGGCCCTCTGACTAATGTCAAGGTAAAGAAGTAAATCACTCGCATTTAATGTGTTGGTGAATAACAGCAGCCCCTTGATTTTCTAATTCAGTGTCATTTGAATTGTATATGCTATTGAATCAGACAAAATATGTATTTATGCATTAGGTTTCTTCAAAATTCCTAGTATGTTTTTTAACAAGATGCAGGAAAAATAAACTGAAATGCCGATCTTTTTATTCCTGGATTGTTTGTGACAAAGCATCAGTGATGTCCTGTGCCGAACATGATTCACGTACGGCGCAGACAGCGGATACTGAGTTTGAAAGGGGGCTAATCAACAATCTTTGGAATAAAGAAGTGTCTTAACTCGAAAATGTTGATGCATGAATGAACGTAATTCTTTGGGCACTGAGTTACTCTTTAGGGGACACATCTACTGTAGCAACAGCACTGAATCAGTTTGGTGCCATTCACAAGCAAATTAAGTTGTAAAATCTCACCGTATGTGTATGTGTTGTGTGTGTGTGTGTCTAAATATCTCTAGAGAAATTATTTATTTATTTTCTACTTTGCTCAAATTTTTCCTCTTCCAGTGCACTCATTTCATTCTTGGAGTCACTCTATTGATGTTAACAGTGGGGTATCAAGGAGGTATTTTGCTCTTCTACATTTTTAGGATAAAAGTTTCTGGGACAAGGCCACACACAGCTGCAGGCGAGCTGTCTGATCCTGGCAGGGGACTGATGTGGGGGTGGAGGAAGGTCTGCTTCTCTGGCCTTGGGGGACAGAACAAATCCAAGCTGGGTAGTGTGTGATAGAGAAAGGCAGCAATGCAGAAATGCTAAGGAAGGTGGATGTCCTGGCTCCTAGATTTTTAGGGACAATTTGGTGAAAGATTGTTGGAGGGTTCCAGGGAAAGTGTGCCTTGTGTAAGAGCCTGGCAAAGAGCAGGTGTGAAAAAGGAATAGTGCAGGGAATGTCAGAGTGCTGTGGCAGCTCATCTCATCGATGGCCAGTTGGACAGGGAGCCTTTGTGCTCTGCCTTTCAGGCATACAGTAGTTGGAGATGAGATAAAGAAACTCTGAAGAAAGAGGATGAACAGATTACTCTTGCTGGAAAGATGACACTGTCGGTCTCTAACCTAGGCAGTGTTGAGTATCGCATACAGCCTCTGAGTTGTCTGAATGAACATGAAAATGCAGGGTCCTCTTGAAAGTTAGGGCGCAGCTCTATGTTATGGGTCCTTCCTCAATGGATCCAATATACCCTCTCCCACCCTGCTTTTCTCCCACACAAGGATTTGCTGTCTCCACTGCTGTGTCTGTTCTACTGCTTATGTGTCCAGGACTGGTGAAAATGAGATGACTAAGGAAAAAAAGATTATGACAGGAAGAAAATAGAAAAACAGGTGAATAATATGAAAAAAGTGCTTCTTTAGAACCAGATCATTTTATATCTCTGAGTTAGCTGAGTTGGTGCAAAGGAGAGGGATAACCAACCCTTCCTGGGGATTGGAAGGCAAAGAGATGAGTAGGGGTGGGGCTGAAATTTTTTAGCCAACACTGCTCCCAAAGGATTGGAAACACCATTTTTAATAGGAATGGGATTCATCTAATGTTTCTAAAAAACCAGGTGTGTTTTTTATCTGGTCATATCTGGAGAGCAAGAGCTCTACCCAGTCCACTAAATCAGCTCCCTACAGCTGAGCTGCTTTTTCTGTCCTCCATGAGGGAGTCCAGGTGCCCAGCTGATCCCAGTACCTCAGTCTTAGAGCACTCAAATGATCTCAAATGAGTGCTACCCATATCCTATAAATAGTTCATATATTGTCCAAGTTTACAATTAAATCCATTAACTAGCTTGATTATAAACAGATTCTGTAAGCACCTAAGATTGGACCTATTTTAATGACGGAAAAACCTCTTGTCTGTAGGTTACATTGTTAAAGAAGTACGATCATCTTCCACTTAGTGTCATTATTTGCCAAATATAATTTCTTGCCAGCAGTGAAAAATCATGTTTTGCTGGAGGAAATTCCTTAAACACTTGCCATCTCTCAACATTGCTTCCCTCCTCTATTGTTTCTAGAAGGAATGAAACTCCAGAGTGCTTTAAGCAAAAGAAAGACCTCTGCTTTTCTTTGTCATCTGAATGTGACTTAACCTCTTCTCTAAGGACAGCTGGCCTTTGCTCTCCAGTGGGGGATACAATGAAGACATGATACTGGAAAGCTGGAGCACCTTGCTCAAAGAGTCATTTTATCTAATATGGTGCCATAGCTGCTACAGTGACTCTGTAATCATTTTATGTTTACTGGCTATAATAACCATATGAAATGAATGTGCTGCATGGTATACTGCATACAGTAAACCCAAGGCAGAACTGAGGTTATTTAGGTACCTATTTGAATATAATTAGAAACTATTTCTTTAGTTTAGAGTACTTGGTTTGGAGATAATTAAATAACCCTGTAAAAGACACTGTAAAAGATAAATATGTATTTAGTCACCCAGCTATTTTGCTAGAGTTTTGGTCTGGCAATTGTTACAGCACTGCATAACTATAACTCAGCAATATGGTATGTAATACATTATTATTACCTGGCCATTGATCAGATGAACTGCTGCTTCTGG
This sequence comes from Zonotrichia albicollis, assembly GCF_047830755.1. Classification (NCBI taxonomy): domain Eukaryota; kingdom Metazoa; phylum Chordata; class Aves; order Passeriformes; family Passerellidae; genus Zonotrichia; species Zonotrichia albicollis. The sequence continues at coordinate 65,230,155 of NC_133821.1, forward strand.
CTGCTTCTCCAAGCCAGATGAAGCTGTTCCTGTGTCCCAAGCTAGATCAGTGCACTAAGTACCTAGCTGACCAGAAGAAGTGGGTTTTATTTATCATAATTGTAATAACATTGTCTGTTCTTAACTAAGGGATTCTACTTTTGTTTATATCCTGTTTATAAACTAGATTAATTCCATTGCCATTTTCTTACCTGGAACAACTACAGATGACTTTATTGAACCCTTAGTTGTTGCCTAACACTTTTAATAACCCACCTGAATAGTTTGTGATCTCCCACAGGCAGGGAACAGAGGTATGTTTTAAAAATGAGTCTGTACACTTTGCGTGCCACTATGTGAGACATTTTGGAAGGATTTGGTGCTTATAAAGTGCAGATCATCTGCCTTTTGATGAGCAGGCCTGTCAAAGTGTCCCAGAATAAATGTCTAAATCTTTTAGACATTTATTATTCTTTATCTTAGAAAAGATAAACCAATCTGTCTGGGATTACTGACTATTAATTAATTTCTGCAATTCTTTTTTTTTTCCTTGCACTGTGCAGAATAAAAGAGAGAAGCTAACTCATCTCTGCGTGCCTTTTTCGTAGTTTGGAACTTCTGGGTTTTGTTCCTTTTCCACCCTGTCATCACTGTAAGCTGTAGTTTGCAGGTTTCCCCCCTTATTCTTTCCCATTAGTCGCTCTATTAAATATGTTAATTGTAGTGTCCCAGATTACTGGGAGCTCCTTAAATCAAAGCCATGAGTCTTGGTAGCAAGGCGCTTAGCTATGGGCTTTGCTGATGATAACTGCATCATATGAGTATTCATACAGAACTGATTGAGCCCCTGAGGCCAGATGCTAGAGCTGTTTTGTGCTGCTCTGGCACCGTCATGCAAACTTCAACTGAATTTGTAGGTCTGCTTGAAGCCTATTTCCAAGCGAGGAAGTCCTGCCATACTGGCTTTGATGCTGCTGCATCTCTTGTGAAACACAGCCCTCACTGCAAGGAGGGAAATGAGGTGGAAAGATGTAGCCCAAATGGTCTGGCCAGGAGGGCCAATCCCATTCGTTGCATATGAGCTGAGAGGAGTTGGATGGTTTTTGTGGTCAATTTTGTTTTTACAGTTCAAGACTTGGAGAGGCCTAAAAGAGTAACAATAATAAGTAACAATTAAGAAATTTATTATTTTTATTATTACTACTATTACTGCTGCCACACAGTCAAAATTGACAGTGCTTGGTACTGTACAAACATATTGTGTCTGAAAAAGCTTGCACTGGCAGCTTTAAAATTTCCCTTGCTGTGCATCTCTGATCCTGCTTTTGGCTTTTCCCAAGGTATATTTGTTGAGATGGGCTGGTACATGCTACGTCTTAAAGCAGCTACAAAGGAGCTTTATTTGTACTGCCTGTCATTTCAAGCTGGAGGAATTCAGTATCTATCTCACTGCCTTTGCCATATGCAGTTGGGTTTTCTCCTTCCCCTCTGTAATTCTTCTGGGGACACTGCATAATAAAAGTCTCAACTTAATCAAGAAAAATTCAACATGTGGCACGGCAAGAGAGAGCATCGGGATTTAAAAGCGTAAAGCAAACAAACAAGCAGGCCCTTGTGATGTCAGACTAATAACATACTTGCTGCTGTGCTCTCTGGCTTGCTGGTGTGTGTACTGTTTCCCTGTACAACATTGTTCTGGGCTTTGTTTCCTTCGGCTGCTCAGCCCGAGAGGGTTCCCTGCTGCCAGGGGGCTGCTGGGACATCAGCAGGTGTCTGAATAATTGGAATAAAAATTCTTTTAGAAAGAAGCAGCTCATGGAAAAGAAAACCCTGTCCTTAGATTAAAAAAGTAAAAAATAAAATAAGAAAAAGATCTTCATTTTCTGGGGCAATTAGCAGTTTCAATTCTTCCTTTCTCTTAGTTAGAGATAAAATTAAGTCACACACATGAAGGAGCAATTGTTCCAGATTGGAGCAGACTCAGCATAGCATGTGATGAGGGCAGCCGTGTCCTGTGAGCCTGTGAGAAGTGGAGGCTGTTTGTGGCATAGAGTCCAGTGCTTGACTCCTGGGTCAACGCCACAGAACAAGGCTGTGCTTTGTCGCTTGTGGCAGCGCTGCCACGTGAAAAGCCAAGGAAGGATGAGCCGCCATTCCACACACAGTCACAGTGGTTTTTAAACCCCCATTTCCCACACCCTGTTTGAGAGCAAAGACTGACTGCTGCAGCAGAAGCTGGCTGCCTAGGCACAGATGGATGTGGGTGTCTTTTGCTGCTCGGGCACCCAGTAGCATCTAGCAGTCCAAAAGGACATCGATGTTGTGGGCCATCCAAGCCACGGGGCCAGCTGGGGGGGCTCCCTCCCCACAGAGGCAGAGAGCATCTCTGACACCCCCTGCCCTCAGCCCAGCTGCCTCCCCTTGGGGCTCTGCTGTGCTTGCCTTCGCTGCTGGCTGCTCCTGGCCAAGCAGAGGGAGGGGGGCTCCTTGCATTTGGTAGGTAAAGGGTGTGGAGCTGGATGCGGTGTGGTGGATGTCTGTGCTCCAAGTTGTCTTAGCTGCTCCCTTGAAGGCTTTGGGAAGGGTGAGAGAAGAGGGCTGAGCTTACAAGTGTGGATGTGGGCTGGAGCAGCTGAGAAGTAGCTGCCTGTAGGGACTTTTGATGTCAGTCCTAGGGAAAAGACCTGGGCCATTTTAAGGCATCCCTATGCATTAGGTGTCAGGTTAGGCAGGAACATGCAGCTGTTGGGGGTGGAAGAGAGACTCTGAGAGTCCTGAATAGTGTGTAAAATACCAGAAATCCCACCCACATAACAAGAGAGGTAGTAGGATGAGCAGTGGTTAGAAGAAAATCCCTGCGGAAGGATATTGAGAGGGCTGGGTCCTTGCATTTGCAATGGGATGGGGAGAAAAGGGCTTAGTGGCTGTGTGTGTAAGAGCCCCATAGCTTCTCTGATAATTTTGGCATTCAACATGTTTATGAATAATGAAATAAACTGGTGTGACATGAGGGAATAAGCTGTAAAGTGTCACAAAGCACCAGAAACAAAATCCATCCAAAATGCTTCTTTTCTTCTTGAGGAAAACCTAAAACAACTTTTCTGATTACCTGACAGTCCATTTAATCCCCAGGAAACATTCCTTTGTTACAGTTTCAAGGAGAATTACTTGAAATAATCCTTTGTACAATGCACTTCATTCTATTTTAGTCTAAAATCATGTCCCTTTTCTTTTTTGATTTTTTTTAAGGAAAAAAGGAAAAAGACCCCTAATCAATGCCTATGGAAGAGCTGAGGGCAAATCTGAGGCTTTCTGGTACAAGGATTGCCTTTGTGAGGAGATGTGTGCTAAAGACTGCAAGGGCTGAACAAGAAATGATAATAAAAAGAAATTAAGAGAAAAAAATCCCTGAAGCTCAAATCATTGCAATTGCACAGTGCAGATTTGGCCATCACTGAGATGAGGAATGGTCCCTGATGGGTCTGCGTCACACGTGGGTGCCTTCAGCAGGGCTTTGTGCTGCCAGTGACCCAAATTCAGGAGGAGACCTGGGGTCTCCAGCACAGAGATCTTCAAGGCTTTTGAGTGACACATGGTCAAGGAGGAGAACTGGGCTTGTCTGGGGCTGCTGCCATCTGCCTGCCCTGCAGCAAAGGTCACTTTCCAGGAAAGAGCCAGCCCGCCTCTTGGAAAAGATGAGTGGTGTGGTGAAGGGAGGAAAGTAAAAGGCAAAAAAATATAAATAACACATATTTTGTTCCTCACTTTCTGGATGTCATTAGTTAGTATAATCTGGAGGATGTGGGGAGCTGTGAGTTTGACATTTGAATGCTCTCAGCTTGTCTTCTCTTTCCTATTGACTCCTGAGATTATTTTCTCTTCTGTTATACATAAATCTTATTTACCTTACAGAAATGTGTAAAAATTTACTCTATCCCTGTTCCCAGACACCTAAGGACATTTCACATGTGTAATCTGAAGGATGCTTCCCAGTGGGATGTCTTAGTTTATGCCAGGGTATTTGTTTAAGTGAGGGCAGGTAGGTCAGAGCCTTCCTCCAGAGCAGGTTTGGAAGGTGATGGCATTTTCCCCTTTACCAGGTCTCTTCCTTGGACGATCATGCTGTTGGACATGGAGAGAAACTGTGTCTTACTGTCTGTGGTCAAGGTCTGTTTTTCCTCACATCATCTGTGACTCTGCTCTTGACTGAGCCATGAAACTCACTGCCGCAAGCTAGCATGGAGGCCAAGGGGTTAGGAATATTTCAGGAATAGCAAGGCATGTTTCCTGGAAGTGAGCTTCCTGAATGACATTGGATGGGCAAAAAAAAAAAAATTTACCTATCTGCCCCAAACTCATGAACACCTTCAGCCTCCAAGGAAGGGAATCAGGAGCTTGAGGTTTGTCTGAAGTGGTTTTGCAGTAATTTCCAGTGGTGTTTCTCCTACCAGGGTCAGCAGCACTAGGTCCTAGGCACATCTAGGAAAAGATATTGAAGTACATGTAAAAGGTTGGGGAAGGCTGCCGAAAAATATTCACTCTGCTGTGGTTCAGCACTGATTGCACTGGAGGGAAGAATTAATAAGTGCTGCCTAGGCCACAGGTTATTCCCTTTATTTTCATTCTCATTTTTTTTCACCTTTGCTTTCAGAAAATTCATTGCTTTTTTTTTTTTCCTCTAGAGAAAGAAACTCCCTTTGATCTATAAATAGCTCCACAAGTCAAAGCAATGGGGTAACCTTAAAAATACATTATGGCTATGCCAGTAGTGACTCTGTTGCTAAGGTTCTATTGAGGTTTGAACTTAAAGGAGAACTAATGTTCCTTTTTTCACCCTCCACTGTGTGGATACAGTGGTTGGACTTGGCACAGGAAGACTTCAGAGGATGACTGCCTTTGCTGTGTATTTACTGGAGGGAAATCTGGAACCTGAGGTCTCACCCTTCCTCTGGGATCTGCGTGCGTACTGGTGCGTCTGTGTTGGGTACTGTGAGCTCGCTTTTGACCATGCAGAGTGGTCTGTATGAGAGATTCCCCAGAATGACAATTTTTTTCTCTTGAGGAACCACTTGGCCATGTTGTTTGCCTCCCCCTCCACCCCCAGCATTCCTCTTTGCTGGCTGTGCCAGCTGGGAGCAGGTCCCAGTGGAGCAGAGAGGGAAGGTGGCAATGGTCTGGGGCATGCCAGGGGGATGGTGGGGCCTGCAGGGTGGTGTGTGGGACTTGGGACAGCCCTCTGGAGTGTAGCATTCAAAGAAGTAGGGATGGAAAAGGAGACAGTAGGAGCCTTTGTGTGGGGTTGGTGCCTTCCCTTCTGATAAAGGGAGATAGAGGGGGCACAGAGATGGGATGATGTGGGAGGATGCAGGACTCTGAAAAAATCCAGAGTGATCTTGTGAGCTGCAAATTTTCTGAAACACCTTCTTTGAAAAAAAAAAGAGGAAAAAAAAAAGGAAAGAGAGCTCTTGAGAGAGGGAACAGCAAACACAATGTTATTCTTTAAACAAATACCTTTAGAAATAATATCCTATTTGGTTCAAACAGAGCAGGAAAAGAACAACTGAAGATGCAGTTAATGTGGAATGCACTAAATGCTCATGTGAAGTTGCCAACACATTATCCTTGTATCTTTAACCAGGGAGGACTTCACTTGCAGAAATGGCTCTTGACAAAGTTAAGTGGACCTATATATTGTTTGGGAAATTGCCCTTATTTTGTGTGCTTCTTGTTCCCGTAATGGAACCCATGAGCAGAGGATAATTGCAGCAGTCTCATCTGTCAAATAATATTAGAAGTCAACAGCTATAATCTCAGCCACTTGCTTTACACAGCTTTTCTCTGTATTTTCTGTTCAAATTGTCAGTTGTTACATGTAAGTGTCCCCATTCCCTGTGGCTGATAAAAGTAAAAAGATTTAAGTAAATCAGGAGGAGTGCGGAGACAGGGCTTGGGCAATGGCTCTCAGTGCTAGCACAGTAAATCATATGACAACAGCACAGTGGATATGAAAAATTACAGCCTGAGTGTAGTGTTACTTGTTACTATTATTGGCAGAGCAGCGTGGCACTGAATGGTTTGGCTTTGCAGGGATTTGGGGAAACTACTGATTGGTTTTAGCTTGTGTGGGTTTGTGCTTTATGAGCTTGGCTTTTAGTTTCAGGAGATGAATGGGTCCCTAAAAACAGAACTCAGCTGAAACCATCTTCTCATCTGTGGGTCAAATCAAAAGCATTGTAAAATTAATTTGTTGGGATAGTCATTCATCTGTAACACTGCAACGCAGGGCACAGTTTCCCCAAAGCTCCTGTATCATCACCTCATCATCCTTATTCTCCTTTTTTCCCCCTCAGTGTTAGGGACAGAAATGTAGTTATGGTTACATTGATACAGACTCCCCACACCACCACCTCCTGGTGAGGCTCTACATTTGCTCCGGCTTTGCAGAAAGGAGGAGGAGCCCATCTCCCTCTCTGTGTCTCTGCTGCTCCCAAAAGGGCACAATCACTGTTGTGGTTTTGTGAGCATTTTATGGCTCTGTGAGGAGCTGGATTGAGACTGCCAATGTATTTTTTATTGCCATTGAATAATTATCAATTGGTCGAAGCCGTATAGTGAATGCATGAACTCAAATTCATGCTCCTGGCTGGAGGGAAGTGACTGTTTGTCATTACCAGCCCTCTGTGCAGCAGACTGGGCGATTGTTTCCACAAATAGCTCAAGCCACGTTTGGCACCCTCTCTTGCGTGCTGGCGGCAGCTCTTCCTGGTTTCACTTAGTGGCACAGGTTATATGCACTGGAATACCGTGAGAAATGTTTTCAGAGGGAGTTTGAGGACTATTGGGCTAGAGATGTTTAACTCCAGCCTCCATGTAGAAATGTGTTCCACCCTCAGATAGCCTTGTGTGAGTTTACTTTACTGCATGTCAGACTATGAGCTTCCAAAATGAGCAGAGCCATTGCACTCTGAGTTCACACCTTCCCATGTGTCACAATAGCTTCCTGGGCTGACAAGCCCTCAGTGGTCAGAGCTTTCTCTTTTGTTGCTTTCATATTGATCGCATCCTGAGGCTATCAGAAATCCTTGATATAAAACCATATGATAAGTGCAATGTAAAGCTCTGGATGAGAAGCTGAGGTGTATTGTTGCTTGTGCTGTGTGATTGAGTCGTTGCTCAGGTGCTCTGATAATGTCAGCTGCCTCTTTCTGCTGAATTTTACCCCTCAGAGCTAGCGATAGGGTGATCCCATCCATCAGACCATCTTCCTCCAGTTCTTATTCCAGAAGGTCTGTAGCAAGCTTTTGGCTTTCTTCAGTGGAATATTTGTATGTACGTGGCAGTACAGGTCATGATTAATGAGCTCTGCAGTCTGAGTGTTTTTTTTGATGTCAGAATAATAAAATATCTGGCTCGTCAGATTGCTTGCCCTGATTGTTCAGCTAAATGCATTTAGCACCAGAGGTAGAACCAGCATATACGTATATGAATACCATTCTGGCAATTATTGTCAGAAGTGACAGCTGATTGCAGGTATTAGAATGATGCAACTTGTTCAAACTTAATGTTATCTATTATGAACTCTACTTCATGATGATAATAGCTGGAAGGCATTGATTTTGTTTTCTGTTACTTATCTCAAGCCCATACATTTTGCTTGCATTATTGACTTTTCTGATCATTTCATGCATCATCTCTTCAGAAGATGTGTAAATCAATGTTGACTGTGCAACGTATGTTGTTTATTAAGCTGCCGCGTAGGGTTTACACCTTGAAGAAAATCATCAAACGCATGTCTTGAATAATTGTTGAGCAGGCCTGGCAAGAGAGGGCAGCCTTGGAGCATGCTGGCTCTGGCGTGGAAGAGTTCAGTTAATTATTTATCTGGGCCACAGTATTTGCATGCCTATATGAATTTTTTATGAAGTTAATTAGCTTTTCAAGATGTTGAATCGGTTCAGCTCTGCAATGATTGCAGCCCGACACACTGGGCGAGTGGCTTGGAGAGAGACGCCTGAGTCACAGGCAGGAAAACAGGCAGTGGGGAATGCAGATGGGTGGGGGTGCCTTTGAGCAACTTCAACAGGTGGCCCTCAGCACCATGAAACCTATTGTGTTTGCAGTCAGCAGTTTGAACACGTAATACGGGAAGGGGCTCCAATTGCACCTCTTTCTCAGGCAACAGATTTACACATTTAGGTTGAACTAAAACTCCACCCACATGAAACCCGAGAGGGTGGAAAGAAGAGGAACTGGGGAAATTAAAACTCATCCCATGAGATGGCCCAGGCTGCACAGCTGCTGCACAGGCTATTCACTCAGAGCTGCTCATCCAGACCATGGATGGAAAAAAACAGTCATCGCCTCTCAGCACCAGCTGGGGCACGGCAAAGTCCTACAAACAGGCTGTGTGTGTCAGGGCTCGAGGCTGGGAATTCAGCCCTACTGTTGCACTGGGAAGTAGATCCCAGTCAAACGTCAGGAGACAAACCCAGGGCCAGGAACCAGCAGGGACCGAGACTGCAGGGACTGGTGCTGTCGTACAGCGTTTGATGGCAATCTCACTTGCTGCTCAAAGCAGGGCAGGGAGGAGTGCTGGGAACTGAGACCTGCCCTGGGTTTGTTAGGGTTGCAGGTCTTTTGCTGCTTTTGTTGGGGCCAGAGGCTGAACCAGGGTAGAGTGTAATCCTTATGCTGCAGGTCTTCTTGTCTGCCACCATCATCAGGCTTTGTGCCAGCCTTTAAGCAGGAATACACGCACCCAAAGCAGCCTTTTCCTCCATGCACCTTGAAAACAGAGCCTGGCTGATAAGGAGTTTCCTATGAAGTACCTCCTCCAAGAGGTAAGCTCCTTCTCAAAGATATTGCTCACTGTTGTCCACTCTTCGCATTGCTGAGTGTTTGGTGTGGAATGTACAAAATTTAGAAATCTTTGCATTCTTTTCCTAGGGGTATCTTTGCACTGAAGCATGGCAGTCTCATCCTCAGCAATGAAATGCACACTGTGTAAAAAAATAATAATCGCAGAATGCAAGAATGTTCGTTTATATTGTAAACGAACAGTTGCTATATAAAAGATGTACCCATATCTGATCTTTTCACACATATGGTCATTTTTTCAGAGAATAAATATTTAGCATTTAGAAAGAGCCTCAGCTTTGAATATCATCTCAAATCCAGCTAAAGCGAAAAGAATGTCAAATAGGCCATATAAATTCCATTGAACTAATGTTTTCATAATCCATATTGAAAAAATCTGTGAATAGAACATTTTTTTAAAGTGGCTGAGGGTTAGTTACTGAGCTCATTTGGAGAAATGAAATTTTCGCAGGTCTAGAAATGACAAAAATAATTGATATCCATGAAGATTAAATGAGATTTGGAGCCAAGTATTGTTCATATTTAAAAGTTAAATAATAATTTGGCCTCTACATCATTAACAGTAAGTTTCAGCTCCATCTGACTTTATTGTTGGCTATGTAGCTCATTCTCTATTGAACAAAATGGGAAAGAAGAGCCTCATAGGAAACTGGGGCTATCCACTAGAAGGAGATGGACAGAAGAAGGAGAGAGACTGTGTTGTTTGGGATGTGTTTGTGAGCATAGTTGCTTTCTGAAATCCTTGTGGAAGTGAGGAACAACCAAATCAGGGTACTGTGGTCCATCGAAGCTACACAACCCCTTCTGCATGCTTGCATTCATTGCTTTATCCGTGCTTTTGAAAATACATTTGTGTTCTTTGTGTATTTAACTCTGAGCAGCATTGTTCCTCATTTTCCCCTTTGAATGAACTCCTTAGAAATCCTAATGAAAACCGAACAAAAGCCCCCACCAGGTGACTCAGGGAGTAGCTTTGTTCCTGCCACCTGATGAGAGCCTCTGTGCAGTATCTGCTTCTAACACATAGTTTCCTGTCTCTCTTACTTCCCCATCCAGAAATGAAGTTTTATTTATCCAGAGAGGTTCTTAGATAGAGAAAAGTACTTGATAGGAACTTTCCCTTACTGATCATTCTTTCTTATATTGCAGGCTTAAAGCATGTTGGAATCCCTGCTTAGCATAACATCCTGCTCAAAATGCTTGCTGGACTGTGTATAATGTCACCTTCTCTCCCCTGCAGAGTTTCCAGGGAATCAGTGGATAGTGATGGGAATGTTTGATCCTTTCACTGTAATTTCTCTCTGTAGGTGCTTGGAATCCTTGCTGAAGGACTCAGGAAAAATCAGGCAAATGGTCCATAATTTTACTCTTAAAAGGAAAAAGGATGACAAATTACTACTAGTCAAGTAAATGAGAGACTTCCTTAACCATGCTAATTGTGTTCATTTAAAGCTCTTTTGGTGAAACTCTAGCCAGCAGTCAGTGAGAATTGCCACTGAAAGCAGTAAAACCAGGATTTAACAAAAATGTTGTCTTCATTTCCCTATCGTTCATAGTCTTTATGTCATATCTGCCAGGTCTGTGTGGATGTTTCAGATATCCAAGGCTTTGAGCAGCATAGAAATCCTAGTGAGTGTCTGTATCTCTCTTCTGTCATCAACAATGTAGAAATCTCTAAGCAAAAGAAATTATTGATTGTATCTGGTTACTAGAGACAAAGGATCATGTCCTTAATATCCTTAAAATAAGTAGGACATGAGTTGAACTAGGTTGTTTTTTTTTGTTTTTTTTTTTTTTTTTTTCTGCAAGTTCATCTATTCATATTCTCTCAGTTAAATAGATATATTTTAAGAAATGGTATCCTGGTTACAAACCTCTATCTCCCAAAAGGTAGAAGACCTCAAACTTTCTTCCACCTTCTCTATTTCTTCCTCAAATGCAATCCCAAGTGGGAAGGAGAACACTCAGCTTACTAGCTCTCCTAACTGCATGATATTTTTTGCCAACAGATACAACTTAAAGCAATAGGGCTTTCATTCTTCATTAGTTCTAAGGTGAAAGGTTTAGTATTCCTCTCACCAAGGAAGTGTAGGCTGGAGGATGGTGCACCTGGGTCTTAAGGCACACAGGCAGGCAGTTGTATGGAGGATTTAGGCTGGGACGTAAATACACTTTTTACAGTCTTGAGTTCAAAGTGGCCTGAGATGCTCTGGGTACTTGAGCCCTCCATAGAGGGCAGCCACAGCCTCACCTATAAGAGATCTCTGTCCTTCTGGACTCCCTGCTGGAGTCCTCATACTGCATGTCATCCCAGATGGCACCAACTACCTATCCCTGGTTAACTCAGTTGAGCCCACACCATGCCTGTAGCACCATGCATGTAAACACTGGACTATAGACCTAATCTTGAGGTCTCAGATAAAAAGCAACAAAGGAAAGACATCCAGGTTTCTGTGTGGTTGCAGATATCACAGTCTTTCCCCCTGCCCCCACCCACACTCATGGTCTCTGACCTGGGTTTCCTGTCATTTTCATTCCTCCCTGGTTTTCCAGGCAGTTTGTGAGCACAGTACTCAGGTGGTGTGAATTAGATTAGCTCCAATATTTTAAGCCATCATTTAATTTGCAGATGAATATTTAATTGGCTACTGAATACTCAGGTAGACATGGGAAGCTCTGAATGAGTGGTACATGGGGCTCGCTCCATGAAGGCAGAGACTGGGATGACACACTGGGACCAGCCTGACCTGTGAGCCGAGCTATCAGGTTATTTGGCAGTATTCACTTATTTATATACATATTTATGTTTATTTGCATTTTAGAACCCATTTAGTTATTGGGAAGGGAACTTGATTATGCTTTGCATTTTACTAACTTGTATGAAGTCTGCTCTGAAAACTACCAAAATCCTGAGATAACCATATAATATCCATGTCCCGATTGGGCTGGGTAGTTGTGAATCACCATGTTTCCATTTTGACATGGCAGCAAATCTGGTCTGAGAGACAAAGTCACATTATACACATTATACACAAATCATTGCAAAGTAATAGAGATTTTAATATCACTTCTGGATCTGGATGCGTATTTGCTACTTATCAGAAAACAGCAGGTATTTGATATTTGACAGGTCAGAAAAATGTGTGACAATCCACAAGGAAAATAATTTCCCTTGATTATGTCTCTTCTGGCTGCTGAGTCTGAGAGTTTATTCTGTTTATCTATATTCAGGTACAAATTTGATGCATTTTATATTTTCACTTTTTTTTTTTGCTGCTGTGTAATCTATATTGGTATTGCATAAAGTTGCGCTGGCTCATTTATTTTTTAGATGACCTGTCATAAATAGGTTATACTTTTATACTTTTACATAAGCTGCAAAACATTTTGAGCCTCCATGCATGTTTAGTGACAAACATGCAGAAGTGACTGACATTATGGCAATGTGAAGGACATTGGATGAGCAGGCACATCAGAGCAATCTCCCCTGCTCCAGAGGGGAAAACTTCCTGGACTCCTCCTGCCCTGAGAGAAGGTAGACCAAGCCAAACAGACAGTATTGAGAACAGAAGAGAAATAAGCCAGGCAAAGCAGAGCAGCAACACAAGAGAGGATTTTGTTTCCTAGTGTTTACTTTTAACTGGAACTAAACCTATTTTGACTTCCTGTCAAAATATCTACCCATATGCAGCTGGATCTTTTAAGGGGAAATGTTGCTGACATTTCTACAGGGCGATCACATCCATTTGAAGTGGAAGTAGCCAGGACACTGCATTGTTGTTTTACCAGGCAATGTGTATTGGTCATGGTGGGAGGAATTATGTTCCAGTTCCCTTGCCATCTGCCCAGCACAGCTTTCTGCAATGCAGCTTGACACAGGGATGTTTATTCCACAGGATGCAATACATATGAACTCTTCTGGTGCACAAATGCAATCATTTCAGATTCTTTTAACTTCTTTTTTAACTGGGACTTAGCTTCCAGTCCCATAAGTGCTTCAGTGTGTGCATGGGTCTACTCATATAAATTGCATTACTGCAAAAGCAAGTGACATTTTTCTGACTCTAAGTGGATACTTGTTTGGAGGAGCAAGGTTTCTCAAACTATTATTTTGTTAAAAAAATAAAATCTAGAGATTTTAAAATATTAATTACTGTGTGATTTTTTTTGTTCAATCATGTAGGTTTACATATTTAATCGTTATTTATTTTTCCATGATATCTATTAAAAGTCATTGCCAGTTAAAAATGTGATGTGGGAGAAACCCAGCTGCAAGGTATTTAAACTATTTCTGTGCTAAATAGCTGGAGAATGAGAGCAAGCTTTACATACACTTGGTGTTCTGAGAGACAGAGTTCCTGTTGTTGTTTCATTTTCTGTTGCTGGAGAAGGTCCTTTGCAAAGCATTGCTCACTCGTTAGGGCAGTTCCAGAGGCGATGCCGGCCATGGTTTGGGGTTATGTGGCAGCATCCTTGGAGCTTGTGCTGCTCTGCTGACATCCCTTTCCCTCCACGTGCAGCCCAGCCAGTGCTGTACCACAGCAGGGCTGATTGCACCTTGCCCTGACCATCAGCATCAGAGGCACTTTTGTAATGTGAGCAGCCTGGTCAAAATTAAGACCTCGACAAATTAGAGGGTTGGGCAATCACCAATAATATGAAGTTTAACCCAGTGCTGGATTCTGCATCTGGGATGGGGCAACCCTGGTTGTGTGCACAGACTGGGGAATGAGGGGCTGGGGAGCAGTGCTGCAGAAAGGGACCTGGGGGTCCTGGTCAGGGGCAAGTTGAACAGGAGCCAGCAGTGCCCTGGCAGCCAGGAGGGCCAACCCTGTCCTGGGGGCATCAGGCACAGCATCACCAGCCAGGCAAGGGAGGGGATTGTCCTGCTCTGCTCTGGGCTGGGGCAGCCTCACCTCCAATGCTGGGGGCAGTTCTGGGTGCCACAAGATAAAAAAGATATTAAGCTATTAGAGAGCATCCAAAGGAGGGCAGCAAAGATGGTGAAGGGCTTTGGGGGAAGCTGCATGAGAAGTGGCTGGGGTCACATGGCTTGTTCAGCCTGTAAGAGACTGAGGGGAGTCTACAACTTCTGTATACAACTTCCTCAAGAGGGGAAGAGGAGGGACAGTCACTGATCCCTTCACTCTCCTGATCAGTGGCCAGGACTCAACAGAATGGCCTGAAGCTGAGTCAGAGGAGGTTTAGGTTGGATACTAGAAAAATGTTCTTCATCCAGAGTGTGCTTGAGCAGTGGAATAGGCTCCCCAGGGAAGTGGTCACGGCAGCAAGCCTGTCTGAGTTCAAGAAGTGTTTGGGCAATGCTCTCGGCACATGGTGTGACTCCTGGAGTGTCCTGCTTCAGTCCAGGAGCTGAACTTGATGATCCTGATGGACTCCTTCAGCATATTCTATGATTCTATGATATTGCTTTTGTTTGAAACTTCTAAAGGAGAATTTCAATAATTTAATGAAAGATGGGAAAATGTCTTTTTCTATCAGTCATCCTGACAGCCCTTTCCCCTGAGACCATCCTGATGAAGGCACATTTGCCATCCCTGCACAGTGCCTTTCAGTGCATCTAACAAGCTTAGTAACCCCCTATGTGCTTCTGAAGTTACCAGCAATGGTTTACCTAACAATGAAGACTCAAGTTACCATTGATGGGTTTATTCATTTAAATAGCTCACACTTCCATTATTAGCATTTTCTGTGGACCTAGAGGTCACAACACTGGCAATGCTGCATTCACACTTTGAAATCCTGAGAGGTTTATCTCCTCAAAGATGCCCCAGCTTTAGATTCACAAAGTAGATAATAATCTTTTCACCTGCCTTGGGGTTGCAGGTTGTTGTTTTTATCTTGAGAGGATACAACCCTAAAAGGAAAATTGCCTTGCAAGGAAGTGAAAAGTCTTGTTTCTATATTCAGACTTCCAGGAGGTTTTAGTCATCTACACATTTCCTAGTAAATTATTCTGATCAGCAGGAAGGGCTGCCCATAGAATTTACCCCTTGTTAGGAGCTATTGACCAGGAAAATGACCTTTCATTCCTGCAATCTATAAATTACCTTTTAAAGTCATTTGCAATAACCATTAAAGTAGGGAAGCAGTTACAGGAGAGATGTATATGAAGGAAGGTAGCTAAGAGATAAACCATCAGTAGACATTGGCCACAGTGCATTTTTGTGTCAGTGGGAAATGAAATCTTTCTGCATAGGAAATAAAAGTAAAGCTAAGTTATCATTAAAAAATTAAAATATTTAATTAGCTTTACTCATCTTTAGCAATCACTGGAAATGGAAAGGTGGTGAGAGCAGGGGAGATGAAAACAGCAAAGTCTTCAAATGCAGATGAGGAGCACTGGTAAAACCCAACTTTGTGGTAAGCATTTAAAAGACCCCTTAATTAGCTTTTCTGGAAAGTTCACTGATGATATGCTGGAATAATGATCCCATATGTTCAAAAATGTCTAGTCATTAGCCAGCATGGTTGCTGAACATACTAATGCATTTGCCTTTTAGATATTTCAAGAGCGGCTGGTGCCTCTGCTGCTGATGCTGCTGGGGAGGTCAGCCCTTTGTTTTGCTAAATCACATACTGGCTTTCAGGACTGAATCATTTTCTTAGTCACACTGTGAACATCAGTTCCCAGCAAAGAGAGGAGAATGGTCATGTTCAGAATGGAAGGGACAGAGGGTTCAAGAGGGATGGGGCTTTGTTCTTTTTTGTTTTCTGTCCTGGCCCCGGTCCACCAATATGTGCAAAAATCTGGAGCAAATTAGCAGAATAAGTGCGGGACTGGCAGCCCCACACTGTCAATAGATTATTGATAGCATGAAAAACATTATTTTAACACTTACTCACTAAAACACCTTAGGTTTTCAGACAGATGCTCAGGTGTATTCTAAAATAAATGTCATCACCTTGTCTTTTTGTAGCTGTGATAAACAAGTAGCCTGTCTAAAGCCTGGTACCTGGAGACTGGGATTTGCTGAGGACACGAAATCTCTTGTCTGACACCTCAGCTGTGAAGTTACAAACTTTCACTCATTAAGCTCATGTGCTAGAAGACTTCAATAATCTTCTCTAAACTTTTTGGTTTTACCTGGTCCACTTGTTGGTGCAAGTCCACCGGGTCAAATGAAAGAGTTCTTATTGATTTCATTAGGATTGTATTAGGTGTGAGTTAAAAATGAGCAGGGATAGAGCTAAACTAAGAAAAATTAATAGGAGAGGCTTTTCTGCAGATAGAATTTCAGAAAGGTAGGTTTGAATGCAGAGAAACTGATCAAAATTGTTGGTGTGACTGGGAAAAGGACCTTGTGTCAGTAGTGAGGACACCACAAGAAAAGTACAAAGAAAAGTGAATTTTGAACCAATAGAAGATGTGGAGGGAGGAGCAGCACAAATTATTCTCATGCTTTCAAAACAACAAGATCTTTAGGAGATCTTATTTTCAGGAGGCAAGACAGAATTTAAAAAGAAGATGTATTGAAAGGACTCTTAAGTTTAATATCCCAGAAATAAACATCTCAAATCTGATTTAAACTTTTCCACTGGGGTGGTGGGTTTTTCCTTCTTACAATTTCCGTTTTGAAGTATAGAGGACAGAGAAAAATGCAGAATCAATAAACATACAAAGGTCTTTTTATTGGTCTCTCTCTTAGTGTTTGATGGAATTACAGGAAAAAGAAAAGCAAACGTGTTTCTTAGGATAAAGTCTGACACATTCTTCTTTCAAAGAATATTTTGAAGCTAAGACAATGTGATTAGGTATCCTCTTTGTCCTGTGGCTCTCTGGAATGAAGAGTCTGGGCTCCAGAGTACATTTTCCTCCACTTACAGTAGAAGAACCCACATCAAGTTCATTTTTTATGACTTCCATAATCATGTGTGGATTGTCACAGTGTGAGAGCTGGAGTTAATTTTAACTGAATTGTGGCCTAGAAAATATAGTTGCTTAATAAGCCTGAAATATACATCAGATCAGAATTTCCATTTCCAAAATTTGGAATGAGTTACTCATCTGTGAAGCTGACAACAGCTTCCATGTTTAAGCGCTAAACAGCTTTTATTGAGCCAACTTTTAGAAGGTGCTAATATCTAGATCCACATGTCTTCTATGTTTGCAATGGCAAATACTCAAAAAGAAGCATAATTTGGCTCAAAATGAGTTGATATAACAAAAAAGTTCACATTCTTCCTATGTCACTGTTGCCTGAAACAGATATAGAGGCAATTTATTCAGAATAAATTAGTGCCAGCCTTAGCTAAAATAACTTGCTCTGTGAAGCTTCCTTATGTATTTAACCAAGGGGAGCTGCCTGGCTACATCTGTTTTTGCACATCTTTCAGATGTATCATACACAAAATCTACCATTTGGGGATATTGTGTCATCAGTGGCACAGTCGAGGGAACTCTGAGCTCATAAACCAAAGAACAGATTACATCCATCCATATATGTAGCTTTTTCATCTGTGTCAGTTGCAATGTTGATAATATTCTTCATTGTAATATTTAATTACAATCTTCATCTAATAATTGATGGCAGTATAATTTAATACATAAAGTTACTTATTCGCGGGAGGTTGGAAAAGGTTCTTCATTTTGCTTGACTGTTTAAGGACACCTTGAGAAGGAAGAAGGAAGGGAAATTGTTTGGGAAAAAATGAAGAATATAGATTGGTCACTTGAATTGTAATATGGCATTACACATATTTGTCTGAAGTGCACTAAATGGCCAGGGATAGGAAGAGCTATGTTTTTCTCTTTTCAGGTAGCCAGCTGCATCTTTGCTCACATTCTGTCTCGTTTTGCAACAACACAAGCTGGGGCATTTCCCTTTCTTGTCTATGTTGCCCATGTTCTTGTGTGACAGGAACACCAGTGTCAACCCAGCAGTCTGCTTCCAGGATGGGGCATCTTGCAGAGTGTGGGCTGTAAGGGTGGCTGGGTGTTTCAGAAATAAGTTTGTGCCTGCTTTCTTTCTGGGAGTCTATCACATACCTCTGACAGAGGCAGAAAAATTTGTGTCAGTCTTTGATAAGATCTTTGCTCTTTTGGAAACATCAGGTTTTTCAGATGTGGCCTTCAGCTGAGCCCACACGTGTTAGAGACGGGGAATGCAACTGAGACATTCCTGATGCATGCTGATGTAAATACTTGGTGAATGGGGTCTGGAAATTTTCAAGGCTTGTTTGCAAGGCAGACCACAGCAGAGCAGTTTCCAGCAGGCAAGGTGTAGACTTTCAAAGTCTTAGGTCACAGAGTCCAAAAACGACACCTTGTGTTTCTGTATTTTGCTTTACTAGATGAAACATGATCTCAAATTCATCCTCAGCAGATGTACACCACCAGCACTGGCTTTTGTAAGGGCACTGTTACTCAATGATTTTTCTATGTTTTATCAGAGCAGAGCTGTGGGAAACATCACATGAAAGTAATACATCACATAAAAGATATTAAAAAGGTGAAAAATATACTTGTGGGAATTGTCTCATAATTTTATTATCCAAACCTCAGAAATTTGCCAAACAGAACTGGAAGTCTCAGAGGACTGGCTAGCTCACAAAATTTCTACTGCTTTGCTAAGGAAAATAGGGCAAATGCACATTTTAATTCTGAGCACTTTGTTGCTTCTGTTTCTGCTCTGTAACTGAGCGAAGTGTGAAGCACAGAGGTATATGAAAATGAAACTGAAGAAGAAAAGGAACTGCTTTTCTAAACATTTTGGCATTTGGCCAGGTCTTTTTGGTGATGTAAATTGGGAAAGCTGTTGGCAAGCTAAGGAGCTGCTTTAGATTACACCCCATGAGAATCTGGCATGGAGCATTTAACAAGTTTTTGGAATTTAGATTTTCAGGAGACACAATATAAGGCTTTTATTTAAATACTCAGGTGCAAATATAACCTGAGCTCTTCTTAGGTGTCTGAAAATATCTCTTTATCAGCAAGCTCAGAGAATTAGCACACAAGCTAGCCAGAGGTCCTCCTGTTATTATAGCATCACTTTTGCATAGTCACGCCCATCATAGTTATTCAATGACTGCCCCCATAGCCCCCTTTTTAAGCTAAATTCAGCTATAACTGACTAATTAAGCAACTTTGAGATGTATTTCAGAACCTATTGACTAAAAAGTTATATTCTTTCAAAGCTGAAAGTATTGCCTTATGGGAATTAAGTCAGCCCTTTAAATTTTTTAGTAGCACAGCTTTCTGCTTAATAGGTTTTGAAATACGTCTCAAACTTGCTTAATTATCTATAGTGTATTTTAGCCCAGGAACGTGGTTGTCTTTCTCCAGGCATGGACACCAACTAGCAAGGCTTGCTGCAGGCGTGGCCGCTTGCACACCAGTGCTGCTGCAGGTGAAGGTGGAGTGTGGGAAGCTGAGTGTCACCCACGGGGACAAGGCGCAGGGCACTGACCTGCTGCATGAGGCATCTCATGCAAGGGCTCCTGAGCAGGTGTCTTGTGTCCCCTTGTGTGTCCTGGCTGGCTTGCCATCAGCAATGATGGCAGCCAAGGCAGCGCTGACGAGATCCTGTTGCTGCAGAGGGTGTTGAAGGTAATTTTAGGTTTTGTGGGATATTCTGCCTGAGAAAATGTGGAAGACCTCTGCAGGTCCTGTATGGTTTCTGGCAGCCCTGTACAGGTGTCTCAAGTATGCTGGGACACCTTGCGTAGCCAGACACATGTTTAGGCAACTCAGTTTTGTGCCTGTACACTCCTAAATTCAGGATTCTTTTTCATTTGTTTGCTTGGGATTTTCTTTTTTTGTTTTGTTTTGTTCTGTTTTGGTTTTTTTTATTTTTTTAATTTAGAGCTGAATCTTCTGTGGTATGCCTGCACTGTGGTGTGCCTACGCACGCTGAGCTTCTTCAGCCATCCCAGCCTGAGGAATGTGCTCTCCCTGTGCCCGGTCTGCATGGCGGGGCAGCAAGGAGAGTCCTGTTGCTCCTGGGCTTGTAAATCTTCCCTCCTTCCAAGCAGAAGCAAAGCTGCTCTGCTAGGCTCCTGATCATTTCTCTCTGTGCTCACTGGCCTGAACCTGTGGTGGTGCTCTCCTTCACCTTTGCAGAGGAGAGCATTTGGACCAATATTAATGAGCTGCATGCTTAATTACCTGTACCTGCTGCTTGAAACATTCTTCTTTTACACTAGAAAGGCAAATTTATATGATTCAGCAGCATTCTCTGTCACAAAAACTTTGAACAAATGTCTATAGATATCACATTGCCCTTCAAAATCATGTATCACTCTCTCTGCTTTTATCAGCACAGATAATTTGTTAGTATTCATATTAGCCAGACTTCACTGAAGTCTATTATTAGTCAATAACACACTCATTTTCTAATATAGCATATACCAGCTTAACCTGTCTACTAGATTTAAGGGTGCTATTTTTTTCTGAGTCTTGTCTACTGTCTACTGCCTTTTTTTTCTGTGCTGTTTTTACTTTCTAAAACCACACAGAGACGTACTTTGAGAAAGACTTTGACTAATAGCTCTTTGACCTGCTAGGCTGGAAATCTTTTTTACTGATTCTATGCTGCCAGACTGAAACTGTACAAAAATGTACATTAACTCAGATGTTTTCTTCTGAATATTGACATTAAGATTTTTTGAAAAGAATTTTAAATTTACTTTCCAACCTAGGGCTAAAGCAGGAATATAATTGATCTAGGAACTTGCCAGAAATTATTGTCTCTTCTGTCATTGATTCTATTATCTTTCCCCCTAAAGTTCCCTATTATATTTTTAAGTGTTTTTGCAGCAAATCTGTTCAAGAATATCAAGATCCTGTGCATCTACTGTGATACAAGGAATACTTCAAATAAAACAAAAATTATTCTTAACTTCCCTTCAAATTTAATCAAAGCCTGCTGTAAATAATTCCAGATAATTTCAGTACTCAATGGTTTTTGATCTCTTTAGAATCTGTGCAAAGAGAGGAAGGTAGCTTCCCCCATCCCCATTAATAAGGGAAAATGAGCTTAAAGTAAGTTAAATTTCACAAAGTTAGTATTTCAGTTACCCAGAATTAAACAAATACCAGTCTAATAAGTATAACTGGACCAAAACCAACGTTAACAAAAATTATGTCGCAGTATGCAAACGTTACTCAATTCTGAAAGCTGTAATTGGTCATGATGATGAAGTCGGACAAAAACCCCATTCCCGCTGTGATGAAGACTTGATAGAGGAGTAGGGTGGTGACTGACCCAATGACACGTAGTGAACTGCTGTGCCTGTGCTAGGACATATTTATACCTGAGCAGGCCTGGGTATTCCCAGATACAGGCTACATCTGGTCTGGGATACCTACATGTGCTACAGCATTGCTCTCCATAAATCTGACCCCTGAGCAGAGGCGCCTGAATTATGTGCCAAGACTGATTTTGTTTGATTTTTCTCTGCTTACAGCTTATCCACAAATGGCTTTGAGATTTGTTTAGATTTGTTACTACTTTTTTTGTGGGCATAAATATACTGTTAATGAAACAATTAGCTGGCATGATAAGGTAATGGAATATATTTATGGCATAGCAATACTCTCTGAACTCCAGGGATATTGTGGAGTGGACAATACAGTGGACAATACAATGGACAGCCTGCAGTTTATGTGCAGTGATCTCTGCCCTGTTCAGGGCATTCAGAAATATTTGTTACTGCTTGGGAACAAAGTAATCAGTTACAGTGCTAATAATGTTCTAGATGCTTGTTCTAACCAATACTTGTGAGGTTTTTGTTTTTCATTACTGATCCCACAGCTCTTGGTATTGTGCCAGACTGTGAGGACACCAGTGAGACAAGATGCTGGTCTTGGACTGCATTTTAAAAAGTTTCTTTTCCTTTCTCTGTTTTTTTGGAAAGCCACTGACTTATGAGAAGATAGTAATCATCACAGAAGCAGAGACAGTAAAGGCAGCAGGTTGGGTGTTCCCTATAGCTCTAGGAAGAAGTAGTATCCATGGGTGGAAACCTTTACTCTTTTAAAACATCTGCAAAGGGCTAGAAGGTCTTTGTTGTCTTTGGCCAGAGGCTGGCAGTCACAGAGTATTAGGAAGAACTGAATTAAGTTAAAACATAGTGAACCTTGACCTTTTGCTAATTATTTTTTCTGCAGAAAGTGTATTTTCAACAAGAAATCGGCCTTCTTTATTTGTTTGTTCCTAGAAAACAAGGACTAATAATATTGCATTTTACCAAATTTTTCCCCCTTTGCTTAGGAAAACAACTTTCCATAAATTTTTAATTCCTTTCTTAATTTATCATGAACAAACTATACCCTTTTCTTACTTACGCTAATAAATGCAACTCAGTTCTAGTGAGGAAAAGCAATATTTGTGCTGCAGCAGAGCAGAATTTTAAAGTGATCTAGAAAGTCCAGTAAAATCAAATTGAATCCCTTTTGTTAATGAATGCTTTGAAATTAGCAGATCAGTTAACAGGTGCTGATAGTTCTGCTGGAATGTTTTGACTGATGATCCTTCCTGGTCTATGCAGAATGTTAGCATGCTTCTTTATCTGTTGGCTGCTGAAGTAATGATCCAAAACATGATTTGCATTTTGTAAACATGACTGGGAGAGATTTTTTTTAAAAGTTTTACCAAATAGTGTTCAGGGACACAAAAATATGTGTAGACTGGCTTGATCTTTTCTCACTTCCTTGCAAGCCCAGTGGGAAGCTGGCCTATCAATGCAATCTTTCCTTTCTACATCTTTCTTTACGGGAACTGTAGGGAGTGGAATTATAACTACCCCACCACAAATAAACTGCTTGCACTGAGTTGATGCTTGTATACCCAATATTTGGCTTCAACATAACATGAGGGTATGCTGCTTGCTTGCTTTTGTTTACCTTGTTGAGATAACAGAGTATTTTTTGGGGGGGTTGGTCATAATCACTAAACCACTGCAGCAAAATACAAATGTGTCAAACCTCACACTACCTTGTTGTGTGATGCCCTGCCTGTTCCTCCTAGTTTGCCAAATTCTCCTGCAGCCCACTAGTGCAGGGGCTCCTCTGGCTCTACCCGCCTCTCCTCTGGTCTCAAGGCTTTTTCCCCTGCAGACTTCCAGGTCTAGATCATAAACAGTGTGAGTGTTTTACTACTTACGCTTTTAATGACCTTGTTATTATCCTACCGCAAGCCCGATATAAATATACATAATTAATTGTCTTGTACTTTTATATGTCTGAATGATGCATCAGGTTTTCCTTTTCCAGACAAGGGAGAAAGTGTGTACAAATTTTATGAGATAGTACTATACGACTAAAGTAGAAAAAATTTGAAGCTGGGAACCTCTTTGGACTAATTGTAGTATCCAGCACTTCACGTGCATTCCTGCTCAAATGCAGTCCAGACCATTGGTAACAAAGAGCCTAGGATGGTGACCTGCCAGTGTGATAGAGTGTAAAATAAGTGGGCTGTCCCTGTTCCTTCTAATGGACAGATGTTGAGACAAATACCCTGATTATCTCCTCTGGCATCCTCAGCCAAGCCAAAGAGGTGGCGCCTCTCCTGGTGATCTCCCCTTCCCATCTCTGGTCTGATTGCTCCTTTGTAGTGTTATGGTTGAGTCCCAGGTTATGAGAAGCCTTTCCTATGTGGGCTTCAGCTCCAGAAATGATTTTGCAGAGGCCAAAATGTGCCACATTGGGATGTTGTATGCACTGAATGCAGTCCTCAATCAGCACGATGCCCAAGGGTTTGCCTGGTTTTCAATAAAGTTATCCAGCTTGCTCTTTAGTACTGTGCTGCTTTCAGGCTGGGAGGAGTGGTTTTATGAAGTAGACAACTCAATTATACAGAGAAAGAGATTTTTGTTTGTTCTCGTGTTTTTTCTTTTACTCCATTTAGCAAAAGGGGTAAGTAAATATCTTATTTGTTTGGAAAGATAATACTCTGGTTAGATAATCTGTTGTTTTGAAGGATCTTGCTTTTATTAAGGAAAACAGCATCTATCTGTGTCTATCCAGCTTAGCTATTTGCAGGACACTTATCTCTGCAGTGTCTGAGAGCCAAGGATAATCATTAAGGGAAATGCTAACATGTTTAAATCCTAAATGAGAACCACATTACAGGATAAGTTCAATTTCATGTCATAGTGGGAAAACTAGAGCCTTGCTGAAGATGAGCTGAGTATTGAATACAAGCCGCATTGACTTTGCATGCTGGGGTTTTTTTTCCCTTTTAACTTACTGTTTATTAGAGACTTTAGATCTTGATAGGTTATAAAGCTTGAGGAGGGGGAAAAATGATATAATAAAGCCAAGCAGCATCAGTAGATTGGAGAGCAAGAACCACCTGCCACTCCGTGAGCTGCAGCTGGTGAAGGGTACAGAAAGAAATGGTTCACACCAGCACACAAACACACGCCCTGACTAGACACAGCAATATAGCTCAATAGCAACTTTATATCCTGTGATGAGATGAAAGAATACTGGCTTTAAAAGTAAAACACTTTGTAACATCAACTCCCCATATATTGGAGTGAGTCCCTGAGGAGCAGCAGTGTGCCCCGTGCCCCTCCTTTGCTCCTGTTTGCGACAGATCCCGCTCCACAAGCAGCAGGCAGGTTCAAACAAGGTCAGAATGTCTGGCTTCTTGGCAGGAGCTGTCCTTTCTGCAAACTTAATAAATGGAGTCCAGGTGCAGGAGATATTCTTTGCAAATATATTCTCCAATGTGCCTATAATGTTTTCCATTGCCAGGGCTGGAGCTCCCAGGTTGTATTAGTCCCCTGCTGATCAGAAAAGGGTTTGACAATGACCAGTTGCCAAGAGAAGGAACTTAATCAAATTAGAATGCATAAAATTTCTGAAAAACATACCAAGAATTCTGAGCTGCATGCAGCTGCCTAGAGCAGAGGTCTTGAACACCCTGCCCATAGGCTGGAGTTTTATTTTGCTGTGGGCCATATGGCACATGAAGCCTGGAAACATGCTTACTTTAGTAATAAAATGCTGCTCACCCACCTGGCTACAAAGCTAACCTTTAAAAGCAAGATAAGCATAACAGATAAAGAGTTCTCTTCCTTTTGTGAAATGAGACCTCTGGGAAAAATTAATTCCTTCCGCCTTTTCTCCTCCTTTGCACTGCACTGCGGTGGGATGTTCACTCCGAAGCATAGTAATGATACTAATCCCTGCACAGAAATTTCTGTCAAAATGACCAGGTTTTGTCAAATGAACTAGGAAACAAGAAAGAAATATAAGGCTGGAAGAGACTTTCTAAATCAACAAATGCAGTTACATACTGTCACTGGTAATAACATTACTATAATATGAAAAGTCAAGCCTAGTTTGAGATAAAAATGAAAATGCTGAAGGAAGACATGAGAAGGAAATTCAGAAGCAAGAGAGTTAGGGCTGGAAGAAAAACGCAAGCAAGGGAAAGGGAAGGGGAAGAAAAATGTAAAAGGATACCAAAACAGTGGGAGAAGGAAAGGGGGTACCAAAAAAAAAAAAAGGGAAAAAGTTACCAAAATACTTCAGAGGCATATTTTTCTGCTGTACAAGTACAGCATAAGTACAACTTGAATAGCTGTTGACAGCTCTGAGCCTTGTTATTGCATATGAGACACATGCCAGTTCTGATTATAGTGTAACTTCCTCTGTAATATCACTGCTGTTGTGTAGCAGGTAACAAATTTTTATTTGGTGGTGTTTGTGTCCTGAAAGCACCTGACTTTTACTTGGGGAGTCACAAAAATGTAGCATTTTATCTTTAGTTTTACTGAAAGCAATCTTTACCTGTACAATTGGAGACACAAAGAGTGATTTGCACAGTTAGTGCTACATGTGCAGGCTGTGTCTAGTTGTGGATCACAGGTCCACAAGAGACATGATTTCTCTTCCCGACTGGATGAATCACTCAACTAGTTAGTGTGAGTCAAGTAACATTATTTGTTACTCCATCTCTCCCCTGTTCAGTCAAAGACATGACACCCCACCATGGGATTCAGATGTCTACCCCACTCTATATTCAATTGAGACATTTGCAAGATGCAATTTAATTGGATTTTCATACTGGTTGCAGCTTAAATCAAACTTCATTATTGGCTCACTCAAATGGCAAATACAGGGAAAGTTGTGAGTGACTTTGGATGGGATAAATGAACCTAATAAATTAGTCATCCAGCTGTGTTTTGAAAACAATTTTTTTTCTGGAGTGTTTGCTTTCAGCTTGGCAAGCAATGTCCCAGCTTTCTATGGTTGTGCAGCAATTTTGAGCAGAGCCTGGCAGCAATGCCTAACTCACCGTTAGCTTTGTCCTGTGCAGAGTTTCTGTTAAGCTGGCCCACGACTGCAAGCTGACTTTTCTTTGCAAATTGGTCAGGACTTAAAACTGTCTCCTGTCACTGCCCCTCATTTCACATTAACCTTAACTGATGCCCAGAAGGACCTAACTGCAGGGCACTGGAAACAAATGTACCAGAAATCCATCCTTCCACAGTTTTACCACCAGGCATTAGATATATCAGAGATCATTCTATTTAATTTATGAGGTGTGAGAATCAAATAACCTATATAAAAATTTATGTTGTGTCTCTAGATGTCCAATCGAGATTGAAATATGTCTGGTTAACTTCCAAATAAATTGACTCCTCTAGAGTTTTCACTGAATTTTTCTCCCAGGCTAGAGTATGATTGAGTTTTATAGGTTTAATGTTGTGAAGTAGCACCTTAGAGAGAGTAGAGTTGAGACATTTGCCCAACCATAGACATATGCTATTGTTTCAGTACCCATGAGGGGGACTCACTTTAGAGAGAGTTTATGACTCTGCTTTGTCTGTAATTGCTGATTAAAATAGTACCATAGCAATATTTAAAACGAATCAAGCCCTACTCAGGGATAGAGCCAGTGTTGTGGGAAATATTTCTGGATGAACCCATGCTTCCCAGCCAGCAGAAATTCAGCCATCATGTTCAGATTAACTGGGATTGGAGAAAAAGAAAGGGCTGAGTCACATTCTCCTGTGGAGGGGGTGGGGGTGGGGGGTGTGAGACCTGTGAATCCATTTGGCCAAAGACCCTCTTCTCAAGAACATAAGCCAAACATCTATGAAAGCAAATTCAGGCACCTTCCTGAGTGTGCCCCTCATGTATCCCTCACAAAGCTGCTGGGATACATGCTGAGGAATTTTGGTGGAATCTGTGGGTCTTTCCTTGTGGCTGGTGTTGGTGCATCAGACTTTCATTCCTCTCACATGCAGTGCAGATGGTGGAGCTGGACATGGGATATCTTTGTCCATCCTGGAGATGCAGGCATAGGAACAGTCCTTCTGGAGATGCAGGTATGCTCCCCCTTTGGTGCCTTTCTGTTTGTTGATGCTACATCACCATGCCTTGAAATGTAGGTCGTAGCTCTAGTTAAGGGTGTGCCATAGTTTAACCCCAGCCAGCCACAAATGCCAGGCTGACACAGCCACTTGCTCACTCACTCACCAGAGAATCAAAAGACTAAAGGCCAGAAAACTTGTGGGTTCTGAATAAAGACAGTTTCATGGGTAAAGTAAAAGCTGTGCATGTAAGCAAAGCAAAACAAGGGTCAGTCAGCTATAGCAAAGCAGGACTCCAGCATGTGCAATGATTATTTGGAAGACAAGTGCTGTAAATCTAAACATCCCCACCTCTTTCTCCTTTTTCCCCTAGCTTTATATGGTGAGCATGATGTCATGTGATGTGGAATATCCCTTTGGCTGGTTGGTGTTGGCTGTCCAGGTTGTGTCTTCTCTCAGGCTCCCACACACCTCCAGCCTCCTTGCCAACGTGTCTGTGTGAAAAGCAGGAAAGGCCTTGGCTCTGTGCAAACCCTGCTCAGCAATAACAAAAACATCTCTGTACCTACTCTGTGCTCAGCACAAATGCAAAACACAGCCCCACACTAGGTACTGTGATGAAAATTATCCTAGCCCAAACCAGCACAGGGTGGAAAGCTGTATTTTGCCTTGATGCACATATAATATAGTTGAGCTGAGTATGATGTGTGTGAGAGAAAATCCAACACTAGCAATGTTCTGGTAGCAGTGGGGAGAGGACTTGTGTCGGTCAGGGGACAGCCTCAGCAAAGGGATTAGTTGTGTACGATTACATGAGAGATTAAGCAGATATTAAGCAGAAGTCTGTTGCAAATTTGTCATTAGCACTGAGCCTAAACCCTGCATTTTTAGCACTCTTTATCCATTTCTAAGAAATATTTTGAGTAATGTTAATCCCACCTTATGAACCAGAGAAGTAATTTGTGCAAAGACTGCGCACAAGACTGTTTTTTCTTCTGGAAATAGAAAAAGCAAGATTGGAGAATGGACACAAGATGTGTGGTCTCACAAACCATTATTTTTTACCCTGAAATCTTTCCTTTACTTCAGTAAATCTGTGGCAGGAGTTGTATTTTACCTTGCTGGGCAGGGGAGAAGCTTTGCCTTACTTTTCATGTTGTGTAACATTTCAGGCTTTGACTTGATGACTGTAATGAATTTTGTAGGGTAGGCAAAACAGCAAAACAGAAACATCTGAATCTCTGTTCTTTTTGTGAAAACTTATAGATGGCACAATGATTAAACTTCCTTGGGTCTGCTAAATCCTGTGGGAGTTCTTTAAAATTTTAGCAGATTTCATTGATTGTACGTAGCAAATATGACCTATGATTCCACCTATGTTTTCCTTTAGTTTAATTCCTGCCCTTCTGCTTTGCTCCTTTCATAAGCTCTTTTTTAACTTCGTCCTGTCCTTGATTTTTTTCCCAGAACAATCTAGCTCTCTTGGGCTTAGTCTTCATTAAAAAGGAAAAAAAAATGTTATCTAACATGTCTTACCTAACAGCCCTGTTTTTTCCAGTAAAGGTGAGAAAGGTGGTTTTCTTTTCAGGCCTGCCAATTCTTGTCTTTTCTTCTGAGATTGCTTGCCAGCGTGGAGATGGCTTTGTGTTGTGAATTCCTCTTTCACAGTTCCACTCCAAACTGGGTTACAACCATCATGTTGTGCCGAGGTTGCCATGCAGGTATCCATTCAGGAAGATTTCCAATGAGAACCAGCAATGTTTTTTCCTTTGCAGTGCTAATAACAGTTATTGTTGGATTCTTCCTGTCCTGAGTGACTTTACATAAGTGATTGTGTATGTGTGTGAGATAGCAAAGGAGGGGAAAAAGCAGATGGAAGAGTAGTAATAACTGGGGAGTGGATGAGTCCACAGCACATGGGCAAAGGAAATGCTGGGAGAAATAATTAGTGCTGTAATCTGATTTGCTAATAATCCATTTATAAAACAGTTATGATATATACTTGTAGGAATGTGACTGATCATAAGGACAAATGGTGTTACTTCCTCCCCTCCCACTCCGTATTAAAGAACCTTAATTACTTGATGGCTCAAGACTTTGTGGGTGACTCATGCTACAAAGAGTCAGATGCTCACAGCGCATAATGGAGCTCTTGAAAAGCTTTCATAATGATGGCGGGCTTTGCACTACCTCCCTCCCATACATCCCTCTCTGCCAAAGAGTTATTAGGTAATTTAAAATAATTAAAAAGGAAATAATTAAAAGATTTTACACACACAGAAATAGCACTTGCAGCTAATTATGTAAGTCTATCACTTCTAACAGTGGAACACAGTTACTATTATCAGAGAATTGCGTTTGAATTGTGACGAATAATCCCTCGGTCCCATGTTGTACTCTTGCAAGTGGGAACTGGTTGTCTAGGTTTTTACAGAATGAAAGAGGTGTATGGAGCCTGTGGTCTAGCCACAGCTCTGCCATGAGAGGCTTCTGCTCAGCTTTGTTCCCTGCAGATTTTTACCTAATTAAAACATAGCAGGGAACACAAACTCCTTCATCTAATCTTAATGTGTTTGCACAGGGTGTTCTGCTAAACACGCAGGAGCTCCTGAATGTCTGCAACTCCTTGTGGGCCTGGGGTGCCAGAGTAATTTCCCGACAAGGAGACTATGGGTGTGGGTCATGTTAACTGAAGTAAATGACAAAATTATCCCACAGTGTTGCTGTCAGTAGCGTGGACACCATCTCTATGAATATGGTGATAAGGAGTATGAGGTAATAATTCATTTCATCAGTCAGCAACATAGAGCTTTCACATGGATAATGGCAGCTGCATAACAGTGAAAAAATTACATTGTAATTTACTGCAATAAGCTAATATCCTAACTAAATAAAGTCTTTGGCATTTTAGGCATTCAGAATATAATTATTCAGAAAGAAATTTGGCCAAAGAAATTGAGAAAAAACTCCTTCCACCTTTGAAAAAAATCTGTGATATATCATGGCTGCTCATCAGACTGCCCCTATCACTGAACATTCAATAGTCCAACCATTGAACAGTGATAATCCAAAGACTATGGCCAAACTGTGAAACAGCAGCAGAAAGTGACTATTGGATTTTTTGATTGCTTGACTTTTTCTTTATTTTCCTCTTTTTCTTTTTTCTTTCTTTTTTTTTTTTTTTTTTTTTTTTTTTTTAAGAGAGCTATTGGCAATATTATCTTACTATTTGTTTCATCTTACATGTAGAGGTGTTTGGGTCCTCTGAAGGGGTGTTCAAAGTAGAAAGTTAATTTAGCCACTCCAAAACAGGCTCCAGTTGAGTTTGTATCTCTTTGTCCTCTGCCTGTAGATGAAACATAGGGAAAGGAAACCAGCTTTTGTGAGTACCTGCAACGTTTGCATCTTTGGTTGTAATATGGGCTAACAGCAATTTCCTGACATATGAAATGCTTTTTGAGTTATGAATAGATTTTGCTTTTTTTAAAAGCTAAGGATTATAATCATCTTGCAGTACTTTAGGAGTGGTGTAAGACAGGTTGTATTAAATACCATCATTAACGATCTAAAAGAAAAAAGTGTGAAGAATATGATTACAAAATTCATAGGATATTGAATTAGGAGGTCTAGAGAGAAAATGAGATAATAAAAAGAGACCTGAAAAGATTATAAAGGTAGGCGGGCATTTTTATAGAAACTAAGATTCATCCCAGAAAACTGCAGGGCAATAAATCTGAGGGAAAATAATCAGAAACACATATCTCCAAGAGGAAGAATAAGCCTGGGAAGCAATAATTCTGAAAGAAGTAAGATGATAATGGTTAGCCAACCAAGCTTGAATTTGCCATATCATAAAGCTGCAAAATGTCCAAATGTAGTTTTAAGTCACAAATGCCAAACTATCGTGTCACAAGACTCATAATCATTTTGCAAACACTTTATTACCATAAAATGCAGAACAGCTCAAGCAGTTTTCAACTCTGAGTGGTGAGTTTTGATCTATTTAGTCACTGTGCAGTGTCCTCACTAAAACTAATATCTGCTTGAAATTTTTGGAGATATTTGCTTAGAACTGGTGAGGTGCTGTTTTGTTCATGCTGCTGTGTGTGTCGCACAGAACCACTGTGGTCTTCAGTTGCTGTCCACTCAGGTGTGGGAAACAATGTTGGTAGCAACTCTCACACAGTTTCTTTTGCACTTCCTCTTAAGTGAAAGGCTTGCATGTGTGGGTGGAGGTTGAAGAAGAAAATACTTAATATAATTTTACTGAAATGTGCTGGGAGCTGATACTGGCAATGGGTGGGTTGAAAACCTACCCTTTCCAAGGAATGGTCAGTGGGGAAAAAGTGGTATGATTCATGGTGATTTAAATTAAGAAATTTCAGCCTGCAATTGAGATGTGCTCAGAGCACACAGGCAGGCTATTACTACACCTTGTCTGAGCAGTAAAAACTCATATATTTATATAGTTGATGACTTTTGCATTGCCCTCATCATGCCCTCAGTTCCTTGGCCCTGGACCAGCAGGTCCCTGTGCTATTTCCACTGAGCCACAGGCAAGCAAATCTTGTTCCAAAAAGTGACATGATCTGTTACATATCCTGGGCTGAGACTGCTGGGCATTTTGCAGAAGAATATCTACCTATTGAAGCTGCTGCAGTAGGCAGTGACCAGCCAGCACAGTGAGCAGAGGACAGTTTTGATATGTTCCCAGGAATGAATATTGCCAAAGAGGAGCTCTGCGGGTCAGCTGAGGAATTCCGTTGCTAAAATTGGTTCCCACAGCATTTTTTTAACTACTGAAGTTTTCAGACCAAGGTAGATTATATTTACAGTCTCCCTATTAAATCATCATAAACTTCTAATGCTGGGAATATGACCTGTTCAAAAAACCAAATGTAAATAGCAAAAGTTTGGAGTGGTTATTGAAACTGCTGTCAGTGTGAATCATACTGTCTTACCCAAGAAATAAGCTGCTGGGTTTAATAAGGCAGAAGTTGTGAAAATGAATATCTTCTCCAAATAAAGCAAAACTAACATTTTACTGTCTTCTGATGGTTGAAAATTTATGGTGGCAGCTAAGATATGAATGAAAGTTAAATAGTCCTATTAATTTGATTACTTGTTTCCAGAGCCATCAGACATGTGGAAAGTAATATCATGGGGGAAATGGTGTAAGATTTACACTCGCCTGAGAGAAATCACTGCTCCGTCTATCAGATTTGATAGGTGTCAGAGGGCCCTTTGAAAATGAATAATAAGGGAACCGAATAATAAGAAAGATACATAGCTGTTTAAAACTTTTAAACATTTGAATGAATTCTTGAACTAATTAAAACAAAAGTTTAAATGGAAGTTTTTACATGTATCTGGACTATGGTAGAACTGCTCAGCAGAGTGTGTGAACTATGCTCACTGGCATTTGTGATGGTGGTTTTTGAGATGCAAAAGATTTTATGGCCATTAAAATTAGAGAAAATTTGGGTTGAGTTAGTGCCTGTATCCTTTTATGCATTTACAGTACAGGAGAACTCAACCATATCAGGGTGCTGCTGTTGAAGCCTTTGCACAGACCTGAGCCATATTGTGTATACACCAATCTCCACAAACAACGTCCCTTCAATTTATTTTATGTTAAAATTTGCTAACCTATTAAATGTAACAAAGTCATCTTGTCCAGGGCAGCAATGGAGCCCTACTGCTGTAGGACATTCTTGCCTTGTGAATGCCAATGGCAGAACTCTTCTGTAACTTCAGTGGGAGTAGTGTTAAACCCTAGAAGAGACTTACACAAAAAATAATTGACCTGAGCTGGTGAACGAATACATGTCATGTTTCATCTTTGTGCCTTTTTCTGTTGGGGGGAATCCTTTGCCAGACCAGCCCGGGGAAGTTCTGTTGTGGAAGTTAACAGAGTGATGTGGAACAAAGCACTGTTCAGAGCCTGCATTTCCCATGAAACAGCAGCAGTTGTTGTACAGCCTGGCACAGAATAGGGCTGGATTAATCTCTTATTCTTCATTTGAAAGGCTCTGTATTAAAAGACTAAGGTTTAGGATTTTACATCCATTTAATACCTGGCTAAGTATTGGGGGTATGTGTTCAGATATTAATGTGACTAAGAAGATATATGCTTGGGTTAAGGTTATTTCAAAAAAAGAAGCTCTGTCATTAATAACTTTTGGTCAGGAGCTCTGCCCGTCATCAGGAGATAAATCATCTTCCAGCAGCTGTGACAGCTCTTTAAGTCTGAGGCCTGAACAGCTTAATTGGGGAAATGATCAATTCTAAGATACATAGTCAAGATGACATCCTCAGTGCAGTAAATTCTTTCAGGAATGAACATGAATAAAATGAATATATTTATGGAACAGTGATGTAATTCAGAATCTTGGCTGTTAGGGAGCCTATGCATCTTCATCCCTTCCCTGCCCTGTAGCAGTTTTCTGAGACTCCAACCTCAGATAACTGTGAATGGTCTGAAAACTACTCTAGGTGAATGCGGATTTTGTAAGAATGAAGAACCTTACCAAATACTATGAATGAATAAAAAGTCTGCGCTTCCCAGTGAGTGTTGTGAGTCCACTGTACCTTATTTTTCTATATATATAGTAAACATAAAAAACCACAAAACAAAAACAAAACAAACCTCAGAGCACCAAAAATCCCTACCTGTGAGTTGCTGGAAAATATTGGTCCTTTACAGTGACAATTATGTGCACTGACCCCATCTGTAGTAGCACAGATCTCATAAGCAGATGCTTCCTGTACTTTAGGTGCCTGAGCAGCTCTTGAAAATCCCATGGTTTGTCTTTGTGCCTTTTTTGAATTAACAATTTTTTCAGCTGAGGTCACCTAGAAAGAGAAAAACTGCTTCACCTTTTGGGAATGCAAGGAGTTTCTAAGGGGTGTGATTTGTTTCACGGAGCAACTGGCAAGTTTTCCTCCGGACACTGTCATTACATGATTCACTGGCAGCACTGACTGCTGCCTGGAATTTACTTTGCAACGGAGGATGGCTCCCATTGGTGTATGTGCATTGCCAGGGTTTCCAATCCTGCCTGCTTTTTCTCCCCAGTGAGAGTTTCCAGTCCTGAGACACACCTGGAAAGGTGCCATGGATGTGCTTCACTGGCTGGGTTCGGGCAAGGAGGGAACCAGAGCATGGGCAGGGCACAGGGGGAGCAAACTGGTGCTGGCCAGAGAGCCTGTGGGTGGCCTGGACGTGGTTGCCCACCACTCAGTTTTGGTGTTGTAGCACACCAGGTGCTTTGAAGCTGTCAGCGTTGCTTGTGGTAGGGAGAGTGATGGACAAGCACAGCAGAAATGGGCTCCAGAGCCTGCTAGGTATGCACCAAGCAGTTTTGGTTTCAAATTAGATTATTTTCATTCTTAAAATGGGCTGTGCACCTGCACATGTTCCCAGGGATGACAAAACACTTCAGCAGCCATTTGTAAATTACGACTGGAGACTTTATGCAGAAAAAATGGCTTCAGGTAATGTGAAGAGTATCCATTCATACACAGGTTCTTGATTAACCTTGCAGGTTCCCATTGAGCTGTTACAGTGAATAAAGTAAGAGGCTGCATGAAAAGCACTTTCATATTGACGTGAAGAAAAGCAGACCAAGTGCTCTTACTGTGTATTTTGTCAAAATAATTTTCATGCTGAAGTTTAAGCCACATAGCATCAATATTTTCCAGCTAGCAGGCAGTGATCATGAAGCGCGTTCTGGTTTGCATGACTCAGGCCATCAAAAGAAAAGCTTTAACCATGAACTCTGTGAACTCTAAGGAAAACCTCCAGTTGAGCTAATATAATGTATTGGAAGTGACTTGGATACCTGCCTGTCTGTGATGCTTTTTAATGAAATCTGTCCTCCCCCACTCTGAATGTGCGTGTGTGAGAGTGTGTACTTAATAGATACAGGGCAGTGAACTCCCCAGGATTAGCTAATGAAAATAGCACTGTAAAATGAATTGAGCAAATCGATACAGCCGGAATTTTTGAGCACTGTGACAGATGCACCAACCCGAAATTCCCAAAATTCCCCTCTCCCACTGCAGCCAATATTTTATGTGCAAGTATGTGTTACAAACTTCCAAAATGAGACTGCTATTTGTAAATTAAAATTGACTCATGCCACAGGATACTGCTTAGGGAAGCAAAGGAGAAGGAAGAGCTCTTCAAATAGTGGAAGATGGGACTGCCCTTGGAAAACTCTGGGTCATGCTTGCCATTAGAAGGAAGGCCAAGGAAAGCCTCCTGAGCTATGCCAGTGTGAGGAGCGATGTTCAAACGTGTGAAATAACATGGGGACTGGAGGATCTTGGGAATTTGTCCAGGATCCTCTGAAGCTTCCTGCCCAGTTGTGAGAGCACTGGGTGAGGAGGGAAAGTTACCCACAAAAACAAAATGCTGTGGACGGGCCAAAAAAAAAAGCCTGGGTGCCTTATGTAGTCTCAACTTTTGGGACTTCATAACACATCCTCCTGTTTCCTCTAACGCTGCAGGAATCCAGGCTTTGGGGAAGGCAGAGGAAGCTTAAATTTACTCAATTTCAGGAGGAATTTTTCATCTTTCATGCAGGGTAAGTGACACATAATTTCAAATGTGAATGTCATAATTAAGTCTAATTATTTTACCATACTTTTGCCTTCATTAGACATTGTGTTTGCAATAATTGCTGTAATCAACCATATGGTTAGTATTAACTCGTTAACGACATGAGGGCAGATAATCCCTGCAGGAGGAATAGATTACTTCCAGGTCTGGTGGTGTCATGCTGAGTTCCATCACCCCAGGGAATGGCAGGGTTTTGGCTCTCTGTCACCTCTCACAGATGAGCAAGGAGAGGAAGGTTTCAGATGCTTCACATAGCCATGTGGGTTCAGAGGACATGAAAACCCCAAATCCGTGCTTTAGACAAAAAAGCAAATCTGTCTGCTACTTCTGCTGTGCTACAAAACATGTCCCTTGGGTTCTCCTTGTTCCCAGGGAGCAAGCTGGACAGCTGGCTGATCTGGGGCAGCCTCACCAGTTCCCTGTGGCCCAAAGCTGGGTACTTTTGCTGGGCAGACTGCTATGGTTTAACAGAAGTACGAAGTGAATCTGCAGGAAAACTTCTCTGCATTAGTGCTTATATTTATCCAAAGCACAGCTTCAACCTTGTGCCGTCAGCTGCAATTTTAAGAAGCTGCTACTAGCATCTGAGTGTGTAATGATGGTATCTACCAACTCATTCTCTTTTTGCTGGCTTGCTAATAATTCTGTCATCTTGTTCATAATGATTATACTCTCAAATTAGCTTTTACAGTTATAATATAAAAAAAAAAATCTGGTTAAAGTACACTGTTATGTCTGGGGTTTGTAGGATATATGTTAATTTTTCTTTTGCAGTGTGCCAGGTTGCCAGAATCAGTTAATCAAGTATTTCATCCTTCTGTGTAAGACTTGCAATGTACAATGCTTATTGAGTAACATCTCACCTGACCTGCTATTAGGTGTCTTGTATTTTCCCTGATCTCACCATAAGTGAACTTCAGTTAGCTACAGAGCAAACCAGAGAGCAAAATTTAATCCTGATGCTATTTTTCAGCCAAATGTTTAATCTATATGCTGATTTCTTCATTTGCTCCCCCTTTTTCTGTTTTTGGGAAAGAAAAAAAAAAAGTATCTATTCATAGAGCCAACAGTGAAGATGTTCAGAGCTAATCCATGACCTCTTCAAAATCTTTAGTGGAGATGCAGCACAAGAGGGCACAAGAATTAATTACATTAAGAAGTTTTGACAGACCTTCTGCAAAATTAAAACTGGTGATTTCCAAGACTTTTTTACTCCCTGGACATATGCTAGTTTTTTCTTCTGGATAATTCCTTGACAAAAAGAAGGTAAAGAGGAGTTTTTGATGTCTGCTCCACATAGGCCACTTCCCAAATCCCTTCTTTGTGATTTATTGTGATTTGTAAAGAAAACAAGTGAAGCCTGTCGCAACAGTGTGAAGGAAAATGGAGAAATTTGTTTTGTACTGATTATAATACAGAGGATATATTATTACTCCTAATTGTAAATGTAGTGAGTGGAATGGAGGCCAGTCATGTGGACAAACAAATGGGGTAGGTGTTTTTTGAGGTGTGTAGAGATAAAATCTCAAACACAAGACATTCTGAAAGACAGCAGAAAATCTGTCTGAATGCTCACAGGGCTTGTGCGGACTTTGGAAAGCAGGCTTGTGTCTTGCAAAACATACAAAGTCCTACTGAGCATGGAATAACCACTTCATCATTTTAAATGAAGGCTATAAAAAATTACAGTCAGCACATAATAGGTGTTTTGCACTCATGCTAAGTACTGCCAAGAAAATAGTTACCTAAGTAAATCAATAAAGTATCATTCCCTTCCAAGGTCTTCCTGTCCCAGTCCCTGAACCTCTCATTTCAGAGGAGTACTGAAACCTGTTCAAGATTTATTTTTATGAAAGTAAGCATCTCTGCAGTATCAGGCAGTAAAGAAGTTGTTTACTGCTACTCCAGTAGTGTTGAAAAATCTCTCTGAATACATACTTGCATTGTAGCTATCATAAAAATGTCTACTAGCTATTGGAGCCCCCAAATTGATTTTTTTTCCCCCAGAAAACAAAGAGTTCAGCCTGAAACCTAGAAATTGCTTCATAAGAAAAACCATTTGTGTAGAGAGAGATGGACTAAGGTATCCTGTCATATATGATGTTCAAGTTGGTATAAAACATTTCTATTCATATTCTGTTAGCAAATAAGCCTGGGCTGAGGTAGCAGCACCTGTTCTGGGTTCATTTCTGTGGTGGTTTGACCAGGAAGGAGTGGGAATTCTGGGAAGCTGTGGTCAAACCAATGAAAGTTTTAGGTTTGAGACTGGCACCTAGTGTAGCCAGTGGGGTTTGGACACACCTCCGAGAATACACTGGGGTTAAAATCAGGGCACTGCCCTTGGCACTCTCTCTTGGGACGTCGCAGCACAGAGGTCAGATCTCTTCCCCCGTCCAGCCTCTGCTGCTGGGCGGGGGGAGAGGCAGCCATGCGGTAGGCCCGGGGCCTGGACAGAGATGGGAGGTGAGGGGCCTTCAAGGATGGAAGGGTGGAGGAGCCCCAAGAGACATCGGGCAGCCATTCCCCCCCCCAGGAGGGAGAGAGAGGGAGAGTCGGCGGTGATAGCAGCTGGCCCAGGAGGAGAAAGGGGGGGGAAGGGTGCAGCCCGGCCGGCCGCAGCAGCAGCACGTGTGGGAGTATCATCGTCCCAGGACAGACAAAGACTGAAAACTTTTAACCCTTTCTTTCATGATTGGGGCCTTGCAAAAATGCTAATCCTCCTCGAAGCTGAATAAGAAGGGAGATAAGAGATGAGATGAGACAAGGACCTGGCCCGAAGAACGTGGAGATGATTGGATGGGGAGAGATGATTTGGAGTGGCCTTTTGGCTGGACTTTTCTTGTGGCCATGGACTCAGTTGTTCCTGTGACACAGACTGCATTTAGGGGGAGGCAGTGCCTCAAAACCAGGAGGGTTCATTCGTGAGGACCCCCCGGCCCCAGGGGGTTGGAAAAATATGGGGGGGACAGATGTCCCAAAGCAGAGACTGTGCCTTTTTGGAGTGAGACAAGGCATCCTTGAAAGACAACCTTAAAAGCAGCTCTGATCCATGCACGGTGGTGAGAGCACTGGGCATGGAAGGAAGATGTCACAAGCGGCAAAAGGACTTTTTCCGGGCGGTGCCGAAGTGACAGGGAAGCACACGAGGTTTCAGTGTGTTTCCAGGGGAAGCCTATGGAACAAGAAGGACTCCTTTCCTCTTCATGAACTGCAGTTTGAGTATACTAAAGTGTGGGGCCAAGGCTGGGCAGTTGATGATTTGGGAGAATGTATCGGATTGGGAAAGTCAGGGAGTGGGGAGGAGGAAAGTTTTTTTGTAAGGTTTTCAATTTCTTTTTTTTCTTTTCCTTATAGTCTTTCCCTATTTTCCTGTAGTTTAAGTAATAAAGTGTTCTTTATGTTTAAGTTAGAGCCTGTTTTGCTTATTCCTGGTCACATCTCACAGCAGACACCAGGGTGAGGCATTTTCATGGGGGGGGGCACTGGCTCTGTGCCAGGCTCAAACCATGACAATTTCCTATAAATCAGTCTAGATGTTTAATATGTTCCTCATTACCGGAGGGTTTGAAAACCAGCAATACACCTGAAAACCAATTTGCTGGCATTACTGTTCCAGCAAAATAGTGACTTTCCAGTTCACACTGTCAATTATTGGCAGGAAACAGATTCTGACTTGGCCCTTGTCAAGGATAATACAATTCACAGTCATACTACTCCAATCAAGCTGGGCAAATGCAGTGTGCAGGATATGCCATTGCAAGAGCTGGAATTCCAAATTTTTAACACATGCATCAAAATCTTTTCACAGGCACTGCATATATAAAATGATTTTGTGAAAAATTTCAAAAGGAAAAGACAGTGAAGAAAATCTTCATCTGTTTGCAAAATGTGTGAATGACAGAAAAGCTGACTCAGCTTCCCTGGCAGTGAAAGGCTTGCCCTGCTCAGAGAGGTATCACGCCAAGTAGATTGGTGGAGAAATGCTGCAAAGGAGAAAATGGCTCATGCTCTTTGCATTCACCCCAGAGTCAAACCAGAGAGGCATCCCGTCCTCTGCTTTTGATCTCAAAACAGTTTGGGACAATAAGAAAGCAGGGGAGGAGTGCTGACCTGCTTGGTGCAGGTGAGTTGCAGACAGGTTTCTCATCCTTCAGAACTGCAGAGCCATGAACTCCTGGGGGGACACGCCAAGGTGCCAGGTTTCCAGCACCTCATAGTACCTTAACAGATGTCCAGGGGCTGAATGGTTGCTCCTGGTGAGGGACTGAGAATTTAGAATGAGATTCACTTTTACTTCAGTCAATTAAAAGTTGCACATCTATTTGAAATTACTTTTTTAGGCTTCTTGCAGACATCACTTTCTTAAGCCTTGGCATGAAGCCTTAACTTTATCTGGATGGGTTTTCTCACAATTCCAATCAAGAAATACAATTTTGTGGCGATGTGGAGAAGACCAAATGTCTGCACATCTGAAATCATTAATATTTTAGCCAGAGTGGACATCCTTTGGCAAGGGGGCAAACTTGCATTACTTGTTGGAACTATGATGAGTGAAAGGGTGGAAAAGTCACACTTATCATTGAAAAAACACAAGCACTGCTTCTTGTGCCTCATACCTGTGAGTAGGATGCACCAGGTTTTATCAGACCTGGCACAACAGTGACTCTTTGACATTATCCTCCTTCTCCCAGATGGAAAATGTCATTACCAGTATTTCTTCATTTCCTGAGCATGTTCTCTTTTTTATTAAACTGAAATACTGGGCTCAGAGCAAATGTTAGTTGGGAGCTTTATGTTTCATGTCCCTTGTTTAACTTGAAATTCATCCAGTTTTTTTTTTTTTTTTGCTAAACTTACAAATAAACCCAGTATTTTTGATTAAGTTTTTCATTTTTACATCTTGAATAAGCCTGTCTTATTGATGCCTGCCTTTCTGTTTCCATGTACAAATCTATCAAGACCATCAGGAAATGGCTTCACAAACAGAATTTATTGCAAAGCTGATTATGTATTAATATATACAAATGACAAATCTAAAACACAATGTCAAAAAAGCAAGAAAATGCAATCAAGAATTTATTATTCTCCCATTACTATTCAGCTGGGAAAATAGCTGCTCTACTTTACCAAAATAATTCCCCCTTCCAAACCTTACACCCAACCTGGGTTTTCTAAGTAAGTGCCACAGAAGTATTTGTAATAAAACATTTTAATATATAATAATAGCAAAAGCTCACTGTAATATATCCACCTATTTTTCTCACTTCTATATTCCATGTAGGCTTCTTATAAAAATTCATTGTCACTCATCCACCTCGTATATATGAGAGTGTGTCTCTAAACTTACACATCCAT
The DNA here is from genome assembly GCF_047830755.1 of Zonotrichia albicollis. Taxonomy (NCBI): domain Eukaryota; kingdom Metazoa; phylum Chordata; class Aves; order Passeriformes; family Passerellidae; genus Zonotrichia; species Zonotrichia albicollis. The sequence continues at coordinate 65,271,286 of NC_133821.1, forward strand.
TTTAGAAATGGAGTAAGCAACTTCTGCATTTCAAAACCTTGCATCTTGTTCTGTTTTATACCTGTTTTTCCAACATTGTGGGTAAGGCTTCTTCTAGGAAATATTTACGCATGTGTTTCTCCACAAAAATTACCTTATCTCAAGCCCCAATTTAACTTTTCCCAGTTTTTTTTTTTTTTTATTAAAAAACAGCAATTTGAATAAAATGCTTTTGCCAAAAAATTTAATGCTTTGCTTCTCACCTAGGAAGTGACATTATGACAATGCCATGTCTGCAATACCTCTTTTATACCCCAAGGAGTGACTGATAATCAGGCCTTTTTCAACTGAAGGACTCAACATGCTGACCATTTTGTTGCCTCTCACATTGTGATATCTTAGGAGGAATGGGCAGTGAATTATACCTTGCAATGACTGTGGTTAGCAACAGCACTGCATGTTATGTTGACACCATTATATTTACTTGCCACATATATTGCTAATTACAGATTAATTTTGTATCTGGCAACTCCTACGTGCCCTCATAGCAACTGATGAAATCTCTCTCATTTGCAGGGAAAAAGTCTTTACTTTTGGGAAGCCCGTGGTAGCCGTAGCCCTATGTTTGTCACCAGGAGCTGCTTCAGTGCCACATTATATGAGGAAATATGTTGCTTCTGGACAACGAGAACAATGGGAACAAAGTGGTTGATGCACACATGCACACAAACACAGACACAGATCATACAGCATACACCACATCCCGTACAGATACTTGTTTGTAGTGATATCTCTAGTATATATGTGTGCTTGTGTGTTTGTGCACATACACACATGCCCTTGTGACTGAGCTCCTAAGCACCCTGAGCACAATAAAGAAATGATCTGCCTGTGTTTCACACAGGGGCAATCACTCTACAAGCTCACGTGAGGAGTCATTATAATAGTTACGCTATTTATGGAGAAATGTGTAGCTAAAATGTGGGAAAATTATTGTTCTCCATATTCTCACTTTTTTATTGGAGAAACAAATCACACAGTAAATTACATCTGCATGAAATGTTGCATGCACCTAGAGCTCAGCATGAACCTGGGAAAAGACATTGTTTTAATTCCATAACCTTTATAGTAGTTTGTTTTCTTTCCTTTTTTATTTTTTTAAGATAAATTTTCTGAGCTATGTTTCTTATTTGGCTCTGCTCGAATTTTATAGGCCCTTCTGAGTATAATTTAATATCCACAAATTACCATGGTGAGTGAGAAAAAAGTAATGCCCACTACTCAAGTGGACGCAGAGGAGAAGAAGGAGGGAGTATGTGTCTGCCCCATGGCGATAATGGATTCTGCCCAAGATGAGATCTGCTGCTGCTTGTTGTGGAGGTAATTCCTGAAGGAATCAGAAAATATTCTGAATTAGAAAGGACCCACAAGGCACATACAGCTCCTGGCCCTGCGCAGGACCATCCCCAGGTGTAACACCATGTGCCTGAGAGAACTGTCCAAACATTTCTTGAACCCTACCAGGACTGGTGTTGTGACCACCTCCCTGGGGAGTGCCCAGGTCACAGTTCCAGTGCCCAACCACTTTGTAGCAGAAGAACATTTTTCTAATATCCATTACATTTTTCTAATAGCCATAACATTTTTTCTAACCTCCCCTGTACAGCTTTAGGCCATTCCCTTGGGTCCTGTCACTGGTCAAGAGACATCAATGCCCACCCCTCCTCTTCCCTTCGTGAGGAAGTTGTAGTGTGCAGTGAAGTCTCCCCTCAGTCTCCTCCAGGCTGAACAGACCAAGTGACCTCAGCAAATCCTCATACAGCTTCTCCTCAAGGCCCTTCACCATCTTCTTGTCCCTCCTTTGGACATTCTTTAACAGCTTTATACCCCTCTCATTTATATTGTGGTGCTCATTTGCCCCCAGCACTGGAGGTGAGGCTGCCCCAGCCCAGAGCAGAGCAGGACAATCCCCTCCCTTGCCTGGCTGGCCATGCTGTGCCTGATGCCCCCAGGACAGGGTTGGCCCTCCTGGCTGCCAGGGCACTGCTGGCTCAGGTTCAACTTGCCATGGACCAGGACCCCCAGGTCCCTTTCTGCAGCACTGCTCCCCAGCCCCTCATTCCCCAGTCTGTCTGTACATCCAGGGTTATCCTACCTAGATGCAGAATCTGTCACTTTCCCTTGTTGAACTTCATATGATTGGTGATTGCCCAGCCCTCAATTTGTTGAGGTCTCTCTGCAGGGCCTCTCTGCCCTTGAGGAACTCAACAGCTCCTCCCAGTTTTGTATCAATACAACTCAGTATCCCTTCCAGTCCTGTGTTTAAGTTGTTTGTGAGGATGTTGAAGAGCACAGGACTGAGAGTGGAGCTTTGTGGAACCCCACTGGTGGTAAGTCACGAGTCTGATGTCGCCCCATTCACTACAACCCTTTGTGCCAGACTGACGAGCCAGTTGCTCAATGATTGCATGATGTGTGCAATCATTTTCCACCCGTGTACTGGGCATTTTGTCCAGAAGGGAACTGTGAGATGCTGCATCAAAAGGGAGGCTCCTGTTTGCCTTGGGCCAACCCAACATGCTGAAGGTTTTGGTGTCTTCTTTTCCTCCAAATATTTCCCTCTTCATATCTTTGGATGTCACCACTAAGCTGGAGAACACTTATTTCCCCATCAAAGTTACCCTGGGAAGTCTGGAAGCTGCAGAGAAGTCCTACATGCACATTGGCCAGAGCACACAGCTGGGCCAGGTCCAGACAAGGGCAATATGGTTGATGCAAAGGTGTAGTGACACTGACTCCACAGGATAAACAGATATAACCTGAAGGAATTAGTGAAAGCCTGCTCTGAGATTTGTCAATAAGATCTGAGTAGGTCTGAGTGAAAATCTGCCATGTTACAGAAATATGGATTTTTGCTGAAGTACCTCTTTATTATTTGCAATGGGTGTGTACCTTCCATAGAAAATGATGTTCCCTCTAAGAAGTGTATGGTTGAATATGGAAACATTTTCAGTGGAGATACTCTTCCCTGTTCATGTCGTTGTAAGGGACCAGGATGGCTTAGCTTTGCTTGCTCTCCTGTGCAGGGACATGGCCTTTGCCTTGAGTCCTGCAAGGGACTGGCCTCGTGTTAGAGGCATCCAAGGAGGCAAGGTGTGTCAGACAGACATTTGTGTGCACATGCACACCTTGGCACAAGCTCTTCTGCAGAGTTGCTGCATTGGGTTCAACATGCCTTTAGAGACAGAGGAGCCAGCCAGGGACTGCAATGGTGTGCAACAAGAGAGTGTGAGCCATCAGCATGAGGGTGGGACATGGGGCTTCAGGGCAAGGCTAGGAGAGGGCAAAGGCAGAAGCCACTAGGGCAGGAAAAGTGCTTTAGTCTCTGTTACTGTCTTTGCCTCCTTCTCCCGTGAGTCCACATCTGTCAGTACTTCCTGGGAGTTACAGGTCAGCTGATTTTAATTTTCTCCTGTCAGCTAAGCTGTGTTCTGGCTCTGCCTAAAGTTGCTGTGATTCACTATTAATTCTCTTGAAAAATGCCCAGTACTTCAGGACTTCCTCACCATGTGAGGCACAGTCTGATCCAGTCTGATCTTACAGAATGCAAGGAGGTAATCTGGTATTAGGCCTGTAAATACTTCAAAATAAAGTATTTTGGATATGAGTCATGGTTTTCTCATAGTTAATTGTTGCTACAAGATCCCAGCTTTCTAGACAACAGGTTCTTCAGAAGAAAGTTTGAAGGAGGGCAGCAAAAAACCAAAAGTGTACAAAAATATTTCAGTTAAGCTGGCTTAATAAGCAGTTGTATGAGGGACAAATTGGGAGGATGTAAACACAAGAGAAGGAGGATTTTGTTTTTTAATTCTGAGAAGTACTTAAATAAGAACCTGAAATTATAGCCCTTGTGAAAGTCCTAGTAAGGTATATAAGGCAGCAGTTGTAGGATAAAACTGAATGAATAAATAAATAGATTCTTAAGTCTTTCTCCTAGGGTTTTCAAAAAATAACTGCTTATTTCATAACCTTTACAAAAACACACAAGCAGATTGCACAGGTTAATAATTATGCTTCAGGTCTAAGTTTTTTCTAGGAGGGGTGTGTGGAGAGTACAAGTGGCCCTGGCTTAAGAAGGGAGCCCTTGCAGTCTGATCTGAGCTCTTGCTGGCAGAGGGCTCTGGCCATGGTGCAGCTCCATTGCCAGCCAAGCCTGTGTGTGGAGATGAGCAGGGCAGCACCTGTGCTGTGGCTGTTTCTCTGGGCACCATTGTGTCAGGAGCCAGGTCTGTCCTGTGTCTGCAGGCACAGGGGGCAATACTATGCAGTCAGCAGCATTTAAAACAAATGAAACACTTTTCTTCACGTGGCTTTTATCTGAGCAAGCTTCTATAGCTGGTATGTGGAAGTGTTAAACTCATTTTCATGTGTGTGTGTTTCTAACAGGTATTGTATACTTCCTTCTTTTATGTTGCTGATAGCATGCTGCATCTTGCTAGAAGAACTGTTTAGTATGCTTCAGGACTCAGAAACTAATCTCGAAGTCTAGTCTTGAAGGGTATGATCTATTGCAATTAGAAATGTATTGCTTTGCAACTACTATTACCACTTGTTTTTACCTGCAGGCATAGAAATAAATATCTGTTGCCTGTGGATATTTATGCCCTCTAAATTCCTGCAAAGAAGCCAGTCCTAATTTTCTGGGGTAAATGCTTCTGCAGCATTTTGGGGATGCCTTTAAGTAAACCTTGTGTCTGCTGAAAAGTACCATAAACTACCACATCTGGGTTGTAACTATGATCATGCAATTATTCTCACCTGTCTGCAGCAAAAAGTTAGAAAATAAGTGTAATTAGAACACCAATCTGATTTGAAAAGTCTGAAGATTGCTGCAATAGCCTAGTTTTGTACATATTATGTGTTTTCTTCATCTGGAGAATAATGATGCCCAGGCATCTTTTTCATAATTTGCTCTTCAGTAATACTGGAGGATGATGTCAGAGTTACTATGTATCTGTATCATCTCTTGCTCTTGTATATGATAACCAACTGTCATCAATATTGCATTTTTGGATATAGCAGGAGTTAATACTTTGGATGTCTTTGCTGTTCTGTATCAGTTTCTCCATGGGCTGGATGGAGTTTTCAGGCTATAGGCTGAAATTTGGAAATGAAGCTGATGTAGGTTACAAATACTCCCTGCCCTACCTTGCTCTTTGCATTTTTTTTCCAGACTTGGGTAGACTGAACATCCCAGCTCACCATGTGCTCCCTTACACTGTCAGTGAAATTTAGGGACGAGGGGCCTGGAGTGCAGAAGGATCATTGGCCTTGAGCCCTTCTGAAGGAAAGCACCACAGATCAGACATCTTCCCTTTCCCACTGGTGGAAGTCTAGAGCAAGTCTATCACACTTGGCCAAGGCTGGTGTAGCAGAAAGCTGAAATTATCCCATGTCAGAAGCTGCAGGATTTGATGGATATTTTCAGACCCACTGTAGATGTTGTTTAACCACCTAAAAGCAGATGGTGGCATTCACTGAGAGCTGTGTGTGAAGTGAAACGACTCTCTCAGATCCTGCCTGGGCTGACTACTGCCAGACAAGACTGGAGACAGTACAGTGGCACTTGTTGGGATTTGTTTATGGGAACAAAATCTGGCATTATTCAGCATGTGTTGGGAGTGCATGCTGGGGATCAAAGTGTCTTGTGAGCAGTTAATTTGATTGGAGTTGAAGGAGTTTGCCTCAAAAACAAGACATAAAGGGAGGAGAATGTGCCTTGCTACTTACACTAAGTTAAAGGGAATGGCACCTCCTGGCTATTGCTTGCTAACCAGACACTGTAGGGAAATGAAATTGAGCAATAAGGGACTGCTGTGTGCACCATATACTGTCAGGTTAGTGTGCAGTGCTGCAGTGAGGAATGGTGGGATGCAGCTTTTCACCACAGAAACATTTTGAATGAGTGATTCAATGAAATTCATCACCTCATGTAGTTATTCTCTCTTTAATTTCAAATTTTCAAACAAAATCTTTGACCTAGAGCTAAGAGTGGAGACGAATTTCTTTATAAAAAAGAAACTAGTGGGATTTTTAAAGTAAAATTGGAAATTATATCCTTTGCAAACTTATTCCTTGAGTGGGCTCTAGGCCTTACTGGAATCCTGTTCAGCTTTTACTCTCTATGTGTTTAGGATGCTGACTGGTAGAAACTGATAGAACCAGATCCTTCTCAAATTGTGCCTTATAAATCCTACAACTGTAAAAATATATATCTCTTCTTGGCAGGTCTTGCAGACATACGTATCCCTGCATCACAGTGTTCCTTGAATCCTACACAGCAATACAGTTTAGGAGAGTTTTTGTCATTGTTTGAGGGAGGATCATCCTACTATAAGCTGTACAAACCACAAAGCAGAGTGAAATTTCTTTTGTACAGTAGCAAAAGAGATTTCCTGCTGATAGGTGAATATAGGAGCTATAAATACAAGAGCAAGGTTAACATGGGTGTCACACTCACTTTCACCTTTCTCACTCAGTTAATCAGATCCTGCTGGCTTTTCCAAGGGGGATGAAATTTCCATGGGCCATGCCTTGAAGTGGCCTGCTGTACCTTGGGTTCCTAGGGTCCCCCACATGTGGGAAGAGAGGGGACACCCCTGTTGAACTTGAAAGGTGGAAACACCAAGGAAAGGTGTAGTCTTGTTTTGCTCTTCACTGTGTCCCATTTTCCTCCCTTCTTCTGAATGACCCAAAATTGCCTCCTGCCCAGTGCTAGCAGGAGATTGCTACACATTCCTGATACCACCCATCACTCCCCCCAGTGCTGTTTACTTGACATGCACATGCACAATACAGCTGTAGGAACTGCAGCTTTGCTTGCCTTGCAGCATTGCTCATCAGCAAAGAGCAAAACCTGCTACGTATCCTACAATGCTGAAATGGGCTCTGTGGTTTTGTATAAAAAAGTCTCACATTATTGAATCCTCTCACACAGAACATGATTGTTCTGAAGCACTTAAGTAATGTGAAATTATCCTCAATATAGCTGCCACAGGTGAAAAAAGCCTACAGTGTGTTTATGATGTGGTTCATGCAAGTCATTGATTTATGGACCTACTGTAGCTCTTCAGGTCATATCTCAAAGCCAAGGAATGTCCTTGAGAGCTGGATGTTCTATCTGTATTTCTGAATGAGGTGGGAAAAGTGCTTCAAAACCCCAAACCTTTGTATGACCTCATCATCAAGTCTGACTTCTCCCTTTGAGGGTAATTTGTATGTCCCCTGTGAAGAGGTGATTCTGTAATGCTATGAGTTTGGGTGTCTGAAGACAATATGAATAGTCTGGATATCAGGAAGTGTCTTAGCTACTAGGATGTGATGAATTGGGACATGCTCCCCTGTTTGCCAGAATATTTTTTCCCAAAAAATGTTCTGGCAAAAGTTATTTCCCTCTAGGCAGGGGAGCTCACTGGAGTTGCAGAGCCATGCATTTTAGAGAAATCGTAGTGTGTTGGCATCACTGCTTGTTCTTGGACTTGCAGGCAGATAAAGTTAGCCTGCCAGGTGGTGCTAATAATACCTGGCTCTCCTGCTGAGCTCATTCTGGGAAAATGGCAAACTATTTCTCATTAACAGGAGTATGATTATTGTCTGCAGCTTTTTGGTGTAGAATTGGAGCTGCAAGGTATGAATTAGCATACCAAAGTCTCTCTGAAAAAAGAAATTTGGATTGTAGGCCAGCCAGTTTTCTAGGTCTTGGGCAAAACTCTGTCCCTTCTTTTTTGAGGGTCTGACTACAGCACTGAGGTCTTGGTAGATGGACACTGAGACTTGAACTGTGCTCCGAGGGCCAGGAGAACAATACCCAAGACTGGTACAATTTCAGATTTGTTTGCTATTCTTATTTGGGATGAAAATCCCAATCATATTTCTATTTCTTCCAACTTGGAAAGGCTTTTTCCAGTAGAAGAAATTTCCCAGGACACAAAACTTGTTTTCATTTCTGGCCTAGTTGGAAGAATGCCAAGGGCTGCTTCTTCCACCCATTCCTGAACACTGTCTGTGCATGAGGTTTAATGGACAGAAAATAGTGGCAGCAATTAAGAAATATGGACAGTCACTGACTCCAGTGCACTGCTTTTCTTGTCTGTGCTTCAACAGCTTCATTTGCAGAAGGGGATAAAATTATTCCGATCCACTTCTGTAAAATGTTTTGCCATCCTTAGCTGCTTTTTGTATTTTATTTCTCCTGCTGTTCCTAATTCTCTGACAATAAATTATGAAAGGGTAAGAAAAGAGCAAATATACATAGATTTATTTTCCTTGAGCTCGTAAGGATATATACTTTTTCAATGGACATATGGATTCCATCCTTTTGATCAGAATGGAGAAAAACATTTCTTTCAATGAGATTGCTAGGAAACTGTCTCTTCAATGGGTTTGCTAGGAAACTGTCCTCAGTTACAGGCTTTGTAGTGAAACACTGGTTTAATGCTTTGATGAGAGCTGTTGAAAAAGAGGGAATGTGTATAGTATAAAAATAATTTTTAAAAAATCAGCTTCTTAAAATTATGTATAAAGAAAAATTAAACTGGTTTGTTGTAGCTTTTGGGTATTCATTAGTTATTTTTCTCACCACCTTTTAAATATCTCTAAATGTTAGTTTTATCTAGTCATTTTCCTTGCTCCTTGGATTAAAAGTGGAGAGGAAAAAGGAATAGAGAAGTCCCAAAACTGGAAAAGTGAAAAATTGTTTTACTTGACAACCCCAAAAAATTATAAAATGAAAAATGTATAAGAAATAATTTATTTTTGCGGAGACAGTAATTTTTCATGTTATAAAGTTTTATCCGAAACTTTGACTTGCCCTAACGATGACTAAAGCACTGAAATCCATGCCCCCAAGTCACAGCACAGGCATTCCCAGAGCCTTGCATTATCATTTCTGCAGGATAATTAGCATTCTGCATAACAGAAGCCAGAGCAGTGAGGCCAGGTTTCAAAGTGAGGAGCAAGCGTAGGTTCCCCAAAATCAAAATTGTGTGTATGGGTTAGATGTAACCAGCCTGGAAAGCTGCATGGTATAGTTATTCCTTTAACCCTTTATTGATTAATGTATTTAGCTCATTGCAGAGGTAAAGTGACCATTTCTGAACACAATGTGACTCATACCCACCTTTTCTGTTTCCACTGGTTTCAAAACAGATTCTGTGTTGGCTCTGCGGTCAGGTTCATAAATGAACAGTATTCTATTCTGTGCATATATATGTGTAGATTCCTGTATTTATTTTAGGAAGCTGTGGGTTTCCTCCTTCTTATAGCTCTTCATATCTTTTTTAGATGAGCTGCTTTTGCTGCAAAGCAAAGGCTTGTTCCCAATATCTCTCTGTTGCTGTCGCACTCTCATGGGAGAAGGTTTTTGGGACTTGGTATCACCATTAGAAAAGATGGATGTTTTAATGTTAACCTGTTAATGTTCTCCTCAGACAAGAGATGCTCCATTTCTGATTTCACCCCAGATTTCATGTGTGAACATGAGTAAACACTTAGGTCTATATTCCCATGAGTCTTCTGAAGCAGCTAACACCTGTGAAGGTCGGGCTTCATCTCTCAGCTCCTTTAAGCTTAAGCAGTATGTAAGCACATAAAAGATTTTTTATTAAAATGCATCAAGGCCCTCAGATAATGCTGTACTGGAGAGTCAGAGAAGCTGAAATTTGTCCTCCTGAGAGCTGCTGTCTGGATGCAGATTTGTGCAAGCATTTTTTTGTCTTTCTCAGTGCTTCCAGATGGTGAGGCGGTGTGGAGTACAGTTGGGAAAAGGGGATAGTTTTTGGATGTCATATTTGTTGTGCATTCTCCTGGCCACTTTCTAACTGGTCAGCAGTTATAGTTTGGACCACAAAAGCTTAAAGTAAGCAGAGAAATTCTACTGATAATCAGTGTGCTTTCAAGAGACATATTCTTAGAAGAAGCAATGATGGGGGAGGGGGTGTGTGGCAAGTTACAAATGAACATCAGTGACTCCTTTAGAGTTGCACAAAATTAACAGAAATGAGACCTCTAGTTACTGAAGAGAATCTTCTCTACTGAGATAGCTATTAAAATAAAACAATCAGAGATTATGGCACATGAGAGTCTTTTTAATTGTTAATTTGCCCACTTCAAAATGACCGTACAGTGAAATCTCTGTCTTTTAAAATAACATTGTTTTCCTTAAAATTGGTTTCCCTTTTCAGCGTTATCTTTCTGAGAGCACTGTGGTGATATTGTTGGGAATTATCTATCCCACACTGAGGAGAGCCTATCTGAGGCTAACACAGTCCTTGCAAAGTGCAAGGTAATTAACCATTCTCCTCCCCCTATTTATCTTGATTTTTGCTTCCATCTAGTTGTTTTTCACGCTTGTAAAGTATAATTTGCATAAAGTTTTAGCACTTTCTTCCTACACAACCCCTTGCTCTCTGGTCTTTCTCTCCACATCACTGCAATGAGCTGAACATGAATTATCCTGGAGTAAGGGTGGGAGAAGTGTTCTGCCTGTGCACAGCAGCACTGAAGACAATGGAGCACAACATCTGCAATCGGCACAATTCTCACTTACAGAGACATTCTGTATGCTAATGAACTTCTGATGGCAAGACCAGACTTTTTTGCTGCTAATTCTGGCAATACCTATCTCTGATGGGAACCTAATTTCCATCCACAAGGACCTTCATCATAAAGGAGCGAGCAAAGAATGATGCTGAGCAGTAATGTGACTTTTCTCTTGGCTTCCCTTCGATGTTTTGCCCAGAGCCAAGAAAATAGAACTTCTAGACCAAAGCACTTGGCACCTGGTGTTTCCTTTCAAGTGCTTCTATAAGCCAGGCTCCTTTCACCAATGAATTCTTCAAATGAACTTCTCTTTAAAGCAGTCACTGCTTCCTTTGTAATTAAGCCGCAAGGCATATCAGCAAAACCAGGAAACATTGACCCAAAAGCTAAGTGGTGATGGTCAAGACTGAGAAGCTGCCATGATATGGCAATGTTTGAAATGAGTAAGAAGGGGCTTTGCTGCATTTATTTTTGCTGTTTTGGGCAATGTAAAACAGAGCAAACATGGAGGTACAGTGAGATTCAGGCACCTGTATTTACACACGCTGTATCACATGCAAATCACGATTCTGCTGAGTTGCTTTGTGAAAGGTTGAACACTCAGAGCAATTGTTTCTAGCCTGCTCTTAGCTCAAAGTCTATGGCTTTCATTTTGGATGCAAAGAAGGGCTGATGAGAGCCATGGTTTGTTTTTCCCAACTAGGTCAGCTGGTTTAATTAGAGACTCTGTGGCACCCTCCACATCTTACTTCCCCAGGCTACTCAACTGTTTGAATAGATAATCCCAATTCCTAATAATTACAGCTACAATATTATATATTTTGCAGAGATAATTCTTTCAACTGAAAATTTAGGGCTGCCACTTACATCCCCTTGTATTAGCCCCATATCACTAGGCACAGCCTGGCTTTTCTTTCCTTACCCTCCTTGTGCCATGCACAGCTTTTCCCAGGACTGCCACAGCACTGGTCTGCAGAGGTGTCATTCAACACCAAACCAGATGGGGTGGTGGGACCACTGTGGAGATTCATGCATTTTTGTTTCAAAACAGGTTATGGCAGTTTGACTGGTGGCTCTGCATCTGCAGGTGCAAGTTAATCTGATATTAGCCAGGTTTCAACTGATTTAATAATGTTCACACCCAAAGTTGGTTTAATTAACTTGGATTTACACCAGGCGTAAGAGGGGACATGTCGATTTGGTTATTAATCAAAGGAGTAGGAGCCAGCAGATCTATCTCTCCTCCCTTTCAAGCTCTCCAATAGATTAATGACGTGACCTTGGGCAGATCTCCAGGCATGTTTTTGCCTTGCTCTCCTTGGCCTGGATATAATCAATTTCTCAGAATAGATGCAATACTGAACTCACAGGCGTCTGTGAAACCTAATTCCCTGTGTGCGGAAAGGGTCTTGGCAGCTGTCAGGGAGTGCAGCTCCGTGGGGAAGGGGCAGGGCTTGCTTGCTGCCTGGTCCATCCTCTTGCAGAGCAATCTCTGCCAGGAGTCATAGGTGCTGCCATCCATCACAGTGGTGGCACCTGGCTCTAATCCTGAACTGAAAGTGCATTGGAGATGGTTGGCATGGTCCTAACCAAGAGTTTCCTCTCTGTTTTGCAATATAAATGGGAAGTCCATCCAATGGCTTGTTTTTATTTTTATTTAGGCCAAGGTAAAATGGTCCTCTTTGGGAAACCAACCTTTTCCCTGTCTTGCCTCTATGTGTGGAGCAGCTGTAGCATATGTCTGGCATTCACAGGGAGCAAAGGGCAGTGAAATCATTGCTCTGCTAAATTACAGCAAGTGCTGCTCTTGGTCAGCACAGGCAAGGCTGCTCCTGTGCTCCTGCTGTGGACACAGCTGGGCACAGCTGCCTGCCTCCCAAGGACCAGAGTACTTCCTGCTGAAGGTCTGATTCCACACACCTCTCCATGTGGGAAATGTAGTTGTGTTGGCCAACACACCTTTTAGCCACCTGCTACTCTTGTTACCTGATCAAGCCTTTCTGCATCTTCTTTTGCCAGTCAATCTAGCATGAATGAAAGCCCTCCGTAGTGATCTGTTAATTTTGTCCTGATGTGGCTTTCCTCTTTCACATTTCCATTTTTACTTATTGTTATACTGCTTTGTGCTCTTCAGTTTATTTTTCTCAGACAAACTGTGGTTTCAAAAGTAAGGAAAGGGGCTCACAGTAATAACTGTGGTTTTTTAGGGTTATATTTTGGTACACACAGGTACTGAGTTGTGAATCTCTCTTTGCAACTTCAAAAGGAGTCTAGGCAGAAGAATTGCAGTGCCTTTTATTTTTCCCTATCAGAACTGATAGTGATAAGGGATTCACATTTCTTAATTGTCCACACTGGTCCAGCATGAGCTTCTTGATCAGAACTCCTCAATAAATTAGATACTCCAGCCTCATGCAGGGGCTCTCCAAAAGAGTGGGAAGTTAGAAAACTGAATATGACTTTCTGCTCAGAGCCCACTTATGGGCTTATTTAATAGATGGAGTTTGCACACAATTAACTAATTATGAGCAGAGTTAGTGCTTGCAGTGAAGAGCAGGCCTTCAAAAATAAGTGCTCGGCTTCATTTGAAGGGCAAACACTTGACACTCAATGTGAACTTAAGCAGGAACTGATTTTCAAAGAGAAAATTGTCTGTCAGATTTAAGTCTACACACATATTCTCTTCAATATTTGGGATTCTAAGCTCTTTGAAGGTAGTCTCTTCACTTCCCCACAAAGCACTTTTTTGTTCACCTTCACAGCAATTTTCTCTCTTCCCTCTCCCCCTCACCCCCAGTCCCCTAATGTTACAAAAGAATTCGCTTCTGGGATGAGATTCTGCTTGCTGAGTTTCAGCCCCAAATTATATTTTAGAGATGACTTTGAAATTCCCTGTAAGTGTGCTCTCATTATTGGATATCTTTGATACAACTTTAAATACAACTGTGCAGACATCGCTGCCATTAGTGCTAGGAAAATATAAAACCTGCGCAGAGAAAGCAATAGTCAGAGCCAAAAAGCCCCTGTGATAGATAAAAGTAGGGGTATGTTTCAGATATGGGACCCCAGCTTCGTAAACATTGTGAAGCTCTCTGAATTAGTCACTTCACACAATACTCCTAAGGGAGTTTTAATCAGACTGTGTTGTGCAGGGGCTCATCCTGAATGGATTTCACCTGGAGAAATCACCCTACTCAAAGTGCTCTTTTTTTTTTTTCCTTTTTTTTTTTTTGACACTCCTCTCTCCTGGAGATCAGTACAGCAAAAGAAGAGAAGATGTCAAGCAAGAGCAGGCCAATCAAAGCAGTATTGTGTTCAATATGAAACACTTTTGAGGCATGTTCACTATATGCTACTGCAAACCACACACTTTTTCAACAGACTGGAGGACCAGTTCCCAGCTGGAGGGAAACACGGGTCGTGTAAAGAGAATATGGACATCACATCCGAGAGTAGAAACTCCCTGTCACTCATGTCTATTACAACAAGCCAAAGTGTTTTTGTATTTTTCAGACTGCTCAAACTCCTCTTCCCAGGGGGTCATAGAAAACAGGTTTAAACTCAGAGGTAGAATTTGCTGCCCCAAGACTGATATCAGGATGGGCAGTGACTCATCATCCCTCACCTCTGCAGATGGCAGCCCTGTGTATTTGGAAGTGTGTACAAGTTTCCATGCAGCTGGGGCAGAAGGATGCAGCAGAAACCAGCCCTTGCCTCATGAGCCCTGCCACAACTCGTGACAAACTCTGCTCTGCCTGGGACTGTGGGGCTCTCCTGGGACAGGCTGCCAGTGCATTAGATGAGCAGTATCACAAGTATCACCCCCACAGCTTTTGTTTGTCATCACAGTTTTCCTCCAGAATAGAAATGGGAGGTTTTTGGGTTTACCCTTTTTTGCATATTATAGAACATTTCATGTACTGTATAGCAATGTGTACCATAGCCCTTACCATTTCAAAGTATCCTCATATAAGAGGTGCTTTGAGATCATGCTCTCAGCATGGTGAAGAAGTAGCAAACTTTGAAATGTTTCTTATAGGGTTTTATGAATAGGGAATTATGAGTGGCAAATTGTTCCAGGAGGCTTGAAGTTTCTGAGGTGTGCATATGCAAAAAAGACCTGTCAGAAAATCAGAGTTCCTTTACACGAAGCTCTTCTTGGCTGATTTGCTCTATCAACAGGGTATGTTGTACTGATCCTCAAGGAGCAGGAGGAGCTAAGTGTTTCTGAAATCCTCCTGCTGTGTCATTTTGAAAAGTGGTATTCATGTAATGTGTACCCTGGATCTCTTATTGTCAAGCCATTGTTCTGAATATTTCTGAAATCCTCATGCTGTGTTGTTTTGAGAATAGGTATTCAAGTACCACAGATTGCTTAGTGCTGAGCCATTCCTTGCCTGTGTCAGAGATGACAGAAAGAAGCAGATGACAATACGGCTGGCACTGGTGGAGAAAATGCTATTAAAACTCATCAGAGGCAGGATCCAGGGTTCCTTACTGAGATATTACTTGATCAATTGGGATGCACATGGATTAACAGGGAGATGATCCTGTCTTAACCAGCTGATATAATTTTTATTTTGAGGCAAGACTGCAAAGGACTGCCAAGAGGCAGCCGGAGCTATAATTTATGCAGGCTTCATTATGCTTTTGCAACAGCAACAAATGCAAAAAGGCTAATGTGTGAGGTCAGCAGTATGGCACAGGGGGTGATGTGCTTGAATGGATTAAGGGGTGGCCTCAGTACAGGCTACAGAGAGATCATACTGCTTTGGTGTGACCTGAATGGAGGAACAGGGAACCACGTGCACAAGAACTGGACTAGATTTGTTACTCTTACTCATACTATTTATCTGAAGCCTAAGGAAGATGAAAACACTATAAAGCAAAAATATTTGCAGATAATGCAGAAATAGGGAGTGCTGCCACTACAAAGAAGCTACATGTGTGAATGGGAAGATGAATGACCTAGATAAAAGTAAAGTAATGAGGAGCTGGACAGAACAGAGGACCAGACTCTAAAATATCATACTATGCAGAAATGCAGTTCAGGAAAATTTAGTTCATGGGTAGCAGAAGTAACTTGAAAGATTAAAAATGGTGCATAAATGTGTAGAAATTTATAGAGATCTTTGCAAATATTACATAGCGGGTTTAAGTTTCTAGAAATTACCCCCTTTTAGTACTGCACAGACCATACCTGTACTGTCATCCTAATTTATGATCATCTGAGATTAAAGAATTATTATAGTGATAGACAAAGATAGCAAGAGCAAGCAGAATAATTCAGGAATGGGAGCAAACTAATTGTCCCAAATATACCAAAGAAATTAGGGCTGTACTCTGTTGAAAGAGAAGACTGAAAGGTGAGATCATTTTTCTCCATGAAGGTCTTGAGGGAATAGGAAGAATGGTTGATGCAAGACTGTTTGAATCTGTGTCAAATGCAAGAAGCAGAGGGCACAAATTAAAGTTTTGCATTATGTGGAGGGAGGTCCCGCAAGGAATTTAGTTTAGAATTCCTTTATGCAGGGAGCAGATAATATACAAGATGCTGAAAAGTGCACTCTGCTATACAAAAAGCCCAATGGGAACACAAATTTTTACTGCTATGCTCCCCAAAGCCACATCTTTGTCTGAAGAGTGCTTTAAAGACAGCTCCATTCTTCTACAGAATACAGGAGAGGGCTATAAGAAAAAATAACCTGTCTCATCCTCGTGAGAATACTCAAAGTGCTTCTCCTGGCTTATTGGTAGCATTTTCGGAGAGACTGGATGTCTGAACCCTTTCAAAAATTTTGGCTGGGAAGGAATTGTTGCCTGGAAGAGTCAGTGAAGTGGCTTTGAAATTACACAGGACTGGAACTGAAATTATGAGAGTCCTGTGGGACGTCAGACTGAGAAGACTGAATTTCTGCTTTGACTTAGTTTTTGCAAATTTGAAAGGATTAATAATACTGCAGCAGAGAAGATAAAAAGCACATGACAAAGTCTGTAAGACACAAATGAAATGTGGCATTATTTGAATGACCCCAAAAAAATTACTTGGACAACACATAAGAAAAGGATAGACCTGATTGTGCAATGGATGCAGGTGAATTTACCTGTTCCTCTGGCACGTAGGTAAAGGTGGTTGAAAATCTGAAGCTTAATAAAAGAAAAATCCTGAATTCCCCCATCAGCCTTTTTCCTTCCCTCTCTCTCCTACTGGTTAAGTGAAAGAAGTCTGCAGTGGCTTACTGAAAATAAAAAAATCCATAAGTTTTTACTCCACTAAATTGTGTCAAGATTTTTTTTTTTTATGCAAAGCAAACACTTGTAAAATATTTGAAAAAAAATCTGACTCAAAGAAATGTGTTTGGCTTCTTTTTTGCCCCTTTTCATTAGAGGATCTGTGGGCTTTCAGTATTTGAAGGACTCCTTGACCTGTCAGTGACATCTGCTAACATATTACATCTCAGCCTTGCACACAAACTGCTTGCAAGACAGTCTGAATCCAAACCTCTGAAGCAGAGCAGCAGCTGTAAATGAGTCTTTCATACAAAATAGAAAAGAACTAACCCTATTACTGTACACATCCAAAAAATGTAGGCTGTAACCCTTTGATGTCTGCAACTTGATTTTCCCTTTCTTCCCTCCATGCATGCACTGTCAAGCATCAATTGCTGACACCCAGAGAACTGAATGTACAGAGAAAGACAAGCAGAAAGGCACCTGATCCAGTCATTTACAGCATAGAGTATATACTGCTGTACAGTGAATTATTTTTACATAGGTAATTAATAATGGAGAAACAATGTAGTGACAGTGTAAGTCCCAGGGGAGAAAATTGTCAGCCTATTTATTCATTTATTCTTTGCTAACTAAATTGATGGGATAGTCTGATGCCTTTCTGGATTCCACACGGATGATGAAACTGCAAACAAGTTTCATTTAAATAACAGGCAAATCTTCCAATTAATCAAAGCCTAATTCTTATGCCTTGAAATGATGAACTGCATGTACTGTAACCTCTGTTAGTTTGAAGGGGAAAAAGCTGTCGACCGAAAACCCAAGACATTGATCTGAACATTTTAGGCACCAATTCATATACGTTAATCTAGTGTGATTTGCCAAGATTCTGTAACTGTCTTCTGGATTCCTAGGTTCATGTTAAATGGGATATCATTAATTCTTCCATATAAACTCATCTTTTAGCTATTGGAGAGTTTAGTGCAACTAAAGCACAGTCCTTAAGAGTCTATGGAGGATAGCACTGGATTCTGCTTTCTAATGCATGACCATGTCCGCTTTTCTGTGTGGTTTATGGTTCCAGAAATTGCACCTTGCACAGCAGCTGAAACCCCAGCTTCAGTAGGGGAAGGGTTTAGACAGTAACAAAGTGTTACTAATCTAAAAGCAGACTAATTCCAAAAGATGACAAACACAAAACAAATATCCCATGGCCATTTCTGTTGTGAGACAGGTGTTTTTGCAGGAAAAAAGTGAGCTCCTGAAATGTGCTTTCTAAGTAAAAATTGCAATTTTTTCTGACTTAACCTTTCTCTCAGATTTTTTCTACTTTTGCATATTTATTTTCTCATCTTTGTAAGTTAAGGAACACCACTACTTCAATATTCTTGCATTTTTAAAATGCAAGCTGCTGGCTGGCACACATGTGGGGCAAAACCTCCCAGAGCACAGTGAGTAAAGAAAGATTTTTGCTATAACTAGCTACAGCTGAATCATGATAGATCATGCTATTTCATTGAATTTTTCTTCTGAATATTAGATTTAAGAAGCTGTGTCATGTTGAAATATTGAAATATCTCAGATGTAATCCACTGTAATCCATTGTGAGGAGTTTTGAGGGGGAGAGGGCAGGGAGAGAAAGGGCTGGCTGGTGTTAGATAACCAATAATCTGCACAAACTCTTGGAGCTGGCAGCAGAGCTGCAGTCTCAACACTAGTTTCAGCCTGGGAGCAATTGACACTCCCTGTACCAGCTATTTGGCTGGAACTTAAATATGTCACTTGGCACTGAGAGTTGATGAAAGCCCTGTTATTTTCCAGGCTGAGAGCTAAACGAGACTGTAGCCTTCCTAAACCATTGCACAGTGCTTATAAGGAAATGTTGTTTATCTGAAGTAATTTAATCAACCTGATCATTAGACGAATTTGCTACTTCCACATTTTATTCTAATTGTGTTTGCTCATATGCATATTACACTTTTGCCCAGTTATTTAGTTCTAATTAATAAATTGGAAACAAGCATGCTGCGAATGCTTCTCAAAAAGGATCTTCCTGAAATGGAGGAGTTTTCCTGCAGGGAAAAAAAGCAAGACAGCAAGATTGGAAGGTGTTCTTCAGAGCCATCCTTGCAGACCACTGAAATTTGGGGCTGGAGCTGGAAAATTCACCATCCTTTGAAGGCCTGGCATCTAAAGCTAATACATTTCCTCTGCTATGTCTGTGTGCTGTGTCTATGTACTGGATAAGTTCTGTATTTTTTGCAAGGAGATTGTTACTGTTTGGGACATAAACACGGTTGAGAACAGTAAAACACTTATTGTTAAACCAAAGGAATATGTCAACATGTGCCCCTTCAGTATATTTATTCTCAGGGTCCTTTTCTTTCCATGTTCCCCTATTACAGTTCTGTTTGTGGCTGCACTGTCCATCACATCCCACTTCACTTCCAAGATGGTGGATAAACCAAGCCCTTCCTGCAGAGCAACACTGGAGCTCATGGTGTAAAACTTTCACTGTGACAGCTGCAAACTCAATGCCTTTTTAAGAGAAAAAAGTGTTTTTTATACACTAGGTCTTTTAGGCTGAAGGAAATGATAATCTTACTTTTGTTCTATTCAAGGACCTTTCAGATGTGCTCATCTTTTGTCATCCTCCTGAGTATGGAGATATCCTGTAACTGAGAGACAGAATGAGTGTTGTCATCTCTCTCTATTGCCAAGTCAGTTGTATTTTATGTGCCATGTATTGAAGTAAGACTGATGCTTGGCACAGCTTTGCAGTGCAGTGATCTTGTGTAGCTGCCATCAGGAGTAAGGTGATGATTTTGAAGGAAGCCAGACTGGAGCTTAAATGCACCACAGTATTTATGCAGGAACACATTACTAAATATCACCAAGAAAATTTATCTTCAAAGTTTTAGGGTGTATGTACTTCTCCCCCACTTCTTTTGTATTGGGATTAATTCAAAATCTTTTCTAATTAAATTTGGGTGCTACACACAGATTGAAAAGGGTTACAGTCTTTGGAAATAGCATATGGTCTTTGAGATCCTCTCATACAAAGCACTTGAGAAAGATGTATCCTTCCTTTTTGGAGTGAGCCACCACGCAGCATGTAAAGAGCAGGATGCCTGCTCAAAGAGCCTCAGACTCACTGGTAGGAGAGGCCAGGTCAGAGTTGGGGTGGTGGTGTGCTGTTGTTGTCCACAGTGGTGGATTATGAGTGTGCTCCCAGCCCTCTTTAGGCCTGTGTCACCTACTCCTCTGAAGTTATGTCCAGGTGAGGTTTGGAGGATGGAGCTGGTGAGCATCTGAATTCCCAGGCACACCAATGAGGCTGTGTGAAACCCAGGGAGGTGGGACAATGGGGAAGGGACCAGTGGGGACCAAGCGTGCTGTGCTGCTTCTCCTGCCCACTCAGGGCTGCAGGAGTGCCAGGGAAACACCCAACGAGTCATGGTTTTGGCTGTGCTTCCCTGAATCTCATTCTGGGTCTCAGACTCTTCTGCAGGAGCTCCTGCATTCTGAACGGGTCCTTAGTCACTGGAGCAGGGCTGGAGCTGCATTATCTTGTACAGACATGAATTCCCTAGTACTGGGCCAGTGGGTCCTCTGAGCAGGAAACTTTGCTCTCCTATTATCTTCCTTTGAATATTTTGTGCTACTTGGAATGTGGACATTTGTTCCCATTAAACATTTTAATGTTGAATTTGTGGAAAAAATTCCTGCTAGAAAATCTGATCAAGTTTCAGTCTTATTGATTCTACAAGCCTTCTCTGTTTTAGCTGATGCTGTTGTTTTTAAATGCCTCTGGGAACATTGTATTTTGAGCTTTTTTATTTGGAGAAAAAATATGGCTGTGATGGAGAATGGTGTCCATCAGAGAGGAAGAGGTTATGTGGAAGCTGAAGCAGTAAAGTTCTCAGAGAAGAACAAAAAAAGAAAGACAACATGTAATTCTAGAGGTCTGAAAATAATAGGGAAGAAAGTTAATGAAAAACTGTGTATACATTCAAAACAGTTGAACTAAAATATACTCTGCATTGCAGCATGAATTGTGCACCAGCCTCTCTGGATTTTAGTAACTTGGGAGCC
Source organism: Zonotrichia albicollis (assembly GCF_047830755.1). Lineage (NCBI taxonomy): Eukaryota > Metazoa > Chordata > Aves > Passeriformes > Passerellidae > Zonotrichia > Zonotrichia albicollis. The sequence continues at coordinate 65,292,190 of NC_133821.1, forward strand.
TAAGGAGTTAATTTTTTTTCTGCCTTGTTTACTGTTTTTCTGCCCCACTGTGAGTTATTTTTTTAGTGTCAGATCTACATTGACACTTGTATCAAAAAGCCTGTGATTTAACTTGATAGATCAGCTACTGTGAGGGGGTAGGGGTGGGTAACTGACCCTACTATTGAGATATATGATGCTTATTTAGAGAAATGACATATATTCTTGATGAGATACACAGACGCAAACTGCAAACTTCTGATTCAAGGTTACTTACAAAAAAAGTAGAAAAACTGTTTTTTTTTTTTTTAGTTCTGTCTTCCTTTCTTTTACTTAAGATAGAAAATACAGAGTTTTCAACATTATAAATACTATATACTGAGGGTGACTGAGGGAACAGATGACCTATGATGCCACTTGACACTTACATGGGAACAGTTCAGGAGGGGTAATGGTTTTAGTTAGGTGGTGGTGGAATTTTGGAGTTCTTGTTTATGTCTACACAAGTACAACTTCAGTTCCATACTCACAGAGGATGCCATTCCTGAGATTAGAAGATTCCCCATTGTTTCAGGCAATATTTCAAAAAGGTGATATGTGGGAAATAATGCTCTCCTGATGTGTTTTCCTAACTATTTGAAAGAGTGTCAAGAAAGTGATCCATAATCTTCAATAATAACTTTGGTGAAAAGTCAATGCTCCTTAAGCCACGCTGTGGTTGGATGGGAAATCTACATTATCTCTTCCAAGGGAAATGCTGATTTGCTGTAAGAATTTCAGAAAATGAGTGGTTTCATGAAAGTAAATTATTTGCTAATAAATCCCAAGTGCAATAAGAAATATCTACTTTACTATGAACAAAATTATAAACATTGATTTTTTCAGTCAGAAACAACTTTTTCTTTTGTGTAGTAATGATAAACTAGGTCAAATGAAACGTTTCAGTTGAACACAACTGAAGTTTTGATTTTTTCTTTTTTCAGAAAAATCTTTTGCCTCTGATACTATTCTCTGATTCTATGAGGTATTTTCTGAGGCTGCAAAAACAATTTCAATATCAAATCTTTATGGATGTGAAAATTATTTGCTGCCTAGCCCTTCTTTCTAACAACCTCTTGATATCTCTCTCAGAAAGTTTACAAATAGGTAAATTTCTCTGCATTTTTTTGTGCCAGAGAGAGGTTTGGTAGCCTTACTATAAATTTATAATTTGTTGATATTTTTCCCCCACACAGGCTCCTTTGTGAAGGACTGCGGCAAAATGCTTAACTTACAGTTTTCAATAGCAAAAAATAATTTTAGAAACCCCACAAATGCTGGAAATACGCATCAAAACTCTGCATGGCATCTGAAAGAGTCTAAAATCTGTGGCTCAGTCTGTTTTCTATTTGTGATTATTTTGTATATTATTTTTTCTTTTTTGTCTATTTATGACTGTTTTTAAATGGCTTACATAAGAGGCTTTCTTTAAATCCCTTGCCTTTTACTAGAACAAAGCCTCCTGACCATCAGAAAATGAATTATTTTTTTAGGACTTCTTAATGAACTGAAAATTGAAAACTAGGCCTTTAATCCTTAACATTGTGTGAAAATTCTTCACATTATTCTTTATTGTCTTAGTGTCACTGGAAACTAAGATAGGAGAATCTTTCATGAAAAGCATCAAAAATAGCCGCAGTAGAAGAAAAGAAATTTAAGAAGAGATGCTTAGATACCAGAAAACTGGAGTGATGAGTGATCTTCATCAAACTCTGGGGTTTGGGTGAGACTATTTATGTAAATCAGGTACTAAGAATTTTTTTTCTGAGAGAACAGAGTGTAACAGCAGAGTTTTTTGGTCTCTAGTTAGTCTGCACATTTATCCAAGCTGTGTGAAAGGATTTTGGCTTTTTCTGGTAGAAGTTGAATGGACTTCTCCTGGTTGACCACCATCTGAAAAACTTGAAGAAAGCTCCTCAGGGAGTAGCAACCTAAAGAAACTTCTAGATATAATAGATAATTTGTGGAGGGACACTTTTGTTTATTTTGTTTTGTTTTTTCCTCCTTTGCCATCAAGATAGTACATCCAACTATATTATTAAATATTAAATAACAACTGTATTATTTAGCTAGAAACAGCTGATTTCCAGCAAGGAATCACATGGTAATACTTTATTAGTGAATTATGCAGCCATCACAGCAGGCCATTGGAGGGAATAACTCTGATTGCACTGTAGCTTTCCAATAGGACTAAATGAAACAAGGGGACAGAGCAGGTTGATGCAGCCTACTCTAAAAGTACTCAGGCCATTTGCAGGTCCTCTGCAGTTCCAATTGCAGTCCTACAACTACCTAAGGTTATTCATTAATCAGATACTTATAAATATGCAAGGAATTGAGAGGGAGCTTCAATCTGTAAGCAACCCACCTGCAAGAACCTGCAATTAGGGATGCTGTATTTCTAAAGGTGTCAGACCTGCTGAGCATGTGCACCCCGCTGGATGTGTGTTAGAGTTACAAGATGACTGCAAACCCTAGGCAAATATAAAATAATCTTGAAATATATCCAGAAAAAACAGAGCATGTCTGGGAAAACTCATTTATCCAAAGTGGCCCTAACAATGATGCTTTACATTGGGAATTACAGGCAAAACTAGTGGTATTGTACTAGAATCTTGAATCCTGCTATTTCATGCAATGAGACAAAGAGGACTTGTGAATCTTGTAATAAGTGAATCACTGTTGTTATGTGTGAATTCAAATTGGTTTTGTTAGCCACTGGGTTAACAGGAAAGCACATGGCAATTTCCAGGAGAGTGACAGGTCCTACACCTAGACAGTGAGAACAAAGAAATGCCTTGGATTTTGTCTGTTTTGAATTTGGTATTTGTAAAATTAGAATAAAACTTCAAAGATTGACAGTAGCTTTTACTGTTCATTTTATCCCCAAACTGCTGTTAATTCTGACCGTTTAGCAGGTATGTATTAATATCAATGTAATGCTTCTGAACTTGCTTTGCATGTCCCTGTTTTAGGCAACCCTGAACAGGTTGTATCTCAGTTTTGATATTTATTATTATTATTTATTTTGATTCCTGATTCTTCAGCAGAATAGAAATTGGGCTTGTGATTTCTTCCACAGCACTTCTGCAATACAGATTTTATTACAAATGATGCCACTTTAGGCAGGATAGACACAAGCAAACTGTAAGCTCAGAATTGCCCATTGTAATCAAATTGGCTATTTTCCAAACAATTCAGAGTCTCTCTCCCAGTGTGACCTTTCAGAGCCCTGCACTCAGCAAAAGAGGGGTATATTACCTTTCATGCACTAGTGTTCATTTTCAGGAGAAAGCCAGGATTATTGTTCAAATTCTGCACAATTACGCCTGAGCACCTCATTGTTTTGGGGGGCTGGGGAAGCACACACAAAAGAGTCAGGTTGGCATTTGGTAGAGAGATGTGTCTGGCCTTATACACAGGAGGGCAGACACAGAAACCACTAAAAGCACACTCTGAAATAAATATGTGGCAAACTGAATGCCTAGAAAGAGAATGGATACTGCCCTGTTTGTCTGGTTATTCTCGCCAAGCTGTGCTGATGCCTTCCAGAGGTGTAATTGGACATAATGCATATGTTGAGCAGGCAGTGGGGGCAGATAGGACAAAGAGGATAACAGAGCAAATGAGATCTGGAGTTAGGGATCCTTTAAGTTGGGCCATTTGGGCTCTAGACTGTTCCCTACTTTCCTGTTGTCTCCCCCAACATAATAGCTGTTCTTAGAAACCTTTGGGTTTATATAAATACTTTAGGAAAAATCCAAGCAGTGATAGATTGCCCAGAAGAAAATTATTTACATGAAAATGCTTGCCTAAGCATAATTTTTCCTGAGATGACATCTGCTTTGAAAATGCAACACAATTTCATCTCAGATGTAAAAGTAACACTCTCGCCCTTTTTTTTTTTTCCTGACACCAGGAGATGCATAACTTGCTGACAGTATGTGGTTGATAGTTGTATCAGTCAGTCTTAAATAATCTATAAATCCATGTACAGTGTAAAATATCATTGATTTATGTAATTGGGATTTTTTAACAATGCAGTTTTGTGTAACTATTGTTTGTTTTTCCCTTTTCAGAACCATCTTCCCTGTGAATCTGGAAGCAGTCTCTGATTGCACGGAGCCACTATGTATTCCATCCTCGTGCTTCCCTGGAGTATAAGTTATGATATATCAGCATTGTCTTTGAGGTCTACCAAATCTGTGGATATGCAATACACTGAAGTGTGGAGATGGAATGAAGTTGAAAGGATTCATGAATAAAATGTAAGTGGATGATACTTCAAACTAAAACAAAAATACTGCATTGCCTAAATTGCAAGAAATAGCTCTTTTTGCTCGAGTAGGAGCAGTAGCAGTAACAAAAAGCCAAGATTATTGTGGCCTTTGGTCTGGGACTCATCTCTTGTCTGAGAGTGGCACACAGAGCTGCTGGAATGCTTTCTTTCCACATGATGGTTGCAGATGAACTTTGGTGAAGAAAGTAAATACTGTACTGTATTGGAATAAGTATCCCAATATAACCAGTTAGATGGTGCCTAGGCCAGTTCTGACCTTCGCTGCTGGGCCACAGGCAGCTCTGCGGTGTTATACCTCAAAGATACCTTGGCTGGCGGCAGAGTGCAGCGGGGCACAAGACAGGACTCTGTTCTCCTCAGGGGAGAGCTTCTGGCGATGGTGAAGAAAAGAAGGGAGCGGATTCTGCTAGAAGGTAGCCAGATGTTTATTCCATGAGCACAGATACGTCTGCACTGGGCTACTGCTGATAACAGAATAAAAGCCGCATGGTCTCATTCACATTTTAAGCTCAGGACAGGGGAAGGGGAGGGGACAGGTGAGTCACCAACCAGGTGAAGGGGCAGGGTCTCCAGGTACTAGGGTCACCTATCACACGACGCCTTGCTGGTATGTTAGCCTGATTGACAGGGCACACTCAGCGAGGGGCGAGGGGGAAGGGAGAAGGTAAAACAGGATATTGCAACACACCACAACATCTCCCCCTAGTTTTGTTTAAAAAGAAGAGGACTGTGTTTATGGTGCAGAATGATTCTACTGAGGCTTCTAGGTCATCCACTGGAGCACTGAGGGCTTCCAAATGGTAGACCTCAGGAGGGGGAGATGAGCTTGAGATTAACTTGAGAACCATGCGTCTGATTACTCCAAAAACAATGCTAAAAACTACAATAACTACAACTAAAATAAACAGCACTAAAATTACAGTTTTCAGAACAGATCCCAACCAGCCCGAGAGTCTTTAGCCATTGAAAAGTCCATTCAGCTCGTTGTCAGTTTCTCTGTTGATGTCTGAGAACCTTTATCGAGGTAGTCCATATGTGGTTTGGGCTGCAGTACTATGTAGGAGATTGCAGGTGGGATGATCACGAGTAGGACGAGAAGCAGGCTCGGTCTCATGACGTCTCGAGGCTACACACGAATAGTGGGATCTAAACTGGTACAAAAACTTGAGACAAACATATATTACAAACTATTCCAGATAGGAGGCTTAAATGGAATTTCCTCCAGAGAACGCGTGCGGCGTTTTCTTCTCCAGGCAGCGTGAGCAACCTGGGGTGCTTCTGCAGATTTCTCTGAGACTTTGGGAACATAGGGCTTTACCCATTTGGAAGGAACCCACCTTAAACCAGAGGGGGTGGACACACAGGCGTATCCACGTCCCCAAGTAACCAATTTGTAAGGTCCCACCATTTTCCAAGTCTCAGGATCCTTTACTAAAACCGGAGGTTTTTCTTTCATCAACCTGTGACTGCTCCCCCCAAAGTGGCGTAGGATGGGTGGGTTCAGGCTGTCAAAAGAACAATTCAGAAAATTGATTGTGAATAGTGCCCTGGATAACCGGATGTGGGGAGGTTCTACCTTCAGAACCTGTTGTTGCTGGTCCAGGACCCTTTTAATATCACGGTGAGTTCTTTCTACAATGGCTTGACCTGTAGGGGAGTAGGGGATGCCAGTTTTGTGCTCTACTCCCCATTGCTGCAGGAAGCTCCCGAATTCCTTGGATTTATAAGCAGGCCCATTATCAGTTTTCAGCTCCTTGGGGATGCCCATGAAAGAAAAGGCCTGTAAGAGGTGCTTAATAGCATCAATAGATGACTCTCCTGTGTGGGCAGAAGCATAGACCGCTCCAGAAAAGGTATCTACACTAACATGAACATATTTCTGCCGTCCAAAAACCTGTATGTGTGTTACATCTGTTTGCCACAGTTCACAACTGTTCAGTCCCCTTGGGTTTGCTCCCGTACTCACTGTAGGGAGTGCATGTTGTTGGCAATTTGGGCACGTGGCCACAATCGCTTTGGCCTGTTCTCGAGTGATGTTAAACTGGCGAACCAGGCCAGGTGCATTTTGGTGGAAAAGCTGGTGGCTGATTTTTGCCTGTTCAAAAACATTTGGGAGAGTGGCCATCACTGCAGGCGCAGCAAGAGCATCTGCCCTTCTGTTGCCTTCAGCGATAAACCCTGGCAAGTCAGTGTGTGACCTGACATGCATCACATAAAAGGGTTGCTCTCGGTGAGTGACTAACTTTACCAGTTTTGAGAGCAATTCAAAAAGTGCAATGTTAGATACATCTTGCAGTATTGCTTGATCTGCTCTGGATACTACTCCTGCCACGTATGCAGAGTCTGTAATCAGATTAAATGGTTCTGAGAACCTTTCAAAAGCCCTAACAACCGCAGCCAATTCAGCAACCTGAGGTGAACCTTCCACCTCAGCAATGTCCGTCTCCCACTGCTGGGTTTGAGGATCTTTCCAAGTCATAACAGACTTGTGGGACCTCCCGGACGCATCTGTAAAGACAGTTAGAGCCCTTTTTAAAGGTCTCCTACTTAGAGCAGTTCTTAATTTTAAAGTAAATTGAACATCTTGTTCAAACAATTTGCAAGCGGGCCGTGCTACCGAAAATTGTCCTGAGTAGGAATCTAGAGCAAACTGCAACACTTCATTTTCTTGAAACAATTGTTCCAGTATTTTCATAGTATTTTGACCTGATTTTAACTCAACTGGAATGTGAATGCACTTAAAATCACATCCTGCTAACTCCCTGATCCGGGTCCTTGCTTTCCGGATCAGTTCTGCTACCAGTTCCTGAGGCTTTGTCAGTCTCTTGGACCTTTTGTGACTGAGGAAAACCCATTCTATGATCAAGAGAGAGTCCCTCTGGTCCCGGTCCTTTTTTGGTGTGTCTTTTGCCTTAGGTGTTTGTTTTTCCTCCCACTGGAAAATAATTCCATGGAGGTGTGGCAACTTACCTAGGATGATAAATTTGAATGGCAGATCAGGCCGGCATCGGTGGGCCTGTCTTGTGGACATTGCAATCTGAACCTTTTCTAGAGCTTTCCGTGCCTCTGGGGTAATAGACCTAGGAGCACCTGGGTCCTCTCCCCCTTTCAGTAAATTGAAAAGAGGGCCAAGGTCTTCATTAGTCAGACCAAGCCATGGTCTTACCCAATTCAAAGACCCACACAACTTGTGGACATCCGCAAGGGTCTTGATCCTTGGATTGATTTCTAGTTTTTGAGGAACAATGGTCCTATTTCCAATTTCTAAGCCCAAATACTTCCAAGGTGGCATCTTTTGAATTTTCTGTTCCTGGAGCTCGAACCCTGCAACAATCAATGCATCGATCGTTAGGTCAAGCGCATGTGTTAGTAAATCATCATTGGGGGCACACACAAGGATATCATCCATATAATGGTAGATGATGGCCTTCTCTGCGGCTGCACGAACTGGGGAAAGCAGGGAAGAGACATACCACTGGCAGATAGCTGGAGATACCTTTAGGCCCTGAGGAAGAACGGTCCAATGGTACCTTTTCATAGGAGCTTCTGAATTGATAGAAGGGACAGAGAATGCCAAACGCGGTGCATCATCAGGGTGCAATGGGATTTGGAAAAAACAATCTTTAATATCAATAACAGCTAATTTCCAATCTTGAGGAAGCATTGTTGGGGATGGCATACCAGGTTGGGGAGAACCCATATCTTCAATTACATTATTAATTTGTCGGAGGTCACAGAGAAGTCGCCACTTCTTTTTGTCAGCTTTTTGGATGACAAACACTGGAGAGTTCCATGGGGACATGGTCTCCACAATGTGGCCCTTTCTTAGTTGCTCTTGTACTAGTTCCTCAAGCACCTTTATTTTTTGTTTACTGAGTGGCCACTGTTTCACATCAACTGGTTCATCTGTTTTCCACTTAAGTTTTTGGGTGGGGCGCTGTTGTTTAATGACTGCTGCACAAAAATGCTGTGGAGAGTCTGGAATATTAATTGTGACACCCCACTGGGCCATTAAATCTCTCCCTAACAAAGGTTCTGAATAATCTAACACAAATGGACGGATATTTGCCAATTGTCCGTGTGGACCCTCGAATTGAATAATGCTTTTGGATTGCCTTGCCAATTGCAGACCTCCTACACCTCGAAGGTGACCAGCAACATTTTGTAAAGGCCAGTGTGCTGGCCAGTCTCGTACTGGAATCACTGTGCAGTCTGCACCTGTGTCTACAAGCATCTCAATGCGTTTAGACTCCCCACCCCCACTGACATTGCACCACAATTTGGGTTTATCTGTCCCAATAACTTGGACCCGGGCGACTGTGGGCCCTTGTTTATCAACATTTTCAGGTAAAGATGGCACAGGGATAGCTTGAGCAACAATTTGTCCCTTGGGAAGAAACAGGGGTGGGTGGAAACAGTGCAGGCTGAGAACAAATTGCTTAGGATCTGATGTTGTCAGTCCCGGAGCAATTTCGATCTCTTGTGGTGTGTTTTTGTCCCCAGTGATGATGTACTTACAACGAATTTGGTTCCAAGTACCTTTCTGTTCAGGATTTACAGAGACAAAATGCCAGTCAGTGTCCTTCAGGTGGAGTGACTCTGTCAGCTGCAACCTGTAAGGCTCATTGACAGAAGATGCGGTTAATACAGAATCACTTAAATCACAACAAAGGTTATTTTGTTTCACTTTCAACAGTGGACTAGCAGACTTGGTCTTTGAAGCACCTGCTTCACTTACACAAATGTTAATGTTATTGCGCGCTTGATTTATTTTGCTACCCTTATTCTGTTGGCCTGCTCCTTTTATGTCTGCACGCCTGGCAGGCTGGCGCTTTATTCTTCGTTTTTTTGTTGTTGACCCCCAGGGAGGGCTTGCAGTTCTCCTCCCCTGCTATTTTTAAATTCATCAAATTCCCTTTTCAGGGGGCACTGGTTACTCCAGTGTCCTAGCTTATTACAAAGCAGGCATGGTTTAGTGGGCTCAACCATTGCCGGTCTCCGCTGCTGCCCAGGGTACTGCTGTGCTGAAAGAGAAGGTGCAGGGCTGGCAACAGCGACACGCTGAGGTGGTCTTGGCAGCAGCTTTGGTCTGGTGTCTTCAGCTACACTCATCAGAGGCACTTTCCTGTTACAGACTAGAAGCATATCTTTTAGTGTAGGGGAAGGTTCCATAGGAAGGCTCAGGATTGCTGCTCGACACTGTTCATTTGCATTTGTAAACGCTATTTCTTCTAAAATTGCTTCCCTTGCATTTTCTTTTTTAACTTGTATTTCAATGGCTCTAGTTAGCCTTTCTACAAATTTCACAAAAGGCTCTGATGGTAGTTGTTTGATTTTACTATAGGGCTCAAAAGGCCCCTCAGGTTGGAGGGAAAAGAATGCCTTTTCAGCTGCTTCCTTTACTTTCTCAAGTGTTTCTGCAGGAATTGCAGCAGCTTGGACTGAGGGAGAAGACCATTGACCCTCACCACAGAGGTGGTCAATAGTAATGGGGTTACCATTGTTGTCTTTTGCTGTGTTTGGATCAGCCTGTAAGCTTGGGAGAGCATCTTTTAGCAGTTGTTTCAATGCTGATTCCCATAATTTGAATTCCGTGGATGTCATGAGACATGAAAAAAATTGTTTTAAATCATGTGGAACCACAACAGTCCTACTTAATTCAGAATTTAAAAGGCCACGGAAATATGGACTGTGTGGACCATGTTCCTTATGAGATTTACAGATCTCTTTAATCAATTGTCGTCCAAAAGAACTCCAATTAGCAGTTGGGGCTGCTCCTGCTTGAGCTGCAGGCTGAAACGTAACAGGAGCCAGTGACAACATGGCACTATGCATTGGGTCTGCTGTCCCCTGCTCTGGATCCCTTGAATCAGAAGCATTGGGATCACAGGTACAGGTTTGGGGACAGGCAGTGGGTGTGTCCCCACCGTGGGAACCCGGGGAGGGGGTGGGGAAAGGGAGCCGGCAAGGGGCGGGGAAACCGTGGGAACAGGAGGCGGGGTCACCTGGTGACATCACGTCAGCAGCCGCCCCCTGGCAGGAGTAGAGGGGCGGAGCTGAGGGTACTGCAGGAAAGGCGGGGGGAGGGGGAAAGGTGTCACGAGGAACAGGAGGAGAGGGGGATGGGGATGGAATTTTGGAATGCTTAAGAGGATTTTGGGAAGAAGAAGACCAGGTTTGGGAAGATGCCACGTGGCACCCACCATCTTGTGGACCCCCTAGGGACTGGGGGCCATTTTGGACATCACTGCTCTCCGAAAAACTAACACGTGCTCGGGATTTTTTTGGGGAAAGAGGTTTAGGGGTTTTAGAGGGAGAGGGAGGAACAGGGAGAGCAGAGGCACATGGCTTTACATTTGGCTTTTTCTCCATTTCCTTTTGTTTGAGCAATGCTGTTCGAATTTGTAAACTCCAGAACACAAATTTAGCTGAGGGTAATTTGCCAGATTGTCCTAAGGTTATCAATTCATTCCCAACTTTATCCCAGAATTGAATATTGTGGATTTCTTCAGGGGAAATGTTTGGGAACTGCAGAAAAAGCCATCTTATAAACTGTTTCAATTTTCCTTTAGAGAATTTCACATTACTCTTGATTAAAATGCTAACAATATCATAATACACTCCCCTTTGTACAATGCTAAGTTTGGAACCCATGTTAAAAAGCAAAGTACTTAATCCCGCCTGACCAAAAACAAAGCTAAAATCAGCTACCAATTTCTAAAAAAAACCACAGATAGAAAGCGATAACGAGCAGACAAAAGCTTCACAATGCAGCTGTATATACTGCTTTTAAAATTCCCGGGCAGCAGCAGCAGGGCACGCCCTGCCGAATAGAGGCAGACACAAAGCCTCCCCCGCGGTGGAATGCAGCACCCCCGCGGAGCAGAGACAGCAACTACTCCACGTGGCAGCCGAAACCGGGACGCCCCCCCCCCCCCGCCGCCGCGTGTGCAGAGCACTCCCGACCCCGCAGGTCCCCCGGCCACGTGGAAAGAGAGCCCCCCCCTCTCCCGCAAAGAGAAAGAGAAAGAAAATCTCCTAACACGTGTCTGAACACGCTGCTGAGCCGGGGGGGGGGAAGGGCAGAGAGCGATCCCGCTCCGGCGCGAATTCTAAAAAACAGTGAAACACGCAGCAGGAAAGCTAACACTAGAACGCTATGAATTCTCGTCTGTGGGGCTGCGCAGCCAAAATGCAAAGGCAAAAAGGAACAGAACTCGCGGCAGAGTCTGTTTTTGAGCTTCTGCTCTACCGAAAGCAGAGATACTCACGTGAATTGGAAGCTGTAGGCTGGGTACAGGCAGGCAGGTCTCCACCGGAAAAGGACCTCTCTCTGGGTGCAAGAGAGGCTGCCCTTTTCTTCCTCTGGAAAATCTGCTCACCACAATGAAGCAGGGCTTTCCAAAGGCGCCGAACAGTCCACGAAACTTTTTCTGGGAGTATTCCCAAAGTCTCTAGCTGGGAGTCTTGAAGCCAGGCTCCTTTCAGCTGGATGCACGGCTGGCAGAAGCTTTTCTGAGGAACTGCAAGTCCGTTTTCCGGCTCAGGGTCGAGCCACCCACAGGGACGCCAATATATTGGAATAAGTATCCCAATATAACCAGTTAGATGGTGCCTAGGCCAGTTCTGACCTTCGCTGCTGGGCCACAGGCAGCTCTGCGGTGTTATACCTCAAAGATACCTTGGCTGGCGGCAGAGTGCAGCGGGGCACAAGACAGGACTCTGTTCTCCTCAGGGGAGAGCTTCTGGCGATGGTGAAGAAAAGAAGGGAGCGGATTCTGCTAGAAGGTAGCCAGATGTTTATTCCATGAGCACAGATACGTCTGCACTGGGCTACTGCTGATAACAGAATAAAAGCCGCATGGTCTCATTCACATTTTAAGCTCAGGACAGGGGAAGGGGAGGGGACAGGTGAGTCACCAACCAGGTGAAGGGGCAGGGTCTCCAGGTACTAGGGTCACCTATCACACGACGCCTTGCTGGTATGTTAGCCTGATTGACAGGGCACACTCAGCGAGGGGCGAGGGGGAAGGGAGAAGGTAAAACAGGATATTGCAACACACCACAACAGTACTGTGTGTACAGAGAATCTTACAGATCTGTGTGAGGAACTTTGCCAATTCTAAGCAATCCCCTACAACCTGCAGCACCAACAGAAATAAATAAGGCTTTCAATCCAAAATTAATGATAAATGTAAGGAGCTATTCTGCCCCTGGCATTGTCAATTTTCCCTTCCTTTTCAGGAACCTGATTATTCATACTTAGTATATAAACATACTGCATGAGGTAAATAGGTACCAAGGCTAGTGCTGGTTTTGAACATAGATCATCATTTTACTTACTCCCTTACATCATTTAACTCTGTTCTGGTGACCCTGGGACCTGGTAATACACACTGCAACCAATAACCATAACTCCATGATCCGTGTAGAATACGTGAAGGATGGTGGCAAGTATGTAATTTATTACCTTCTGTAGTGCTGTGTTATTATTATGTGACTTTTATAGCATTCATAGTTTGACAGATTCCTATTAGCCAGTCAGTCAGAGTATGTAGTGTATTATTTTACCAATACCTGATGCATATCAATAAAGTGAGTGAACACTGCTATAGAAGAACAGCTCAGCTGGCTTGGATGTTGTAATCTCCCATCCTGAGTTCTTACCTGAAGCATCAGTTTAAGCTGACTGATACTTTTGTAAGGCTTATAAAAGTCTGGGTAACTTTCTTCCCTCTGTCCTGAATCCTTGAAAAGAAGTGTCAAAACAGTACAAGAGCTTATTTTCACTGTACTATCATTCTAACAGTAGAAGCAAAATTCAAAGAGAAATCTTGTACTGTGAGACAACCTGTTCTCACAAGATTTCCAGCCCATTAACTCAAGAATCAGATTGTTTGGATTAGGTTTGCACAAACAGCCAAGCTTTTCAGGTGCTTATCCAAAAGGCATTGAACCAAATCTTTTGAGGTTTCCCCACATACTTAATATATTATGTAAATATTTACTATATGCAGAGAGGAGAGCAAGATGGGAAAAATCTCCTTGTCCAGGACATACAGAATTAGTTATTGCTGGATGAGTAAAGATATCCTGATTTCTGCTGGCTGGACAAAAGCATCAGGAAGGAGAGGAAGCACAGACAGAAAGTGTCACAGGACTGAGGCTGACTAAGAGGAAGCCTGAAGCTGCAAAACAGTGAGTTGCTGGAGGGTGGGGAGAGGAGATGGAACTTCATATAGCCATGAAACAGTGTCTCAAATTACAGGGAGTACAGTGCTAATAAAAGAAAAGGATATGAGCAGGGATAGCTGTGATTCTGGAGGTGGGAGCTGGATAGTACAGCCCCTGTGCCTGCCTGTGGCCAGAGCTCAGGTCACAGCCAGTGGTCTCGTGGGGGCCACAGCAGAGCTGAGCTTGGGGGTGTCAGTCCTGGAAGGGGCACTTGCTGCTGCTGTTCTTCTGGGGGCAGGAGAGCTGCCTGGAGACTGCTATCTCCCTGCTTGTACACTTCATCCTCCTGCGTTTCTCAGAGACAAAGCTCAGATCAGCCAGTGATGTTCTTTTGGAATTGTGAAGTATAATGTTAGATGCAATACATCTAACGAGTATCTATCAAAATTTAAGAAAATACATAGGAAAAAATGCAACTTATCCAGATTTTTTTTTTGCTGTTATTTCCATTGCACTGGCAACCTGACACAACATGTTGAATATAATTCAACCATGCTGTCAGTTTTTACTAGGAATGTAATCAATATGATCTTAAAAATTTTAATCAAGGTCTGTGAAACAAAGCACTTGTTATTATATAGATTCTTACCTAATGCTTTGCAGCAGTGTGTTAACAAGCTGATAGGAAGTGTAAATCTTTAAGAAGAAAGAATCTGACTGTGAAAAGACCATGATTTCTGCCTCACCCAAAGTGTGGCTGGCAGTAGCATAGACAGAAGGGACTAATGTAGTCATCTGTATAAGGTAGTCCTACTGCTCCTGCTCCTGAGGAGCAGTAATTAATTATAAAGTACCAGCAGAGTACTTTATAATTAATTACTTGTGTTGCTTCACAATTTCATTAATGGTCAAGCAAATAAAGTATAATACTTTCTGTTACTTCATGAGGAACTCCTAAGAAAAGATGTAATCATCAAGAGCTGTAGAGAGGCTCTTTTTTGACGTGACTAAAGGAAATTTCTGCAGAACATCAAACTGCAGGTGTAAAGAGAACAGAATTGTATGAAGGCATGGGAGGGAGTTGAACTGCTGCTTGCAATTCTGGTTAGCTGACCTGAGCTAAAACACAGGGCGAGCTTCTCTCCACCTAGCTTTAGACATTTATATGGTAATAATTTAGGGATTACCTTCACTGTAGAATTTCTTTGTACTCTGTAGAGAGAAAAGGAACCTTTAGGAAGAGGTTTATTTTTTACTTGTTTTAGGTGTCTTCTGTACGATAAGCTGATTTGAGACCTCATATTTATTATTCTCCTAAATGAATATAAGGTTCAGCAAAAGTGACTACACATGGTGATGTCTTATCACAAGAGTACTTCCCTCTCCCTCACCAATGATATTAACATTTTATTCATTGTGTCTTGCATCGGCTATGGCATCACAATATGTTTTGTGTGAACGTACTCAAATTTTTGAAAGAAACTCACAAGAGATGCTTTGTGTTTTGGTCAGCTTAACAAGCTACCCAAGGAAGTGGCGGAATCACCATCCCTGGAATTGTTCAAAAAATGTGTGGGTATGACACTTGGGGATACGGTTTAGTGATGCACATGGTATCCTAGGTTAATGGTTGGACTCAGTGATCTTACAGTTGTTTTCCAGCCTTGGCTGTTTTATGAATCAATGATTCTGTTATTTTGTATGAGCTTTATTAACCTTGGGTGGCTGGTAGAAAATATGCACGTTGCCCTGTGTTCTTCCACAGTGTTTAAAAATGTGTTTGAGAGGAGCATGCATGAGATGTTCCTCTACATAATCTTCTTCCACATCTTTGATTCCAATCAAAACATTGTTCCTCAGTGGCACACCGCTGAGTTTGCACTTTGATGCCCCTCTAGGCAAACGAAGGGGATATGTGGAAAGAAGAGTGGAAGATCATTATCACGGTGTCTCCAGTGAATCCATGTGCAAGATGAGGCACTGCTGGGTGGGACAGTGCTGTCAATGGGATTGGTGGTGCCACTCCAGAGAGGCTGCCCTGCCTCTTCCCTAAATATGGTAGCTCACAGACATTGCTGTCAGAAAGGATTTCAGCACATACAACCTACTGGAGTAGCGATTCAGGGTCCCTGGCAATCCTGTACATGGGATGGATTCAGTGACAGCTTTATTTTTATGGAGCTTAAAGTGTTCTAGCTGTCTGTTCTGCAGCTGTGCCTCCACAGACAGCCAAGACAAACCCTTCAACATTGAAACTGAGCTAGATAGCTCACATGTGTGTGGTGCTCTAGACTAAGGAGGTGGGCAGACTTTAAAGTACCAGCATTTGTCCCAGTGGCATGCCTTCAATATTAAGTGTGCTTTATGAAGCACAAGCCCACAGTAAATAGAAAGGGGTTTGTGCATCATCTAATGAAGTCTCCCAAATTCTCAGTAAAACATGTATGATAATATTTCCACTATAGAAAAAACCAGCTCCATCTTAAAAGTATGATCTGCTGTTTCCTCACCCTGTTTTTTTTTTTTTTATTTTTTGTGTTATTTGGGGTTTTGGTTGTTGTTGTTGCTGTTGTTTTTTTTTGTTGTTGTTTTGTTTTTTTTTTTTTTTTTTTGTTGTTGTTGTTGTTGTTGGTTGGGTTGTTTTTTTTTCACATAGAAGGAGCAGGTGCCTGTAAAGAGTCATCAGAAAGTGCAGTTACTCAGCAAATTTTCCACTTCTAGCTCATGATCCCTAAATGTCACCTTTTCTGAGTGCTTAGAGGAGTTTTCAGGTCTGGGTAAATCTTAGCTGGAAGCACACAGATAAAGCAGCCTTAAAGCATACATTAAATATCCTCAGCCAAACAGCAAATACTCCTTCTCTCACTATTTTTTATTGACAATTTTATTCAACTCCATCACTTTATCCACTCAGCATTAGGCTTTTTGAGTTTCTTTTTTAAGATGCCTGAACCTCTTCCCTGACTATGTGGAGACGCTAATTTAGGAATAGTTAATGCTGAGGCTAAGTATCTATTTGTAGATATTGTAATATTTAATGCAGACATCTAGAGGAGGGTCTCTGATTCTTGCTCTTTTTCATTTAGTTATCTTCAAAAATGTTGAGGAAACTAAGGAAGGAGAAACTGAGTCTAGATTTTTCAGTCTTGATCATAAAGATTAATGTTTCAACCAAGCCAGAACTGGTGTAGAGAAATAAGCTGGTTGTTCCTATTGCAAAATGTATGTCTCAGATCTAAGGAGAGCTTCTTCCTCTGTGTAGAAACACGCATCTCAAAAGTGAAAACTAAAAAAATGTAGTTTTATCCAAAATAGTTCTTTATACTTTTCTTCCCCCAAGAAATTTTCTGTCCTGAGCAGTTCAGCTAAAAGTGCAACTTTGCTTTTGTTGAAGGAGCCAGCAATATTTATTCTGAATCAGTACAACAGCTCTCCTCTCATGGGAAGCATTCAGGGCCAAATGTCGTGTCCATGATACAATGCTGAGTAAAAATTACAGGGCCGTGGCTCACACAACATACCCTTTCCACTAACCAAAATGAAACGTGTCATTGTGGAAGGATAAATGGCAATCTTTGGCTGTCATGCACCGGGATCTTATTATAGACACAGAGATAATGAAACTAATGTATCCTGAGGCAGTGTTGCTTAAAAGAGTATCAGAACAGGAGAATGTGTGCTGAATTTCATTTACTAAGACTTTTTCTGATGTGTTTGGGGCTAAATTTTTGTGAGCTATATAGAGCCTTAGTCCTTCAGAAGTGAAGTGGTGTTTGGACACCTGGCAAAAGGATAACTCTGCACAGAGTTTGCCCACCTATTTCTGGGGCTTTTTTTTTTTTTTTTTTTCTGTCAGGAAATATGTGCATGCTTATGTGACCCTTTTTATTGTCAATCAGTCCTTCACTGAGATGGACAAAATAGAAGGTGGTCTGGGAGGAGTTGAACCCCATACAAGTTTTCCACAAAATGATTATATCTGTTAAGCAAGTGCTGGAGAGGATGGCAACAGCTGATCCAGAAACTCATAAGGTCAAATGATGTAATATTTGAAGATGATCAGATGTGACAGAAATGAAGCTCCTCTTATAACTTATCAAGAGTATATATATATGTTTGGTTTCAGATACATTGTTGGATATGAGATATTGCCTCGTGCCCGTTCCCTGCTGACACACTGGTGTTTTCACTGTGCCACTTAGGACACCTGCATTTATTTCACAACTCCTTGTGCAAGCAGCCTGTAGGCTGGACTTCAGTGTCTGAGTGGGCACACCATCTCTGTCCAGCTGAAATAACCTACTGCAATGTACAGGAAGCATGTTAATCCTCATAATTAGCACAATTCTGGGGTCAGTACAGGTGAAGAGATTTCAAACACCTTTTAATTTTATGATGATGATATTTTTTTCATTTTCTGTCCACCTCTATTTCCTCTCACAGTAGCTACTCAACATAACTTCCTCCTCATGCTTCAAATGCTGTAGTGTCACTGACAGTTTTAAAGGGAGCAAAACAAACTGAAAGGAAATTTTTTTTTTTGGAAAAGCTATCTTGGGAGGATAATTTTTCTTTTTATTAATCCAGGAAAATAGCTAGAGACATTTAGAAGGGGACACATCTTATTCTGTTGAAATTTTGATGTTTTGGTGATCTCAAGACTTTTTTTAAAAACTGTAAAAGGTCCCATGCCCATTGGTCTACATGATGTTTACTATCTACATTAGGCTGCTACTCAGAATCAGCATCAAGGACTGAATGCTATTATTCTGGGCACACTTCAAATATATAAAAGGTGACTCCTGTCTTCAGAGTTTAAGCTTTCAATCTGACTGGCTTACTAGCATGTTATAGCAGTCCTGTCTCTGGCATGCTGATTTGTGGCCTTGATCAAATTACTTAGCCTTTTACTTGCTTAAAAAAACTACTCCTGCACTTGAATGCATGATAAGTCAATGGAGTCACTCTATGCAGAGGAGGTGTGTAGGACTGAAAACACTGGCCATGCAAGCAACATCCCCTTCTGAGGAGCCTATCCTGCTTTACCTCCTGGCTGAGCTGCTTGGGTAAGAGCTTTTTCATCCATTTGTATCAAAATGAGTCATTCTAAAACTCTCCACCTCTGAACACCAGTATTTAAACAACCTGGTTTCTTTGGATTGATTCAGGGTGACAAGTTTGATTCGATGGCATGGATGTCACCAAGGTTGGAGCAGACTGAGCTGCAAACCTTTGAAGTCAGCCTGTCTGTACCTAAAGAGACCTATTAAGACATGCTGCCTTAATCCTTTTATTTCTGGAGTCTGAGTTACATTCTTGGCACTGAAAACTAGAGGATGCTGGTTCTTGTCTCTGCAGACTGATACCCTTAAAAATTTCAGAAAAACACACCGACTCTTCCAGGTCAAAACTGGCCTATTGCTCTCATCTCCGTGTTGTTTTTAAAAGACATTTCAAGAAAGGAGGATATTTGGGTAGAGGTGAGAAGTAGAATAGTTGTGCAGAAGGAAGGATTGGAAACATAAGGAACAAAAAGTATTTGGTTTGAGTAGCAAATGCTCACCTAGAATGAGCAGCAGTGGAAATGGCAATTGTGGAAGGCAATCTTATCTTTGATGAGGAAAGAACATATGTGATGGGAAGATGTGAGCCATGGAGCAGAAAAGATGACTGCAGCAGATGAGCTGTGAATAAGGTGGAGTTGAGGAAGAAAGCTGCTGGGAATCCTAGGTGGAAGAAAATATAGTGTCAGAACTCTGGAGGAGTGTCTGGGTGAGAATGCATAAACATTTAGAAATGGGAGAAGAAAAGATGGAATAGAAGTCAGTGAGCACTTGGATGTTGGAAAGAGTAAGAATACTACACTAAGTAAAAAAAAAAAAAAAACCAACCTTCTTTAGGAAAGGCTTCTCATAAACACACCTGTCCACAGAGCTGATAGCTACTTATATATTATATCTCTGTGTTTTGCAGTGTTGGCCTTGTAATCCATTTTTCTTCACAACCCAGTGAACACCTGACTTCTGCAGCAGTTCAGCATAGTTTGAAGGAGGCCTCTGAGGACAAAGGCTAAAAGAATCTCCTATGAATTTCAGCACAGTATGTACTTGTAGGCAACTCTCATCCTTCACAGATACTCTTCTAATTGCAGTTATTTATTAATCTGAAATGTAAAGTGTCCAAGAAGACATTGGACATTGGCAATTTAAACTGTTCTCTCAACGTTCCCTGAAGGTTCATCCAAAATAGACCCTGAATGTTTGTCATTTGTCAAGGATTCAATAATTGGCAGGAAAGGATGGCTTTGGTCACATATGTTCCTTTCCTCCCTCTCCCTCCCAAGCATTGTGATCATGTTTAGCTTTGTACTGTCATGTCAGCTTCTTCTGTACTTGCTAGGGTTCATCTTGTATTTTGTGATGGTGCTGCAGAAGGTATTCTTGTCACCTTGAGCATTTTCCACTCTTTCCTCACGCTGACTGCTGTTTCCATGGAAGTCTGTGATGTGTTTTATTCAAAGTACAATTTGTAGAATGTTTGCTTAGAACAGAGGAAGAGAAAAATAACTTCTTCAAGACAGAGTGAAAGAAAATATACTCTAAATTAAAAAAAAGTCACCCTCTCTCTAAACCCTAATCCTCAGCTCTACTGTATCCCAAATTAATACCATTCTGTTTAGGACTGAAGTGTTCAATGACAACACGAAGGAAAACATGTCAGGTCTCAAACCCAGAACATCAAATATTTCCACTTTTCCTAATTATCACCCAGCCTAACCAAAAAACAGATGGAACCACTTTCAAAGCTTTGTGTGTGTGCCTCTGTGTGTGCATATGTATATCTGTCTTACAAATGGCTAATTCAAATCAAACTTGGGATTCTAGTCAAGACAACAGCTTCACTGCCTGAACCAGCTTGTTTCTGTACACTGATCCTTACCAAAAAGAAGAACTGCAACTCCAAAGAAAAAGCATAAACCCCACATTTTCCAATAACAGCCCACTATGCCATACTTGCCTGTGTAAAGAACATATGGAGCAGCACATACTCTGGACTTGATTCTGATTGAAATTTCACAACTAACTCCAGCATCTGTAGCTTGACTAATGCAGATGAAAGCTCAACCAACCTCTCCCCTTATTTTTATTACAGGGCTACAGCATGAAACTTTATGCACAGTCAGAGATCCACCTGCTTATGCAGGTATGTGAAGCACAAGCTATAGGTGCCCAGGGGCACCACCATACTCCACAGCCTCACAAGCTGTGCTGGACTATCCAAAAGACAGTGCTGCCTACACCCATTCCCTCAGCTCAGCCATGCTGAGAGCATTTTAAATATTGCAGAAGCATAATTCTAGTCTTTTCCAAGACCTCGCAGTGTTGTTCATTACTATGAAGTGTCAGGAATTCAAAGGAAGAAACATGTGAGAACAAAAATAGGTGCCTCCAGCTTGAAGCAGCAGTGCTGCTAATTGGGACTGTTGCAAAACAATTTCATATGTGTCATTGACTTTTACTAACCACCAGAAACACCTCCAGAAAAATATAAAATGCTTATCTGATTTTTTTACCCCCAGCTTACAGCTGTTTTAAAGTGGCTGCCTCTCTTGTCCCTCAGAATGGATATTGTCTAGAAGTGTTTACAGACAAAAATAATCTTCTAGGACCCCTCACACTGGGACACAGGCATTAGGGAAAAATAAAACAAAGGAATTCCAAATGCAATGGAAAAAGCAGTTAAAAGGCAGGGAGGTAACATATCTGCTTCTGCCTTGCTCCAACCGGGTGACACACTAATAGGTTTCTTATTCTGCTTTCTTCTGCTAAGAGACTGGAAGACATATGTCAGTTTTCCACCTTAACTGTGCATTTTCTAGTTTGTTTGGATTTATGTCATAACCTTAATGGGATTTAAATGGAATTTTTATATGTGAATAATACTCTGCATTAATGCAAGAACTTTAGGTTGCTGTGCTACCAGCTTGATTTGCATAAAGGTTTTTAAATATGAAAGAAGAATAGCCAGGCTATTGTAGATGGCAACATGAAAAAAAAAGCCACACTGGCATAATAGTAAGAGGAGAAGACAACTCCCCCAAAACACTGGCTTGTGAAAGGGTTAATTCTCTGGCTTTTAGGTACAACTGGGTGTGAGAGAAGAGCCCAGAGGTCATGCTAGTCATGAATATTTAGTTGCTGGAGGGTCTAGGCTGGATTAAATGGTGCAGCTGGAAGGTCAATGTCATAGGTTTATACTTTATCATAAAACACTTTCTGTTCTAGTGTCCTCTCTGTGTTCTGTGAATGTAAATTGTCTGTCAATGCATAGCTCACATGATGTTACACATACCCCACACACTGGGGGGCAGAAGTGGCTGTTCCCTTTAAGTATGTTGCAGATTTTGAGATATCATCTATAAACAATAACCACAATAAGGTGTCTCACATTGAAAATGTGCCATTATGCAGTTACATATTATGTACGTTTAATATACATTATGCTGTCCTCCTATTTCCAAGTCCTTGTTTACCCTTAAGTATATCAAGTAGGAGCAGGAGAATACTTGTTCCTTTTGTATTTCTTCAGAACACAAATCGGGGACCCAGAGAGTTCTGAAGATTCTTCCTGACAATGTTTTGGGAGTAGCACTGCAATTCTTATTCTTACATCTTTGCCTTAAACCTTTGTCTTTATTATCCATTTGGTTTTCTAGCCTCAGTTGTGTGTGAGCAGTTCTGACTTACTGGTGGTTGTGCAGTCAGGGAACTTTCCTGCTGGCATGTTACTCATTCTTAGTGTACAATTATTATTTTTAAATGAATTATGTATATAACACCTTTGATGTACAGACTACTCTGCGTGTGAATAATGAAGTACTGGCTTTGTTCAGAAGAGCTGACAGTCTAAGGGATTGATCCAGTAAACACTTATTCATGGGTGATTTGCTTGGTCTACTGTTGTGAGTAATCTGTTGATCTGGCCCCAAACTAATTAGATAACTTGATGAAAAAAACAATAGGACATAGCATGTAGTGCAGGAGGGAAGGGATGAAACACAACAGTACATAAAGGCCTAGGAAGAAAGAGGATAAACAAAGGCTGGTTTGGATTTGATTCACTTCTCTGTGACAGTGTCTGCAAGGAAATGCTGTAAAGGATGGAGCTTGGGCCCTGGAATGAAGTACCAGGTTTCCTCCAAGCCTTAAATTTTGTTGTGTGTTCAGCTTACTCTCATGGGAGGTGATAGCCTTGTCTTGACCTACTTATATTTTTTATGACCCACCGCTGCAGTCAGTTCCAGAGCAGTCTTCTCAATGTTTTCTTAAGACTAGGTGAGATTGAATATTCACACAGAGGTCTGGAGAGCATTGGGGTGGGCTGAGTTAAACAATTGCTGGCAATTGGCAATGGCAAGGATGGTCAGTGGCTCAGTTCTTGAGAATGAGTTAGTTCCTTGCCCATGTAGAGGAGAACTGCAGCAGCCAGGTGTGTGTATGGCTATCATGCAAAAAAAAAAGCTTTATAGTGGGATAAGGCTACTTTGGGGTTGAGAACTAATCCTTTATCTGATGCTGAAGCAGAATATGCATTGCCAGTCTGACAGAACACTGGTCTTGTGCCCTTTCCAGGGATTCTTGCATGGCAAGGGGCCAAGCATTGAATTTGAGTTGGGAGATTTAACGTCTTGTTACAAATGATTTTAAACTGCTTTATCAGAATTGAGGCCTGGAAAATCACTGTTTGAGTGCAGTTAATTTCTGTTCAGTCATCTTTAGTTTGTACCTAAAGGTCCTGTCTGTACTGCTGTAAGTGATACTTGGACTTGCAGAGACCTTGTTTGTATGGCTTCCACATTCAAAAGCTGCACTAAGGTAGGAAGACCTTGGCAGAAAGAAACCAACCTCAAGCCTTGCATTTTTGTCTGGGAGGTGACTCATGGGAGTTTATCAGTGCAGCTGGGGCAGTAGAGGGCAGAATGGAAGTACCTGCTGCTGGCTCTGGTAGCCCCTGGCTGATGGAGGTGTGACATTTGCTTACAAGCACCCTTGAAGCAGTTTCCTGGAACCTGGCTTCTGTTTGCATTTTCTGTGGGATCTAAGCTAAAGAATCTTGACAAGAAAAGTCCACTTAAAATTATGGACAAAATGATTGCCTCAAGTGATTATCTGAGATGCTCATTTCACCAATTGGCGTTGTTTACAGTATGGAAAGGGCCACAGGTGGCTTAGAAATAATAATGTGGTATTTATGCAGCTGACCAGTGTGCTGGAAAAGGGATAGATGTATTTCAATAAGTTAGTCCCAAATGGAAAACTTTTCTTTAATGCAGAAGCAGATCAATTCTATTCTTACTCTAATGTAGAAGTAAGTGGGAAAATGAAGCAAAATATGGGAAAACATCAGGGTGCTACGCAAAATAAAATATTGATTGTAAAAATCCCAGAACAAAACTTGCTTGTGTCTTAATTTTTTGCTAATGTCTAGTTAGACAAAAATATTTCTTCCTGCTCTTACATTGAATAAAACTAAAACTTCCCACTACAGAAAACCATTTTGTTTCCTTTAATTTTTTTTAGCAAGAAATATATATCGCTCAAAATCTGCAAGGATAAAAGTTTAATTATGCCTTAGTTGCTTGCTGTGATTTTGAAATCAGTGCTTTAGTCTGAATAAGCACTTGGTGGGTTATGAAATGACATGATGAATATTTCTATTTCTCATGTTAAAATCTAGGTTTTGTAAGGTAATTGACAATAATGGAGTTGACACTGGATTAACAGTTTTGACCTGAAGTTGATACCAAGAAGGGTTTTTTTAAGGAACGAATGAATGAATTATTTTTAAAAGGACCATACTGTGGGAGAAAATATACCTGCAGCAGTAAGGATTCATCCACTCATGTTTTGCATGACAATCAAGATGAAGAGAAAGATATGTGAATAAGCTACAACTCACACAAGCATGTTTTATCTTGGTAGAATTTTATGAAGACTAGGTTGTTGGACTGCATAGAAATAAACTATTAAAAAAAAACTGATACAGAAATAAAAGTTTAGACACAGACCATGTGACTAGGTCAGTACTGAGAACAGTAGTCTTGACTCTGTGTTGAAAATGATGGATGAAACTGGAGGTCAGCACTGAAATGCTGGGGAGTTTCGGACCATGCCAGGGTGAGGGACAGAAAGCAGGGGCAGCTCTGAGGAGAGAGAGTGTCATTGCTGAAGGGTGGTGGTGGGGCAGGTAAAATGAGGCCTGATGCAGGTGACTTGAGTAGAAATTGGTTGTGGGAGTCTTGGTGGAGCTTGCTGCTTGGCACAGAACTAATTGATGGCAGGGTCTGTCACTAGAAATGTTCCTGCTCTGTGGCCTCCCAGCTGGGGCCAATATGGTCTGTTGTTTAGAGTATATGTGTTTGTGTTTCTGCCATGTCACATCAGAGTGTTGCTCCACAGTGTACCCAAATCCTGCAGAGTGCCTCCATGCCTAATGCCAAATCTGCAGAGAACTAATCAACAAGTCTTTCTCTGAATGTGAATGTTTTAAAAGATGCTCTGGTCTTGTGAATAGGCCACTTATATTGCCTCCATTACAGATACCCTTCTCAGGGAGACAGAAATAGGAATAAGTGTGTTCAGAGAGATTTCTTTTACCCTGAGAGATGGTATTTCCATGTCACAAATCAGACAAACTTTTTCCCTGCGTGTTTCCAGCCCCCTTTCAGCCTTGGATATAACTAAAAATGTACTTTAAAGATGGAAATACTCTCTATGACTCCAGAATCTGAAAACCAGAGTCTCTAGAAATGAAATTAGGAACCACTGCCCAGAAAGGATGAGAATCACCTGTACCACACTCTGCAAGTCTTGTCCCAGCTCCAGATAAAAACCGGAGTAATGCACGGGCTCTGCATGCCCTGGCACAGCCATTGGTTTGTCCCTGATTCTTCATCACAGTAACTGGGGCCTTCTGCATTCCTTCCAATGATATGGCTTGTCTCAGAGAGAGAGGGAAATGCAAAGATTGAAGGCTGGGACTTGCTTTTGACCAGAAAGCTTTTAGAGTTAAGCTTCCTGCTGGGCAGTCCTGATATGTGAAGAATCAATTGTGCTGACTGCTTTAGGGAAAATATCTAATCACTGCCTCAAAATATTTCCCTCTTGGCTGTGTTAGAGCCTTTCTTATAAAAACTGAGGGGTGAAACAGGAGGGGGAGCAGGATAGTAGAACTCTGAAACACATTTTAGAGAGAGGAGGTTTGCTGTTTGTGGTAAATGCTGTAATAATTTTCTCAGACCTCAGTGTAACTCACTCTTCTATAACACAAACAAATTCAAACCCATCTCTACTAGATAGAAACCAGTTATCCTGTAATGTCCTGTGTGTCTGATCTTCAGTTTATTTATATAAACAGATATCTTGCATCTTCTGTTTTGATCTTTAAGATTCACTGACAGCCACTTACCTAATGAGTGTGAATGAACCATGTAGCACAACATTCATGGTGGGCTGATCCTTGTGGCAGCAGTCAGCATGGTGTGTGTGCTTCCATCCTACCCCCTCAGACAAAGTAATTCATGGCAACAGGAAAGTCCCAAATGTCTTTTTATTAAAGCATTTGTATTTAGATACTGTATTTAAGTATTGTTTGACAAGAAGAGCTTTGGGGGTTTTTTTGTTTGTTTTTCTTTTTTTTAAGGGGTTCAAAAAAGATATGATAGCAATGAAATGAGTAGAAATAAGAAAGAGTGCTGTGGGATCCCAGGGCCACTTGACTGCTAGAGTACAAACATAGAATTGGCTCACCCACCAGTGCAAAGTGACTTCAATCAAGCAATGGTGATTTGTGCCAGCTGGTGATTTCTTATCTCCTGGTAGCCCTTTGTTTTCAGTTCTGCATTGACATATTTGGCTTTTGTGTGTTTACTGAACATAGCAGGGTGTGCAAACTGGGCAAAGAAGTAGAGAAATCACTTGGTAAAGGTGATGGGAGGGGGCATCAGAGGGTGACAGAGCAGTTTTCAGCTCTGCTAGCATCTTCTCACAGAGTACTCTTGCAGTTCTTTCCCTTCCTTGCTGATTTCTCTAGTTGAGCTGTAGTTTATAATGTCTATTTGAAGGCTGATTAAGTGCTAGTAACAGGAAGTTTTGTGTGCTTGTGGAGTTTGAATGGATCTTGGGATTTTGTACAGGATTACTATAACAGCCATAAGGAAGAGATATCATAAATAATATATTCAGAACAGTTCATGCATCAGTCTAGAAAATAAGATTCCTTTTTTCCCCATCAGCTTCTCTAGCTGCTGTTAGAAAGGTTTTATACTGGAAAAAACCTTCATCCATTGACCAGTGGGTTATGGCTGGATTTCTTTCTCATTTGGTATTTCAGTGTCATACATAATTATGCTTATTGTTCACAGTTTCTTATTTACTCCTCTTACTTCATCTCCTGTGTGTTTGTGTTTCTGGCCTATTATATGGTCTTCTTTCTAACACACTGGTGAACCTGCAGACATACTGGAGGCTCAAATAATCCTTTTGAGCTCAGTGATTATGTTATGATCTTAGAAATGGATACACTGAGAAAATAGAACTAGAAGTGAAACATGTGAATGTAAAGTAAAAACCAAAAAGAAAAGCAGAGAAATTTTTACACTGAGGAATACAGTTTCTGGGGTATATTTAGTAGTTGGATTTGAGCTTGAATTGCTTGAATTTTTTCTACCTGATTACTCTTAATCAGTGCTGAAATAAGTGGGATAAACTGCTTTCCCTTGGGATGATGAATATGATGGGGTTTAAAGAAGTTTTAATAAGGATGCAATTCAGGCCTCAATGGATGCATAGATAAGAAGTGAGGTATACTAAATGTTAATCTGTTTTGGCCTTCCAATGGGGTCAGGTTAACTCAAATTCCTGTGCTTCTCAAGGAAACTTTGGGCCAAATGGCGTACACTGACCTACACTGTTTTGGTGTGGCTTGGGTCAAATGACTCCCCTTCTTGTTTTTTTCTTCTTTTTTATTTAATCTCACAATAAGAAAAAAAAATAATGGAGAAAATCTGAGTTTTTGAAAGTTTTGTATTGTTTTAGTTAAAACCTCATAACACATAGAACTACCAAGGCAAATCAAGAATTCTCTGGCCATTTTCTCTGATATTTTTTTGTGACTAAAACCAGTAAGAAGAACCTGCTTTGGTGACTGAAACAGCAATTAAGTAGATAGTGAATGAAGTCAGAGTTTACATTTGAATTCTGGTAACCCAGTTTCAAAAGGATAGGTCTTAATAATGTTGTTGATAAGCATTAAACAAGAAATATATCTTCTTTTCAAATTCCTAGAAGTCAATTATGTGATTTCTTACAATCATGTCAGGTACTGTTACAGAAAGCTGAGCTCTTGTGACTGTTCCAGACCTGTTTGATGTTACTGGGCAGCCTGCCAAAGCCTCCTTTTCGTATGCCAAGATGGTAATTATTGACATTTCATAGGGAAAGGGTTTCAAGGAACTCACATCAATATTTCTTCCACAGCCACAAACTGGAAATGCCGCTATAGTAAAGAGATCTTGAAATCCTTGGGGATTATATTCCTGGACTGAATGAATACCAGGGAGTATTAAGAAAGTTAACCTCAGGCAGACAAAACAGACCCAATGTGCAGAAGCCTGGAGTGGAGCTTGAGAACTATTTGAAGACAATAAATCTGGTGAGCAGTGGGAGTGGCTGAGAAAACCTTGTATGCCCACCATGCTGTCTTTCAGGGTTGAAGGTATATTATAAATCAAAACTAGCACTCAAGAAGCGACCGAGAAGCCTCACTTTACAATTCAGGAGTAAGTCACAGAGTTCAGGGGGAAGAAGCACCTCACACTAGGAAGGTTGAAGCTATCGCTTTCTGTGCTTTCAAGGTTTTATACCACGTTTGTACATGGCATTTGACTGCTTGTCTTGAGTTTTCCTCCCAGTCTCAGGAGTCAGATTAATTTGGTTTTGTAAGTTTTTAGAGTGAGGAGGGATGTCTCACCAAGTGAGCAAATTTTAGACCAGAATGTGAAGTTTCTGGTCATTCTGATCCCTTTCAGGCATTAATTTTATCACTGGCAATAGCTGTTATGCTGGGCTCCCCTCCTGCTTGTGTGAAATGGGTGTACTTCCCTGCTGTGACAGCTTCACAGAGGGGTGCAGAAGTTTATGGAGGTTGCCATTAAGTGCTTATACTTGGCCAGCCCTTAGCTGCAGTGATTCTGAAGGCAGGCTGAGAGCTTCGGGATTGTTGTTCTGGAGAAGAGAAGGCTTCAGGATAGATTACAGCACCTTCCAGTATCTAGAAGGGCTGACCAGAGAGCTGGAAAGAGACTTTTGGCAAGGAGTGATGGCTTTATACTGAAAGAGAGTAGGTTTAACTTAGATGTTAGAAAGAAATTTTCCCCATAGGAATGGTGAGGAACAGGTTGAGCAGGGAAGCTGTGGAGTGGAAGTGTCCAAGACCAGTTTGGATGGGACTTTGAGCAATCTGGTCTAGTGCTAAATGTCTCTGCCCATGGCAGAGGATTCGTAATGAGATGATCTTTAAGGTACCTCCCAACACAAATCATTCTGTGCTTCTCTGATTTCTCTCCTGCACTGTTATTTGAATGCTTTAGATATTGCATATGGTTATCACATCCTGCCCCCTGCTCGCTGCTTTGTCAAACTCCATATGCTTAAGAAGATGCTTAACTCATGTTAATCATTCCCTACATATCCCAATGTGTGTCACTTGTAATGCTAGCAAAAAATTCCACAAAAAGCAGAAATTACAAAGTTTGAATTCCTGCAGATATTTGCACTTGAGTCTGCTGATTTCTATTTAAAATGAAACTCTTGTTTCAGTCTCTTCCTTGTTCAGAACTGTAAGAAAATCTTTCTTAAGTTGCTTGACAATACCAAAGACACTTTACCAATTTTAAAATTTGTTTGAAGTTACACAGTAAAAGTTACTGAGGAAAGGAAACAGACTGATAGACAGACAGGAGGCTGAAGAGATAAGATGAGCGGTGTAGGTCTTATTTATTTAAGAAACCCTTGAAAAACTTAAAAGGAAAAGTTTATATGGTAATTGTTACATTTATATGATCATTTTTATAGTCTCTGTATCTGTGCTCAACATCTTCATTGCAGTGCTAACCCAATAGCCAAGCTGAAGCTGTACCATTTCAGGTTATTTTAGCTCAAAGCTCAGCCCAAGGAGTAAGAAAGGCTTGATATAAATAATTAACAACTTCATGTTTTAAGGCAAGCTATAAGTGATGATAATTTAGCCCGGGAAGTGCACCCTTGCCCGCGGTGGCTCAGGAGCTGACTGCCCTGCAGCTCAGAGGCCTGTGCAGTGTGATCGGGAGGGTCAGGCAGGGACAGGGACCCTGGCAGCACCCCAGCCAAGCCATCTCCTGCTCTTGCAGCTGTATGCCAGCAGCTCTGGTCATGTGCTGTCAGCAGGAGTGTTTGCATTAGCACAGGACAGTCAGGTCTTTGCTGCTTTATGAGCTGGAAGGTCAGCTACACTTGAGCTTCAATCTACCATCGCTTGCCCTCCATTAAGTCAGCTGCCTGAAGCTTAAAGCACAGTTTAGTCTGTGATAGAAACTTATGGGAGTCTGCTCAGGGGCAACACTCGAGCTATACCTCAAACTAATTCAACAATCCCCAGGAGACAGCAGGGGTTTCTTGAGGAAGATACCTGATGCCAAGAATGTGTCTATGCAGCCCAGAATAGCTCTTTATGGGGCTGTGTAGGAGGCTGAAAAATTCCTAGGACTGCCCAGTGATGTCTTTGGTGGGGGCAAACTGCTTTATTTAAAGGGGCCATGCATTTTGTTACTGGGGAGTAACCAATGAGTTTGTAGTGATCATTCTTTTGAATACTAAGAGCAACTATATTACTGTAGTTTAAAAAACTTGCTCACCAGCTCTGTGAAAAACTCTAATGAAGAAGTAGACAAGGAGGAGAGAAAGGTGGTGATGCTGTCCCTAAAGAAATAATAGGCTGTTTAAAGTCCTTGGCAACAGCCTAACTAAGCTGCTGGACTTGGCACCAAACCAGGAAAGGGTTGGCACCCAGTCTGGCGAAGGGGAGGAACTATTTCAGAAAGTGCTTTCTGCTCAACTCTCAGCCTGCCCTGGGCTGTTTGCTTGTGCTGCAGCAGGGCCTCAGCTTTGTCCTGCATTCCTGGGAGTTCCAGGGGCTGCAGAACTGGGGACAGGATTCCATCTCCCAGACCTGGAGTTCTGGTGTGGCGGGCGCTGGGTTCCTGTGCAAGCCTTGGCCATACTGCCACCAAAGGTGGCATGGGACATGTTACATCCCATGCTATGCCTCCTTCTCCTCCCTCATTTTTTTTTTTGTTTTTCCTTCTTTCCTTTAAAATGCACTGTCCCAGTTTTCCAAACAGAGAGCAGTGAAGAATTTCTGCTCCTAAGTCTTCCCTAGACTTCTGGATTTGCACTGAGTTTAGTGAGAAGTTCATAGTCTAACAAAGAGATGGAGGCCTAAGTATTTGGTTGGGAACTTCATGTCTGTGAGTTGCTACCAACCACAGTAAAATCTAGTGGAGTTTTGTGCTGTACATTACATTGCCATGCTCTTCTAGTTAAAATAATTAAAAGTGTTTGTGCATTAAGCGAAAAAAACCCCTAATAATAAAGAAAAAAGGTGCTAATCAGTTGTGTTTCAAAGGATGCAGACAGGAAAATGGTGCTGTCTGAATTGTTTGGAATAGTCAGGCCTATTCTATTACAAGTCTATATCAGCAGGATATAACAAAGGTAAAGATTTAAGGCAATTTTGACACCTTAAAGCAGAACTGTTAGCACTGCATAGACTTTCAAATCCAAAGAGGATTCAGCCTGCTCACTTACTGCCTTCCACATCTTCAAAGGACCATGAGTCTTTTTTAATCTTTCCGCTTTGCTGTGAAGCCATAGGAAGTTATTGACTTTACAGGCAGTTTTCGTACACAATCAAGCACAGAAAATGCTGGTGTACTCCGAGCCTGAGTTCAAATCTTCGTCTCTTTATGTCACTCCCCTCTCTGTGCTGAAGCAGAATTTAAAAGTGCTGAACAGATGGTGAGCTGTTATACAATGTTTTGTTTTTTGACCCCCTTGTTGAGCCAAGATTCTCTGAAGACTTTCAGGGATGCTTTGGCTACCTCACACATTTTCCAAATGTAGTTGGAAGAAGTTTTCCACAATAATATTGCCTGATTATAATTAGATACAGTTTAAACTCTGGATCTGAGCTCTGACATTGCTCTTCTTGGAACAGCTCTGGGGTAAGTGAAGGCTGGAGGTCTGCCAGTGAGAGTGTTTGCTCACTGGTCAGTGTCTCAATGAAGTGCTGCCTACTTTCCTTTCAGGCCAAGTGTAAGAGCACTTGAATTTCTCTTTGTTTAATGCCAGAAGGTGCTATTAGAACTGATGATTAAATCACCAACTTCCCTGGAAAAACTGGAAGAGAAACTGAGTCCTTGTGTTTGAATGGGTTTTCCCTGAACTCTGGGAGCACAGACCTCTCCTCAGTTTCTCTGGGGTGAAGAGCTCAAGTTTCTCTGCCAGCCAAGAAAGAGGTAGAAGGTGAAAAGGAATAGAAAGCCAAGAATCCAGAAAGGCAACTGCTGGGACTATGGCCCCACGTGGGTACTCCTGGAGAGGCCCTTCTGCCCACAGAGGGCCTGGACTTGAGGCTGAAGCTGTCCTTCAGCATGTCCAGAGGGCAAGAGGACTTTGTGTCCATCCTCACGTTTGCATCTGTATGAAACAAGCTTTCACCAATACCCCTTCCTCAGAAATCCCAAGTATTATCAAACACTTTGGGCTAATGTAGATTCTAAAATAATGTAACATAAGTATGATGAAAAGACTCAAAAATCCCACACTAAACTCTGCAAAGATCAGGAATTCAGTTTGGCATCTTGATCCTGACTGTATTTCAGTGATGTAGCAAATCAGTTTGCCTACATCCTGCAGCTCCTAGGGTCACACTGGACACACTTTCCTCCCAAGACTACACATGGCGTTATTTCTTTTTAACTGTACGAGATACCCAGAGGGAGGTGTTCAACTGGATATATTTTCTCATTCTTTTATTTTCTTTTTTTGTCTTTTTGTCTTGAATGGTTCCTTGAAGAACACCTTGAAAACCTGTCCTATATTGATAGAACTGCTGCCCTTTAGCAGAAGCTTTTGATAAAGTCTAAATAATAAGACATGAAAGTACATTAACAAAAATTAAAGGCATAATAAGATCCTAAAAATATACCAGTGATGAGAAGTAGTCACTTGTTTTGGATGTCCCCATTTTGGGACATCTAACTGGAAACATTTAGGATTGTCTTGACTCTACAGATGAGCTAGGTGCTCTTGTAAAATTGATATAGCGAGAGGTTTTAGAATGGAAATATTTTAAACCCCTCACTATTTTGAAATTCTTGAACTATAGATTTAAGAAATTTATTAATTACAGACAAAATACCTGAAAAGTAAGTGTTCTGTTTTATTTAGGTCTTATTTAGCATCTGTCTTCTCTATTTGGAAGTCAGGACAAGAAGCATTAATTGCATTTCCAAATGTTTCTAGATTTGGAGGATTTTTGTATACCAATTGGAAATAATATGAATGAAAGACTGAAAGCCTGTCTGAACATGTTCAATGGATAAAAGTGTTAGCATCTACCTGACCTTTGCTTGATGTTGGAGAAAAATAATTGTGAAATTAAAAATAGTCTAATGAAAAGAAAATACTTGGAGATCACAGATACTTACAGAATCTACTGATGATAGCTGTATTTTCATAGGCTGAAATTATACTCCACTCTCTATAAAAATGAAAAAAAGCCCTAATGCTGCAACAAGAAGATAAAACTTTTTTTTTTTTTTTTTTTTTTTTTTTTTTTTTTTGTATCAGGAGAGCTAAACACTGCAAAGGGGAAGTTTCAGAGAAGAAAGTTTAATACACAGCTGAATTGGGCCAAAGGATTTGCTATCATCTGAGGGACCTTTGGAATCTTATTGTTTGGATTCTCTGACATGCCATGAGAAAGTCAGAGAAAGAGGTTCTGTTTGTTAGACTTTTATTTTCTCTCTTGTAATTTTTCATTTTGAATGTGTGAACCTCAAAGGATAGTGCTTGGCTTTATAAAGTTAGAGATTGCATTTAGTGAGCTACAAATTAAAGAGTTTGTCATATGAGATCCAAAATAATGTTTTGTTTTATTGTAATCCAAAATATTGTTTTAAATGCCACAGGACAGATGCAGGCTCAGTTGGAATGAGGTGGGAAGCTGCATGGCTGTGGTATTGTTGCATATTGAAGACAGGGAGCACACATGGAAGCTAGGGAATACTGCTATGAATGAAATGAAGACAAGAGTACAGTTTCACTGGTCCCACAGAAAATGCTTATTCGTTTACTTGTATTTGCATAGGTTTTTTTATAGACCAGGACATGCTTTCTTTCAGCTTACTGATCCTTTGCATCACATCTTTAAATATCTAGGATTTCTGGAGTCCAATTGTCAAAAAAATTAAACAGTTTTCCCCCTTCATTGAAAGCAGCAGAAGCTAGGAGAGTAATACAATATGCTCATGTTTGGGTTTCTGATAATTCAGTTTAGGATGTCAAAACTTTATCAGCCTTTGCCATCCTGAAGAAAGAAAACCAGCTGTGGGCTTCTGCCCTCTTTCACTGTTAACCTTGCATCCCAGTGCTTTTCTCACTTGCATCCATGCCACCCTCTTCTTATACCACCCAGTCCACGGTGAGCTGGTAAAATTTTGTGTTATTGCTGGAATTCTAGTTTCTGTCTTTTACTTTTCAGCAAGAGACCTGGGGAGAATTAATTTAGTTCAGCTGAGGCATTAGCAGCCTCCTCTCTGACATCCATTACACTATCATGACCTGTCCTGCACCTCTAACACTGATCTATTCATAGTTCTCATATCAGCATGCTGGGCAGGTTTTTATGCTAAATCATCTTTCTTCACTGGTCCCTACTTACACTGCAGCAAATAAAAAGGCTTAAATTAGTGCAACGGGCAAATGGGTCTCTTTATGTCCTACCGTCTCAATGTGATTTTCTGAGTGAATTAAGTGGATGGACTAGCAAGGCTGGCCCTGAGACAGACACACGCTGTGGGCAAGCTATCCCACAGAGGGAACCCTCCTCAGCCAGGCTGTTTGGTGTTTTGTGCTGTTAACTACGTGAGGTCAATGAAATAACTTCCCCCGGTGGCCGTGAGCAGTGTTTGAACGTGGGACACCAGAGGGAAAGGATCGCTTAAGCCAGAGGCCATCCCGAGAGCAGCCTGGCCAAAACTCCGGGTCCAGGATGGGCACGGCGAGGCACGGGCCTGGATATGCCGTGCGAGCAGAGGTGCTGCGGGCAGGGATGATGCGGGCAGGGATGATGCGGGCAGGGATGCAGAGGGCAGGGATGCAGAGGGCAGGGATGTAGCGGGCAGGGATGATGCGGGCAGGGATGATGCGGGCAGGGACGCAGAGGGCAGGGATGCAGAGGGCAGGAATGATGCGGGCAGGGATGATGCGGGCAGGGATGCAGAGGGCAGGGATGCAGAGGGCAGGATGATGCGGGCAGGGATGCAGAGGTCAGGGATGCTGCGGGCAGGGATGCCCCGGCCGGGGAGCGCGGCTGCGCCCGCAGGAACAGCGAGCGAGCCCCGCCTCCGAGCTGCTCCCAGGATGGGAAGGGAAACAACAGATGGGCACAGGCAAACGGAGGAACACCAGGAAACACAGAAAATATTAGTCAGCATCATAGGCAGTGACCTCAGCATAGCAGAGGTCTAAGTGTTGTCAAGTCTTTTGTAGACAACCCAAAAAATGGAGGGCTTCAGAGATAATGCTGAAGGGAAATAATGTATTGTTTCGTAGAAATTTACAGACAGCAGATCCTGAGCATCTGGGAGAGTGAAGGATAAAAGATAAATGTGTTTGAAAATTTATTATGAGAGCCTTTCAAGCTGCCTAGTGGAAAATTTTGTGGGTGGGGGCCTTTTAAGAGGTATACTCTTGGTCCAGGATGTGAAGAGATCATAGAAGGCCTGGAAATAACCCAAGAAGAACCGTCTTCTAAAAATGAAAGTAATGACCTTTAAAACAACAGTCTGGATAGATAAGGGTGAAGAAAATCCTATATATGAGGGCTAAAGAAAAAGGAGATACGCTTTTTGGAAATGCTGAAAGAAAAGCAAAAGGAAGGCATTTATAGGACTTACTGGTGAAAAGCAGGGAGGACTGCTGTATGCGCAGACAGAAGGTACCACCCGAGCAGCTCAGTGTTTCCTCTAGCACAGATAGTTCAGATCACAAACCTGCTCTGTTGTTCTAATGAGAAAGGAAAGAAGAGAAAATATATCTATATAAAACCCAGCAAGAGTTAATGTCCTGTCTGAGTAAAAGAGAAGAAATCTCAGAGAAATGTCACAGCTGACAATTTTCCTCACGGGCTGAAAAAGAATTGGAAGTCCCAGAAAAAGTAGGTGACAGGGTGAATTTCTGAAGTACTGGTGAATGATGTTGTAAGAGACCTGAAAATGATAGAGAACAAGACCAGAGCCTGGGGAATCTTAGGCAAAGAGGGTAGACTGATGTGGGTGTAGAAACATAAGAGGAAGAGAAGCAAAAATAGCTAACTGGCAGTCCCATTCAAAGGAGGAAGAGTGGGAAAAGAGGAACAGCTGGAGGTGGAATCCAATAAGATTTCCACGAGGAGTGAAGAAGGAGAGGCTGCTGGCAAAACAGCATTAGACTTGGAGAAATCCTTGTTTGTGTGAGAGTCATGATCTAGACAGACTGAAATTGGGAAGATAAAGAAGAGATGCACTCCAGGTACAGCAGTAGCTGGAGGTGATGA
This sequence comes from Zonotrichia albicollis, assembly GCF_047830755.1. Lineage (NCBI taxonomy): Eukaryota > Metazoa > Chordata > Aves > Passeriformes > Passerellidae > Zonotrichia > Zonotrichia albicollis. The sequence goes on from NC_133821.1 coordinate 65,328,599, forward strand.
GAGAGAAGAGCAACAGATACAAGATGAGGGATGACAGAATGGCAAAAACTGTAGCAGGGATGGGGTGTGAGAGTGGGGAGTGAGGGTGGGGAAGTGCTGTGGATGGGTGTGTGGGCAGGCAATTAAACCAGTGCATCTTTTGATTCTGTTTCAGTTTGGAATCTGTGGCAACAGAAACCGTTCTGGTTTGACACTGTTTTGAGCTTGATAACATTTCAGAATGCTTGTGTAGGCTCAGCTCCTAGTCAAGAAAAGTAAAATATTCAAATCAATTTATTGCTAATTGTAGTTCAGCTTCCTGGAGGTAAAAATTGATGTGATACTCCAAAAAGATGGTGTTAGAGAAGGGTGGTGATAATATAAATGGGGAAATGTAGGCAATGGAGGGAGGGGGATAAAAATGGAAAGGAGAGGAGGAAGAGACTGAGGTGACATCCTTGGGTGGTAGCAAATAGATTGGGTTAAAAAAGAAGAAAGATAAAAAAAGCCTTTAAAAAAATGCTGTGAAGATTTAAGATAAATAATGTTTGGGAAAAATCCCATTCACAAAAAGTGCAAGGCATGTATGCAACTTTTATGCAGCCAAGTAAAATGAAAAACAATGGAGCTGAAAATCAAGTCTGAATAAAAAAAGAAAAGCAGCTCCTGGAAGAATTGTTAAATAGAAGAGTAGAGAAAAGCAAATGTCATCATAGATAAAGTCGCAAAGGTAAAAGTGACAGAGTTGCTAGTTCAAGCAAGCACAGGCTCTTATTTTTACATATTTTGTAATTTAATATAACCTAATGATGTCTCAAACTCAAAACAATTCAGGTAATTCAAAGCTAAGCCTTTGAAGACTGTAGGAATACAGTATATACATACATTTTCCGAAGAATTCATTTGGCAGGGAGCCTGGAAAATCCTGGTGTTTTGTGAATGCTCACATGTAGCAGTGTGCTGCCAAAATTTCAACAAGATGGTCTGACACAAATTTGCCATTGAATTGATGGCACACCTAGTTGGCAGGCAGTATTGGTTGGAAAAGAGAAATTATTTTCAACATGGTACTCTGAAAAAGAAATCCCAAACCCCTCAAACCCAACACATTTTACTCAGATTTTCTCACAATTTAAACAAGCAAACAAAAAAACCCCAAAAAACCAGAACCCAAAAACCTTGAACCAAGAGCTAAAGCACCTGGGAATTTTGAGAAATTAATTTTGTTTATGTTCCCAGTTTTTATTAGTGTGGGTGTGAGCAGTGTTTCCCTGGTGCTCCTGAAACATGTGATGAAGGAAAGCCCTGATGGCTTAAATCGGAAAACCAGCTGAGCTTTGGATATATCAGGGTTTTGACTTATTTCTATTACTTTCATTTACTGCCTTGAACATTTTTATTTAAAAGTTCAAGTATTTGACTAATTATGACCACTGATAAGTTTTGCAAGTCCTGTGTTTCAGAGGAAGGGTAGGGGGTAGATGACTAAGCAGGAGAGGATTTTATGGGGTTAGAGAGAAGCTGGATTTTGGAGGGAGGGCAGGACAGCTTGTGAAGGAGCTGCTGTAAGTTATTTCCAAATTTAGCAATTTTCCAATTTTCCAACATATAGAGGATTTGGTAATCTTTTTACCAAATATCCGAAATATCAGAATATTGTGAGATATTTTGAGCCAGCAGCTATGTTTGGTATCTCGGAAACCTTCATTAGACAAGACAGAGATTTATAAGTTTGGTGGATAGAGACATGTATTAGGTAAAAATACTATGCAGGGTTGATTTGACTGGGCTACCATAGTGGAATGGAAGATAATCTCCTACTGGAGGCAAGAAAGTTGTGTAGCTCTCTGCAACATTTTTTGACTAATTCCCTCACTGTGGCTACTTACTTAATTAGTCAAAAAATGTTGCAGGTTCAAGAGACCTGCGTGCCCTTGCAAGGCAGATCCATGTCCATTTCTTCTGAAGAACAGTAAAAAAGTGTCTGAAAACCAGGGCCTCTACGAGAGGATGATCTGATGGAGGCACCAATACCTGTGAGCTTGGCTCCAAGGGCAGTGTCACAGGGAGAGAGCTGAGGGGCTTCTCTCTCTGGTAAATACGAGGTGCGGAGGTGGTAGCAAGCTGGAGGCTGGAGCATCACTTCTGAATGGTAATGTAAATACTTTGAGGAGACTGTAGAACTTAGTGGATTCAAGACTGAAAAGCTATTCATATTTTCATACTATAAATAATGTAGAATATTTAACAACACCTTAATATTGATGTTGGTAGCATACTGGTAAGCATTACTTAGCAAGTCAATGAGAATATTGTCAGACAAAGAGGTAGAAATCTTTTATCGTGGATATGTAATAATATTTTGCTATCACCGTTGAGGGCTCTTTCTAGCCTCTAGAAGGCAAGTTATTTTCCATGCTGATTTCCTCAGGATTAGTGTCAAGCATTGTTATTGTCTTGTATCTCTGCATATACTTATGCAAGTAGATGTGTTAATACAATATTACATTGTGTTGTTTAAAAATGTATAGAGATGCTATCTGGTCCAGCTGCTGTGTGGGCCAGTTGCTGTTGCATTGCTTTATTTATATCATTCTGGGACATGCTTGATTTTAGAATTTGGTGCTAATAACAGCTGAGAATGAAAAGATTTAGCTGTCTAGAAATGGTATAGGATAACATTCCTTGGATAGGAACTAGGGGTTGAAATTTGGGAATGTTAATTATCTATGTTGATGTTCTGTTTAAGACCTTGAAAGCTCCCCCAGAAGTTCTGTGTTTGTGTATTATTTTGATAATATTGTCTTAAATTTAGTTCTAATGCCTTTGCCTTTTAAGATATTTGACTATACTACCACATTTGGAGAAATTCTGATTTCCTCTACAGTTCAAGCAAGTATTTTTGGGATTGTATGTGCATATTTCAGAACTGTAAGAGTATACACATTCACTAACATGACGTACATGACTGACCTGGTCACACAGAGGTGCTTGTGGGTGTATCCATCCTGACAGTCTGGGTCTTCTTGCAGTGCAGAGGCAATTGGAGGCCAAAGAGTAACAGCTGAAAGAGGAATCAGGGGAGCTGAACTATTGAGCAGGGCCAAATAATTTAATTTGTTCCCATTTTCAGTGGCTGCTGCCCTGTTCAGCTGGACTGTGAACTGAGGCAACTCTCTCCTACCATGTTGTTCAACATCACACAATCCCTTTCTCAGGTAGGGCCTCTGGCACTATCACATTACAGATAATTAAATATACCTCATGCTTTAGAATTGTTTCCAATCAAATTTGATGTTCAAGAATTATTTTTTTTAATTCTGTAGCTGTATGTGGGATAATAATTACTTACAATTATACTTAGTGTATTATATTACTCCTCCAGAAGACAAGGGGTTATGTTGGTGTCACAGAGCTCATTTAGCTGTTTTATATTAGTTTTTTTTCGTGAGAATTTTAAAGAAAGGACGATTTGAAATGTAAATAAGGTAGGAGATTTTGATATGAGGTCAGCTGTGCTGCATGGGCAGGGGTGTAAGTGAAACTGCAGTGATACACAGTAATACACAGAGTAGCCATCTTGGTTAACAAACCATCTCCTTTTATCTTTCTTCCCTTTCTCTACCCCAAAGTAAAATGGAATTTGAACTTCAGAAAAGACCATGGTTCTTCTGGGGTAGATCAAAAGTGTAAGAACAAAAATAGTCTTTATTAAAACATACAAGAGCTACCAAACATCAGTAGCTTTAGATTATTTTAATAGGACAGTGAGGATCAAGTACTTTCCCTGCACAGCTACAGTGTCAGCCTGAGACAAACCAAATACTCTGTGCTTTGGCTGAGGTGCTCATTGTGTCAGTAGTTCTTTTGAGACCTGAAGGCCTGAAAATACCCAGACATTGCAACATGTGCTGTGCAGGGCAGCCATGTGGAAGACTAGGATTGGCTGCTACCGTCCTGCACAAACACAGGTGAGAAGGGCTTGGCAGCAAGTAAAATACAAAATTTTTCACCCACAGATCATAGAAAGGAACCAGTTACATTGCACCACTGTCTACCTACAGGTAGATGAAATCTTCCACATTTGGACTCTACTGAGTGAATTAGAACTTTTTTTTTCCATTTTGCAGTGCTGTTTATTTTAACAGTGAAATGTAAATTATTCCTAATGTAAGGTGACTCCAGCTCTACCAGACACCTTTTGTCTAAAGCTGGTATAATAGAGCCTCTTGTTTTTGAAAACCAAACAAACGTAACTTATTCTGTGGAAATAAAAATGTTTTATCCAGCCAGCTGATAAACAATGTGCTGATTCAATGGGTCTGCATAAGATGATTAGAGAAAAATATATGGATCACATTTAACTAGTAGAAGACAAATTGGATCTGAACTAAGGTTGGTGGAATAGGCTTAAAGTTCAGGTTTTCTGAAGGAGGATATTCAGAATCAAACAGAGACAGTAAAGAATTGATATGTTTATTACCCACTGTTCTTCTCATGGCATACATGATCAATGGAAGGTTGTGAATGTTACTAACCTTCAGGCGAAGAGTCATTGAAGAAGGCTTCCTCTGTGGGTGTTTTCACTGTAGGAAACCAAAAGCCAGCATTGTTTTCTTCCCTGTTAATAGGGACCGGATTCTTGTGGAAAAGAGGGTTGCAATGCTCCCAAGTGCAAGGGACACAGACCAAGAGAGGAGCAGGATACACCTCTGTGGATCTCACATTTTGTGGGCACAGCACAATGAAGGAGAAAATAAAAAGGGTTGCAGACTGGTGCAGACACAACATATATCTAATCGTGTACAGTGGTATGTGTCTGAGAATCTGCTAGAAATTGGTGAACAGAAATACGAAACTAATTTTCATTCAACTATGAATAGTAACATCTATAGCCTCATTATGTAGCCCAGTTGGTTTTAGTCTTTAGTCCAGTCTGGTTTGGGTATGGAGGTGGGGAGAGAAAGAAAAAAGAAAAAATTCCCACCTATCTAGCATCTGTGGAAACTTTGGAAATGCCTGAGCAGACAAGCATGTTGTCCTGAGATACTGCTGGGTGTGCAATAGCTAATGAAAACTTTACCTCATGGCTTTAAAAATCTACGGAGGTCATTGTTTCCAATCCAAACATCTACAGGAAAGACTTGCAAAACTGTCAATGTCTCATTCAGTTAATAGACAGAAGAAGAGAAAAGTATCTTATTCTGAGCTAACATCCTCAGCCCCTTTGCATTTCTCCTCATTTCAATCACGTCACCTAGTGATGGAAGTGTGGCTTATATCTGAATAAAAGGGCTGCAGAAGAGAGCTTTGCAAAGCAATGAACTCAGATGTACTCAAGATGTTCAGACAACGTTGGCCCTTCTTTCTCCATCTTTTAGATTTCAGACTAATAGGAATGCCTGCATTTTCTAAAAGTATGGGGGTTTTGGATGGAGATGGAAGGGAGAGATGACAATAGTAGCAAACCTGTGGCTTGTCAGAGTGGAAAAATTTCAGTGGTTTTGGGACATATTTTTTATTTTTTAAGAAAAGATCCACTCTACAAATTGCATGGATTTTTAGTAGAGACCCAATTCTTACACTGTTCTTTTTATTTGTGCTTGAGGAGTATTCCCTTTAGTGTGATTAAGGAATAATTGGATTAATTTTGTATTGTGGTAAATGGCATGGCATCCTTTTCATGGAGTTTCTGGTTCTGCAATTACATTTCTGCAGCACTGTCTAGCAGTCATGAAAGATTAGCCGTGTTTTCTTCTTCTGCCACGCAGTTCTCTAATCTGTCTGGAACAAAAATAGATCAAGAAGTGCAGCTTTGTAGATTGTATCAAATACTTCTGTGTGTTGCTTTGTGACTGTTGGGTCATTCTTGGATACATAGGGTTGACATATATCTCTATAAGAATTATTTCCAGAAATATGTACCGTGCACTGTCACAGGGGTGTTCTCTTTCTTCCTTTTAAGTTCAAATTTCATAATTAGAACGAGATGAACAATAGCATCCTCTCGCAGAAGAATAAAGATGTGCTCGACTCCTTTTCTACTGCCTTTGAGAGATGAATAAATGGGTATTTTCTGCAGCCTTGCTTAATCTTCTGTTCCTCTTCACACCTTGCTCCATTTTTGAGTATTTCAATAGGGATGCGTGAACAGCTTAGGTAAGAGTCAATTCCAGAAAGGACTTCAAAAGAAAAAAGGATGAGGCTAGGCAGCCTGGAGAATTCCTTTGGAAAACAAAATGCAGGTGTATTTCAGAATGTTTTAGTAGTGGCCTTTGTGTTATAATTTTACTTTTCCTGTGTATGCACCTTCCTTCCTTGCTTCCCTGTTTTGTCCCTTTTCCTTTCCCCTTCCTCTCCCTTTCGCTCACTTCCCCTCCCGCCAGGAGGGTGCATGGCATTTTAAGATAATGCATGTGTGGCAAAAGAAGCTGTCTCCCTTCTATCTCATGTCGATGCAGGTTCAGAAGAGTACAAACTTGCACATTACTTACACAGTTGTTTCCAATCGGGGGCACGGGGGATTTAGCAGAGTGACTCTCATTGCTGTTAATGGGATTTGTTCAGCTAAAAGTCTTGTGCAAGCCAAACCTTTTCAAAAGAGAGACTTTCTTCAGAAGTACAGATAGACCTGCTAAAGATTCTTTTTATGAGATATAAGGCAAGATCTTAGAGCGTATCTAACAATTAAAGATTGTGAATGCCTTTTCACCAGTTAAAAGTCTTAATCTCACCATTATAGCCATATTTCCATTTGGCTAATTACTTCCTGCTGTGTAAAATTCTTCCTATAATTTCACTTAAAGGTATTTTTTATGCTTGTCTAAAATGACTATGGAATGTTATTGCATGATTTTTAAAGCTGAGCTCCTCAATTATCTAAAAAAATATTTGCCAAGTAAATGTTTCGATGAAAATCATCATTACCCATCAAGTGATTTACTCCATGAACAGTATTTGCAGAGCTATGCAGCTGGTTGATTACTACAAAAAGAAAAATTACTTTAATAAATTAGTTGAGAAAAAGGTGAAAATTAATTAAGATAATGTATATGTCGGATAATATTTGTCCAGCTGTTGTTCAAAGGCTATCAACTTTCATTTTAGTGGGCTTACATACTGGTAAAACAATTCTTCTATAAATAGTTTTGAGTTTATCCTGTAATCTGCCATCCCTTCTTGAAAAATGCTGTATAAATGATCATTATTATGATTGTAAATCAAACCCTATTTTAATCAGGAGTAAAATGTAATGGCATTTGAACAAGTAGGGCAGTGGGGCTGTAGATGAATTGAGTGTCATGTAGTCTGATGTGTGCACTGTGAGATACAGTCTTAAGCTGTTGAGAGTCTGGGAATAATGTCTGGCTTCTGGATGAAGTTGTTTGTTCGTTCTTTTTGTGAAAACACGAAATTTCTCCAAAACTGGTGATGGTGTAAATACAAATCATTACAAGAGATTTGTCAGGTTCAGTAGATGATATTTCCAACCATCATGTATCTCAAGACTTATGAGTTGTTTGTTGCATTAGCCACAGTATAAATTAGATTACAAGACTTCTGTTCATTCTGTTCTAAAACATGCTGTATGACTTATTTTATCACCATGAAGTACTGTAGTAGTAGAGAAAGATTTTTCTCTGAGTGTTGAGAAGTTTACCAATTACAGGTGAATAGAAATTAGGAGGTAACTGGACATTCTTTTATGTAAATTCAAGCATACTACTACTTTTCATTAAAGAAACCCCCAAATATTCAGCACCTTCAGGGATCAGAGCCCCTAATATAACAAATATTTCAGATATATAAGCTGAAACATTTTTAAATTGTTGAAATATGCTGAATTTATTTAACACAGAGAAAAGTGTTTCCTATTCTGTGATCTTTTCCTTCTGTCTTTTAAAGGAGAGACAACTTCTTCCTTTCCTTGGGAAAACTTTTCTAAGCCTAAGTGGGCAAAAGTGAAAAAAAAGGTAAAAGTGAAAGTAAAAAAAACAAGAGGAGAGACTAAAAAAAAAAAAAAAAAGGCTTTTTCTTTTCTTAGGAACTTGTTTGAAACAATTGACCTGAAATGATGGTGAGGTGATTAAATTGAGAGATGCTGCAGACATTAATGTCTGTTTACATTAAAGGGGAATGATTCAGAGCCCTTACAAATATGTGGGTAATCAGAGAGGAACAGCTAAATTTCAGGGTTGATAAATGTAAGCTAGTACACAATCAAAATGCTCACAGACAGTGCTGGATTTACAAACATCACTTGGATAAAAGAGCAGGGAATCATGGTAGACAGCCCCTTAAAACATCTGCTTAGTGTGATGAGCTATCTGGAAAGGCAAATAAAACATTAGAGCAATAGAGAAAAATGTACAAACTACTGTATGTGTCAGTGGCATGTTCCCAGCTAGGCTATTGCATTCATTTATTGTCATTCCATGTGAGAAAGGTAACAGAAGAAGCTTAGGCACATGAAATGCGGGCAAAGCAAATTTATAAAACTAACAAATTAACAGAAGAGATGAAAATACAACAATATTTTTAAAGGAAAACAGTCTTTTAAACTACACCCTGTGGAGAGACTTTTGGAATAAAGCATGTGTTAAAATGAAGCATGCATCTGATCACTGGCTGGCGGCAGTGGTTGCAAACCAGGGCATCTGAACTTGCCAAGTGTTGTAAAAGGATGGTTACCAGTCCTTGGGTATTGATAAAGCCTCTGTTTTTTCTTCTCAAACAAAACAAAAGCAACAAATAATAAAGAATCTCCTCCAAATATAATTCTCTTGTTGTTTTCTCTGTGTTTTACAGGAGATAGTTCTCCTAAAACACGGCAGAGTTCAGCTCACTGGAGGCTGTGGCAAAACTGTAGCAAGTCGTACTCTTTCTCCTTCAGATTGATGGAAACCTTATGAAGAACATTTTCCATAAATCTCCCACTGTCCCTCATCCCTTATGTGCAGATGTCAGAAAAATTAGGGGCTGAAATATCTTCTTATGAAAACAGAGGATTTTTAGAGTGAAGGTTTTGTTTCTTTCCACTTATCCTTGGGCTTGATTCCACTTCATCTGACTGCAGTTATGTGTTTGCAGATGAATGAAACAGGAATAAATTCAGTCTGTTGAATAAAACTTTTCCATCAATGTGAAATTCTCTAATGACAGAACTTCACAGAATTATGTGAGAAAACTTAATTCCAAGTCAGTGAACTCAATCAGCCTGTTTGCCCCTTTTTCTTCTGACAGTAAAGGGCTGAAGTATTTCTATGTGCTGTTTAGTTTGTATTTGGTAACTAATTTTCTTTCTATGTGGAAATAATTGTAATTGTTTGTTTATTCAGCTCATGGCTAACATACTTGTCTTAGCATCACCAACTTTTTATAGGGATGACAATATCTTCTCAAGCATTGAAATGTTAATTCATGTGTGGTGCTAGGTACTAATATGAAATTGAGTTGATATGTAGAATTTTCTGCCTGGAGTTATAAACTCTTGCTCCAAGGGTCTGACATAGCAAGGCTCCTGAGAATATTTCAGAATTTCAGCATGAAATATGAATCTTCTTCATTTGAGTGATGCTGTCCAAAGATTCAAAATCTGTTGACACAAAAGCTCACCTCCCCAAAGCTAGAGCATGTACTGAAACACAGCGCAGTAATATTCAAACATAATAGCAGCAGTATTAAAAAATTATTAGGAATATTTATTTAGAGAGTAAAGGTTTTTTGAAAGTTTTTTTTTGAAATTATTGTTCTCTTTCCCTCAGCCTTAAACATCCAAATCCATCACATCCTGGTGAAGGACGAGAAATAAGAGCTCAATTCAAAACAGAACAGGTGTGAAAAGAATGGGAAGAACCAGGATGTGAGAGGTGGGGTTTTGTTTGTTTGGGATTTTTGGTTTTTGAGATGTTTTGGTTTTAGAGATTTGTTTGGATTTTTTTTTTTTGTAAGTGATGTGTGTTCTTTGTTTGTTTTGGCTGGGTTTTTGTTTGCTTGGGTTTTTTACCCTCAATTTTGGGCATTTATTTGTCAAGATAGAATCAGTTTACTGAACACAAAGATAGTAGAACTGCTTGTGCACCAGCCATTCTAATATTGAACAGTTCTCAAAAGTAGGTCTCTGGTAGATGAGATCTTTTTATACACTCTGATTTTCTATGGCACAGCTTCAGAATCATTGTGTCTCTGGGCTACTGCTTTATCACTGGCACATTAATCCTGCCAAATGCCTGTTATATATTCTGCTGTGGAAACTGATAAGGGAAAACACAGTGAGGATAACTTGTTGCATCCTTTTTCCAAGCTCTTGACCCTCATAGCCTATGAGTTAGTTGAAATGATTGAAACATACAGGTAAAAAGACCAAGATTCTGCGCACCTCCTGCGTGCTGACAGTGAGACACACAATCTTTTATTTTCGGTTAAAATCCAGCTTATTGTAGTTCTATTATAAGCTACCAAATAAGTGGTGATATAGGCAAGATAAAAAACCCATTTATCAGGATTCATGCATGTAATTTCCTCTACTAAAATGAACTAGGAGAGAAGCCTTCTGCTTCATATGAGCATATGAAGCCTTGTGATGGAATGGTCAAGGAAAGGATGATGGAGTTACCAGACAAGGGGCTGCACCTCAGATGCCCCTTGTGATGGAATGGTCAAGGAAAGGATGATGGAGTTACCAGACAAGGGGCTGCACCTCAGATGCCACTCTTTGGGTTCCACTTTTATCTCCCAGTCACCAGATGTATGACACAGGTTGTTTTGTCCTGTTGATGTTACTTTCTTACTATATTCAGTGGTGCTGCAGTGGCTGGATAGCTGTGTGGCCACATTGTGGTGCTGCCAGTAGTGAAGAGAGCAGCTGGTCCCCAGCCTGGGGCTCAGCCTAGTACATATGAGCCTTGTGATGGAATGGTCAAGGAAAGGATGATGGAGTTACCAGACAAGGGGCTGCACCTCAGATGCCCCTTGTGATGGAATGGTCAAGGAAAGGATGATGGAGTTACCAGACAAGGGGCTGCACCTCAGATGCCACTCTTTGGGTTCCACTTTTATCTCCCAGTCACCAGATGTATGACACAGGTTGTTTTGTCCTGTTGATGTTACTTTCTTACTATATTCAGTGGTGCTGCAGTGGCTGGATAGCTGTGTGGCCACATTGTGGTGCTGCCAGTAGTGAAGAGAGCAGCTGGTCCCCAGCCTGGGGCTCAGCCTAGTACATAAAATGCCAGAGGCTGACAAACAAAGGTCCTTTTGCTTCTTTGCTGTGGTGACAAAAAGTCTTGAATTTATTTATTTTACATGCACACAGCCACACACACAGCCACACACACAGACACAGACACAGAGGCTCTTCAGTGAGGAAGTGCTTGAGGAAACAGCTGTGGGGCTGTCAGGAGTCCCTTACAGCCAAACTGGAAGATGGGTAGATGTTTTCTCTGCTTCTGAGGATGCCTTTCTGAATCCTGCTAAATCTTCCTGTCTTATAAAGAACATTCTCCCTTGAGACCATAAAGACACTTCAGAGAGAATGCTTTTCTCTCCCCCTCACCCCCCATTTTCAATGCAGTACATTTCACCAGGGATGAGGAATTTTCTGAAGATCTTCTCTCCTTTTACATTCAAATTGCTCTGTGGTTGAACTGTGAGCTATGCTAGCAATATAGCCAGTGTAGATTTGCTTTCAGATAGAAAGTAGAATTTTCCATCAAAACCATTTTGTTTTTTTGTCAAGTGCAATTGCCCCTTCCTAGCCAAGGTTATGAGAAAATATTTTTGTTTAAATGGGGAGACAAATGAATAGTTTCCATAGCCATCAACTCACAGAATCCCAGTTTAAGGTTTAGCCCAAATGTATAGACAAAGTGGTGTTTGCTGAATTCCCCTTGTTAAAACACTTGCAGCTCATCACAAATTCAGGGAGATGCCAGATGTCTGACTTAGTGTAAAAATGCAGTGAGTCCGAGAACTGTGGATAATTTCCAGCATGAGTTGTTAGATACTGAGATGATATTATGATGATGATTATTATCATCATCATCATCATCATCATCATCATCACTACTAGTACTACTATTAGTAGTTTGATTTATTTTTTATTAAAGCATACATTTAAAAATCAGAAATAAAGGTACAGAGGCAAGCCTGAAAAAGAGGTTATCTTTCCCTACCAGTATTTTTCCCTTTAAAACCAGCACACAGTGATTGTTCACTTTGTGCTTCTGAGAAGTGGCATTCCCATTCATATATGATCTGAAAGGCAGACCTGAATCCGGACTTTTGCTTTATATGTTTTGCACAAATACAGCTTCAGTTTTCTCCCACATGGGAAAAATCATGTTTTGGTTAAACTGACCCTGTAGCATTAAGGCGTCACATTGTGGCTGATACCCACTGACCAGGACACTGGGTATTAGCCCAAGGATGAAAGAAAAGCAAAGCACAGTTACATTCTGGGTGAGGGTTTTTTTTTGTTCAGTTATTGCCTGTCAAGGTAGTTGTAACCAATGTAAGCATGAGCAATCTCAGGACTGACAGGTTTTTCAGAGATCAAGGTGATGTTATTCTGCCATTGACTCTTTGATCAGGGTCTGATACTACTGAACTTCAACCTGACTCAAGGGAATATGCAAACGTTTCGCTGCTGAGTCTGAGCGTGGTCAGGAAAACAGACCTTGCAAATTGGTGTGTATACCTAACTATAGCTGCACTGAGAATATAAAGTGTATATCTGCTCTAAAATATAAACTTGGGGATTTTCAATAGTAGAAATGCTATAAAATAACATAAAATTGGAAAATGCTTTGAAATGGGCTGACACAAACTACATAATGCTTCAAGACTGGCTGCATTACTCTGAACAAAATTATTTTGTCTCATATTTACAGAAGCCAGTTTAGAAGAAAAATAATTATCAGTAATTTATGACAGATTTTATTTTTCTCTTCTTAGTGGATATTGCCTTTTTGGCTGCTGACTAGGTAACTGAGAGCTAATATTTTGGATACTGCCTAGTTAAGCCTTTCTGCCTGTGAATGTGCTTATTCTATTAATATGTCTACAGTGAACAGAGTAAGATACCTGCAGCTTTAGCAGACTTAGTTTTCCTTTGGAAAAGGGACTCTGGTTATGTCATTAATGTGATTTTCACTGATTTTTTTTTTACACTATTGTTTTAAATGGTCTATGTCTGACTTTTGAGAGAGGCTCCAAATTGTGCAGCACAGTGTATGAAAAGTGAGCAGAGAAAGTTAGTTGACATTACCCTTGACTACTCGTAGCTCAAAATGTTATGTTTTTTTTCTAGCTCCAATACTTCCAGACCTGTCTTTGGAAAAGTCTTAGATGCTTTTGTGTGGTGCAATGGTCACACCCAGTGGCCAGTTGGGTTAATCACATATGTGTATTCCCTATGGATATCTGAGGGAGTTTTGTTACAGGAATTTCTTCTTATGTACTATGACAGCTTGGAATCTAACTGGATAGCAGGAAAACAATGTATGTCCACCTTCACCTCAAGGTTTGTTCCCAAAAGACCCTGGCTGATCAAAAAGAAGGTCTGGACCATTCATGAAATGAATAGGAAAGAGGTGATGAATCCCCCATGGAGACACTCTTAAAATTAGGACCTTTGACTATAATGAGCTGGTGTTTTAAAAGAATGATTCAAGGACAGGCTGAAATAAAACCCTGTACTTTTCCTTAGTTTAAATTCAGCTTTCTTTTAGCTATGGAAAGACTGAAACATTTGCCTGATTATTCTTTTTTGGCATTATCAAGGTAATTGGAAAAAACCCACCATTTTTCTTTTCCATAAATAAAAAATGCATAGAAGCACCATGGATAAATCAAAGGAGGTGCATACATATAACCCCCCTTCCCTCTCCTCTCAGCCTAACTATAGCATCCTCTATTAGCATCACAATGACACTGATGTTTTCTTTCTCCCAGTGCAGACCATTTTGTCAAGGTCCCTGTTTTCAATTAGTGTCAGCAAATGACACATGGGTGGGAATGCTACAGGCATGTTCCGTGGAGGTGCCACCGTGGTCGCTGGTTTTGGGGTGGGGGATGGGAGAGACAAGTATCAATGGGGAAAAAAGGGAGGAACTACTCTTCATATAAACCTTTGCCTTAATGCTCCCAAGGACACATACATTAATTAGTTCCCTTGCCCACATCACATCACACTCGTGCAAATGGACCGTGGTGGGGTTCATTTACACAGTGTCAACCCAAGTAACAATCAAATCACAGAAGTACAGAATCATTTAGGTTGGAAAAGACCTCAAAGATCACCAAGTCAAATCTTTGACCAATCACCACCTTGTTAAACAGACCAGGGCAGTGTCACACCCAGTTTGTTGAGTACCCCTGGGGACAGTGACCTCCTTGGGCAGTCCATTCCAATGTTTAACAATCATTTCCATGGAAAATTCCTCCTAATGTCCACCCTGAACCTCCCCTAGCTCAGCTTGGGCTATGTCCCCTCATCATGTGACTGGTTCCTGGGAGAAGAGGCTGATCCCCACCTGGCAACAGCCTCCTTTCACAAACTGCTAAGATCCCCTCCGAGCCTCCTTTTCTCCAGGCTAAACACTCCCAGATCCCTCAGCTGCTCTTCACAGGACTTGTGCTCCAGACCCTTCCCCAGCTTCATTGCCCTTCTCTGGACATGCTCCAGCATCTCAAAGTCCTTGGAGTGTGGGCTCCAGAACTGGACACAGTACTTGAGCTGCTGCCTCACCAGTGCTGCATGCAGAGGGAATAGTGAAATATTTGTTTGAATAATTTTTAATTACTAAATCTTCATTACTTAATTTTGACAGTGTTACCCCAAATGTTTTAAAACATTTCCTCAAAGCTATAAATGAGTGGGATTTTTTTCAGCTTCTTACCAGCACTCTCACCTCCTTTAGAACAGAAAATACCTGTCAATTTCTGTGCATTTCTCTTTTACCTTCAGCATCTGCTACTTGATTGTTCTTGCATTCATTTTTTACCCAGGACCTGCAAAAGTTGTTCCCTTCTGATATGAAAAGTTCTGCCACAGCTTCTGCATTGTTGATTGGGTGCTGGCACCTGCAGGAACTATACCAAGGCTTTTATGATCTTTTACTACTGAAAAGCTTTTGTAGATTTCCTGGTTGAGATGGAGACTTTGGATACTGGATTTGAATATACTGACAGTAGTCTTGCTTTACTTGATTTGCCCTCACACACACAGTCCTTGGTCTCCCAGGTCTCCACAGACCAGGTATTAGACAAAGCAGAAAAGGCATTAATCACAGATTTTTAAAAATAACTGTGAATTCCTTTTTCTTTATGAAATTTTCTTTTGTGCTTAGATACTGAAAAAAATCCCAGCATGAGCCACTGTGAACATTAAGAGAATGATGCCACTAATTCTTATTACAACTGAGACAGTCAATCTGGTAATTACATAGGATGAATTTTTGGATCTCTGAAGTGGTCTGAGAGGCGTTATGTCAGAACACTCATCCAAAACCCCACACACTAATATATTACAGCTATATTTCTGTACTGGGTTTTCTTGCACCTCACAGCATGGAGATATTCAGTGCAGGAGTTTGTGCTCGCTCTTCGTTTTTGCTTTGCGGGTCACATTCAAATGAAGCTTCCACATGGGATCAAACTTGACAAAAAAGAGCAGTTATACTTTAAGAAAGAGAGTTGGCCTGCTTTTTGTATCAGTTCCCTTGCTGGTTGTTTCAATATGCATGTGATATAAAGGGACTATCTCTGTCATGTCCAGTTTGTCCACAAGTTCAGCTTAGAGTCAAGAGTCAACAAACCCCCTCAATTCAATTAAAGTGTTTGTCATTAATGAAAATAATAAAACTTGAGTCAAAATACAAAAGTATTGTGCTGTGCTGCAAAATAGCACTGGTGCTGGGAATCATATAGAAAAACTTTGTATAAAAAAATAAAACCATTGATGCTGTTTCTCTGACTAATTGATAGAAGCTAAAAAATGTTTCCCTGCTTTTACTGTCTTGATATAATCCCATTTCAACTCCAGCTCACACATAGGTCTATTTATGTGAAGTACCCACTGTCATATAATGGTTAACAAGAAATGGAGAAATATGAAATGATTTGTAAAGTTCTTTCCAGCTTCAGTGACCTCATCTTGGAGTAAATAAATCAAAAAAGGAGTAAATAGAAGACATGCCTATATGTCTTGCAATGTTAAATAAAGTCTCCTGTGCTTTAATGTTCCCAAAACAGATATGATGTGTTCTTTTATGTAATTAGATTTAGTGGAGAAATAACCAATTGCATGAGCCCCTACAGTTTGTGAGGGAGATGGAAAGAGGAGTCCTTCTGGTCTGCCATTGTTTTCAAGGTCCAGCTGCACGTGCTATAACATCTGGGATCAGCCCATGGAGCTGTGCATACCCTCACTTTTCATCTCTCTTTTCTGTGACCACCCCAAAGCAATTTCTCCTATTAAGAAGGAGAAACTGGACCAGAGCAAAGAGTATTTTTTTCATGTTCTCCCAGGACTGACAGGTGGACACCAGGAGTTACTGTCTGTGCAGAAATTTCCCAGCATGGACTTTCTGCATGTGCAGTGACAGGATCGATGTTGTTATGGTCTGTGAGGCTGAAGGTCCACCAATAATGAGAGTGAATTACTTCTGCTGAGAGCAGGGCCATTGTGATGGCAGGGGGGATTAAAATCCTGTCAGGCCTGAATCCAAGATGAGGTCAGTGGGAGATTTCTGAGGCATACCCTTCGATCCATGCTTCAAGGTCTGTCGAGGGTGCATTCAGGTGTGCCAAGGCTTGATGCACACCTTGATGCTGGTGCCTCCTAAAGCAGTTATGCCATTGCCAAGGAAGGGCCACTGTGATGGTATTAACCATCTCATCCAGAAGCATTTTTGCCACCTCAGAATTATACAGGGTGCAGAAGATGCAGCACGAGGTTTGTAGCAGGCTATAAGAACACAATACCTTTATATAGGCATTGAGTCTCTAAATATCCCTGGGAAACCCTGGGCAAGTCACTTTAGTTCTGTCTGCCACTCAGACCAGGCTCATCATTTTTGTGCTAAGGGCATGACAGTGCATCATTGACATTAATAGTGTCAAAAGTGTGACGTGATGCATAAGCATGATTGCATGAATTAATAAAATGGCAACACCCTGAACTCATTTACCTTTTTCCCCAGCAATGCATTGGTAAATAGTTGCATTGTTGCACTTACTGCACGAACCTTCAGCAGAGGATCCAAACTAAACCAAAGCAAGAGACCTTCCCCCCACAAACTAATTAATCCACACAATACCCCTGTGCTGTTTGTCACACAGCAGCTTCTCTTACTTGGATCAAGTTTGTTCCTATCACTTTGAATGCAAAAAGCAGTTGATCATTTCATCCATGTGACTACAAGGGTGACTGTCACAGCTTGCAAAGCATATGGTAGCTCTTGCAACATCAATAATAATCTCTAAGTAATGCAACTTTGAGTTATAGTCATCTTTTATTATCACTCCAGTCTTCCAGTAGCTTCCTCCTGTCTCACTTGTAAAATTTTTGCCATTCATTATTAAATGAAACCTTCTATACCCAGTGATTACATTATCAAGGATTACCTGCTGAAAGGGATCAAAATTGATCAAAATAAAGGCTGTGTTATTCTGAATAAATTTTAGTCATTTTGAGAGGCTTAATCAAATTAATTAGAGAATAAAATTAAACAATAAGCAAGTAATGTTTTAAGCATTTTGCAGCTGGGGACACTGAAATATAAAGAGGAAAAAGGTACTTGCCACAGGTTTGCCTGTAAATGAAACAGAGCTGAATTTTCTCCTTGAAGGCTAAATGCAACCCTTACAGATTCTACATGGAGTGGAGCTTATAAAGTGTTTATTTAAAATCTGTGGAGGTCAATGAAATACTTTTTGGTTGTCATTTGAAAGTTAAATTCTATTACATAAGAAATAAAATCCACTGCAACTGCAGAAGGTCATTTTTCTTTAGACATATCATAGTATTCCATTCCCACACTGAAATGAATTCAAGATTGGGCATATTCACAGCATTCCTTACAATCTCTGTAAGATTTATTTGAATCATTCTAAGTAAGATGCCTTTCACACTCTGCCTGCTATGGGGTATTGAGAACATCTGTTTACTAATAAGAGAGCAACATCCATAGAGCTCCAACATCCAACTCCATAGAACAGGATAGGTTTGAATGGCTGTCATGTTAAGTCAGGTGTCAGAGTGCATGACTGGTCAGCTAATGGAAATAACAGGGGTTTACAGACAACATGAAGTGGGACAACAGCAAGTGTGGGTAACAAGCTATTTATGATGCTTTTTATTTTGGGAATGGAAGCATGAAGCTAAGGGTACAGAAATCATTGAAATATATTCATGTTTTGGTCCAGTTACTCAGAAGCTGCATTTATGAGTCTCTCAGTTAGAGAAATCATGGACTTGTGCTAAGAAGGAATGGAGTGCTGCCATACTTAGTTAGCAAAGCCCACTCGATTTGTTTCCTGAACAGGTGAGCTTCATGGCCTTCTGTCTAGTTGTGTATTTCTGGTAGAGACACAGACCTTGTGTTTTGCTGCCTTGTGGGACAGTAATCAGAGCACTGTCGCTGTAAAAGAATGAGATTAAAACCACCTCCAAGGGATTGAGTTCTCAGGTCTGCTCTCATGTGGGTTCATCAACACAAATATCCCACTCCACCTTGCCAGGGCAGTTCTGGCACAATATGATGTCAGAGCGGATGCTTTGCAAGGGAAGTTATAGGGTTTTTAGGGGTGGCAAAAGCCAAGGGCTGCTCATCTTGCTTAATCACACAGGATGTCTTGGTGAGCCTAGAAAAGTTGAGCTTGAGGAGAACCCACACTCTCCTTTGCAAAGGATGGGAAGGGACCTTTATCTTTGTGTGATCTTTCAGACTGCAGGCAGGACAAAACTGGGTAAAACTGCACTTCTGGCTAAAATAATTTTTAAAGAAGGAGTGTGATTGTGCCTGGCTCTTGTGTGGGTGGAAATGAGAAGGAAAGGCATAAGGGGTTTTCTCTGTGCTCTTCCCACAGAATCAGACTTGCTACACCTCTCTAAGGTATCTCAAAGTGATGTCTGCTCAGATCTGAAAGTTATCCTGAGCTACTTTATTTATAGTCAATGAAAAGAAATCAGAGGGTGCTTTCCTCCTTTAGATGAAGCATATCATTGTAGCAAGTGGTCTGAGACAGGCAAAACTAATCACCCTGTGAAGCTGAGTCCTTCTTGCCTCTGAGTATAAAGGCTAGAGTGACTCAGATTATGATACCTTCTTTTGAGAAACAAAAGTTAGATAAAATATAGATCAGGAATAAGGACCAGCTCTTGCCCTATTTCATTTTTCTGGAAGGTGGAGGTCTCCAGGAGGGCGCAGTTTAATGGAGTAATCTTTCCTAACCCATACTGTATTTTTTTGATAGGTAGCTGGTTCACAGTCCAAGCTGTTGAGGTTTCAGTCCAATCTTTGCTGTTGATAGGTAAATTGAGACATAGGTCAACAAAGTAAAGTGCATAGGCTTGCAAGAAAACCTTTGTGTCAATGGAAAACAAGCTCAGGGATTCTGAGCTCAACAGTCATGTAGCCACAAATCCAGCTCTTGGTAGTTTTGAAATTTTTCTAGTAATACCAGAATGATTTGTAAAGATAAACTGAGTCATAAAATATTCCTCATGTAGCTGAGAAGAGATAACACAACTGAATTCATACAGCCCCATAATATTTTCCTACCCAGAAAGGACACATTCTTTGTCCAACTTTAAAAATAGGTACGAAGATACCCATCTTTCTTTGTTCCCCTCGCTATTGTTCACTTGTGAATATGTAACACAGCATAACATTCTCAAACTATAATCTGCTCAACATTATCTAATTGCATCTGTCATTTTACTCTGCAATAAAATACTTCTGGGGAAAAAGAAATATGGAACTTAGCACTTGAGCTACTTTTTAAAAAATTGCTTCTGATTTTAAACGTGTAGCAATGACATTTACCTGCTAAACTTTAAAAAGCAAAAACAATCTGCATGTTATCAAGCTCATATGTAGTCATCATCTCTAGCTCATATGCTACAGTGCAGGTATACCTTGTTCCAGTGATTCTTAGGGCAGAGATGTTCTTGTACAAGAGCTGAGCTGTTGCCTATATCTCTATTTTTATTGTATGCTTTAATCAGCCTATAGACCGCCTGTTTGGTATTGTGTAATTATTGTTCCTCTGAATGTGCTAATTGCACTTTGGCTGTATAACTTGTCAATGGGAGGGGTGCCAACATAGTCACTAAGAAACATCTTTGTGCTATCCATGCCAGCTTCCCAGAAAATACATCCAAGATGGTTATTGATCCTTTTTCTTGTGCTTTTACAGCTTAATCTCCCTTCATCCCCCCGCTTCTTTTTTTTGATTTTCAAATTGATACCCTGTGAAAGCGATTTCCTTTGTCAAATCCCACACCAGAAGTGGGCCAGCTTCTTGCAGCCTTGCATGTCACTCACAGTTTCTACATTCTCACCTTTCTTCTCTCTGTTCTTTCCCCTTAGAATATCTCCTTCCTGCTGCCACTGAATGAGGATAGGAAAAGTCTATTATTGCTGCTTGATGGTTGGCATTCTCGAGTTGCACAGAAAGTATTAGGCATGAATTTGTTACTGCCTTCAAAAACCATGGGAGCCTCTACACAGACTTGTCTCCTAAAACTCGAGTACAAAGACAGTCTTGCCTTGTATGTGCTTACATAAAAAGGAAACAGCAGGGATTAATTACTTTAGACAGCTAAATAAATATTTATTTCCCCATAATAGTCTTCAAAAATATCTGTCACTGCTTCACTGCCTAACAATGGCTGGTAGCGACAAGTAGGATCTTTTTCAATGGAAGTTGCTTTTTAATGAGTGTTTTTCGAGTAGGAGGTTTAATCTGATGCTGCTTTTGGAGCAATGCCTGGCCTATCCCAATACAAACTCTCTCTGATTAACAAAAGCCTGCATTTTTAAACTGATCTAGCTCAGCTGATGCTAGTTGATTCTTTTATTTAACTCAGGCTTGTTTATGAGTCAATTAGCATTTAAACTGAGCTCCCAGCCTTCATATAAACTCCCAGCCACCTAAACCAAACAAAACAGCACTTTCTTCTGCTTTTAGGGGCCACTAAGCACCTATAAAATATCCTTGTGTAGCATTTTTAAGTTGTCAGGGCCTAGAGAATTCATCTAGTGATTTTGACTGTGATTCATTCAGGCCAAAATTAGATTAGGTACCATCCTCAGAGTAGGAGTCTGCACTTCCATTTCTCTCTCAGTGTCCCTGCTGCCTTCCCTGGGAGAAACCTCCTGCTAGAAGTGGTGGGGCAAGTGGTTAGGTGAGATGCAGTGCACCTAAAATGGCCTGGAAATGCTGAAATACATTCATTCACCCTTCCAACCATTTGCCTCTCCTCTTTGTACTGTGTTAAGCAGTAAATTCCTTTTCAGTTTTGCTTATACTCTTTGCCACACTTGTTGTGTAGGATTTCTTGTAGATTTTACCCACAAAATGGATCTGTGGCCCACAAACCGGGGCCATTCCCCGTAACATTTGTGGGCTTATGTTCTGCTGTGTTGTTTCTGCATAGCTTTAAGAATAGGATTGAAGATGCTGTTAATTTTGGGAAATGAACTTTCAGGCAGAAACTATGCACGGTTCATTCTGGACCGTAGGTAAAGTGCACGATTGTTTTGTTGATTTTCCAGTGGCTCTGATGAGCTTCTTCAGGGTGCAGCAAGCTCTCTGCTGGCTCTTTCCAGGTGCCAAGATCCTCACAGATACATAGAAGATTGTGGTGACACTGTGCTTTTGCATGTGGAAGGATGTTTCTCTCTTTGACCCCAGCAGCAGACAAAGAGCACAGCCTGGTCTTTCGACAGACAATGTGCCACGTTCTTACTTCACATGTGCCTTTCAGAAATCTTTCAAACTTCTAGTTTTGAATTAGCAGCAGAAATTTGAAGATACATCCTCTAATGGTGATAATCATCCTGATTTCAGAGGAGGTAGGACTCAATGACCCTCAGAGGTCCCTTCCAGCCACCATCTCCTCAGCCATTTAAACCAGTCAATATTTGATATCTTAGATTCAGGTCACTGAATGCAAGCACTGAAGGCCCAGCCTGTGTTTGTTGGGACAACTCGGCTCTTTTTAGGCCATAGATAAAACTGAGCTGCTGAACTTTTGCAGGAATTATCTGGTACAAGTTTTCTCAGGCATTAGTAGGAGGGAGAGATGCTTGTTTGAAAGCTCCCTAAAAGGCATGTCAGGGAGAAGACCACAGGTCACTTTACCAGCAAGAGCAGCTGCTCTGCAGTAGAGCCCAGGCACCTTCTGCTTGTGGCAGAGGGACAGGCCAGAAAGGGAGGGTGCTTTGGCCTGTCCTGGGCTCTCACAACAGTGACCTGTCTTGCCAGGGGTAGGTCTGGGCTGTGTCCTCCTGGGACAGAGTGGAAGATGGAGATGGAGGGAGGGAGAGTGAGGGCACACGGATGTGAGTAGGGAAATAGAGATGGGTGGCATAGGAAAATGAGAGAAAAAGGCATCTCAGAGCCCATATCAAGAGGAGTTTGGGGCAGGGGGGAGCTGTCATGCGGAAATGGTGATGTGGTGGTTTGACCAGGAAGAAGTGGGAATTCTGGGAAGCTGTGGTCAAACCAATGAAGGTTTTGGGTTTGAGACTGGCACCCGGTGTAGCCAGTGGGGTTTGGACACACCTCCGAGAATACACAGGGGTTAAAAAGCAGGGCACTGCCCTTGGATCTCTCTCTTGGGATGTTGCTGTGAAGAGGTCAGATCTCTTCCCCTGTCCAGCCTTGCTGCTGGGCGGGGGAGGGGCAGCCATGCGGTAGGCCCGGGGCCTGGACAGAGATGGGGGTGAGAAAGTTCTCAAGGATGGAAGGGTGGCGGAGCCCCAAGAGACATCGGGCAGCCAGTCCCCCCCCCCCCCCCCCAGGAGGGAGAGAGAGAGAGAACCGGCGACACCGACTGTGATAGCAGCCGGCCCAGGAGGAGAAGGGGGGAGGAAGAGTGCCCGGCCGGAGCGGCAGCGTGTGGGCAGCGTGTGTGGGAGTGCCACTCCGGGACAGATAGAGACTGAAAACTTTTAACCCTTTCTTTCATGATTGGGGCCTTGCAAGAATGCTAATCCTCCTCGAAGCCGAATAAGAAGGGAGATAAGAGAGGAGATGAGACAAGGACCTGGCCCGAAGAACGTGGAGATGATTGGATGGGGAGAGATGATTTGGAGTGGCCTTTTGGCTGGACTTTTCTTGTGGCCATGGACTCAGTTGTTCCTGTGACACAGACTGCATTTAGGGGGAGGCAGTGCCTCAAAACCAGGAGGGTTCATTCGTGAGGACCCCCCGGCCCCAGGGGGTTGGAAAAATATGGGGGGGACAGATGTCCCAAAGCAGAGACTGTGCCTTTTTGGAGTGAGACAAGGCATCCTTGAAAGACAACCCTAAAAGCAGCTCTGGCCATGTCTCAGTGGTGAGAGCACTGGGCATGGAAGGAAGATGTCACAAGCGGCAAAAGGACTTTTTCCGGGCGGTGCCGAAGTGACAGGGAAGCACACGAGGTTTCAGTGTGTTTCCAGGGGAAGCCTATGGAACAAGAAGGACTCCTTTCCTCTTCATGAACTGCAGTTTGAGTATACTAAAGTGTGGGGCCAAGGCTGGGCAGTTGATGATTTGGGAGAATGTATCGGATTGGGAAAGTCAGGTAGTGGGGAGGGGGAAAAGTGGTTTTTGCAAGGTTTTCAATTTTTTTTCTTTTCCTTATAGTCTTTCCCTATTTTCCTGTAGTTTAAGTAATAAAGTGTTCTCTGTGTTTAAGTTGGAGCCTGTTTTGCTTATTCCTGGTCACATCTCACAGCAGACACCAGGGTGAGGCATTTTCATGGGGGGCACTGGCTCTGTGCCAGGCTCAAACCATGACAGGTGAGTAAGGAGAATAGGGAGAGTGGTAGAGGGAAGTGGTGCATCCTCCTCCCCTTGTCCTCAAGGGAGGGAATTTGCTGTCGGGGGAAAGCATGCATGCAGTCTGGGATGGGGCAGTACACGGAGGTGTGGGGGAGAGAGGAGGCAGCAGGAGGTGGTGTGGGGAATCCCTGAAGCAGAGAGAGGGCAGACAGACTGTCAGGGATCTTGTGTGGTGAGCAGTGCCTCTTGCACTCAGATCTATGGAAGCAGCAAAGTGTACAACCCACAGGATGCTCAAGGGAAGGCTGGATGAGCGTGTGTTGTGGTGGTGCAGCCCAACACCTTCTCCAGCTTTGGGCAAGAGTTGGTGAGAGTGTTTTCAGGAAAAAGAGATCTAATTCAAGAGTCACTTCTCTTCTCCTCCCTTCCCCCATTCTTTATGTTTATTTGTGCAGTCAGGTACTTGATAGGTGGTTTAATATATTCATTTTATGTATGCCTGGGCAGCTCCATCCCTCATTGAACTCCACTGAATCCAGATCATTATTAGAAAATTGCTTTATAAATAAGCCTGGACTGAAAGAGACTTTCTATGTTAAGTAGAAAGCATTGTGCTTCTAGGGCTGCTGCATGTTTTCTTGAAACGCAAACACTGGCAGCAGGCACATCATTGTTAAACTAATTAAAGTTTAAAGAGAGACCTTTATACGTACTAGTCTAGCTAATTTGTTGTCACAGGATCCTAATTCATTAAATATATTTTCTATTGTTAGTTAAATCAAATAGTGAGCAAAACAGAGCATATGGAATATGTCAGCTGATGAGTCAAGATGGAAGGAGACATCTTTACTGAGTCTTTAAGTTATGCCTTTTTCTATAGTTCCCTTGAAGGTTGCAGTGTAAATAACAATGATGGACTTTGCCTGCAGATATCCTGCTATGCTGAACTGTGGTACTTCCACTGTACAAAACCACTGGAAAACAATGTAAAGCAACTACTGCTTGGTGATAATTCAGGCCTCTGTATTGGAGACAAAATTTGGAGATGTAAATGGAGGACAAATTGATCACATGCCACGAAGGTTATGACAGTTTGATTTCAAATAGATGTGTGAAATAATTCATCCCAGGACACCATACCTGTTTTCGTCTCTGCATATCTGTCCCATTCCTCTTGCAGGGATGGCTCAGCTGCTCCAGCAGCATCAGCTGAACTGCACAATAGTACACAGTATTTAGAGAGAAGACAAAACAGATGCCAGCTGTGCTGCTCCACCCCAGATACTGCTTTGTCAGCACAGGAGCCACCTATGCACTGGCAACAAACATGTTGAAGACAGAGGCAGGGCAGATGGCTGAAGGCAGAAGCTACAGTGCAGTAGCAGGTGAATCAGAGTTGTCAGGCCAATGTGGCATCCTTGAGTTCTGAATTCAGTTCTGGCAGTAGTTTATTTGTTGTCTTATTGGTTGTGTCAGCCTGCTGCATAGGGGAAATGTTTATTGGTGTGCTACCTCTTCTAATTCCCACCTGGGAACCAGGTGGGCCTTTGCCCTGGGGTTGGAAGAAAACGGAAATGAGTACAGATTTTTGAAAGTAATTTTTATTCCTACACAAAGTCAAATCCTCATGAAAAGCCATCTCATAGGTACTGGGTACCAGTACTTCAGAGAGCACTGGTATGACATGGGTTTGGAGGAAGCTGAAGCTCCAGAGTTTTCTTGTATTTATATTTCACATCTGGCCAACATGTTGTCTTTTCCTTGGCATGAATGGTTTTCTGGATTCCTTCAGAGATTCTTGCTTTTGAGTCAGTAGCAGGGAAGAGGACGTTGAGAGTCCAAATGCTCTTGGTCCTAGCAGGGGCAGACTGACATTTTCCCTTTGATTGAGGCTGAATGAAGCTAGCAGTAATCTTCTGAACATTTGTTTGATAGGGCAACTGTCCCTGAGCCATCCTTTCAGAGCACGTAGCTGCCTATCTCACCTCCTTTCCTTAGTAAATTAAAACAAGTGGTTCCGTGACTGCGGTGCTAATCAAGATGAGGGTCCTTGTGGATTTGTTCTCAGCAACTCATGCTCGCTCTCTCTTTTCAATATCCCTGGTTGTCCTTCCTGTGCCCCTTCTGCCACTGTTACTGCAATCAGTGCTTTAGGTCCTCCCAGCATCTTCTAAATGTCCTTTGTTTACTTTCTCCCCTCCCATGGTCTTAAGCAACCTCTCCCATCCAGTCTTTACACTGCCTATATTTCTGTCCCATATTTCCTTCCACCTCTTGGGATGGGGCATGATTTGACAGCTCCAGTAGCTGGGCTGCAGCAGTATAAAGGGATTGCCTGCAGGGTGCTACCAAAAAAACTGGTTGCCAAGCAAGACAAATAATGGGGAAGCTCTGCCTATACTGTATACAGCAGAAGGGTGGAAATGGCCTCTTTTCTTTCCCAAACTTTGTGATTTCCCAAAGTTGTAAGATTGTAATATGTGTTTGATGCTGCTTTTTTGTCAGTTTTGGCTGGAGTCACACATGTTCTTCCATGTTTCTTGCAGAAAGGAGGGTACATAGGCAGCCAAACAGCTTGAGGGTTTAAGCTTCTGGACTCCCTAAGACTCTGGGCTGCATGGGAGCATCACTTCTTTCTCTTATTGGTATTTTATGTGTCATACTGGTGTTTTGCCAGCATCCAGAAATCCTGATGAAGTCACGGAAGACTCAGTGCTCCATGCCTGGGGTATCCAAGAGTTTGTGTTTTTCCTCCTGATCCATCTTTCTGATATTTTTGTGCTGAAACGGCCAAACCATTTGTTTCTATATGGCAAAAACTTGTGGAAAATGTATAAAATGAAATAATTCATAAGGCCACCAAATAAAGCCTTGTTTTCTCAGTCTGAGTCATGTTTTCTCTGCTCGGTGAATGCCTGAACCTAGATGTTGGCACAAATATATCTAGCCAGTAACTGCTGCTGGTCTGTGCCAAATAATAAAAGTTGTTTAAAGGACTGGCAAGTATTAGAACAAATAAAGCAATGACTTCATTGCAGTGCAGTTTAGTTTCTAAAGTATAGTTAGAAATACAACATGCTTATTAATAACCACAACAGTGAGTTCTAAAAGTTGCAATTGAAGAGATTGCTCCTCTTCAGAGATCTTGGAGAGTGTGCTGTAACTTGGAAGCTGTCAGTGGAGAGAACCTTTTTTCACTAAGAAAGATGTGAAAGATATACTAAAGAGAGTGTCTGATTCCTGATAGCTCTGTCAGACCTGCACATGATGGATGTGATTAGTACTGTCAAATATAGACACTGGGTAATGCTCTCTTTAACTAGCATTGAAGTGTGCCTCACATTAGCATGAACGAGAGCTGTGCTTCTTAAGGGTAGAGGAGCAGAAGATGGCAAATTGGACACTGTAAATGTGTGTCCAGCAGTAGAAGAACCTTCTCACTGCTTTAAGGCAGCTGAACAATCAAATACTGTAAGACTGACTGGACTTATGGGTCCTAGGAAAATTGGAGAAAGAAGGAAAAGTGCTCCTATCAGAGGAAGGTATTGGTAAATTAGTCACCTCATGTTGTAGGAACAGAACAAACAAGGACACCTGAATGTTAGCTTTGCTTGGAATAAGGAGGGATGAATGCAAATTGCCAATAGAGGTTATTATCCAGTTTCCCGGTATTTGCTCTTTTGCCTTCATTGATTACCCTAAGTTAGCCAACCAGAGCAATGCCAGCAGACCTCCTGTGGTCCCACAGCACCTGAGTGACGCCCTGGGCACTGATTTGATTGTGCTGGAAAGCACCCACAGCGTCTCTGCACTACGGGCACAGCTGCTGCTCTGCTGCTGGCACAGGGATTTTGTCTGCCTGGGGGTTCCTGTCTGCCTCTTTGGAAGGGCCAGAGCCCTCTCCTGGGCATGCAGGGTCCCCTACCCCAACTCATGGATTCTCCTTTAGAGCCACCATTCAACAAAGCTGGAGCTAAAGCAACCATTCAGTGAGAGCAGAGCTTGAGCAGAACTAAACCTGCCGTGCCTGTGCTGTCCTCTCAACACCTTTTAATTTTCAGATAAAATGGGTTGAGAAATTTTGCTCAAAATATTTTGCATTAAATTTGAAAGTAAACAAAAATGGTTTGAGTTTAAAGCTGATGAAACACAAGAAATGTACATTGAAACTTACTTTCCTCATAGACTGAAAAAATGAAAGGAAAAATAGAGTAAGTTGTATTTTCTCACAAAAAAAGCATTTTCTGACAAAACCTCATTCTTTCGAGAAAATGATTTTTCAACCGGAATTTTTGACTAGCTGAAGTTTCAAAATGAAAAAAGCAAAAATACAAACTTACAGTTGATTTTTTACTGCCCAGTAGCATATACTTCAGATGAAAAGTAAAAGCAACCTGCAGCATGTCGAATAGAGGGATGGAACAAAAGTCAGAAGAAACTGACAGGCACAGGTTGAAGAAAAATTCGTCATTCAGCAACATAATTTGGCAGTTTTCTTGTGTAGTTTACCAGTATCCAAAACCTTTTGTATCTCCATTTTCACCCACAGTCTTTCATTCCAAATATTGCAAATCAGTAGTTTAGAATTATTGCACTATCTATTTTGAAATTATTGCTCCTCATATTTCTGAGAGACTTAAAAGGTCATGGAATGATTTCATGGTCGCCCATGAGTCATGGTAGTTACAGAGGGGTTTTACAAATTCAAATCAATAAGGTTATGTTTCACTATAGAGTGGCAATCAAAAAAGGTTGTTACCCTGAAAAAGAGCACCATTTATTAATAAAGATGTTCCTTGACTCAACAAAACTCTTTCATCTTCTGGAGTTATATTTCAGTTAAAAGCTTCATTAGCTGTTTCAATATTAAAATTATTTTTCATTAGGCTAATATGTACATGTATATCATTAGCTTGGAGTAAAGGAGAGAAACCTTTTTGCCTGTTCCTCACTGAAACAGAGACTCCTCTGTACCCCCAGCACAAAAAGGAGAGGACACATACAATGCAAACTCATAAGCAGAAGATAAAAAATACTGTAGCTAGCTATGTCTTCTCAGAAATCCAGAGCAGTGCAAAAGAATTTCCAGGCAACTATTTTGCTAAAAGAGCAAACCCTGAAGTTGCTTCTGCATGCAAGGATGAAATGTCACATCTGTTGTTCATTGATTAGAAGCCAAGGAAAGATGCAGAGCTCTTTCTTTTTCAATTTCAAGCCTTTCTGTGTAATGGTTGCTCACCTACTACATGAATGGCTTGTATTTTTTAAATTCTTGCACACAGTCCTTCATTAATCATCATCTCAATTTGGAACAAAAGATGGAAGGAGAAAAGAGGAGAAGGAGAAGGAGAAGGAGAAGGAGAAAGAAGGAGAAGGAGAAGGAGAAGGAGAAGGAGAAGGAGAAGGAGAAGGAGGAGGAGAAAAGGTAGCAAAGGGCTAATATGGAACTAAGAACTCCAAACCAGTTTAATCTCTCAAAAAGGAAATATATATATATTTAATTCATGCTAGCAGGTGGAAGAGAGAGGTGAGCAAAAGGTTGCTATGTGTTCAATACAGCAAAGCAGGAAAGCTGAGATTTCTTTAAAAAACCACAGCTGATTCAGGAACAGCAACCTGCTTAAGAAGTTTAAACCCTAGGAAACGTGAGGCTTTTGAGAGATTAGCAACATATGGAGAAAAATAAAAGCAGGAAAAATACTTGACAAAATTCTAGTGGTGAGTTTTGGAGAAATAATACAAATAATTGCAAATGATGTGAAAGGAAACAGAAACTGAAAATAAATGTTCACACACATAACTTCTATTCCATGGAAGAGAAAATTGTGCTTTTTCACGATAAGATTCTTGTGAGCAGCAGCTTTAGCAGACACACTGTGTAACTGCTGTCACAAGTGGAGCACCAGCTCTCGTGCTGCACACATCTGTGACCTACTGATGGTCCAGGGAGAACATTCCTTGGAAGGACAGCAGCTCATAAGGAGGCAGATTGTTTTCCAGATGTTTTAAACGTTTCCAAAGAAAGCCAACAAAAACATAAAGTAAGAACAACTGAATCAGTTGTCCTGTCATAGATGTTCCTAGAAATCTCTCTCTGGAGCTGAAATGAAAGCTTGGAAGAGTTATTCTGGCCAAGTTAGATGAAAGCTAACAGAGCTTCCAAAGTTCGTTTATTCCACAATGATTGTGCAAAAGGAAAATGTGTGCTTCCTTGTGGCTGGTGGTCTGAGCTGAAATGCATGTAAAATGGGGAAACAAATCCCTAGTGGGGAAATTATTTCTGGGGACAACTGGATGTTTCAGCTGTTTTCCAACAGGGTCCTCAAAAAAAAAAAAAAGAAAAAAAAAAGAAAGAAAAAAAAGAAAAAAAAAGAAAAAAAAAAGAAAAAACCCTAACATTTGTGCAATTTTAATGCACCATTTAGAAGGCCTCTGCTTACCACATTATTTGGGAAATGCTTTTTAAAAACTACGATATTTCCCACAAATACATAATAAATGACATGAAACCATGGAGGAGAAAAATAATAGAAAAGTGTTGCAATCAGAGGCTCTGGTAAGCTCCTGGAATGGATTCAAATTAGGAGTTTGAAATGCAGAAGACAAAAATATGAGTTCAAGGTTAAAGAAATAACCAATCTAGGAAAATGTAGCAGGGGAAAAATAAAAAAAAGCTTAGAAGAGGATGCAAATACATCTGATTACTAATATATCCTTATACATACATTAAAAATACAGAAACAAAAAGAAAAGGCAATTTTTTGGGGAAAGTTTGTATTCAAACATCTTTAAACCATTTAAACTGCTGTCTGAAGGTCTTTAGTGTGTAAAAATGCATAATGGGCATGGACTGGTAATCACAACAGGGACTTGCTGAATCTCAAACAGTTGATAAAGAAGGAACCTGTCCTCAGAGTGTATGATAATAAGCACCAAACAAAGCTGGCAGTTGATGCTTCTAAGCAAGGCCTTGGGGCAACACTTTTAACAAGGAATGGTGATCACTGGAGACCCATGGCATATGCTTCTGGATACCTGACTGGAACAGCATGTCAGCATGCACAAAAAGAGTCGGAGGCTCTGTCTTGTAGTCTATGCATGCAAAAAACCTCAATTTTTTTTCTCCATTGTTTTAATATGGGGTACCAGTGCTAGCAGGAACTGGTAACAAGGCATTAGTGACAATTGCTGAAAAGGGTTTTGCAGGCAGATCTCCTGGATTGCAAATATGATATGATTTACAACTCAAATGTATAGCACAATCATACATGGAGCAGGCATTCTGTCCAGAGCTCTCAACAGAGATGAACTTGTGCAGGAACGGAGTCTTATGTGCATGCAAAAATTTTTTGGAATTTTTTTCTTTTCAAACAGGAGGACACTGTGGAAGACTAACAGTGACGGGAAGACCTGTCACTGCAGAAAGCCAGAATGCTAGATCAAACATTGCAGAAGGTAGTACAAGCTATCAGTCTCACTAACTGGGCAGCACATATTGGTCCTTAAAGAATTTAGAAAGGTGATTTTTACAATATGGAGTATATTTTCTGAGCATTAGTCCACTGCTGATAAACAGAATGCATGCATGATACCAGTGTATGCAGAAAATGCAAAATGTTTTATATTACATTTATAAATATTAACTATGGTCAGTGTTGGTGAAGTAGCCAAAGAATGAAAAGGAAAACAATTAATTTCAGAAACACTGGTAAATTAAAAAGAACCAGCAGTGATAGTAATTCTTGAAAATTAAGATTCATGCTCCACAGCGGAAAGAAATTTATTTATATCTGCTGTAAAAAAAATCACATTATTTTCAGAAATAGCATTGCTGCAGAAGTCATTGCTTGAATGTGTGATCTCATGTGCAAATCTGGTATTTGTCTGCCATAGCACACATCCCATGGCTATGTCAAATAATGACCCACAATCCAATTATTAGGAATCTAAATATTTTCTAACAGAGTTTTAAACACATTACTTCTCATTCAGGTTATCTACAGCCTGATGGTAGTGAGGGAAGACCTCTTACACAATCTCTTAAGTTCCACTCACATCCCATTTAAGAATTATTTAATTCCAGAGCAGTACTGTGGATACTGAAACATGTTCAGCCCCAAACTTCAATTAGGACGATCCAGTGGTGTAGTCAGTGATGGTAAACTGAGGGAAGTCTAACTGCTATAAAAAATAAACAGAGAATGTACTGTATTAATGAATGACAGGAACAAAATCTTGGCAAACCAAGTTGGCTAGCCTGTATTTGAAGGTAATATATGTAATATCATAAAAGACTGCTTTTATGAGGATTTGCTTTTCTCTCTGATGAGCAAGCTTGGACAAAGAGGCAGGCACTTCTTCTTCCCTTAGTGGGAAGAGATGGACACTGAATCTTGAAAGCAAGTAAAAGGGAGCCCATGAGCCAGACAACACCATTGGACTGGACACAACAGAAACATAGGGAGTGTAAATGTCTCAAAGAATCATCAGCTAAAGGACGCCAGCTCAGATACTGCTTTATAGCTGTTGGATGTTGTTTTGTACTTTAAGTAGTCTTTTTGTTGTTTTCTTTTTTTTATTCCTTTGGAAATGAGAAAAAAATGAAAGCAACTTATCCTTGATGAGTTTGGAGTGTAACCTTCTTTGATTAAGAATGGAGGTTTTCACTTGCCTATAAACTTGAGAGAGAAAGTGAAAGATGCAGACACAGACCCATTTTAATAGTCTTGGAAAAGACCAATCATAATATAAGCTCTGACTGAATGGCTATTCATGTACTGCTATAATTATGACTGTAAATTTGCAATGAGATTATTAATAGTTTAACTATTAACTTTAATTATGTGTTTATGACTTTAATGATATGTTTTTTGGGTTTACATTGAGCAGAGGGGTATCAAAACCACAGTGATCTTCTTGGTGGCAGAAGATGAAAAGTCTGCCCTGCCCTTCAGATGATATGTGATCAGGAAATCTGGAGTGAGCAGATTTGCATAAACTGACTCCATGCACTGAGAGAAGAGGGTGGGTAGAACAAAGAGCTCAAAACCTATTTCAAGAAAGGGTAATTTTGGGGGAAACTTTGAGGGAAATTGTGGGGATTTTACTGCCAATATGTGATGGGCTTAAATCCAGCAAAGTTCCAGGTCTTTGAGAAGTGGCAAGGACGTGACTAAAAGCAAGTCAGGTGGCCCTTTGTGTTTTGGAGCAACTGTTGTGAGGTTGGAAGGCATTAGTAATCTGTAGCCATAGCTTTACTTTTATCTTTGGGAAACTTGTAGAAGGCAGCAGTCTGGATGCATCTCTAGAGACAGCTTAACTTTCACAATGAACAGTTTAACAGAAGTGACAGCTTAGGTAAAATAGTGGGGGAAAATAAACCCAGAAAGGAAAGTGTCTGCATTTTGTGGGTGAAAAAGAGCACAGAATTTTCCCAGTGTCTCTGACTGTCTCTTTTAGCCAGGGAACGTCTGTAGTCATTGGTGTTTTGCCTTCAAATCAAAAAATTTTGCTCTTTTGTCAGGCAGGTTTTAACCTCCCAGTTTTACTGACATTGCTTCAGATTTACAGAGATGTAGGAAGACAAAGAAGGCACTTTTCTGACTCATTCGTGATTGATAATATAGAAAAGCAGTCTATATCATGGCAAACAAACAGAAGAAGAATTTTTTAGCAGCATTGCTTTTTTCTTTAAATTACAACAAATAAGAGTAGCCACAGCTTTTAATATAGGTATTGCACTTTTCTTTTTTTGTTAAGTTGATTTGGATCTTGGGGTGCAATTTGTAATTTCTAACCAGAGAAAGGAAAAATAAGTGAACTTATTATGTGGTGCTTGTTGGAGCTAAGCAAACTTTTCCTATGAAGATGACACTGCAGTGCTGGGAAGCATTCAGTATCTCAACAAAAATCCTAGTCTGTTTGGCACAGATCTTTGTGTATAAGCTATTTTGTGTGTGTGTGCCTATACATATATGTAGATATCTATCTGTGTACCTATTTATTTTGTTTTACCTGTATTGCTGTTCTGGTTTGTATAATTAAATCGAAGTAGGACACTCAATATGGTACAAACAATGGTGGGCAAATTTCAAGGCTGCTGTTTTGCAAGGGATGAGTTGATTTCCATTTCTTTCTGCCATAGTATTAAGTTTATTCATGTGTTTTAATGGCATCCTACCCTTTAAAAATAATTTAACCTACATGAGATGCTAGATTAACCCTCTGTGCTTGCAGTCATGATGCTTTGACAAAAGTGGACCCCCTCATTACAGGGGGATAGTTTTTCATGCCTTTTTCCAAGGGAAGGAAGTGAACACATCTATTCTTCATACCAAAAAATAAATAATATTTCTTTCTCCAGTACTGGGATCTCTGAAAAGCAACTCTCACTGTGGCAAATAGTGTAGCCATAAAATGGTTCCTTGTCTCTTCATTTGTGTGTCCAATTAAAATACAAAGGTACCAGAAAACAAAGAGAAGGTGGCATCACATACCTCCACTCCCTTTTCTTCTAAATGTGACAAATTTTGCAACTTTTTTCTACAGCTCAAGATGGAGATATTCCAGCCCTCACCTGAAAATTTTAGAAATCATAATCCAGTGATGGAGGATAGCAGAGGTACATCTGTGTCCTTGCTGCTAAAAGCTACATGAAAGGGCTGTATTTGGCATCTTCATGCCTACTGTGCTGTACCTTGCTCTAAACAGTAATTTCGGAAGAGCAAAGCAGGAGCATTCCTTGGACTCTTTATGTATGTCTTTCTCCTGTCCACAGAGCAGCTCTCTGCATGCTAACTAACACCATGAAGGAGGAGGGGGCTCTGTAAAGATCATTCTGGTTTCTATTGTTCTCTGTAGTCACAGGAAAATGAACACAGCCTCTCAAAAAGTTCCCTCCCAGGGGAAGATACTCAAGGAGAGAAAATTGCTATGAATTTGCCCTCTACTTCAGACACTTACTTGCTCACACAGTTCTAAAGTTGTCAAATGTATTTATACATATGAAATAGCAAATGTTTGATAGTGCCTTTTGTCCCCTGGGACGAGATCATCTGCATATTGCCGACGGGGCTTTAGGCACTGTGTAAGCACGAGTGTTACACGACAACAGCAGGCACATCTATCCTGCCCTGGACACAAGCAGGTCAGTCCACCTGTGACAGGATGGAATTGAACAGAGCTCTGACTTCATGGCCAGCAGCCAAGGAGTTGAGCTGCCCCACAGACGTTCTGGTCTGAGGCATTTAGGGAGTGTCTGCACCCTGCTCTGTATTCTGTGACTCCCAGGAAGCTGGCACAATGTCTGTCTTCTTGGGGGAAGCAAACAAAAAAAGTCATCTTGGAATTTTGTTTTTAAGTGGCTGGAGAAAAGAGACAGTAAATGTTCTGTTCTGACCCTCTTTTCTTTTCTTTTCTTTTCTTTTCTTTTCTTTTCTTTTCTTTTCTTTTCTTTTCTTTTCTTTTCTTTTCTTTTCTTTTCTTTTCTTTTCTTTTCTTTTCTTTTCTTTTCTTTTCTTTTCTTTTCTTTTCTTTTCTTTTCTTTTCTTTTCTTTTCTTTTCTTTTCTTTTCTTTTCTTTTCTTTTCTTTTCTTTTCTTTTTACCTATATCTCTGAAACAGGTACTTAAAAACCGTCTGGGCAAAGAAATGCTACTTAAAATTACAACTTGGTGAGGTGGGAGAAAGGGAGAAATTCTGTTCCTAGATATCCATTTGCCAAAAGCTCTGCCCCTTCCTATTACAACTGCGGCCCAACATTTCTCTTTAAAGCTACAGGCAATTTCTGTGGGACTCACTAGTCACTATGTGTTTTGTGTCACACCTACCTGGTAGGT
Source organism: Zonotrichia albicollis (assembly GCF_047830755.1). Classification (NCBI taxonomy): domain Eukaryota; kingdom Metazoa; phylum Chordata; class Aves; order Passeriformes; family Passerellidae; genus Zonotrichia; species Zonotrichia albicollis. Next base: position 65,364,417 of record NC_133821.1, read on the forward strand.
ACCCTGCCACCCTGGAGGATACCTACCTAGAGATCTGCTAGAGGCTTCTGGTTCTATTCATGGGCTTGAAGAAAGCAATCCAGCAACAAGAACTGCTCAGGAGATAGCCCTGGCACCAATCCCTGACATCCTAGGGGCGACTACACAGTAATTCTCATTCTAAATGCATCAGGAAGGTGAGTGCCTCCATATGATATTAACAGGACCAGAGACCTATACAGATTAAGTCAGAGCAGTTTAGTTAATTTTAGTGTTGCTACCCTAATTTTCAGCAGAAATTTCAGTCTTGAAAAGGATTTTCTTGTAGTTGTGTTAAGTTGAAAATAAAATACTCTTTTTGCCTTGAAGAAATATGAAGGAAATAAAGAGAGAAGACTGGATTATAGGATTCTATAGGATGAATTTGCACCCAGCAAAAAATGAAAACTCAGGAGTCTATAATAAAGCAAACACCTGCCTAACAAAAGTGTGCTGAAGAAGGATGTTTTAGACAGCATCAAGCACATCAGTGAAGCCCCAAAAGAGTAGAAGCAAAAACCTCAGTTGTAACTGGCAGCAAATAAAAGGTTGTTAACCACATGGAGATCTGTCTTTGGACACTGCCAAATTGAAAACTGAACGGAACATAATTTTGAAGATTATAACTGGAGAGATGATTAGCAGCATGGGGGAAGCTTTTTCAAGGACTTACTAAGGAAATGGGACTGTAATTAGAAAAGGAAATGGAATCAAGAGAAGATTTCCAAAAGGTGAAGAGAAAAGGCTTTTGTAAATAGTAAAAACACGTTACGAAGCCAAATTGACAACACAATGTTAGTGTGAGTTCACTTTTAATTTTTAGCCTGAAAATGATAGAGAAGTGCATTTTCAATCTTATTACTTGAAAACTTATTTTCTCTATCAGAAATGACTTATAAGATTCCATACTTGTCATGAGAAAATAGAGACAGTCTCTCAGTCCTGGAGAGGCCTGATCTGGCCAGTATTGCAGATGTGCTTATTTCCATGTGTGCATTCCCCCACTGATTTCACTGGTTTGCATATGACCATTGGCAAGGCTAGAACACTGAATAAGTACCAGGGTCTCTTTTAAGTCCTGGTTGTTTTGTTTTTTGGTTTTGTTTTTCTCCCCAAAAAGACAATTTAAAGAGAAGAAAACATATCTGATTAGATATTAGGAAGAAGTTCTTTACTGTGAGGGTGGTGAGGCACTGTCACAAGTTGCCTGGAGAAGCTGTGGATGCCCCATCTCTGGAAGTATTCATGTCCAGGTTGGATGGAGCATTATTAGAAATTGTTCTTGCCCACATCTGGGAACAAAATGATCTTTAACATCTCTTCCAACCCGAGCCATTTTATGATTCTAAGATTTTTATTTAAATGTTTCATATATAGTTCCTTAGACAACAGCCACCCAGAGCACCAGCTCGCTCTGGAAGTCTAAATGGAGAGGTAATGAAGAGAGGTAAGTGAAAACCACAGATCCTGAGCAGCTCAAGAGCTGATCTTGCATGAGACCTCCATCACATGGGTAACACAGGGCCTCTCCTCCATGGAAGCTGAAGGGGATAGCAGACCATAGAGGACAATGAAGCTGAAATTCCCACTGCCATTTGGGGTGCAACACAGCCCCCAGCCATCTCTGTCTGGTGTAATCCTTGGGTTGTCCCAAGCCTCTTCTAGACCATAGTAAAGATCAGCAGCTTGGGGAATCAAAAGCTGGCCCTCACCTGTGTCTGGGTAGTTAGAAGAAAAGAAAAAATGGATTTCCATGACTCTGCCCTGGCAAATTTCACTTCTGTAACATGGCCTTAGTGGCCCATGGAGTCTGTGTGGATTGCCTGCCCTGAAACAAACCCAGCTTTAGGCATCTGCAAGCTAGAGAATTAGTGACTTTACTCCTGAAGAAGTTGGAGTGACTGTAGTCCATGTTCTTCTGAAGGCTGGAATCAGTTCTGGTCATGAGAGTATTTGTTCCAGGGACACCACACAAAAAGCAAGAAGTGAGGGTAGGCAAACCCCATTGATAAAATCCCAAGAGCATCTCCAGTTCATAATCAGTGAACATCCATGGCCTCATCTCAAACTTGGCTCTTCAGGTAATGCTGATGTAATGTTTCTTAGCAGAGAGTATGATTCACGCAGGTACATCTTGCAGAATCCTTTTCCCAAAGAGCCATAGAAACCTGTTTTTTCACTGCACAATGAAAAGGTGGCAGGAAAAGGGGATTTTATGCTTGCTGGGTTCAACTGACATATTTCCATATCAGCTCACTGCAGATTACTAAGGTACACTTGGGATAAATTAAGTGACTGAAGTGAAGTGTGTAAACCCATCCACAGCAAACACATTGCCTTGTGGGGTATATTTGCAGAGATTATGATTATTGTTTGAGTTTAAAAAAAAAATAAAGGAGTACTTTTCTATGTGCTGTATCCTGCATTTGAGGTGGAAAAAACTTCATGATGCAGTGAGTTGAACTCAAGAGCAAATGTTGGGAGGCTCAGGATCTACGTGGCCTTACTGATGGCCTACCTTGGGCATGCCTGGCCATGAATGCTGATCCTGGCTGGCGGTATCAGAGCAGCTCTGAACAGGCTGTGTGTCTACATCATCTAGTGCTGTACCTCGCAGAGATACTAATTGGGTCCTGGAAGCAATATAGGCATGGCAGCATGTTGCTGTGTCAAGCTAATTAGTGGTGCTTCTAACAAGCACAGGTGCAGCAGCAGGTTGACACGGCTCTGGTGCTGCCTGTTCAGAGCTACCCCAGCTGCCTGTGCCCTGAGCTCTGCACGACGGCAGAGCTGTCACCTTTCTCACACCATTAACCTCCCTGGGCAAAAATGAGGTGGATTTGAAGTGAGTGGAAGATTTTGTTATATACATATGTGCAGTGCCTTAGATTCTCCATCTGTGAAGCTGGGCATAATAAAATGCATCTGCCTTTGCAAATCACTGAGAATCTACAAATGAAAAGTGCTGCATGTTGTCAGTGTTAGGATCTATTAATTCTTATTCTTCATTATACTCTTTTCCCTACTTTATAACATATGTGCTGAGACAGAGGTCGTGAATTTAAACCTGACCAAAAAAAAAAAAAAAAGCAAAATGTTGGAATGGGGAGTAAAAAGCCACTGAGAACTGAACAAAATATGAGCTGAGTTTGTATTATTTATACAGTTTTGTATTCTGCCTACTGTTGAGCACATGAAAGTTGAATATTCCCTGTGCTTTAGAACAGGCAGAAAGTAACAGGAGAAACTGAAGCAGGATGGTTGGAATCGCAGGTGGGAGAATAATTTATAATGGATAATTTATTCAACAAAATTTTCCTCTTAACTCTTCACAAATTACTCTAAAACAGATTGCTGTTTTCTCAGTTTCACTTGTTATGTGAAATTATTTACCGAACAATTCTTTTAAGTTGTTTGTGAATTTAAATTGCAGAAAGTGGGTATGCTTTTGATTTGACAAAAAAGCTCCACAGAGCCTGCTTTTGTGATCTGACTGGAGTGATGCTGCCTTCCCTGGCCTTCATCTGCCTCCACATAGATCCATGAAGTTTTGTATCCTTCTCTAGTGGGACAGCTTCTCAGAAGGGAGCTAAATCAGCATTTCTGGCACCAAGTCCAAATTCCTGACCATTTTGTTTTGTAGCACTTTGCCAATGCAGGGATAAAATACTCCTTCAACATTTCTCAGGAGTGATGCAAAAAGCCTCCCGCCTGAAAGGTTGTTTATTTTTCCAGCCATTTCATCTCCTCTGACAGAAGTGTAACCTCCCTTTCCTCAGCCTATGCCTTCTTAATGTCCTTGTCTGCAAAAGCCTTTGCAGCCACAGCTGCATCATTCCTGTGCACCTCTGGTCTCCTTCATCCATTCCTTTACTCTTACCGTGAATAATTGGGGAAGTTTCTGAGACTCTTGAGGGCCAGATACTGGTTTGCATTGGGTTTGGGTGTTTGGACACACTGATCTGATGATTCTGGAGAAAGCATTTGGATAAAAAAGCTTTTCTTCCTCATCAGCTGAGCTAAAGTTGTTCCTTCCCTTATGGCACAATATGAGAGGAAGATGCGGAGGCATTAGCCATGTGGCTAGCCCACATGCCAGGTGGCTATTTTGTCACCATGCCATCAGCACTGGTGTCCTCTTTCCCTGAAAACAAGAGTAGGTATGCCTGTGCTGGCCTGTGAGTGAACCCAATTTTCAGCAGTTGTGGGGAGGGGTAGAAAGGTTTTCCTGTGTATGAGCCAGTAATGATCCATCTGCAGAACGTGCCACTTGCTTTTCTTTGCGTGGGATGGTAAGAGATCAATTAGAGCAAGAAAGTTCACAGCCCACTTTAGAAGCAATATTCCCCTTTTATCTCATTTCCTTCTCAGGTTTCTACCCTTTTACAGCTGTGTGGCTGGTGTGCTAAATGCTAATGTGAAAGTACTTTATACAGTGCCAAGCAGACATTCTTGTGGTAATGAATTCTCCCTTCTCACATTTGTCTCTTGCTTTCTCACCTCCCTAGCCGGCTGATCTGGTAGTCCCCTGGTATTTAGGGACAATCCTTGAGGTGTCTGGCCAGCTGCCCATGCCTGCAGAGAGCCTGATGCTTGCCTAGTTCAGAGAGGGTTTGCTGCAGTCTCTTTATTTTTCCAGGCAGGCAAGGATTCAATAGTCTTTTTTTTTTTTTTTTTTTTTTTTTTAAATCACAAAAAGAGGTAACTGGTATTTGATCAGCAGCTTAAATGGCTGAACAGACTTTGCTGGATAAAATATTCAGCAGGTTTTTTGTGGTTTTGTTTTGTTTTGTTTTTTTCCTTTCAGTCATTCACATTTTTTTGTGATTTCCCTCTGCCCTTTTAAACTACCTCTTCTCGGTGATTATTGGTCTAATTGTATCTAGTCTATTTAGGTTCTTGTATTAAGCTCATCACTGTGGTGTCTGAACAGCAGATCAATGCCATGTAATTACAGTCACACAGAGCACAATCAACAATTATCAGTGATCACTTTTCAGATCTTGCAACAAAGAAATGCTATCTGAGACATTGCTGCAGGATTTCAGATTTCCAAATATTTGCACTTCTAATTAAGCAGATGGAAGACCTGCTGGTAATGAGAAAACAGGTCTCAGAACTTCTTCCATAGCTAATTTCTGCCCAGACCAAAATAAATTATGCCGCAACAATTCTTTTCCAAGGTAAATAACACAACACACCACTTGGCAAAATGCCTCCCAACAACAAAAAAACCCAGAGAAGTGTTTAAAGGTATTGCACTCAGTGGGAGATTTTCACACCACAGTAATAAATGCAACACAGCAAAAACCTACAGCTAGCAGAAGGGAATGCCTTCTTATCTAACTGCTCTGGAGGATATTTGCTGATCAATCCTATGAAAGGATGATATGCTTCTCTGTGTGTCCAGGGGATGAAATAACAAGCCTGAAGGCAATAATGCTCTCATATCATGTTTGAGAATTTTACAAATACAGCATGAGGCTCTGTGACTCAGTCTGAATGGAATTTTTCTTACCACATGAATTTTACATGATATTTCGATACCAGCTCTTCTGGGCAGTTTTCCTAACACAGTGCAATGTTAGTTTTAGGTGCTTTTTTATCATATTGGTAAATACCATGCTACATTTTGTGAAATGTGCGAGGAAGGGCAGAAAATCTGAAAATTTGAAAATTACCTGGATTTGTCTCTTTTTTACTTCTGCAAAGTTTCAAATGCTTTTTGTTTGCAAGGAAGAAATAAAAAGCAGTAAAGAAAAAAGAGTTTAGTACAATCTTCACATGTGTTTTGCTTTTTTTTGGTTTTTTTTCTTCCCATGGTCTCTCCTCAGACTCTATATTCTGCTTCTTGTTTAAGAAATGTCCTTATGTTCCATATTAATTAAAAAGAAAAATGAAATAGATAGGTAGGGCTTTTTTGTTTGTTTGTTTTTTGGCAACAACAACACAAAAAGTCCATGTCTTTTTCGCTATTCCCAAATCTCTAAAAGCAACAATTCTTGTCATTATCAAATTTCCATATAGAAAACTGTATGCATGTGAGGGTGTAATAGCACAATCTGATATTCTTGTAATAGCAGTTTTCTATAAATAGTGTAATCTGTTATTTATCATTGGAACTATTAATTAAAATAAAATTAAAAAATAATATATATGTACAGTATGGGCATCTGTTACTAGATTTTTAGTTGACTGACAGTTTTTAATCCATTTAGCCAGAGCTAAGTGGAACTTGCTGGAATATAAACCTTTTCAAGAAGTCTTTTCAGCTTATTCCTGATGTGTGCTTATGCCCTTTCTCATGATCTTTGGAAATTTATTTGCTTTTTAAAGACTGACTCCTGGAGTCAGGTAAGTACCTGAAAATTGCACCTTCTATTAAAAAAAGAGGTTTTTCATTGTACAGAGGAAAGCTGAAAATTAGACTCTTCTGGTGTTCAAAAGGAGTGTCTGCAGAATACAAAAAAATTATTATATATATATATATATATATATATATATATATATGTATATTTTTAAGCTATTCCCAAGGCTGTAGGAGGTCAGCCCAAAGGGTTTTGACTATTTGGATTTTGTAACCATTCTAATTTTATACTATTTTTTAAATCTGTAGTACTATTAAAATCTTACTGACCAGCGCTGTAGGATTACATATTAGTAGTTATTTACCACAGAGGCTACCACACTTCACATGTTTACCACACTGTTAATTTAGGCATAAAGCATCCACCCTTGGCAATGAAGTACAGAAGGTCAATGTGCATACACTGCCTAGGTGATTGCATTTGTCTTTTACCTCCACATCTTAAAAACCCATATTAATATTTTGTTTCAAATCTCTACTGTTACTGTCTCAAAAAAATAGCCAATCTCTCATCAGTGGAGCACCGCTTGCATGGTAGCCAAAACCAGGTGAAAACTGACAAAGCATTACAGAACATTTTTGTATCCTGAAATTACTTGTATTGATAATTTTAAGGTTTCCACTCCAAATTTGTCCTTTTAGTTTTTTCAAAGGCAGTTTTGAAAAGTGCTTTACTGCTGATATTCACTGGTGTGAATTTCCAGACAAAGTGGGAAAGACTTTTTCCTGCAGTGTCTCTCCTGCTCATGTATGGGAGTTTGATCACTTTCTGTTTACAGCATTTGCTTTCTTTTCTACTTGATGCACATCTTCTGTGCATAAATAACATAATTCCAGCTCCTATGGCTTCAGATGGCACAGTGCCCTCTGCTCGAACTCTTTGGAGAGGGAAATACTCCAGCTTACCGTCAGAGTTTCATTTGCAAGTTTTACTTTACCTTAGCCTTATTTTAAAAATTTCAAAGCTTTGCCTCCACAAATCAGGTTAAACTGCACATTACAAGGGAACTGCTTGACCTTGAAGCAATTCTTTTTGTGGCAGAGGTGACGAAGGGGTTGGCAGGCAGGATTTATTGTGCTCTGAGGAATGCAGAGGGAGCATATGAACATAAATATACAGAGAAACAGGAGCAGGAATCACAGATGGATCTGGCTGATAAGACTTGGGCCTGTATCTGAAAGTAGGTCAAAAGTGTGATGGTATCTTCTCCAATGGAAATACAATTCAAAATCTTGTTTGGATGGTATATGATGCCAGGCAAGCTTCCTTGGACAGATAAAACATTATCACCACTATTCTGGTAAGGCTGCAGAGTAAGTAGGATACCCAACATAAATTACACACTTGAGAGGTTTGGGGCGAAATGCGTAAGGTAACTGGAAATATTGCACGGGAAACACTGAACAGTGCCAAAGCTGGAAGGGGCTGTGGAATAAAGGACTTGAAGGGCTGCTCACTGGTGCCCAAGGCAGCTAAATAAGGCTGGTAGCAGGGTTTGGTGCCCACTTAAGAACTTCTGGATATCACACATCTGGACTGACCATCCTGGTTCTCATTCCTCAAAGCAAGAGGAAGAAATGACAAGCAGAAAGGACTGGATGTTTTTAGCTGGTGGTTCAACCCCAAGGAAAAAAAGCAGAGGTCACAGTGCCCTATGTCTGTAAAAACAAGGACGACCCTCCCCACTAAAATTGAGTGGGAGATGTGCTTGTGTGCCCATTTAGGGAAATAATTTTTGTTTGCTGGACATGATTTTCCAATGCATTCACTGGACTGATGAGCTGGCATTGTTGTGATCAACTTTCAATGCTCTAGTACTTTCTTGCTGGGATTAAAGCAGTGGAAGTCAGACTGCTTTTTTTTTTTTTTTTTTTCCCTCCTAGTAAGACCTTGCTTTTTGGTAAGTTCTTGCAAGGGAGAAGCCCCAAACAACCCTCCCCACTTCCATTCTTATTGTACCCCTATGTGCTGGCAGCCCACCTCTGCTTTCTGCAACTCTGATCCCTCTTTGCTCTACAGCTCTCCGTCATACTTCTTTCAAGGTCTTCAGGGCTTCAGCTGCCCCAGAAAGAGGAACAAAAAAGCACACTGAAAACGTTGAAAGAGAGGACTGGAGGAGAAAGATGAAAGGAGATGAGTAGGTGTGGGAAAAAGAGACAGAACAAGCACAGCTGTAGAGTCAGAACAGACTACATATTTATTTTCTTTAAAAAGGTAAGTGGTTGTGTTTTGAAAAGCTCCTGCTGTTGTTCTTTCCAGAAGTAAAGCCCTTTATTTGAGCTTTATTCATTCTCCTGACTCTTTTTCCTTTTCTCTCACTCTCTGTATTAAAGGTTTAGGATGTGACCTTTCAGAACACGGTTGTTGGATTTTTGGGCCCTTGGATGATAGCAGCTCATTATGTTCATATTTGCATAATGAGTTAATTAGGCATAATATGTGGTTAAAATTAACTACACTGCACTCTTTTTATAGAAAGTCAGCACAGATTTCTACAAAGTGTCTCCTTAGACACCCTCCTGGGGGCCTGTTAGGATTACCTGCCCAGTTTCACATGTCACTAACTTCTGGTGATTAATTTGTGAACCCTGACACTTCATCTCTGCAGATTATACATATAAACCCCCCATAGTCTGGAATTTTTAGGGTTATGTAACAATAAAAGAAAGAAACTCAAGAAATTCAAGCCCAGATGATTATAATGAAGGATTTGATAATGCAATCAAAATCCATCTGAAATGTACAGAAATTAAAAAAAAAAAAAAAAGGAAAATCCACTTTAGTTTTTTTTAATGTTTTCTGTACAACTTCTGTGATGGTCATGTTTCCTCTCCTTCCCATTTGGAGATGCCACTGTGAGTGATACTTAAACTCATTAAGCTGTTTCATATTTTTATGTCCAGTCTGTGTCATCTGTCACTGTAGACCCGTGGTCCCCATGGTGTTCCATGTTGACCCTCCTAGCCCTCCCCAAGCATGCTAAGGTTGGTTTCTGGTGACTTGTTCACTGTATGAGACAGGACACAGGTGATTGCCTAATTTTTAACGTTACCTTAACCATTTGAAATTGGCCCTACTTTGATCAGAGGACAAGCACAGGCCTCTGGGGGGCCCTTCACACCTCAATTTCCCTGTAAATCTCTCGTTGTTTGTACCGTGGAATGTGTGGTACTGATTGCACGGGCACTGTAGCCATGGCTATCACTGGATGACAGAAAGTAGGCCTCAGACCTGGATTCTCTGAGACAGAGCTAAAGCTCCTAATATCACCGTTCCTTGATTCTCTTAGGCACAGTGAAGGACAATCTAGAACAGCAGATTTTCCTGCCTTTTCAAATGTGCAGGCTTACTCCATAGTTCTGATACAATTATGCAGACATATCCCAACATCTCCCTCATGGCACTGCATTTCCAGTGATCTGTGTGTCGTGGGGCTGCACTCCATGCACCTGCTATTTTATCATTTGCTCCGGGTGATGTAAGGAGAGCTGTGAGTAAGAGGAAATAACTTCAGATGTGTGTCTTTCTTCTTACTGATCATACACCTTGCTATTTTCCTACCATCCCTTTCTCCTTCAGGCATGTAAAGCTCCTCTGGGAAAGCACTGTCCACTGCCCAAGACAGCATGCTAGAGTAGATGGAGTGACAGCCTAATGCATTTAAACAACATCTAGGTAAGAACTGAATCCAAAGTAGAATTTAGAAAGCAGCCCTAAAGGCACACTCACTGTTTTTTTCTCTGTTAAAATCCAGGAAAAGAAAACCTGCTTTTGGTTAATTCTCAGTGTTCAGAGTTTTGCACTGTAGGAGAAATAAATGGCTGGTAACCAAAGCTGGTATATGCCACCCGGGAGCGACACAAACATAACTCTATATGTTTATTTATACAACAGCTGCTTTCCATAGGCCACTCTCTGGCCTCAGAAACAAAGGTGCATGAATCATATTGTTTCAACACAGTGAAATAATTGAAGAAATATAAATTGGATTGCAGTTTTTCTTCAAATAGTTTGTCCCTATAGTTATTAGCCCAAAATCTGGAACATGTGTGTGTCTCCTGAAAAAAAGACAAACTGCATAGACAAAACCACTGGCCACTGAATAATAATCTGTACTTGCATAAAAATGAAGTATTTTCCATTCACTTTTGTGTAAGCTACATTATGCTAACTTTGCATCACAGTCTCTTTAAGCAGAGATTAAAATGTATGGTCCTCAAGCTACACAGTTGTTTTGACATCATAGAAAAATTTCACGTGTGGGACAGAAAGAGATAAAATCCTTCTGCAAAGGCCATAAGTAAAATCAATGATTTTTATCTGTTTCCTGGAGTGTTTGCCAGGGTGTTTTTGCCTGAATTGTGACTGGTGCATGTGGGGATCAGGAGGTTCTTCCCAAGGAATAGCATGGCTGCTGGGTGAAGCAAAGACTTTCCACTTTCCTGTACAGTAAAATCTCCAAAGATGAAAAGGGGATGTAATGGGTTTATAAACTGGGTAATTCCAGAAGAGTATATTAGTGGAGACCACACCATTGAGTTTCCATGGATAGAAAATCCACTGTTGGCAGAATCAGCAAACAGCTGAAAATTTTCAGAAAAAAAGTTTTTCACTAAAAAGTATAGATCGATTGAGATGGACATCTTTTGTGGAATTATACTACTTCTGAAAAAACTTCCACTGCATAAGATTTCCAACAACAGAGTGGAATTTTTTGTCTCTTTTTCACCCTGGGGTGGCAGAAATAATTTCTTCTGCCGTCCTTAGCATGCATGATCTTAAGGCTCTCATCTGGTACAGGTTCCTCCTCTGCCTAATTCCCATCTCAGCTGTGAACTTGGGATGCTAGTTTCATATGGGATTAAAAGCAGGTCTTGTGCCAGGGCATTTTCATGTTCCACTTCAAAGAAGGGGAAAGAAAGAAGGTGTACAGATCAGTGCTTATGCTGTTAGTAAGGAATTTGAGTCCTTATTCTCCTGTTTCCTAGCTACAACTATTATTATAGAAACCTAGAAGATTTCTGATTTATCTCAGATATTCTCACTGGGCAGGGAAACGACTTTTTTTGTCCATTAACACTCCAGGAAGTTCCAAAGATGTGCTGATTGAACAGGATGTCCCAGTGTCCTTTCCTTTGCCATCTGTATAAAAGCATGATTTTATAACTCAAGAAAGCCTATCTGTCCCCAACATAAAAAATAGGAAAGAGAATAATAAGTTACCATGGAATTGGATCCACAAATGCCCTGTTATAGTTATTTGAAACTATTCAAACGATTCTGTGCTTGAGAGAGATGGAGGTGCAGTGTAGTCAACCATATCACAGGGACACAACCCAAAAGAGATGTTTATGAAAGAAAAAACTGAAAGTAAGAAAAACAGGCTTTCAGAAATCAACATGAAAACAGAATCTGCTATAATCATCCTGAAAGGGACAGATGTTGGCTTTCCACCCTCAGCTTGTCTGGCCTATTCTGTCTCTGTATGTTGAAGCTCACAATGCTTTTTTTTCCTCCAATTTCAGAAGTGTCAGACAGGAGACACAGTGCCAGTGAAAAAACTTATACTGATCTCTTGTTAGCTAACTGCAGTGTTTTGTTTCACAGTTACATGTCTGCACAAGCCGTCATTGTGTCAGTCATAATTACCACCTATTCAGTGGCTCCCTTCAGGTTTCATCACCTTTGCAGTATTAAGCAGCCAGCTGCAGGAAGCAGTCGGCTGCCCTGGAGCAGCAACCGTCAGCCTCTGGATTTCAGGGTATAATTGCTGCCTGAGTGCAAACAACTCCCTCCTTCCCGCATAAAACACCCAATCCGCTCCTTTTTCTTTTTTTGTTTGGCAGAGATCAGAGCCCCATCAAATGCACATTTTGCCCAGCATAAGAAGACAGACCGTCTCTTCTGCAGGGGCAGCACAGCATGGACAGGATGGAGGACAGTGCAGCTACGTGTCTGTGCCACCATGTGCCACACATGAAAACATGGCCCAGCACTCCTAATTGGGAAGTGGTTCTAAGTGACTGTAAACCCCTTTTTCTCTCTACTGTGAAACAATTGAGCTTACTTCTAGCACAGAAGTCTAACTGCAACAACCTTGATGACCCTCCGATGCGGGAGATTACCTTGCTGAGTAAAACTTTGGCGTACTCATTTTAAACTTACTTTTCAAGAGCTATGCTCTTGTGGAAGGACAGGTAGATAAGTCCTCATCTGGGCCAGACAGGCAGAAAGAAATGGTGATATGAAACCCTGGAAACTGGGAGGCAGTTTCAGAGCATTCCTGTCAGGCTGCTGCATGGTTTCACATGCCAACTGCCTTTCCTGTCTTGCCATCCTGTTTACCGTGTTTTATAAATTCAGCTTTGGCTGCATGACCCAGACCAGCAGGCCTGCCAACAATCATGTTGCATTTTGTTAACTGCTTATGACTTCTGGACAGTGTGCTGCTGTGATTGTCACACTCTTTCACTTAAACATATGGCATATGGAGACACAAACTACTCCAGCATGCAGCTTTCCATGATAGATTTTTACATACCAATTGCAGATACAATTTGTGGCTGCTGAGACTGGTGTGGTCTAATCCCGGAAGCAGAGAAAATCCTCTACTCTGAGAAATACCTAGCATGCTGGGTTTTTTTGGCTCAATTAGGAAAGCCAAAGATGCTGTCAGACTTTTCACAATCTGACAGAAATGCTACCAAGCTGGGCTAAGTATGTGTATCATGTTGAAGAGAGAAGAATGACAATAAAAGCTTGGTGGGAGTAAAAAGTGTTGAGAGGCTAACTGAGGAGAAGAGCTGTTTCATTTGTATCAGAAATGAGGAGGAATTTAGGCATGCAAAAGTTCTGCCTGATTAACATCCCCACGTAGTGAAGTTTATAACATATTTGTCACTACAACATTTACAAGTGGGAAATTTTCTGAGGTGTTTCCTGCATCTGAGACTTTCTGAGATAAATTTGAGACCAGGTCACCCTAAGAAAACATAAAACTGTCAAATATTAAAGCTAATATTCAAATAAGCAAACAGAAAGCATAAACCCCCTCCAAATACCTGCAAACATTACTCCAAAAATGCACAATCCATCCATGTGCTGCAGGAGATCTCTTAATTTCCTCTCTTCATATAAATTGATTTTTCTTTAGTTTTGAGTCTGAATCAAAGAAAAAGATTCTAAGGGATTTTACATGAGTTTCTTGCCCCAAAATTCTGAATTAATGATCAGCATAGATCTGGCCTGACAAGAAGGAATAGGATAATGATCACTGTCCCCTTTTTTTGATAAGGCAAAACATAGCACAAATTTGAGGGAAGGGAAACCTGGAAGAGAAATGGGTTCTAATTTCCTAGAGACATATTGCACTCTTCAAACTCACATATTTTCCACCAGCCTTGCTGGATTTGAAAAGATGCAAGAGATACAGCAATAAAACCATCAAACTTCAGCAATCTCTTTAATGTAGAAGAGTTAATCATGAATCTTCAAGTAGAATATCTGAGCAGCTGTTACACTTCACCAACTGCTGCTTTCACTTGTAATAGTGTTTCATACTGCCAAACTGCATTGTGGTGCGTTGGCATGAGGAACATTAGTTTCAGATCCACTGTAAGCTAGGTCATGGGAAATATATAAAACTTTTAAGCATTTCAAGCTTTTTGAAGTGCTGTGATCCACCAGGATGTGTTGTCATAAAAAAAAAATTATGTATGTAAATGGTCACTACTGACACCACTTTTCTTCATTTTCTTTGACCTGTTCAGTCCTGAAACTCTCTTCTTTCCTCATATTCCTTGCATGCTACTGTTGGTTTCTCTCAATTTCTTTTAAAAGTGCATTAAACCAAATATAGTTTAATTTCCAAATGTTATTTTAAAGAACTGTGCCTGTCTAAATTTACCTCTTCACAGTCAGCTTCTCTTCTGCCATCCATCCCATGCAAGTGCAGTGTTATTCTATTGTCCCACTTTGCTCCCAATTTGGAGCAAGCTATGAGCTTGCTCATGAGTGTTATTTCTCTTGTGAAGTTAGTGGAGTGGAAATTGACTCAGTACATTGATAGAAGTGGAATGGACTGGAAAAGAAGAAATTAGTGAATAACAATTTCTAAGATGCCCAACTGATCTAAGAACACTTCATAGTTGAAGACACTTGAGCTAAGTATGGATCAGAATCCCAGTTGTGAAAAAACTGGAATTGCAGGAAAGCTCAAATCAAGACTTTTCTATCTGCTCTTTTCTAGAAATACATCAAATCCATTCAATAAAGCAACAAATGTACATAAACCATCTGTAGCTTCTGTCATAGGACAATAGGAAACAGTAACTGAATGGTTCTAAGGATCCTTTTACCTGGTAGTTAATCAGGAGTACATGAGATACGCACTAAACATTTTATAAAGCATTTTTTATTTGCTTTTACTAAGAGCACTTTTATGAAGTCCAGTCTGGCTCTGGATGAAGAGAAACTGTTTGGAAACAGCTGGTTGTTGATGAGCCAAACCAAACCTGGACACGGTGTGATGTGACTGTATTTTTGCTGAAAGATCACCAGGATGCTATGTCAGACAAATGCGCTCCTACAGTACAGGTGGCAAGGAAGGCTTGGCCATATGGAGAACCATTGCTGTTGCTGTCACTGCCAAAAGCTGTGCTAGATGCCCCACAACACAGAAAGAGGGTTTACTGCAGTTGAACAGGCTTGTTAACTCTGTTGGTCATAAGATAATGAAAGCAAAAATGTTTTCCTTCATTAGGAAAAGCAGAAAGAGTGATGTTAGCTAAACAGTGGTCAGTATTAAGTGAATAATGCAGTTATGTAGGAAAGGAGCTACAGGAAGGCCTTATCAGTATTGCAGCCAAGATAAAGCAAGTATTTGCCACTCTGTCCCCTCTATCTTCTCTGAGCCATATCAGCAGTGAGATTGTCCCTATTGTCACTCTTACCATGAGTTATGTGATTCTTTCACTTTTGAACTGGGCTCTGGCCTGTGATGCCCTCTGTGTCACTCACAGTTAGGCAGTAACTGAGTGAATTTGTATCTGCAGACACAGCAATGAAGACAGTGACCTGCCAGCTTTTCAATTCTACCCCCAATCAAAGAGGGATTTATTTCCTGATAGGAGTGTAAAATTTAGAGAAAATGGAGTTTAAGGCTTCAGATAGTTGCTGGGCATCATCCTGTCTAAACTTAACCACAGACCAAAGACAGCCCAGATAGGCAGAGACACCTCAGACATCCCTCACACGATACCATTGCACAGCAGTTAACTATCATCAGACGGAGAAAAACCATTTTTAAACCTTTCAGAACATGTGGAACTTTCCTGCTCAGACAAAGCTGTCTAGGGAGCTGAAGCAATGTTGGGATAATCCTCCTCAGATCCCTTGACTCTGCCATTTCCTCATGCCCACGCTGGTGCCCTGAGGGGAGGTGGCTGGCCAGGAGCAGGCAAAAATGCCTCACAGCCTCTCCATGTACCTGTGAGGAGTTTTCAGACTGACAGATGTAACCAGCTTATTGCTTAGGCCCTGACTGAGTGTGTTGGCTTAGCCAAAGTCGGCCGCTGCTCTTCCAAAGAAATGTTTGCCAATGGCTTACTTGTTATGGCATCTCAAGAGGTCATCTAGACTGAACCCACTACACCTAAATTAGCCTTGAAAGGCATTCATGCAGCCTATTCTTAAGTGCCACCAGAAGTAAAGATTTCACATCCCCTTCAGCAATTGATTTCTCTGCTAACCTCTCTCTACTGTTTCCCAAGGGTATTTTAAAGTGCTTAATCTAAATCCTTAAGCCAATAATAGCCACATGGACAGGATCCAAAAATAGCACTGACAATGGGTGTTAACATCGGTTCAGTAACCTTAAGCTCCAGATTGTCTGCATACATCTGTTTGATGGTCACACCAGGCTGGGCTGGCACCAAGCAGCAACCTGTAGGCAAAGTTATGCCATGGCTTTCCAGGGGAAGTACAGCTTCCCATCACTCCTATCTAGGTCTGCCTAGAAGTTTGTTGGGTAAGAGCATGGACAGAAAAACTTATCCCTATAGCAATGCACACAGAAAGTTCAGGATTGTGTTGCAGCCTAAGGCAATGATAAAGGGATGTCTTGGGCACGCTCTGAGCCTGCACCAAACAGCAGAAGGAAAAGACCTTTTTTTGCCAGGAAGGCTGAGGCTGGCTGCTCTGAGGATAATAGTCCCGAGGTGGTGATGGTGCTTCTGGTGATTGAGTTAATTCCCCTAGAGCTCATTAGCAGTCTCCACAAGGCATTGCGTAGGACCATATGGATGGAAAGGTTTAGCCATGGCAGTGTTTTCTGAATCAACTAGGACCAGCCCAGTGGTTTAATGTCAGAAAACTAATTTCCTTGCTAGACATAAACACAATCCAAATCTGGTTAGAATTAACTAGGTGAAGTCTGAGCTCTTTTCTTCACCTCCATGGCATTTTTCTGTATTTCCCATAGAACGGCTCAAGTGTGGTTCCTCTCCCAAGCCTTTCTGGGCTGGCAGTTATGCGAGAGACTTTCCAGTGCTTTTCAAGGCTTCCCTCTTCCGTCTATTTGGGAATGTAAGGAAAACAGACTGCCTCAAAATAGACTTCTTCTTTCCACTCTGACCAAAACCACTACCTGTTGGGAAGATGGCATTTCCCCCACCCAGCCTAAGAATGGCTTTCTGAGAAGTCTGCTTTTCCAGTGATTTGGATTCAGCTGGGCTGAAGCACAGCACAGGGACAATATTTAATTCTTCCTTGCTATTTTCTCTAGCTTTGATTCACTGCAATGTAATTTTGGAAGCTTAATCTAGTTTCATCAGCCATGACTGGAGCTAGAAAACAGGGCAAGTTATCAGAAGATACAGAAGGAAGATAACTAAAGGAAATTTCATTTGGCACAAATTATCAGGAAATCCTCCCAAAATCAAGCCGTCAAGGAAATGATGGAAGTACATGATTTCACTAAAAATGAACCCACACATTTACCACAACATACGCAATCATAAATACACAGCCCCTTTCCATCCTCTGGAAGACAGTTTGCTTTTTTTCTTGGGCTACTACAAATATTTTAATGTATCCTGGCTCCAGTCCAATCCTCTGCAATTGCTGGCAGCCATTTTATATCATCCCTGTCATAAGTTTGACTGTCACAGCAGCTTGTGCTTTGATTTTTACTATGTCCAGACACAAACTCAGCCGTCTGGGGCAGTTCATGTTCTGCACCCGGGTCTAAGCACAGCAGCCGGAACATCCGCCCCAAACAGGTCTTTATCAATTCCTACCTGTGCCATGGGAGTCCCTGGCAGCTGCCTCTGGAGGAGGGCTGTGCTCCCCAGGAGCAGTTTGTGCTGCCAGCAGCTTCTGCAGCTAAGGCAGAGGCAGCTCACGCCTGGGGACCAAAAGCAGCGTCCCTGGAGGAAGTTGGGCCGTAAGGTGGCAATTGCCAGTAATAAGTCTGCAACAGGATTGCCTGTGGGCATTGCAAGTGCCTAATGTTTTTCCAGCCCTCAGAGAGCTGAGTGCCCCAGCCCTCCCCACAGAAGCCAAGGTCACCTTGTATGTGTTTTGTGGGGATCAGGCCCCACAGGCTCTGGCTCCATCTCCAGTTTGTCTGGAGGTGTATAACTTCTGGCACACCTCAGTGCACCTAATTGTTGTCACTATTAGAGCACAAGGACAAATTGCTGACAAAGAGGGCTGCATAAAAATGCACTTGGGTGCAATAGCTGTGGCAGTATTTCAAACAGCTTCCTATTGTACATCTCCAAGAGAGAGGCAAGCACGTGTGCTTTATAATTGTGCAACCGTATCGCTGAATATGGATAGCACTTACAAGTGCTGTGTAACGTGTTGACAACTCTGCACACATAAATATGTATTGTTTTTCAGGCACAACCCAGGCAAAGGGAAAAACTGAGTTTTTATTTTAGTCTCTTCTGCAATGTCTGAGCTAACTGTTACAAGTTTCCTTTCTAAAGGAAAGTGGGAGTCTTAATGACTTAACAAGCAATTCAAGACAAAGCACCTCAGATCTCTAAGTTCAGCTCTCTAAAAAAATTCTATCTATGGCTCAGATCCTATCAATTATTCCTTTTTATTATAATTATTATTATTTTTAATTTTTTGTACATCTATTGGCTCTTGAACTCCCTAGTTTGTTCTCTACCAGTTTTGGGTGACTTTTCAAAATTCTGATCATTCCACAGCAAAAGCTTTAACCGTCCTTTATAGCAAGATTCCTCTTTCTTTTGACATCAAGTCTTTTCTCTTTGATAACTTCAAATATTTCTTCCTCTCTGCCGTGAGTACTTAATTCTCACCAATGATTTTGCTTTTCTATCAAACATAGCAGTAACCCCCTGAATGTTTTTCATCTGCTTTGGCCATTGAGTGTTTTCTTTGCCTTTTTTTTTTAAACTTTCTACTGTATTTATGTAAAAAGCATCACTATTTGTTCAACATTGTTGTGGGGGGTTTTGTTTTTCCTAATTATGTAAAAATACTCTTGCATTTTAAACTCAATTAAATCTTCCTTTATGTGTTAGCAGAGCTGCACAACAGAGGTTTTCATCCTGTGCACTGCTTTCGCTGACTGTGAAACAAATAAAAGCCAAGCTTTTGCATTTCATAACCTTGAAGTTCTCTGAGTAGTTTCACCTCGAGGGCTGGGTAACAATGTTTTCAAGTAGCTTAGAAAAATGGGGGTGGGAGGGGAGGGAGGAAAAGGCAGCAGTAAACAAGAATATTATTTCAGATTTTCATGATTTAGACTAAACTGAATAGCAGCAGAAGTAGAGAGAAAGAGAGACTATATACATGATGGAATGGTTTTATAATTTAAAATACATACTGTATTAGACTTTCAACATAAAAGGGCTAATGTGTTTCTCATAACATCCCACATTTTGTTATTACTTTTCACCCCATACCAGCACAAATTGTATTTGAGTGCTGACAGGCTGGAGGGAGCATGCAGAGACCATGTTATCTTTTGCTGGGGCATAGCTGCTGATGTGGTATGTGGCAACTCTGCTCATAGCTCTCTGCATTGCTGCACAGCAGTTTCAGGACAGACCTGGGAGCTTTACTGGAAAAGCAAATGCACTAGAATGGAGGTAGTGACTCATGAGAGGTTATGAGCTGTGCAGCACTGCTAGGATCATGGGGCAGGAAGTATGTTATTGCTCACACTAAATCACCACTGCCCCCCCTACACACCCAGGGCATTTTTATTACCACAAATGACCAAACCTTCCCTGTTTTCCAAATATTCTGAGTCCTCTAAGTTCATTGACTTTTCTCACTGCCCTGATTAACTCAGTCTATCAGTACCATGTCAAAAAAAGGTCTATCCCAACTAGAATTACCAGTACTGCTTTCTCTACTAGGCAAGTTTACCTTAAAGGCTGTTCCTTCAACAATTGACCTTGGATGACCTTGGCTAGCTTGTGCTGGGGTAGAATTGCAGAAAAATGCACAGAGGAGTTCAATAAGAGACAGCTTTTCAGAAAAAATTGGGACCTATTTACACTCCAGCCCAGACATACAGAAAACCCTTGATTTGATATGAGACACATTTCTGCTTTTATAGAAAAAGGCTGGGGATTAAAAAATAATAAACAAAAAATAAAATCAGACTTTATTATATAATGAACCCAGGATGTTTTTTAAATATGCCATGTGTTAGGCGTTTCATGGAATGTAGGTATTCCTGGTGGGACAACAGCTGTGAGATACTACTTCCAAGGCTTGAATAAACTCATAACATGCCTGTGGTATTTATTGTCTGTGTTAAACAAAACCTCTTGACACTCATCATTTGATTACAAATCAATTTGATAATGGGTGTCTCCATATATTGAAGTTGGTTGAGCGGGATGCATATTATTAATCTTGAGTCTACAAAAAGCAGGTTTTTCCCCCTCTTATATTATGTTCCTACAACATAGTGCAGTTACATGCATGTAATCTGCAAAATATCCATTTGCAAGTAGAAACTTGAAGCTGCACAAGGGCTTGGACCTCTATCTACGATTTTAAAAAAAAGCTTACTCTTCAAAAAGCTTGAGAAGAAGTGTGGACACTACTAGGAAAAACAGTTCTTTATCCACTGCCATTTCAGATACACATACTGGAATCCACTGGCCAGTGAAAAGTATTCTGTGTAGTCCAGCACATTTATGCACATGAACAAGCATGATTACATTCATTTACAGCTCTGGAACAAGAAGGCACTCTGAGGTTTACAATATTTGCCTGGTGTGCTGTGGCCAGTCTCCTCTTTTCTTCATGGTTTCAGCATGCGAAGACACTGAGAGACAGAAGGAACTGATTTTATAGCTGGAACTTACATGCGAAAATGGTAGGATGGTAGAATAGGCCAATCTCCCTCACCAAATCATAATTGTCTTCCTTTTTTAACTGCCATAGACCATGACTTGATAGGAGGAAGAATGAAATTTGGGGACCAGTCTTATTTGCACTAATGATCTTGAGACCAAAAGTTAAGGTGTGCTAATGTATTTTGTTGCTGGTATGAGGCTGAGGGGTGTTGTGAACACAGATAAGGTTAGAAGATAGTATAGAAGAAGCTGAAGACTTTGTTGGTCTGGCAAAAAGAAACAGGGAGCCATTTAGAGGGCAAAAAGCAACAGAGTAAAATTTGTCCATAGGAGTTTTTTGGTTGCAAATGACATGGGAAGAAAATCCTCTATGCACTAGAGGTCAACTGTGCACAGTTACTATGAGCATGTGAAATGATTTCTGATAAGGAAGTGAAAGGTATCAAACATATTGCATCTGCTTTGCATCAATAGGAATCTAAACCAGAGTTAAAACATACATTTTTTTAGTATGATAGGACTTTCAAAGATCAGTTTGTGGGAAGAACCAAGCTGCTATGTTCTGGATCAATTTGTGAAATGCTTTACATAATGCCCTTATCCATTACTTCAAGAAATGGGGTCAGTGAGGAAAAAGACCCTTTCCACACTTTTTTTTCTTTAGTGGTACTGCCCTCATCTTTGATCAGAGTTCTTGGCTACATTCCTAATTTGTTGATTAGCTGGTATGTCCTTTTGAAAAAAACAAATAGACTTTGATTATACCAGCTGTGGCAAAACTATTATTTCTGCAGAAGTAGCTTCACACTTTTCACAGCTGGGATGGATTTTGTTATCATTGGCATGGGGTCTAGTTGGAGCCCTGTCACTAGAGACACAATCCATGTGCTTTAGAATGTCCCTGCTTAAGCAGGGAGGTTGGGCCAGATGACCCACTGTGGTCCCTTCCAACCCAGCCCATTATGCAATTCATTGACTCTGTGATTCTGTGACATGGCAGTCTGCTGCCCTGTGTCCATGTCCCCTGTCCCCAGGCTGCTCTGGCTGGCCCCTGCTCCTTGTGGTGCCGTGGGGCTCTCTCCACTGCCTTGTCCCCAACCTAGCATAGCCCAGCAGGAAGGCTCTTGGCTATGAGAAATTCAGGTTTCTCTGTCATCTCCAGGATGGATTTTCTAACATAACTGGGATGAGAGCAAGCCTCAGAGGCAAATGGCAAACATAGTGCTAAATATTCTTCCTGTACTAAACCCAGAGACTCTGCCCTAAAACCAGCGTGCAGCACCTATATACTGCACAAAGAAGAAGGAAAAGGAAGGCCCTTTCACTAAGCCATACTTCTATAAAATGCTGTGGTACAGCAGCAATGACCTAAGAATTAAGACAGACTAAATAAATAGCTGTCCTTGAATAGTAGGTATTTTGCCTGACATGTTAAATGGAAAGCACAGTGGTACCCCTGTAAAGGTAAGAGTAGGAAGGATGATTATTATCTTCAAGCCATTTAATCTGTACTTAGTGAACAATGATTACAAAGGCTGCCCATTCAGTAATGAGATTCAGACTCCCTTAGTTAATTGATATATTGCATATAACATTGAAAGAGATCTTCTTCAGTTCAATGCCACTTTATACTATAGTTGTAGCAAGTTAAATAAAGTTTTCTCTGAGCATTCATGTGCAGAAAAAAATTGTTTGAATTTGTTTGTAAATTTTCATTGGTGAGGAAACTGGGCTTGTGGGGTTTGTTGGAAGTGATGGAGTTTTTTAAAGACACATGCCTGTAAACCTTTATATCATGACCTACTATGGTGTTGTGGTCTCAAGGTACTTCCCTAGCAGAAAAAAAAAAAAGAAACAAACCAATCTTGACATATTTTAGTTCTAGCAGGAAGTTCATTAAGAAGAATGAATTCTCAGACTTTCTAGGAACACAGAGCATGCAGCAAGAATAAAAAAACAACAAAAAAGAGGAAAGACTAACACAAGAGTTTCTTATGTAATCCCTGCTTATTTGCAGGCTGAATATTTATGCTTAGTTTTTCTCTTCCTGCACATGTGAATGATGAATTTAACATGCACAACAGCAAAGGTGATTGTGAGTACTCCATGCTAATGGCTATTATTCATGTGCAGATGGCAGCCGCAAGATATAGAGGTGATATTAATATTGCCTCACTTTTCTCAACTCCAACTCCAACTCACTTGCACAACTCACTGTGTCTGCAGTACACAAGCTGCAGTTTATCAAATGGTCCTGCACTCTCTGAAGGAAAGCTATGAATTTCCTGGAGTATGAAGGGGTACCAGAGATATTTTTTTTTGACATAACTGTAAACGTACAGTCCAATTTAGCTAAACAGCTGGGTTTTTTTTTAACTATCTTGTTCTGCTCATCCTGTGCAATAATTGCCCAGAGATGCAATTTAGCCCAAGCAGGCTGTGTCCTGGGAGCAGACTAGTCCCAGCAGCTGATGTGACCCTGGACACAAGGCTGGAGTACAGTGTGCCTAGTCTCACTGCTGTGCCTGTTGTTAGTGTCCTGACAGCACATGGGATGAAAATATTGACACTCTTCCATGGAGCTGGATGGGACCTTCAGCTGACTGAGAAGCAGGGAAGGAGCCCCATATATCAAAAAACAGGCTTGGGACAGACTACAAGGGAAAGGTGCACAAGTGAGTCTGCTCCCATTTGAAGCTAACTCATGGTACTGCATTTTTGGCCTTCCTTTCTTTTTAGCAAGTACCTTTGAAGCTCCCTGGCATCCCTACACATCACTTTTCTGTCCCACACCATCCTCACAATGGGACAGCATCCTACTACTCCCAGGCAATCCAGTAGCTCCAGGGATGGAGGCTAGTGTAGGAATATTGCTTTGTTAATATGGTGCTGGAGATGGAAATTCACTTCATCTCATCCCTTCACTTCTCCTCTCTGAAAAACTGAACACTGAAAAAAAAATTAAATTAAAAGGAACATGAAGACTGAGAAAAATCAATTACTCTAGATTAGCAGATATTGTTCTAAAGGTACTTAAACCTTAGATCAGCCTCTTTCAGTGTATGCTTTCCAAAGCTGTTTTCACTTACGTGTCATGACGAGGAATCTAAAACTGCCACCTTAGCAGCAGAAAAGGGTTTAGTGAAGCTACACTCATCTTTATATTCTTGCTGACAGTGAGTCATTTCATTCAGCCAGATAAAATCCTCAAATTCTGTAAAAGGAACTTTTCTTGTGCTTCAGACAAGGAAAAAAATGTCAGGATGTTGTAGTTTCAGGGACAAAATTTTAACAGGGCGAGCTGCATCAAATTTGTCTAAAATCCTGCTGTTCTGGTCCTTAGTCCTTTCCAGAAATTAAACCCAAATATAACCTTTCTACCCCTTCCCAGGGTTTAAAATTATTCTGTTAATATTTTTAGCATGAATTTTCAATTCCTTCCTGTTTCCAGAAAAGCAGACAGAGTTAATGAATTTCTCCATATCCTGTGGAAAAAGCTGTCAGATATTAAGTCATGTATCTCATATTGTCTGGAATTTCAGGTGCTCAGTGATCTCACAGTCCTATGTGCTAAATGCTATGAAGATACAACAGAGACTGCTAAGGAGAGCTCATCTTCTCCACCTCACGAGCTGTGACTTCCTTACTCACAAGATACTATAAAAGGACTTCTAATATAAATAATGCATCATCCTAAACTGAAATATAATCAGCAGAAATTAATTTGAATATTAATGCATGAGACGTGTATGTTCATCTCTATTAGCTGTCTGCAGCTCTCCCATTTTGCTGAGATCTCTGGCCCATACATTCCCTTGCAGCACAGAATGGGAGGGCCATCAGGGATGTATTATTGTGGTCACACTAGTCTTAATCACAATACATACACAACCCCTGAGGAGTTATACTGGAGAACATTGAATCTGGATACTGTCCTCCATCCCCTTCCTCAGCACCTGCGCTGTTTACACACAATTTCTGTCCATGACAAAATCCCTTCCTGGCTGGGGGATTCACCCAGCTCACCATTACTACAAAAGAAATATGGGGGTCACTTTGTGTGATGTTGGCTGAATGAATTATGGGTCCAACTCTGCTTATATGACTGTCCTTACATCAGAAAAAAACCCCTCCCTGTGCTGCTGAAAGGCAGCTCCTCCTGGGAGCCTGACCTTCACTTTTTTAGAGGACGTTATTCTAGCTGAAGGTGAATTTATATAAAAGCTACAGAGAGAATGCAACAAATAACCTGAAAATAAAGATCCTGTTTTTAATATGGGTGTATGAATATCTCCTCCACAGGTTTGCACAGCAACAGCCTTGAGTGGAAAAATCACCATGCTAGACATTTTGTGTAAACTGCCCAATCTGTTGCTCTCACATTCCTCACACAATCATAAAGCCTATTGCCTCCCCAAGGCCATAACTGTGATGTGGCTGGACAGAATATCCTGAACAATGAAAGGAAAACTCTACAATAAAAAACAAAGCTAGGGGTTGGGATTTGTGGCAATATATCTGGGGCAGTCATTCAACCTGTGGTTGTAATTATTCTCTGAAAAAGCAGCAAAAACTCAGTCATTCAGAGGGAAAGTCTTACAGGGCATTGCTATAAAAAGCCCCAAACAGTATTGCCTCTGATGCATAAAAATATCTACTTGTACAAAACAACCAGGTTACCCCATCACTCTAGGTTAATTATGTGAAAACAGTTATCACCACTGCTGGCTAAAAGCAGAAATAATACTCAGTTCCTGAAAAAAAAGGATTCACTTTGTTAAGTTTAACATGCTACTCAGAGAGATACTTTCTAATGATGCAGAGTAAGTTGAGAACACAAATCTCACTTAATTTGAGGCAAGAGGTAAACCTAAGCTGGGGTTTACAGCCTGAGTCAATATTCTTCCTCTGTCTTCCCAGTCTTCCTAAATCAGCAAAGACAGGGACCATCAAGAACATATGGGATGCCAACCAGGACATAATCAGCAAAACATGGGACATTCTGAGCATACAAGGCAGATGATCACTCAGAAAGATGTTGATGTCCTTATGCCTATTCATTTATCTACTTGAATCAAAAGAATGGAGGAGGAGGGGGAATGGGTATTAGTAAGCAGGGAGGGAGTCTAGGCATGATTAACAATAGGTGTGAGACAGGAAGAACTAGATTAAACTGATCCATATGCAAATGATCTGAGTCTGATTGAATCAAACCATGCACAGTTTAATGACTATGGTAAGATGCCTTTATCTCTGCTTGGATGTGTTCTGAAAAGGACTGCTCCAAGATAAAACAGTTTAATAAGGAGGTTTTTCATTAAACCTTCGATCTGCATTTGCATTTCTCTCCCTGAGCAACACAGCTTTCCTAAATGTCCATTACTTTTCAAGAGATTAGTGGGTAGGGATTGTTGACACACACCTTAGGGCATTGCATACTTAACATGTGCATGAGTTTTAGCTTAGTCCTTCATGACCTGGGTAAAACATCTCATAATTAAGACTAAGTGGAAAAGTCTTACTTTTTTACTTATCTACTGAGCATTCTTTGTCCTTCTGTTATTTTGAAGTGATGTAAAATCTTTTCAGTATTCATACACTGATACAGAGAGAAAACATATCTTGGGTACTTACAGCATCATGGGCTAGAATCAGAATGGCATTACGGCTGCAGCAGGGTGATAACTCCAGCTTGTGTGAAGTTAATCTAATTCTGTGGTACTGTAGCTGAGGTCTAGTCCTCTATTTCTAAACTATGTGTTGGTTTCTTCCAACAAAGTGGCTGCCTTTGAACATTGAACAAGGTGGCTAGGCGCTGCATCAGCCTCACCCGTTGTATGCTCTGCTTACTGTTACAGGTGCAAGTGAAATAAAATGGAGGCAACCTTTTCCTTCTTGTGCAAGTAAGACAGGGAAATCTCCTGGGCTCTCGGGTTGATCACAGGAAAGACAGCTGTGCTCAGACTCCAGCAGAAGTGGCATGTGGTAAGTGGCTGCTTACTTGGGCACAGTAAGCAGCCCAAGTTTCTCCAGCTCGAAGAGATCTAACCTGGTTGGAACATTTTTTGGTGGCCAAATATACTGTGACCTTCCTCACTCAGGGCAAAGTTTTCCTGTCCAAGTTCTGTGTTTTTCTCTAAAGCCTGTGTACACACTAACATCTGTGTTCACATACTACATATTGCAGACAGAAAGTTCTTCAATCTCCAAGTGCTGATCTGCATAGTTACTCTTCAGCTAACACAGACAAATAAATACCAGTGGTCATCCAAATGCCTTCATGAAGAAGTCACTTTTCACAGCACATATAACTAGTCTGTGCAATAAGGAACTTTTGAACTAGGCTGGTTGTCTACCTTCTCAACCTCAGCTTCAACTGATCACCTTCATCCTTATATTACGAACATGAGAAATTTCAATAGAAACAAGGCACTTGAACAAAAAATTTTCCATTTATTTCAACAAAAACAATCACAGGCCTAAATGCCTTGCAGATTGGGAATCCAAACCTCTTATTGCATGTTCCATCATTATTAATATGATTTAATTAATATGATCTTTTCCATCCCTGGGCTGCTTCATGACTTTAGAAATTTCTGGGTTTATATTCCTTTGAATACAATGTATGCTTATGTCATATATTCAAATTACATTGATTCAAGTTTCACTTCTATATCTTTTAGCTTTATTGAATCTATGCTGATGTGTCTGCAGTTTTGCTTTTCATCATTAATTCTGGCTCAGCACCAACTAAGTCCTTTCTTATCTTAGATCATAGGTTTTCCCTGTATATATAATACTACAGCCATACCATCTTTCCTCACAGACTATGGGTCACACAGCAGTAGGAGGAAGAATCTTGTTAAACCAGTCATAAAACACAGTTGTACCAACAGTTAGAAGAGTCTTTACTTCTGTCCTAGCTTCCTGTTATTTCTTATCACCTAAGGTATCCCAATGCTGATGGTTCAGGGGCGGTCAGGGTAACAGAACAACTCAGTTACTGGTGGCAGAGAACTTACATGCCCATGTGCCTTGTGAGAAAATGCACTCCCAGGACTTGCTGTGAAGGAGGTAGTTTGGAAGCTGGCGCACACCTCCTCACCTCTTGGCATGGTCAAATGTGCAGCAGAATCATAGAATAATTGAGGTTGGAATAGATGTACAAGACTGAGTCAAATAATTAACCCAAGTCCACCACTAAACCATGTTCCTAAGCACCACATCAACATGTCTTTGAAATACCTCCAGGGATGGTGACTCAACTTACTCTGCTGGACAGCTTCTTCCAATGTTGACAACCCACTTCATGAAGAAACATTTCCTAATGCTCAATCTAACCCCACCCTGGGACAACTTGAGGCCACTTCCTCGTCTTGTCATTTGTGACTTGGGAGAAGAGGCTGGCACACTTTTTGAAACAACCTCTTTTTAAGTAGTTGAAGAGAGTAATAAGATCTCCCAAAGCCTCCTTTTCTCCAGGCTAAACAACTCAAGGGGGATGGATGCTAAAGAAATACAGGACAGAAATACACTGCTTTTCCCAAAATGCTTATCCTTGAAGTAGAAGTAAATACTGACAGATGAGAGATGCAAAGGGTTAATGGGGGAACATTCACTGAATTTAACTTAAGAGAGCTAACTGTACTGTGTGCTATCTGCCAACGTGCTAATAACAGCTGCATCAATAGACCTTGCTGTCAGGCTCCTGTGGGGGCAGTTCGGAGAATTCCTAATCATTCCTCAAAGGATCTTGTCTGTCTTCATGGATTAAACAGAGAAATCAGATTGCTAACATGGTGAATTGAAGTTGGATGCTTAAAATTAAGTGATGTGAATGTTACTTTTCCACCACTCCCACTTCCCATCTTCTACCTGATGATGGATACTGGCAACGGTGTCAAAGGGCTGCTAAGCTTCATTTGAAGGGAAGCATTTTTAAGGTCAGATTTGAAGACAGAGAAGAATGCAATTTTGTGACTGTGGCAGGGAGTTTAGGTGAAATCACAGAGATGGATGTTGAGAAGTGTAGTGAGTGGCTGATGGAGGCTGGCACTGCCACAGCTCTCCAAGGCATGATATGGAATGGCCGTACATAGGCCCACATCTCAGGCACAGTTCCAACCCCCCTTTGATTAGGTGCTGTCAGATAACTCTCAGAAGTCTCTGCTCTTCTTGGGCTCAGTCTGGATTGATATTAAAACATGAGTTCATACTGGCATCCTTTCTCAGGTGCCTGTTACAAAGAACAAATTCATCATCTTGCAGTGAACTGCTTGGGGTGAGATTCTGACCACTCTGTAAGTCTAGTTCACCTTTGGTTTCAGTGACCTCAAGACCCATTGATTCAGTTCTAAACATTTTCATCTTCTTATGTAGGTGGGCATCCCTGTTCCAGTGGTGGTCAGGCCCTTCCCTTCCCTTCCCTTCCCTTCCCTTCCCTTCCCTTCCCTTCCCTTCCCTTCCCTTCCCTTCCCTTCCCTTCCCTTCCCTTCCCTTCCCTTCCCTTCCCTTCCCTTCCCTTCCCTTCCCTTCCCTTCCCTTCCCTTCCCTTCCCTTCCCTTCCCTTCCCTTCCCTTCCCTTCCCTTCCCTTCCCTTCCCTTCCCTTCCCTCACAGATGGCAAGGATGATTGTGTCTGATTTCAGATTCCTAGCATCTGTTGAACATGACAGTTAAACTCCTTGCAGTCCTCTCAGTTGTCCAGTTTCTATTTTCCCATTATAATCAGAGGAGCTGCCATTGACAATCACTCCAGACCTGTTGTGAATATTTAAAACCTTTACAACTTTTTGAGTGTCAGTTGTGGAATAGGTCTGATGACTGTGATCTAGGATGAGTAAGGACTTTTTGGACTCGTCCCCTGAATTCATGGTGGGAAGCAAAGCTGTCGAAAACATCTGCTATTAATGCCAGCAGAGTGTGCTTCTGCTTTATTTGTGTAATTTTATTCTGACACCTTAGTCCCATGTCATTTGTACTTTTGCCCCTAGGATCAACACTGGATTCTGTATTGGAAGTTGAGCGCAGGTATTTATTGTAGGCTTTGAGCCATACCTAAATGATGTTTGATCTCATTGCCATTATCATAGCATAGCTCTCTCTTTCTTCTTTCCAATTCTCTTTCATTCATAAGGCTGAAAGACCTTTTAATCTTTATGCAATTTCCTCTGCAAGGTCTAAATCACCTTGATATTTGGCAACATTGATTCTGTCTTTCCCTTCTTGATTGCTCAATCTTAGAGAATTTCCTGAATAATAAAAATTATGTCCATATATGCAAATGTGGTCATAAGCTATCTTTTGGCACATTTTCTCTATTTATTATATCTAATTTATACAGGATTTGTATTAGTCCAAATGTGTTCTTTAGCAGGTCCGATCCAATTTCTGTTTAAGTCTATGGCACTTTCATGATAGATCTTAATGGTTGTGGGATTTAGCCCAAAGCCTGGTGTATTTAAGTCAGTTTTAATCTGAAGGGCCTGTAATAAAACCAATGACTTTGATCTTCTTTTCTGGGAGTTCAACTGAATCAGAGACTTTAATTTTTCTTTTTTAACCTCAAGTAACTGCATGTTAGCTGGGTGACTGTGAGGACAGTCCTCTTCTGCACAAGTTGTTCTTCTGGTTTAGAACAGTGCGTAGGACTTTGGACTATGAAGGAAACTATTTTCATTACAGGCAAAAGTGAGGATACATTACATGGAAACTTTACTATAAAAAATGTATTTCTATTAAGGCCTAGTAATTATATGCATGTGCGTATGTATATGTGTGTGTATGTATGTAAATTTACACATACATACAGGAGCTGTATTTATGAATTAAGTTCAATGGGTTTTTTTTTCTAACAGGACTAAAGCAGCACCTGCCCCCTTCACCATTACTGGATTCTTTTTTGGGCTGTATCGTGATATCTTTTATAATCTGGGCTTCTGCACTTGTGATGAAATTTTTCCCTGATATGCTTTTCTATCCAGTAGGAATTGACTGTATATTACCAAACTGTTACCAAGTAACTTACAGATGCTGTCAAGATTGGCTTAATATGAGCTGGCGAGCTAGAGGTGAGGGAATAACTTACTAACCATCTTTTTAAGCCACATTTTACCCAGCACTGACAATTTAACAGAATTGCCAGAATGCTCATCTATTACAATCACAAATCAAATGCCCAACAACCTTAGTGTTTTAATCTTACTGTGTCTTTGTTTCTCCCCTTGTTTTCTGTTTCCCCTCTGCCCCTAACACATACGAACACAGAGACTTTCCGCTTTTATAAATACAATAGATGTTGTTGTCAGTTCAGATAAGAGCAAATGCCAGATAGGATAGCAATATTTTCAGTCCTGGCAAATGCAATCATAAGTTCAGTTTATTAATATTGCAACAGTTGCACTAAATGAGATCACTTGGATAACAAAACATTTATCAACAAAACGCTGCCACCTACTGAAGTTTTGCAAACAGCCCAGATGATTGGGTAAGATCACAAATTCACTCTGTCACAAGCTTATGGTCTTTGCTGAAATCGTTCTGAGGGAAAAAAAGCAAGAATGATAACCAGCAGAACAAGACAAGACATCTCTTTCATGCAGTCTGTTCAGCAAGTGTCAGGGTAAATCCTGGAGAGCAACCTCCAAAGAGGAAAGGAGATTTGGCTCTTTGTGCTCACTATGCCGTGGAGCTTTCAAGCACTGTGGCTAGGGAACTCATCAAACATTTTGGCTTACAGCCTATTATAAACTCCCAGTTTTCTTGTGCTGATGTTCAAAACTTCTATCCAGGCCCTACTAAACTGACATTACAGCTTGCCAGCTTTTTGTTGTGTTGCACCACCCTAGATTATAAAGGCTTTGTAAATAAAAATAAAAGAAATCTTAGTGATTACAACAAATCTTGTGAATTTTCTTTTGCAAGATCTCAACCAACTAAAAATTTTTATTATTTCAGTATGGAAGCAGGCATGCCATGAAACAAGAAGTCCTGCACACTGTACAGGTGTGTCAACCAGTGGATGATTAGACATGCAAGGGCTGATAAGTCTTTGGATAGAAATTGTTGTCCGCACTTGAAACTGCAGACAGCAGTTCTAGACTGCCATAACCTCAAATGGCTTTTAGGTAAGAATGTGGATCTCATTTCCTAGAGTCTTGGGAGAACTGCTTTGTGGATTTAGCTGTTAGTTACTGGTAGAAGTATTTAAAAGAAATGCAAACAAAATTATTCATGGTGCAATTATTTTTTTACATTATGGGTAGAAAGGAGTATTTATGTTAATCATGTAAAGCAAACTCAAAGAGTCAGGACAGCATAGTTTGGGAATTACAGTCTTAGTGCCTTTACTTCATGCAATGGATGACCCATCTTACGCTTACAATAATATACAGTTTCTGATCTGTACTGATCACAAAATTAATAATTACCCCTGGAACATGCCTGGATGCTAAAGTTATAGACAACTTACAGGGCATGAAATAATGTCTGCTTTTTAAGATGACTACAACAGAGCATTTAAACACCAGCCTAACTTTAATCATGGGAGTAATTCCATTGAAATAAACAGGACTACTAAAACATTTCTGATTTTGCATGTGCTTCTGTGCTCTGCTAGCTCAGGGGCTAAGAATGGATATGCTTATTTAACACAGTGTTTATCTACTAAGCCTATGTTCAGCATTACTGATTCCTTTCCCTTTCATCAGACAGATACAAGGACTTCTCAGTTTTTCTACCCTCTTTCTCAGTCAGTGTCTTGGGGTGACTGTATGATACTGTATCCCCTATAATCTGCTTTTTTTAATTGTTTCCTCTTAACTTGTCTCCAAACCGAGACAGTCAGTTTCAAACTTTATTCTACCTTACAACACATTTGCATTTTATATCTGACATAGAAAACAGCTATAAACCCAAACCCTGAGTCCTGAGGGAGTAAAGCAGATGACTAGAAAGGAAACACTCAGAGGTTAGTCTAGATTAGGGGGTGCAATTGATATTAGGCTGGAGCTGGATCTTCCTGACCTAATTTTGGACATTTTTGCACTGGGAAACAGGACCTCCTTTCTTTGGATTTAGCACTTTGTGACTGCCTTTGGGTTCCCCTTCACAACTTGACTAACCCTGGATTCATTATCTCTTTTTAATGCAGGAATTGTCCTTACTGCTGTGATGCCAAGACTGTTTCATGCAGGACATGAATACATATACTCACTACTGTTTTGGGAAACCCCAGCTAGTGACAAGCCAGACCCAAAATCATTAACTTGACTCAGCCACTATGTTTAACTCTTTTCCAGTAAAACCTACAACATCTTTTAGTCTTCAGTGAGTTTTTAAACATGGATTATGAAGGGTTAGTTATCCTGTTGTACCTGTAATGTGTGACCAGTGCCAGCTCTACCATCTTTCTTGCCGTGTAAGCAGGGCAAAACCTGAAATCCCCACTGTGGGCCACCTGGAACTGGTATTACCAGATATAACCTCTGACTAGTTTAGGTAGGCTTGGGCTTTAAGCTGTGCTTTGCTGCTGCTGCTCTCCAACACAAAGGAACTTCAAAGGGTTTTGACTCCACTCAGGGACACTGCAGCCAACACATCTGCTAGCTGTGGAGATGAAAGCGACTGTTTAATGCACACCATTGCCCTAACAAGTGCGCAGGTGCAGTTTCTGGCTGGAGCTCTTCACGTTGGCCTGCCTGTATTTAACTTCCTCTATCAGGACTTGTGGTTATTTGTGAGCTCAGAGCTCCTGGCCTGTCACTCAGTGACACCATTCCTCTAATAGCAACTAGAGGTTGCTTCTTCCATGGGCATCTGCAGATTTTTCACAGTTGTACTGTACCTTGCCCTGCATCCACATTAGTGAATGGCTGCGAGAAGCCGCTCCTCTTGTGATAGAAAATGGCTCAGAGTAGATACATGAGAATACAGGTTTCTAAAGACAAGCTATTCATAAAGCCAAGAAAATATTGATTTAGGGCCGAAGTCCCACTGCAGCCTATTGAGGGCATGCTCACTCTGCCCAGGGCAGAGCCATGTCACCTGCTCCCAGGAGCAAGACAGCTGTGGGGCTTTCCAGCCCTCCAGTGAAACACTGCTCATGGCAACTGTGCTCCATCATTAGACGCTCCAGGGGCATGTACGGGGCCATCCTGAGGTATATGTACCCACAAATAGGTCTGGCAGCCTATTTAAAAAAGAGCGTATGCAGCCAGGCTTTCATGCACAGTGTGGGGCTTGGCACGTTTTGCCCTTACAGACCTATGTGTCCTGTGAGTTGGGACAGGGGGCAGGGGGGAATAATTTTGATAAATCATTTTATTCTCAAATCTGGAGTGGCATCAGGGTGATGAAATGAGCTCTTACTCTCTGTGGTGAGAGAAGTCTCCAAGCTGTTAGAAGTAGCTATGGCTCTCAAACACAATTTTAAACCTTCTTATAATCATTGCTTGGCTTTCTAAACCATGGGTGGGGTGGAAGGAGAGATCTGTCCCATTTGGGTGGTGTCATGATAAATGCCTACACAAGATGCTAGCTCTCAGGTTAGAGAGAACAACTGCATTGGTATTGCTACAATGGCAGATCTGATATCCTTGATGTGCATCTTCTGGAAAAATCACTGTTCTCCATCTCTTGCTGCACAAGCACACTAACAAAATTTAACATCAAAAATCCATCCAAGAGTTTTAGTAGCTAGTCAAAGCAGTGTATTTTAGGAGATTTTTCTAATCAACCTCAGTGGAAAAAACATTTTACTCCATCCAGATAGAATTTCTGAAGGTATCTCATTCTGAAGGTATCACATCTAGAGGTTCTGTCTTGCATATGACTTACCTGGATGTCTTACAAGTAAAACTTTGTATGTGTTACATTTTCTAGTTACACCTATTAAAGAAGTTGGTCACTATGTCATTAAATTAGCAATGCTTATGAGTTTGTATTTTTGGTCAATAAATCTCTACCAGTGAACACCAGAGTATGATCTCATTTTTCATGTGGAAGTTTAGAGTGGAGAACACATGCAAATATTGTCTCTTTGTTTAACATAGATTATTATCCTGAGCTATTCCAGAGTGGAAGCAAGGCTTGTGCTGGGGAGAGTTAGGCATGAGGAGCTTGGCTGATTGTGGCTGGTTAGAATAGCTCCTGGGTGGCTGCTATTTGCCCTCTGAGCAGATTAGCTTCGAAATAAAGAACTACTATTTTCAATTCAGCGTTCTCACAAAACCGACAAATAGGTAAAGTTGTATGAAGGATTTGAAATCCTAGAGCACTGTGACACTGCCATGACAACAGGCATGGCACCCAGCTTCCACGTAACTTGCTGGGGCATCATATCCTACTGGACTCTAAAGTGTCTATAAACTGGCTGCAGAGAAAAATCTTCCAAAAAACCTAGCTACCTGAGAAACCATCTGAGCTAGCTAGAAGCAAAACAGAATTGACACAAGCAACATTGATACACAAGAAGGTGCGCCTGACAAGAGATGGGCTCCCAAGCAGTCCAGACATGTCACTTTTGTGTATCTCACTGTCAGGAATTTCTACTGGGGGTGACTACATCTTGATAATTGTTTTTTTAAAACCATAACTGATTTTCACAGAAGTAGATAAATAACACAAACAAGGCAGTTATTGGTGTCTATGGCACTCACTGGACATGTGGGTGCTCAATTCTGCTCATCACTAACTGTTGTTTTCAGTTCCTGTCACTCTGGGAAGCACCTGTAAAGAATTGTGTCACTGTCTCAGCAAAATGGTACATATCTACTGTCAGAAACATGCACATCTATCTTTTAAATTAGGTGGCCATGAATCAGCGGGTTTGTCTTCCTTCCTTCCTTCCTTCCTTCCTTCCTTCCTTCCTTCCTTCCTTCCTTCCTTCCTTCCTTCCTTCCTTCCTTCCTTCCTTCCTCCCTGCATTTTTTTTTAAAGGCATACACAAAACTTCTGGAATTGGCTGCAAATGTGCCAATGCTAACTCAATTTTTTTTTTTAATGCAAGAATTTTTTTTAATGCAGATATCACAGAAAAAGGAGATAATCATAATCTCTTATAAATTTTGAGATCATGAATAAACTACACACTGGCATGATTTTTTAATTTCTCATATTATTCAGGTCCTTTAAGATGATTTTAGATTGTGTATAAATTAGCTGCAACTGTAATAACTATAGATACTTTTTAGCTTTCATTGTTAATACTTAAAATTTCATTTCATTTACCATTAATGAAATGAACAATATTTGAACACCTTCAGTATCTTTCTTACATTTTCATTTCTTTCTGAAAAACAAACATGGATATTGATAATCAAAAGCCATTACAGGCAAGATGTATGCCTCATTTCTGGAATCACATTACACCACTATAAATTAATTCTTCATTTTGCCTAGAAAGAATAAGCAACATTAACCTGGTCCACACAATTGTTTCAGTGTCACTCTAATGAAGTCATAGACATCCTTCTGCAGACTGTATCTATTCCTGTTCCTTCAGATGGTTAATCCATAGCAGGTCAAGATCATGACTTGTCAAGAACATATGAAATGTCCTAACTGTGGAGTAAAGTTGTTCCTCTGTGAGTGCAGAGGTCCACATTTGAAAGGAAGCAGTGCTGTGCAATGGGATGAAGAGAGACTAGGGCAGAATAAATTTGTGGCTGTGAGGTCTCCCAGCTCTTACACCATTGGGCAGCAGGTAGGGAGGGAGACCTGTTGTTGTGTTGTTTTCCTCAGACAGTGCAGCAGTGCCCACCTTGCTGTGGGGGAGGCAGGGAGCTGGCTGGTAAAGTATTTAAAGGAGTAAATCAGTGCAGCACACCAGGTATGAGGCTGATTTGCACTGGCCATTGCAGTGTATATAGGGCTGAACCCAATCCTTTCAGCTGAATTTCCTGTCTCTTCTCACTACAGATGCTCCAGTTTAACTAAATCAACATTTATATTACTACAGTGAGGTTTTCTTAATTTACATGGAGCCCAGTGTTCTCCACTTGGCACCACATGAGTTTGTTCCCATTCCATGAAGCCAGCACCTAAATAATCTGTAAGCCAGCATTGTAACTTCCCTGCTCTTTGGCAAGTGTTTAAAAGTCACACTACACAGATTTAAGGCTGGTGGATGGTAAAGAGATTAAATTTTCAAGTGCCAACTCATCACTTCAGGTTGACACAATTCCCACTGTGTTGCTGAATTTACTTGAATCATTTATTATGGTGGGGCTAAGGGGAGTCTAAGAAAAATGGTTTCTTTACCAAGATAGCAAATAAGGATATATATGTTTTAAAGTGCAAACTCTTTATTCTGAAAAGTTGGACATTGTGCTTTGTGTGATGTTTTCCCTGTCTGAAAATTACATAACTATCAATGTAAACTATGTATATGTGTGTGTATTTGTGGTTTTATTACAGGAAGCTCAGAGTGAGACCTTAGAGAGCTAGACATGCATGGAACCTACCAGGTGGAATTGATGTTTGTGATCTTTCCTATTGATGAGTTAACAAACCACAATGAGCCAGGAGCTCATTAAGGTGGCATTCTCAGACTGCATCCCATGAAAACAGTGGGAAAGACTTCTGCAAATATGCTCCTTTCTTAAAGTAACAGGCCATGGAATGGGACCAGCCTTGTAAAAGCTCAAGTCATCATTTCTGGAGACCATTAGAAGGTTTCAAATTTTTCATACTAGAAGTTTAAGGGAAAAATCTTCAACAACCCAACCCTCCATTCCCTGCCTTCTCTTGCTAACAGGTGACTGTTGGGTCAGGAAGAGATGATTAAAATTATGGAGGTCCTCTGCTCCCCACTGGAAATACCTCTGCTTAGCCAGTGGATGTCACATAGGGCTTTGACTGAGGAAAGCTGCCAGTCAGGTTTGGGGTCATAACTTGCAGATACCAAAGACATGTGTGCTAACAGATACTCCAACCCCTGCTATATCGGTTACAGTATTTACAAACAATTAAATATAATGCAGGTATATCCTGATCCTTCATTAATCAGGAAAAAACAACATTAGAGGAAGCACTGGGGGCCCAGTTCTGCTTTCCAACATGTACGCACCTTAACCCCCATTAATTTCAGATGGAGTCACATGTGTGTATCCTGAGGGGGCGATTGCATCCTACATCAGCTACAAGTGACCGAGAAAGGGAAAATAATGGGCCTGATACTGGTCATTTGGACAATGCGTATTTGATGTGTCAGAGTCGTTCCAACCTTCCAGTTACCAGATGTCCGTAAAAATTCATAGCAGGCTATTAAATTTAGCAGATCCCATCTTAATTAGATTAGCTTCTGCTCAGCATGACAGCCGAGTATTTCACTGATGGAGGATTTATAAAGATTTCTGGTGGGAATTCTTTATGGAAGATGTAGTCTTTTATCCAATGGGATTTACAAATGGAGAGGGGGGAGGGAGGAGAGAAAGCCCTGATAAGGACACACAAACATTGTCATGGCATGTTAAAACATAAATGGGAGCTTTTATTTTATGGATGTTCTCTTTTTATTTCTCTTTCACAATACGGACAGGCAGCATGAGCGTTTTTTTGTGTCCTTGCATTATCAGGCCCAGCTAACATAATCGCATACGGGTGGTGGAAAAGTACAAGCAAATTCTTGTTGTCAAATTCCCTCCTAAAACTAGCACCAAAGGAGTACTCAATGTTCAGTTGCCTGTCAGGTCATGAGTTATTTTTTCACCTACATGAAACAGAACTGTACAGTTTGTCTTGGGCTGGTTTTATGTGCTGCAATCCAGCATCTATCCATCCATTGCCCTTCTTTCTTTAAGGTCACTGGGAAAAAAAAAAAGACAAAAATAACCCAACAAAAAACAACCCAACTACCAACAAATCCACTTTCTTATTAATTCTGCCTCTGTACCAGTTCCAATGATTTTCGGGTTTTCTCTGCACAGGTTTTTATGGAAGATATATACTGTTAATGGTGACACTGGTGTCAGTAACAGAACGTGAGCAGCAGCAATGCCTGCGCTCTATTCCCAGAGTGTAGATAACTTCATAAAGAAAAAAGGTGGGTGGAGGGGAGGGGAGATCTGGATAATTTTTCTTGTCATTTGATTCACCACTGAAAAGGTCAGTCCCTGTAAGAAGAGACAGTCTTCTCTCTGAGATGTCGGGGGGAGGAGCAGAAATGGCAGAGCCAAAATGGGGGGGACCCTTGCTACCATGCAGCTTTTGTGAGGTGGCAGAGCAGCCCTTCTGAGCACAAGGGCATGCAACTCCCAGAGTATGCATGCTGGCAGCTGATAAAAACAGAAAGGGTCCATCCCTTGCTCACGCTGCGGGCTGATAGCATTCACATCATACACCGTTTGTTACTAGGCAACTGATTAAATATACGTGCTGGTCCTTCAAGCAGTGCTTGCAATTAATTAACCAAACCATTTTCATTTTGACTGTCTTCCGTCCTCCCCTCCCCACCACCAACCACCTTCCCAAATGCTGACATCTGACAAAAGTGAAAGGGATTTAATGCTCCTCTTGACCTGTGGTGTAATAAAACAGAAATGGGATCTTTGCATAGTGGATGTGGTCCACACCTGGGCAGTAGACACCTCTGAGCATCATTGGTGGGTCCAGACAGCAGTGGGCACAAGGAACAGACATTTTGCTTTGCTTTGCTTTGCCAGGGTCAATGTAAATTGAATTGTGAAAACCACAGGGCAGAGACCAAAAGAAGTTCTGCTGGAAAATCTATTTGAAATGCAGCTGTATTGAAAGATGGAGGTTGGGTCTTCTTTCTTGGTTTTAAAATTGGGATTCCTTATCCCTAAAGTACTCATTCTCAAATTTAAAACCACTATGGAGCACATTTGCATGTGTACATACACAGACACATATATATATAGTGATAAAGATAAATATTTATACAGCTACTAATGTACGTGAGTGGTGTTAAAGTCCAGATGTCACCAACTCTAAATGCACACTTATCTGTCATAGCTGTTATGCTGGGACCCCAAAACCAGGCAGTCACTGCACCACTGAGCTCAGAGTGCCTAAATTGCAATGACAGGCAAAGTGGAAGAAGGGATCTAGACATCAAAGGTTGTTCAAGGTCATACAGGGGGTCAGTAGAAGGGCTGGGAGTAGAAAATAGCTTTTGTTTCTGAGATCATATTTTCTAATAAAAAAGAAAAAAAAATCAGTGAGTCATCTCACCCCAAATCCTCCCTCTAATTTTGTAATACAGTTGTCATATTAAACTTGTATGAAATAGACTGGAATTACACATGGAAAATGGGTAACTACAAGGATCCTGGAAGATCTGACTGTTCCTATTACACTTGATCAAATGCAACTGTCAGCTGCTTTGGCAGAGATCACCTTTGATGATTAAAAGGAGAGGACTACATTACAAGAGGGTTTGAGCACGAAACCACTTGCTGCAATCCACAATTAAACAGGAGAGGCTATTGTTCTGTTTCTGACTGGGAACAGAGTTACAAATTTATTGGAGTTCACAGGCTTGCTGCAGAGCTTGTCTTTAACAAACTGTAGTCCCATTCTGTATCAGAGATTCCTACCCTGCTCAAAACCTCGAGTGCATTAAAGAAGCAATTTAGGGTTTATTTGAAGGGGGAAAAATAGAATGTCGAGTTGGGTTTCTTTCTTCCTTCCTCCCACTGGCTTTCTGCTGAGGAAGGAGGGATTTGAATCACCACATTCTCAATGGCACTGTCGCCTATCAGAGCTGGTATAGATTCAGTAGAAATGGGTAAGAAGCAAATAATGAAGCGCAGACTAACTGACAATTTAAGGGTTTTTTTAACACACTGGCCAGCAGCTGATTTGGTATGAACCATCTGTGGAGCCACGCTGCTTTGTGCTGCTTGTGCCTTTGAGTCAGAACTGGAACAGTACCTCTGAAAAAAGCACTCTTTGGGTTTTTGACTCTTTTGAATGAGTCAAGGCCATTTTCCACTCCTGATGGGACTCAGTTACTTTGGCCTGCTTTGCTTTGACTCTGGCCTGTCATTTTTTTGGGCCTGTACTCCATTTTGAATAAAGAAGAGCTTGTGGTTTTTACCAGCCTTGCATGAGCTGGGTAAATCTGCACAGTGGCAAAAGCAGACCTCCAGTTGCCACCCTCCCTGCCACATGTGCTCACAGCCTATGGTGGTGACAACTGGCACAGGTTGTCCCTTATGTGAT
Source organism: Zonotrichia albicollis (assembly GCF_047830755.1). Taxonomy (NCBI): domain Eukaryota; kingdom Metazoa; phylum Chordata; class Aves; order Passeriformes; family Passerellidae; genus Zonotrichia; species Zonotrichia albicollis. Next base: position 65,405,346 of record NC_133821.1, read on the forward strand.
AGCAGATTAAGTCCCTCTGCCAAAAATGGCTGTCTGCTTTTAGTGCCCACTGATTTGGGCACTCCTCCTCTTTAGCTTTCACTGTGGCTTTGCTGACCTTTGAATGAGAAAAACATTAGTAAAGAGCAATTTTATGCCCTCATAAAGAGTTATATGTTACTAGGCAATAATGGAAGCAAAACTCAACCTGGCCAAAAGATCTCAGCCTCTCAGCCTCCTCCCACTGCTTTCTTTAATGGTGCTGCTGCATTGTTAATCTACTTCGAGCTTGTCAATGGCTGGAAATCCCACACAGGTGATGTGAAGATGGTTCACAGTGCCAGTATGGGCCCTGCTCCTCAGCCCTGCTAATACACAGGGGTGGAGGAAGAAAGTCAGAGAACACCTGTATTTCTTGCAGGTTTCTGCATGCCGCTCCTTTCCTCTTGTCCTTATAATGATTTATATTTAATTGACTTGTAATTATAACCACTTGTTTTGGTTTTTTTCCCCTTCTAGCTCATCTTGGTTTTTCCATACCCATATATGGTTGGTCACTAGCCTCCAATTTTTTTCCACCACAATGAGCCAATAAATCCTGTGGGGCTGGACAGGAAACCCAGCTTGCCAAGGAGAGACAGGATGAATATCTCCTAGAGACAGCCAGAGGTTTGAGTGTGTATTGTCCATACAGCATATTTCAAGGAGTGCCCAGGGCAAGCCTGGAAAAGTTTTATGTCTGCAACTGTATTTCTTTCTGGAAAAACAGATTTTTAAAAAAGCCCCATGTGTATTTTTTACTCCTTTTATGTGTGTGGAATTCATGATATACAGAAGTTGGTTAATCTCAAAATTTCAGCTAAGACCTGTTTTTTTATAGGCAGAAGATAATTACATAGAAATGCCTCCTTTAGAAAATGTGCATTTGCTGTGTCCTCAGCTATATGTGTGAATATTTCTCAAGTTGGAAACGACTTCTGGGGTCTCACTGCTCCAAACACCTTCATTAAAAACACTGAGCAAGTTTTATTAATACTTTCTTGGGCTTCCAAGCATGTCTAGGCTCATTCATGTTTATGCTTCACTGCAAACACTGGTGAACACTCTGATCACATGTTCCACCCAGCTGCTTGTTCCTTTAAAGGCAGCAGAGATCCTGAGATACTGAGATATTGTAACAAAACTCAGACAAACTCAATAAAATAGTGATAAATGGCACTCTAATGACACAGTGATTCTGCATGTTCTGTACGAAAATACATATTTTGAATCCCCTTTGAAGGAATCCTTTAAGACTCGTATGGTATTTGTAATCCAGAAAATTCACTCCTGGTCTTGCAAAAATATTACCTTGCAGTGAGAATATGATGATGTTCAGACACAACACTATCTTATTCTGCACGCAATGACATTGCTTTGCATCTGGGCGCAGTACTGCAAAATCTCCATATTTGAGAAAGCACTGTTTTCAAATAAGAAGAAGAAGTTACCATTATTACTGCTAGTGTAAGTTCAAGGGAAACAGAAGTAGAAGCATTGGCACCTTATTATAGCTGACTACATTAATCACTATGTCATTCAAATTAAGCCACTTACTGACATAGGAACTGGTTTGTACACATCAGGAAAAGAACTGGACCTTTGGTTGTCAGTACATGGGCAAATAAAATTCCCAGATATACACAAGTCTGGGAGTACAGCATCACTTAACTGTGCTCTCTTGTTTGCACACATACACAGCCACACTCCTAAAGGGTTTGCCAGTGCAGTGTAGTGTTGAATTATACAGGCTAACTCTACAAGCTAGCTCTACAGGAATTAGCTTGGGGACCGGAATAAGCCTAACAGCAGTAGCAGGATACATTAGCTCGCATGGCTGAGTTAGCCTGTCTGGCAACCACTAAGATTAGAAGGCTTCTACGATTAGATTTCTGGAGCTAAGTTATGAAAGCTGCCTTGGGTCTTTCAGTGGGTGAATTGTGACCCCCCTCCTCCACCAGCCCCTGTCCAGCAAAGAGCACTTTGCAAGACGCAGGCTATACCTACTTGCATTCAAGATCTGGATTCTTAATGGAATGAACTGGCCCAGCTTCACTGTGGAAGTCAGTGGCATAGCTACACTGATTTACACTGACAGACTCCTGGCCGAGATGTTTCAGTCTGTCAGTTGTACTTACCATGCTCTGCCAATCTGGGGGGGGGGTAGTCATAGTCTTATTCCTTTTAATGATGATTCTGCTGCAGTTGTCTTTTTTTGCTTGTTGCAGTTAAGGCCAACAGGCACTATTATGGTCTTCTAGCTTGGTCTTGCAATGATTTTAGCTTTAAGGGATAATTTTGAATAGCACTGCAGAAGCAGAGGCAGCTTCCTTACACAGCCAGACGTCAAGGCTCAATCCCTCAGTCTGCTTCCCGCATGTTTCAACCTGCAGAGTGTTATGCTAATTTTGCTTGCAGCTTCAAGTCAGCTGAATTTCCGGCTGGCTTCAACTTAAGCTGTTTTTATTTCAAATAAGGTAAATTACCCGCTTCAGCCCAGGGCTTGGTTTCCAAGCTTCCGTTCTGCCGGTTTTCAGGCTTCACTTCCAGCAGCTCTGCATAATCCCCACAGAAGGCATGTCCTCCACTCCTCCCTGTGCCAGGGACACGCTGCTTTGCTTGGCTGCTCCCTGAGCTGGAATCCTCCTCTTCCTCCTCCCTCTTCTCTCAGGACTTTTGCTCTGAAATCAACAGAAGTTATTTTTAACTTTTATTTAAGAGACTTCTGCTAAGAGCAGCTTGCCAGTCCCTAGACCTTCACCCCTGTTTGTCTCCAGACTTTGCAGAAGCTCCCACTGCAGAAGTGGAAAGTGTGCTTGACAGTCATTCCCACTACTGGCTACAAAAGTGTACTGTTGGGGCTGAGAGCTGCCTTAGCAGGCCCATAGTTGCTAGCTTGCCTTTCCTGAGGCTTAGGGGGTTTGTAAAAAATTCAGTAGTAACAAGACTGTGAATGGTGTGAAGGTAATCCTAATCTGATACTGCAGGAGAAAGTAAAACCAGGAGCATCTGTGGAGGTAAACTTTGGTGGTTTGCCATGGAACCTAACAGTATATCCACTCAGATTCCTCTAGCCATGGAGACACCATGCACTTCCTAATACATCAGAGGACTGCCATCTCTGCAATTGTGCCTAAAAAGCCTGAGACAGTTTCTCTCCAAGGGGATTATGTTCAAATGAACAATCCAGGTAGGTGAAGGGAAACAACGTACAGAGAGGGGGTGGTTTACTTGTGGCCACTTAGCAGATAAGGCTGAGATATCAGTCCCCCTCACTACACTGATCCCATTAAGTATCATAGCCCTATGGAGTAGGTTAGTGTATGCTCCTGCTTCAAAAACTTCAGGAAACCAAATAAAAACCTAGAAGAAAACTGCATGAGGCATCATATTGTAGCATAAAGGAATAGCATTTCTTTTCTTGCTTTGTGGAGAGCTGACATTTTATGTGCTGTGTGTTGGCATTTCCTGTGATATTGCCACAGGCACAGGACTCAGATGGATTGTTCAGGAGCACATTAAATACTGCTTCATAGATAAAACTTTGCACAGGAATCTGTTTTATGCATGTGGGATGGATAGGCAAACCATCATCTGAGACAAATTGTTAGAATCCAAAAAATATTATTGAGGTGCTCTGCAGAAATCTCCCCTCAATAAAAGTAATCCAGGCCCCATTTCTCTATGATTTACTCAAAAGTATCCTTTTTGGTGCTATTTTATTCTCATTTTACAAGACTTACATTTGTCTTGGTTCACCCTTCGTATGTGCAGACAGTTCATTTAGGAGCATATGATAATTGCTATTGTGGTGGATTGATCCTGTCCTGCAGCCAAGCTCCCACACGGCTGCTTACTCACCCTTGACCCCACAGCAGGATGGGGGACAGAAGAGGAAAAACAAAAGTGAGAAGACTTCTTTAATTGGCAAAGGAAGAAGAAAAGCAAAACCACAAGCAGAACAAGCAGTCTCCAACCACTGAACACTTTGGAAGCCAAAAAGTTCCTTGTTCTTTCTCTATCCCTGTTTTTATCACTGGGCATTCCACGATATGGCACGCAGCATCCCTTCAGCCAGTTCAGGTCAGCAGTCATGACTGTGTCCCCTCCCAGTTGCTTGCTCACCTCTTACCTATTTGCTCCAGGAAGTAGGGACAGACTGGAAAAAAGAGAAATCTTTGATGCTGTGCAGGCACTGTCCAGCACTAGCTTAAACATTAGTGTGCTATGAACACTGTTTTAGACACAAACACAAAGCACAGCACCATCAGGGTTGCTATGAAGAAAGTTAACTCCATCCCAGCCAGAATAAGCATGGGTACCATTTTAGAGATATCCTGCTTCAGAGAAGGCTGTAACTGTCTCTGAATCAATAGAAAGAGGGGATTTTACAGGAAACATAGGATTCATAGACACTTCCATAGAATGGTCCTTTGGATATGGATTTGTCTCTCTCCTTTCACTACCAATGCCAAGCTTTTCATTTCATTACCAAGCTTTTACATAACTGGGGTGAATTGAGATGATGGTTATTCTTCAGTGATCAGCCATGAGAATTAATCCTGCTCTCTCTCCATCAATTGTTATGCTATACCTATCTATGTGGTTGCTATCTGTCCCACAACAGGTTTCCTGTAGCTTATAATTTTACCTTTAAATACAGTAACTAAAAGCAGTTTTGAATATCTCTTTCTCATATTTCTCCTCAGAACTGGATCCCAGAAGTTAAAAATGTACATTTTCTTTTAGTAGTGTGTATTTTTACTGAGTAAGTCTTGTGGATGCTTCTTGGCCCTGGATCCTACCTTCTCAAATGTAGAGTTCAGCTTCTCTGTCTAATGTTAAAAGTGACCAAAAACCTGAGACTGAGCAAAAGCTCTAAACTGTGATAAATGTCACCTCCAAATAAATATTGATTTTTAAGTGTCAATTCTTAATAAAGTTAGCTTTCAAAGCCCAATAAACCAAATTACTGTGCAAGAAAATATATTTCATAACTCTAGTTTAAACATGTGCCAAAGATTCTATAGTGTAACATGGAAAGGCAGAGACTCTTGCATGAGGAGTAGAGGCAGAAGAAATCCAGACTTGTCAGACCTTTTGGCAGCTCCTTTTGTTGTTTCTACTTTAAGCAGGGTGGGCTGAACCTGAATGTGATGGCCAAGGCAAAAACAGGTCATGCCATCTGCTAATATTAAATCACAGGATTGTAGTTTTTTCTTATTGGCTTTTTTTAAAAAAGCCTTTTTTATAAGTTTTTCAAAAAGACTGACGCTTTCTCAACCACCACTGCATGGTCAGGAGTCTGTTTCCTTGAGCTGACTGTACAGGTGACTGATTTATTTGGGGATGTTTAAAAGAAATTCAAAACCTACACACACATATAAGTAGTTTGTAGTGTTCTCTACAAAGTGTTCTTCTCCTGTGTGTGCTTAATTTCATTCACTACCTCAGTTCTCTTAATTTTTTCATCCTCTGCAATTTCTCATGACACAAACTTTGTCACCTTTGCTCTTCGCCATGGCCTTCAAATCATAATAAATATCCCAGGCACATGTCATATTTTTAATCTTGGGGGCACCCTACGTGGAAGTCCTTCCCATGCTGAGATAGACCATTTGTTCCTCCTCTTTGTTTCCATTCCCTGAGCTGCTGGCTTTTTTCTTCCCCCATCCATGCAGGACTTTACCTCTCACCTTGTGGTTACTAAGTTCGCTTTATAGCCTCTTCTCAGGAACTTTATCAAAAGCCTTTTGAAGGTCTAAATAAAAAACAGACAGTGGTTGTCCTTTATCCACCGTTTTGTTAACTCTTTTAAAGGTCCTGAAGAGGTTTGAGGTTTCTTCTGAGACAGAGGTCATTCTAGTTTGTCCCTACCATATCACCCTTATCTACTGCTCCTGCTTTATAAGAATGTCTAATGACTCCCCTGCACCAGAAGTGCTGCTTAAGAACAGAAAGCAGAGGGAGATACTTCTCTGTGGAGACTTTTTCTTACAGCCTTCTAGCTGGTTGGTTTATGCAGCCTTTAAGCCCTGAGGTAAGGAAACAGGAAAACAGATTAATAGACATAGCAATCTCCCCCAAGATACTTCTAGATAAACACAGCCTTGGGCATTTAGAAAGTCGGATTTATTACACCTTAAAAGAGGTTCCTGAAAACCACGGCTGTTTTATTTTAAAGTATGCAGCCAAAGGCGTGCACTTCTTTAATCTCTGCCACTCTTTCCTGATAGACAACCAAAAGCACAGGTCCCAGGGTTTGGAAACAGTTGTGTATAAACTGGAAACAATCTCAGCAAGCCTTTAGAACAATGAAGATCTCTTTGGGGGCACTGAAGTGGATTTGAACTAAAGCCAAAACACATTTCCAGTGCGCAAGCTGTACAGAAACAGACACAAATGCACAATTGATATTGGTAGGGTAATATAATTGCCAACATTTTCCTGGAAAAAATGAGAATGCAGACAGTGATGTTTGAAGGTAGGTGGCTTTTTATGCTCAAAAGAGCACTGAAGAGCAAACCCAGGCCTCAGTGTTTGGCTGGCACTGGAAGTCTGGGATCCCAGCTGCGACCCTTGTTGCCTGAAAAGTGGCACTACCAGTGTACTCACTTCTCATCCCTGGTTGAATATATCCCAAGTACCTGCAATGTACTATTGGTGGGTGGGTTGCATATGTCCAGCTCAGTTGCATGTATTACTTTTTGATACTTGTGAAAAGAAGGATTAAACTCAGGTCTCGTTGATGCTGCGCTGGTTTGGATTTTTAAAAAATATTACAATATCATCAAGAGTGATCTCAGTTCTGAAAGGAACTGCTGGTCCCTCTGGAGATGCTGAGGGCTGCTAGAAAACTATAAACCCAGCACTGTTCATAGTCATAATTGCTAAAATGAGTACCATAGTTCTGGAACTAGAGCATGCTGGGCTGGGTGTTGTAAGATTCCCTTTTTTTTCAAAGTGGTTCCTGCCTCAGATTCATCCACCTGCACATGTAAAGGGCACCCACAAATGCAGAAGAAATCTGCTGATAATGTTTGTTAGGGATCGGGGCTAGCACTTGTCTTCCCTTCCACTGCATCCTCAGAAGCCTCCCTGGATACTCCTTGTCCCCAGCACTTGGATTTGTCTTTTTCTGCACTGCCTGAAGCACAGTTTGCTCACGCTTAGATGATTTGCTAAAGGCTGCATAACTGCTTGGAAATATGCAAGGCTGTTTTTGGCAGTGCTGGTGTAGATATTTCAGTGCCCTGCCTCAGATTGATAGTGTTGTGCAGGGAAGAGAAGGCAGCTCTGGAAAACATTTGAGTTCAAAAGGAAGAAGAATCTCTTTAATCATTCAGGCTCTCAGGAAACTCAAGACTCAGTGGGACAGTTTCCTCACAGTTGGGACTGTCCCAGAAAATCAGTGGCATTTGAAAGCAAGATCACAGCCAAGCAAAGTGCTGCATTGATGGAGAGGGCCCCAGCCAATGTGAGTGAAATGGCTACTGCCTCTGCAGCAGCCAACAACTGGCAGGGAGACTTGGGGCTCACTATTGCAGAGAAAACAGCATATTTAGCAATGTCACCTTTTCTTTCTGAAATATCTGTGAGGGTTTGGATAATATAATCAGCTTTTAAAATGAGTATGGTGTAAGGAACTATCCGAAGTCTCCTCAGATTATATTCAGGGCTTCATCTAGCAATTTCTGGCTTTCTTTCTTCTCTTTCTCCACCTCCCTAAATATATATATCCTGACTTCTCCTATGAGATTAATTCAAACAGAGCAACTGCTGGATTAGACCTTAATCCCTTTTCCATCCATTTAAATCATCCTGAACGGCAAGGGATTGGGGTGTGTTCCAGCACTGGCCTAAGATTAATTTTATTCTGGCATCTTGTTGTTTTGCATCTGTTTTCTGTCTTTTTTTTTTTTTTTTTTTTTTTTTTTTGGCAAATTTTCTGTCTTCAGTATTTGTAACTTGCAATCTTACCAATATGGTCTGGCAATGACATTTGTCTTGAGGGGACCACTTTTCCCCGGTCTTGCTCTGCAACAGCCAGTTGATTCTTATGAAACATCCCTCTCTCATCCGCCTGGCTCTGCTCTGCAGCTTCATGGGGTGTGAACTTTGAAAGGCTCAGCTCAGATTATCCACATTTATAAGTTTTTTTTTTCCAGCAGTACTCCCTCCCCCCAGCCAGTCGCTACCCAAATAGCAGAGGGTGTGCTACTACACAGAAACCTCTTTGATACAGAGTTTCCTCAAGGGAAGCGGCGGTCACATCCCAGCCACCAAACTCCCGTCAAGCTGGGAATCAAGTTCAACAGGAAGCACCTCCCTGCACAGCCCGACCTGCGGCGGCGGGGCTCCGTGCAGCCTCGCTCCTGCCTCTGAAGGCAGCGCAGGGGCGGTCCCCGCTCGGGACGGGCGGGAGGCGGCGGTCGGGCGGGGCCGGGGCCGCCGGAGGTGCCCTCAGGGCCGCGCTGCCGGGGACCGGCCGGGACAGGGCGGCGGCGGGGCCGGGCCCGCCCGCCCGAACGCGGGGTCGCGACGCCCTCTGGTGGGGACGGCGAGGCGCGGCCGGGCGGGGAGCGGGCAGCGGGGCCCAGCCCGGGCCGGGCCGCCGCGGGGAGGCCGCGGGCTCAGGCTCTGCTGGAGGCGCTGGTGTGCGTGTTGGTCTGGGCACAGATTCGGGTGCTGACGCGGGCTCGGGTGTGGGTGCCAGTAGGGGTCAGCGAACGCCGCCACCTCCCAGCCCTGAGAGCCACCTGGTGTTTTAGCTCTGCGGGTAATCCAGTGTGTCGCCCTTGGCCCCCACCGCCTCTTGAGGCCTCTTGGGTGGAGAGTGGGGCCTGCTGTGATTTAAGAGGAAACGACTTGGCCATCCCTGTTCCCGGAGATGTGAAGCGGCCCGTGGCAGTGAGAGCCCAGTCCCCGGCAGTGGGGCCAGACAGGGCTGATCCCTCCAGGAGCGCCAGGCCCATGATACAGGTGCAGCAGGCACTAGAGGTGCAATCGCTGCCTCGGCAGGGTCTGCCCTGGCCCTCTTGTCCTGCCAGGCTGGAGTGCCACGTGGCAGGAGAGAGGATAGAATCATAGAGTTGTTTAGGTTGGGAAGGACCTTTAAGATCATCAAGTCCAACAATTAACACAGCTCTGCAAAGTCCACCACTATATCATGTCCCTAAGTGCCACATCTCCATGTCTTTACAATTCCTCCAGGGATGGGAACTCCACTAGTTTCCTGGGCAGCCTGTTCCAATGTTGACAACCCTTTCAGCTAAGAATTCTTTTTCTAATATCCAATCTAATCCTAGTAATAAATCTAACAATAAACCTAAAAATAGATCAAATAGGTACCACCAATAGCCAGGTGGCAGCAGCTTAGTCAGACCGTATACCTTCATTTTCTCTCATTTTTTCACTCTTGCCTTGCCTGGCTTTGGCGTGTTTTTGTATTGCTGCATCCTGCTTTTGTTTTGTTGTGTCCTCAGGAAGATGCCTGCCTATTAACAGCTGAAAGATTTGAAATAATGGTCGAACCAGCTGAAAATTTTAGCTGGTGTAGGTGTATTTCTTGTGTCTTACTGAGCTAGGTTTGCTCACTCTTAGACACAGTTTTGCATCAACTAGATCAGGAGAAACCACCTATGTGCCACTGTTTGGGATACCTATAATGGATTTATTTTAGGGGTCTGCAGAGAAATGGTGTTGGCCCTTCCAGCTGCACGCAAGAGGTACTTGTGGATTTTGGAGCTGAAAGCCTTTCTAGCAACAAGCTCCTGAAGTAGGGAGGGTGCTCTTTGCTATCTGGCATCAAACATGTTTTGAAAGTGTTGTTTGCTCATTGTCATTGGTGCCAGCCCAGATCTCTGTTTGCCAGTGCTGGTGGTTTGGCATCACTGATCTAGAGTGAGATCAAACAAGGGGGAATATGGAGCCAGAGTCTCAGTTTATTTACCCTAGTGTGAGTGAATGGAGAAATGCCAGTGTTAAATGTAGGTAAGCAAATACATAATCTGTCACTTAGACTCATTTTGACACTTGGTAAGAATAACTTAGAAAGCATCCTGTTGGACTGCAGTAAAAAAAGCAAAGACTGTGTATCTACTTTATCCATACGCTTCTTACTAAGGAAGAGGTTTGTAGCCCAGTCCATTAGCAAAACAAAACATGAATTTTGCCTAACTCCATAGACCTGTCGCCCCATGTAACTTGCATATCTATAATTTCCCTTCTGTGGAATGTGTTTATTCCTTCAGCAAGAAGAATAACAACTAGTATATGAAATACTTTAATTCTCTTAAATTGCTTATAAGTGTCAAGTAGAGATTGAAAGTAACCAAAATACCACCTTAAAGTACATTTTAGTACACCAACTGAACCATTGAACAATAAAGAATAGCCAAAGTCCATACATGTATTTTCAATATTCTTTTATTATGTGTAAGATTTTTTAGTTGTTACGTGCTGACAGGATTCTTAGTAGCTTGACACAACTGATTTTTTTTTTTTCCCTGAGGAGTGTTTGTAGGGGGAAGCAAGCAACTCAGTCCATCAGGGAAGCTAGGAGCACTGATCTTTTGTTCCTGATGAGTGTGATCCAAGTGATCCTATATTTCACCATTTTTGATTTGTATGTGTAGCTGGGGCTCTGTGTTTCCCAAACCAAAATGAGTAAGGTAATTGAAATTATTTTGTTCAAATTTCCCTTTTTTTTTTTTTTAACTTGTATGAAAGAAGTAGTAGAATTAGTTTTAACTTGTATCTGTAAACCACTCTCTTAGTGTGAATTTGAAGGTATGTCCTGTAAAGTCTGCTGCAGGCAATGGACAACTGTGTTTGCAAGTAGGCAAACATTATTTAACCCTCAGATAATGCTGTGTTTAAATGATTCAAGTAGTTTGATTATTCATGGTTTTTTTTCTGCTGAGTTTCACAGCTAGTCTATTGAATGAATTTAATACCAGCTATTGAAACAGTAGCATTTAAGTAAATATCACACTGTATTTTTGCAAGGCTGTTTTCTGCTTCAAAAGTCTAAATATTGGAGCAGAGGCTTGATTCAAAATGTCCCATTTTGCTAATCAAGGAAAAGAAATATCTGCTCTCTGTCCAGTGTTCTGAGTTTTGGCATTTTCTTGACTAGTCATGCAATGAATTGCTGTGGACAACAAATAACTCAGACAATAATTTCAAGTGAATAACTGAGAAACTCACAACAATTGTCTGCAGATTTAAAACCAGGATTTTTTAATTGAGTAAGTTATTCGCTGTGAACTATCTATTCAGCCATTACTCTACAGTAACTCTTCTACATGTGGGGCTTTGGAAAACATTAGCATCTTGCTCCTGTCCCTGCAGGATAAATATGGCTTGTTGCATGTCAGATCAGTGGTTAGGTAAGACATCTACAGTGAATGGTTTCCAGGATTTTCCTTCTAGGCCAACAGTTTGTAAACAACCTTTCAAAGTGCTGTGAAAATGGTTCAATTTTCCCTTGGCCTCTGGATAATAAGTGGCAGGAACCCTGTGATTCACTGTGTCTTCTCCAGTTCTTGTGACAGTGAAGCCCATGGTTAGAAGCCAGTTTCTTTTGGATTTCCTTCATGGTTGAAATTTGTTAACAAGAACTTGATTACTGCAGTGGAAGTAACTTAGGAGGTAAGTGGCTACTTCTGGCTATTTGCTGAGGTCATCAATTGCACTAATAGTGTAGCAGCAATCCCCTGCTGCTACTTTAGGCATTCTTCCAATTTCAATGGCATTTCCTCCCTGTAGAGTGAAGGATCTTGCAACAAAAGGCATTGTGTGCTCCAGGCATTTTATCAGGCTGTGTTTGGGTGACAATAGCTTTGTTACACTCAAACAGGCTCTGTGGGATATATACAACCTTCCTCACCTTCAAAGCAGAATCGTAGCTACCTGCAAATATCCCTGACTCTTTGCTTGGTCTGGGCTGCCCCGTTTGTATATCAGGAGCATGTTGAATACTATTGAGTGAGATTGTGGCAAGTACCTTTGTCTGTTGAAGGTAACAAATTACACTTAAATTTTTGGGAGTGTGGACAGAGATCACAGGCAGAAACAGGACTATATTTTTATGAGAAATGTGGAAATATGAAGCGAAAAGTCTTGCTGTGGTGCAATGACTGTAGGCAAATGGTAGTAAATTCAAATGAAGGGCAAGGTGATGATAATCAAGATAACTTTTTATTTTAATGCATGTCTTTCAGTTGGCTAATCTTATGCACATTTTTTTCAATCGTATTTAATTTTCTCCTTCCTTGTATTCTGCAGATATTGTGTAGCACAAATTGTTACATTTCTGTCTCACCTTTCAGGCGCTGCCAAAGGCAAATGACCTTCACCCAGCATTTTTCCATGGTGAGCTTTGCCTGGAACTGGAGAAAGGAAAAAACTGAAATGAACGGCTCACTGTGACCATGCAGCTTGAGTCACTTGAACCATGTCAGATGGGAAACTATTCTTAGTGGTCTTTCTGTGCAGTCAGCTTATCTTCCAAGGAGAAAAGAAACCCTTTTTTGGGTGGGTGCTTCACCTTTCACCAGGAGATTTGCTTGGCCACTTTTGCTGCTCTAACACATTTGTTCCCTCATGTTTTTTGTATGTTATCTGTGCCAGTAAAAGTGCTGGATTTCACAGAATGAAGACAGTTAGGCAAACAAGGTAATCACTGAGGCTTTTATCAGTCAGTTCCTCACAATTAAACTGAGCAACATTTATCTAGGAAAACATAGCACTGCTCTGCCTGGCGAATTTCCATTACTCTTGCATAATGTGGATACATTTGGCATAGACATACCATGAGGTTCAAGTCTCAGGAAAGGATGCCAAGTAGTCACATCTGCTGGCTTGGGTGCCAGAGCAAACACTCCACATTGCCTGAGTCAGGGCTTATGCTTCTTTTGGAGTTCAGGAGAGTAGTGGAGGGAAAATTGTCTGCATAAAGGAATTTCAGCTGAATGTTTATATAGCTCTCAGATTTCTTTGTGCTGCTCTGACGTCTCAGCACTGATTATCACCTAGATAACTGTTCCCCCAACACCAGGATGCCTCTTTTAAAGATCAGTGAGACAATATGCTAGGAAAGCACTAGGCTGATAATTTAATGTGACTTTTATGAGACAAAGATGTGGAATTCTGTGTTGTATTACTTTCAAGATCCCACCTATTTGTAAGTCATGGTGTATGCAAGGGATTATTCAGAAATCCAAAGAAGTTAAATTTCTCATAGTCCCAAAAACACTGCCCCAGTGGGAGGAAATGCTGGTAGATTGCTCTCATTCACAATTGTCTTGCTAAGCTCATGTACACTCATATCACAAGGAAAACTACCCTTTTTTTTTTTCTTTAGTTCTTCCTTGGGAACAAGAATTGGACAAAACCAATCATTTTTTCAATTAAATTCCCCATTTGATTTCATAACTCCTGAGAAAGGGTTTGCCTTACAGACAGTGGGGACTCACATATGTCCTAACTATTGAATGCAAAAGTGCAGTATGATAAACTTGGTACAAACAGTTGACATTGAGAAAGAAGCTGTTTTCTTTGCCAGTGGAAATAAAAGATATAGAGTGAGAGGGTTTAAAAGGTTGATACAGAATGTATACCTAGCAACAACAAAAAAGTATGCAGGTGAAAGGCTGGAGGAAAGGTAAGGCTGGGGAAGTTGTCACAGTTCAAAACTAAGTATGCAAAATTCCCACAACTGTCTCAAGGTGTGCATATCAGAGATTACTTTTAATTAGTCAGATCAGTTGTACTTTGTAGGCCCTCTGAAAACAGAACCAGCAGGGAGAGATACCAGGTAGTTACTACCCAGCATTGCTTCACTATAGCAGGGCTGCCTTAAGATGATAATTTTACAAGAGTGAAATAGAGCATGCACCACATCACAAGCAGCAGCATCATGAAGATTTGAGGGGGAGAGTCAAGGAACATTTGAGATGTTTTCCCTTAGGAGGACTTCCCTAGAACATTTTGTGGATCTTAAGCTGCAGTTTTACTTCTTCAGACCTACTTCTGCAACATTTCTTTTATCAGTTAAAGGCACAGATGTTCATGAAGCTTAAATTTCAGAACTACGAGCACACATTTTTCTTAAACAGCCTGAAATAGGTATGTCCAAGTGTTCCTGGCCAAAATGGCTGATAGCCTTGGAACTGGAAATGAACCATGCCACCTGAGTCAGACATATTTAGCAACTTCTGTGAGAGCTGGATTTAACACTTGGAAAGCATATTTTGGCAGTGACACATGGTTTGTGTCTCATTCAAAAATAATTAATTCATTCAGGTATTTGATGACATACTTTACTAGAAGCAAGCATAGACTCCATCTATGTGATACATCATTTACTGCAAGCAATTTACACAGATGTTATTCTGCACTTCAAAAGGGAAGTTCAGCCAGTGTCTTCTGTAGGATATACTTTATTATGACTGTCTGCAGCAGAGTTCAGCACAGATCTGAGATAAAGAGAGACATTTGACTGTTTAATTCAGGCTTTGTCTGAACTAAAGGAGGGCACATGGTCAGTGCTTAGAGGCAAATGCAGCCCAGTCTTGGTGAGTGGGTAGAGGAACAATGCAAGTCCTGTCATGGCAAGCTTGGCTGTGCTTGGGGCTTTAAGCAGAGCTAATGGAAGGGACTATGCTACTTTTCTGAATTCCTGTGCTTATTTCTCAGTAAGCAGATCTGTGGATGTTGTCAGGAGTCTAGCCTCTTTGGCCGATTTCTTCCAAATGTGATCTGGATCTGAAGCATTCAGCTTCCTCCCGAAGTGAAATAAATGCTTTTTAATGCACTGCTGAAACCTGAATAAGCTGTTTAAAGAAAATTTTGTATATTAGTCATCTGTAGCCAAGTTAAGTTTGCAATGAGCTCAGATCAGGCTGCTTAGAGCTTCATCTGGTTGGGTCTTGAAAACTTCTAAGAGTGGAGGCTGCACAACCGCTTCACTTTCCTGGAGAAGGGACACTTTAAATAGTTCAGTTTACCACCATCAAAGGAGAAGCTCCACACACCTTTACCCAGGCTACTCTCTCTTTCTGACAAATGTAGAGTTTCCTCTTCATTACTGAGATTGTAGATGGTCCAGATGCTTTATCAGAGAAAGTAGATTCAGTAAAGCAGAGTAGAGGTGCAGAGATAATTGTGGGCAGTTTTAGCATCAAAATCCTAAATACTGAAGCTGTACCAGTGAACGGTGCCACCACACCTGTGGACAGCTGAACATAGCAATCTAACTGCTTGTGCCATAATTTAAAAGTCTCTAGATGAGACTTTTAGGTATGAGGTATTGTGGACTGTGTTTAGAAAATTGGAGTTTTCTGTTCGTTCCAAAAATGTTCCCCCTTTCTCGTGTCCTGCAGAAATGGTGTATATCCCTGTACTTGCAAATGGTCTTTAAAATTAAAATTTGTTTTAATCCACCAACAATGATGGTACTTTTGTATTTACTGTGGTTTGTTTCACTAAATAGGATTTAGGCTTTTTCTCATATCCATACAAGTGGTCTACCAGACAGAAGCCTCTTACAGCAGGACTATTTTTTGTCATGGATAGTTGTGGAGAAAGGGCAAACACAATCCACTTGCAAAGCTCCATTCTAAAAATAATCATGCAACAAGCTACATTATAAAAGAGTAGCCCTAAAAGCAAAAGCCCCCACATGGACAGTCCTTCAGTTATTTCTCTGCATCAGCTTCCTGAGTATGAAATGTGATCATGACTGACCATAGGGAAGTGATTTATAGCTAAAATGAAGCCTGCAATGACTAAAGGTCTACATGAGACTGGAGAGTTTATTTGCTGAATTACTATGCAAATTTAACAATTAAATCTTCTTTCAGCTCCTAAGGGAATAAGGGAGATTACTAAAGGGAAGGAATTTGACACGATTGAAAATAAAAAGAGATGGAATTGGAAGGATTCTCTGCTGTTGATCAATTCTGCCCTGCACAGTAGGCATCACAGCAGTTAGTAGGAGTTACTACAGAGATTTCCGGGAAGATTTGTACAAAGCAAGGGAGGTACAATGAGGAAATATAAAACCTCTACTGCGTAAGTCAACTTTTATTTGTTTGTCTGTTTGCAAAACTGAACTATAAATTTATCTTCAAGACCTCGAGTGAACTCCACACTTCTAGCTTCTGTATACAACCAACTCAAAATAACCAGATAGCTTCAGAAAAGAAAAAAATAAGTCAACCAGGAAACAGCAACTCTCTTTGGTTTGACTGATCTGAGCCTTTCTAAACTTACTTATTTATTTATTTTCATTAACCCCCCCTTTCTATGCTTGGTAGTTTGAACAAGAGACTTCTGTTTTGACAGCCTGTCTCCTGGGTTCCCCACTGAAAAGGCCAAAGCTCCCAGTGAAGCAGCAGTAGCTGCCTTTAAACAGGAGCTGAGCACTTCTTGCTTTCCTGTGCTGCATGCAAATGGAGAGGCTCAGCACTACCCAGCTTGGCCAAGCTTCCCCCTCATGTGCCTTCTGCATGGCAATGGCCACTACAAGTGATCATCCAGTGTGTCTGGGAGCGTGTTAATGTCCCTGACCCTGGTGCACTGGTCACCCGCTGCAGCAGGGGACTCGTCATCTGTACAAACAGCGCTCGCAGAGCCCACAGCCTCCCGGCTGTACGTGACAGAGGGCTCTGCTTTATGCTCTGCCTGCTCAGCAGAGCTCAGTGAAGGGCAGTTGCCCTTCCACGCTCGTAAGTAACACTTCCATGACAACACCTTCGGCTCATTAGTTTTGTTTGTTTCGTTCTAGAATGGCAGTATATTTTCCAGGGTTTTTTAAAGTGTGCTAAAGAATGGGCCATCATATCTGTTACTAAGCTACCCATGGGGTAATTCAGGAAAATGCTGAAGGCTTTGTAAACAGAGGCGAGATGATCACATGGGAGAAACTATATTTACTCCTTCAACCCCCACCTCACCACCTGATCCTCCACTGCAGTGCCAGCACCAGAGCCCAAAACATACATTTGTACTCACACATGCATGAAAATGTGTTTAATAAAGTGAGAAACTCAAAATCCCAAATTGACAAAATCTAAAGCAAAGGTAGTCAAGGTGCTGCCCTCTTCTACCTTCCTGTTTGTTCATTTCTTTGATGGAGGAAAAAGTGATGCTGCCTTCCCTCTGCCAAGGGGAAGCCAAATAGCCAGGTAGGCCCAGACGGGTCAAAGGGGGATGGACTCATATGGGAGTGGGAAGCAGGTGAGTTATCAGGGTGTTTGTGAAAGTAGATGTTTGAGTAGACGTTGACATGTCTTATGGTTTTCTTGGGGCCACGCAGCAGCTCTGGGCTGCCAAGGCACAGGCCTTGATTCACACCTCATTTTTAACCTGGCAGTGCCCTCCCAGTCAGGAATTTGAAGCTGTAAAATCTCTGCCAGTATGAAATTTCTGTGCCAAAACTTGGGAAAAATCTTATAGTCAGTTGGCACCATGAAACATACCCTAAATTGACACCGTAGAAATGAAGAAAAGACAGAAACGTGTAATCTCCATTTAGTAATTTAGTCCATTTAGTAAAATCCTTTGCTCATTGCCCCCTCATCCCCCCCAAAAAGTAATCTTATCATTCTGTATAAAAGTTTACTTTCCTCCCTAGACCTCACAAAATCTGGTTAAATCTCTATAGTCTAAAAAAAATGTTGATAAATTTCACAGCACAAATATTTCTATGTACTTCTGTGTGGAAGGTCATGCATGTGCAGTGGATATTCGCATAATTTTGTTCTTTTTTCCTAAATCTGAATGGCCCTTTTTCGCTTGTGCTAACTGGACCATGTGGGCACAGATGAAGAGCAGCAACATAATTGTTTTTCTGTTTTCTGCACACACTTACCCACAATAAGTACTGCTAACTCTCATTGCTGCTATGAACTGTGCACATCAGCAGCAGGCAGGCAGATACAGCAGGCCAGGGACAAGGATTCATACAACAGAAAATAAAGTAGGATTAGTGCAGGGGAGGACAGAGGCAGCAGTGCACCTCAGCTAACCCTCAGGTAAGAGAGAGAGGAAAGGGGGCACAATATGCTGCTCTCTCAAAAGATACTGAGGGCAGAAGGGGGAGAGAAAATAAGGGACTGACCACTGGTTAAAAAAAAAACACAAAGAAGAGAAAATGTGACCTTCAGGGAGGAGGTGGTTCTGTAAGTGCTGATTCAGGTATACTCTGAACCAGGGCAGAGAGATATTGAAATGAAAAGGCTTCTCTTTACTTTAAAAAAATTGCTGTGCAATGATTATCTACTTGGGTCTCTGCCACTTTCTTCCCAGCAGTTTCTCCCTCCTATAACCTGGTGCTTCTTATTTGCAGTGGCAGTTAGGCTTACAAGCTGTTCTCTGCCAGCTCACCTGCTACCCAAGCCTGCTTTCACAATAGCCACAAATCTTCTACTGCTCCTACCCTTTGCTTACAGCACTTTCTGGAGTAAATAGCACCTGGTAGCTCAGCTTTAGAGCCCACAAGGAGTGGCATGCATCAAGCCACACTTCCTTTGTTGTCACCAGAATTCTCCATGTCAGGATGAGAATAAGAAGAAAAGACAAATTGTGACTGAGGTGTGCTAAGCCTTCAATGCCTAATTTGCTGTAAGCCACAATGCCCATCCCTTAGTTTTATAAGCATCAGCTTCACTCACAAAATTAGGTAAAAGGA
Organism: Zonotrichia albicollis; assembly: GCF_047830755.1. Lineage (NCBI taxonomy): Eukaryota > Metazoa > Chordata > Aves > Passeriformes > Passerellidae > Zonotrichia > Zonotrichia albicollis. Next base: position 65,424,064 of record NC_133821.1, read on the forward strand.
AAAAAAAAATACACCCTGAGGCAAATTTTCTCATTAAAGTTAAACATTTTTCTCTTGAACAGCAGGGTCTATAAAGGAAATGCTGATACAACCTTAACCTTGGCAGCACAAGCACTGGGGCTGTGTTAATCAACGTAAAGAGCAGTATCAGTGCTTCAAGAATTAGTAAGAATCCCTGAGATCTTTGCATAGAGTGGTACAAAAAGACCAACACCAAGTCAGAACTCAACAAAAAAGGCTTAGAAATTTCCCTTCCTCTGCTGAGGTTCAAAGGCTTCTTTCTCTATCTCTGATATGAAAACAATATGAAAATAAAGTGTCATTTATGCACAATCTTAAAGCTGAAGATAAGTCCTATCTGCATGCAGATCTTGGCAGCTTGGGGCCAGAAGAAAGTAGCCACATGTTACTACATATGTAGAAGCTGTGTGCATGTGGCAGAACAGTTGTGACAGGGACAGCCTGTTACTAGGAAGCAGATATGCTGAGCTTCAGGTTTGTGTTACCAGGAGACTCGAAAAAGTTGAAACTCAGCCTAGCCAGGCTGCCAATGGCCTCTAATGAAAATTTCCATTTGGAAAAGCTTGATGTTGACTTGGCATGGCACCAAAGAAGCAGCCTGCTGCAAAATTTTACACCAATTGTATTTCTCCTAATTAAACCCTGTCTGACCTCAGCATTAAGAAACAATTTGTTTCAGGATATAACCAGCACACATAAGCAATTACATTCTGTTTGCCCTATTAACATTTTTTGGCTTCTATACTTTCCAGTGCTTCTACTATTGCAAATGCTGCATAGGAGCCAGAGGTATAGAAAGTGTGGAGTGTCTAAAGTCTTTTGTTGGGTAGAGAGGAAAGGGAGGAGAGAAACAGAAGCCCGAACTGAAAGTATCATCAACTTTTAGTCATATGATAAGCACCCAGAATTGGTGATCAGATGGTGCCTTCAAGTTTATCAGGGACAATGAAAGACAGAAATGAAGTGACTTATGCAAACCACTGAGAGCATATATATCAGTATTCTACAATGAAAAAACAATATATGACAATATAATTATTCTCTCTCCACCCTGTTATTTTTCATTCAGTTCTCTAGCTTGTTCTTTTCACCAGTCAGTTAGAAATGTCAGAAAGGACAGCCTTTGGTGCCCTGTCTGTGAAACACTAACTCTAGCAGTCCACAGGATGCACTTGTCCCTGTCTTTCTGAGGGTCAGGGAAAAGTGGCTGTTGTAAGACAAGAGATTTGGAGATGAAGGTGGGGCCATGCTGCACCTCCAATACTGAGGGGTATCTGTGGAGAATTTTCCAGTTCCTTAAGGGTCTTTCTCACTGACAACTTCAGTACCCCTCAGGCACAGAGAGAAGAATTATTTAGCACCGTATAGGATGTAAGAATATAGAAATCATTTGTGCATTATGGTTTCATTACAAACCAATGCTCTGGAAGACCTCTATCCCCTGCATACATGTTGGTGCTCAAGGACCTAGTCTGGAGGTGAGGAGTCTGGAGGAAGGAGTGAAAGGAGAAGGGGGTGGCCTGTTGACCACACTTTCTGCAACATTCATGGGATGGATAAAATGTAAAAGGCAGTTGTAGACAGCAGAGGAAAGAGAGGAATGAAACAAACAAATGAGGTGTGTCCTAAACAGGAGAAATCAGCTACAGTTTGGAGATTTCATAATTTTTAGTCCACAATGGGGAAGTGCTAAAAGCTAGATTAGACCTTTCTGTGTTTGTTTTCAATTTTGAGACTGAAGAAGACTTTCTAGTGTTCAGATATTCAAGGAACTGTCTGGAAAATAGCAGCAAGATGTGTTTGTGCCAAGGCCATTAACCCTCTATTCTTGCCAACATCAAATTAAATAAACTGAGAAAACAATTTGCATAACACTGTCACAGCGATATACAGTCAAGGCAACCTTTTGGAAGACTGAGATTATGAAGAGGTTTAGTAGAGTAGACACAGCCAATGACTGCATGGTAAGACCTGGGAGTGACCGAGTGTGACTTTTGGAAAGGAGCGCCTCAGGTCTACACACAGCTCCCACATACAGCTGTGTTGGACTCCTGGACAGCTTTTATGGGCCACAAAGTTCAGCCTTCTGCTCTAACCTCTGTGCAGACTGCTGGCAAGTTTTCTTGGTGGTCTTCTAGAGGCTGATGAGTTCCAGAAACATACGTAAATATGTGAGCCATTTGAAAGTAACAAGAGAGCAGCAAACAAGAGTCTGTGATTGCTGGAGAACATGGAGTCAGCTGGAGTGAAAATGCCTAAAATGATTTCTTCTGTCACTGTGTGTACCTGTTCTTGCTCTTTACAAGCAATTGAACCATCTCTTTGAGCAGAAACGCGGAAGCCACTTCCCTGCCCTTCTTTCACTTGAACTAAGCACATGAGACACTTCTGTACTAGATTTGTATCCTGGTTATTTTTTATGTCTAGATGACAGCAAATGGAGTAGCAGGGTGTGCAATCCAGAACACAAGATCTGAAACTCTGAGATGGGACACAAGACAATATAAGGCACATCTGGAGTCTGAAATCTTTATGCTAAACAGTTACAGATATTTTACAGTTGCTTCAGATTTGCTGTGGATTAGCAAAAAGAAATAAAAAATGTATGTATGGATAATTATCAAAGTATGCTTTAACTTGAGAGATTCTTTCAGCTCTCAAGAAAACATTTAAGACTGAGTAAATGAAAATGTGCATTTTACAGATTGTCTAACTACGCACATTCTTTTCAATATATTTGCATATTTAAACAATTGTCTGTAAAGAATGTGTTGTTCAACCCCACTGATAAACCCAAGAGAGCATGGCTAAATCCTATGCTAACTCTTTGAAAGCATAAATCTTAATTTTATTTAAGTACCAACTCGTGTAGTTTAATTTTCTTTCTTGTTCTGATTTTGTTCCCCCATCTCAGTCTCATCAAAAACAAAGCAAATACTGAAATACAACCTATCTTAGCATCTTGAAAGGCTAAGGAAAACCCCTACAAGAAGAGAATCCCTCTAAGCTTTCTCATGGATTTGTCTGGGAGCAGATACAACATTTTCTTTACAGTCAATTGTGTAAATATGAAAATACCTGGAAATGGAATATATTTAGGCAAGTTTAAAAATGCATAATATTTATTCAACTCTAATAGCTTTTTATTAGGAGTCTATAGGGTCTATCAACTAAATGGGTATTTCAACCATTTTCAATAGACACATTATTTACTCAATAGACCATAATGATTCTGAAGGAGGCATTAGGGCCTATTATGCAAATCTCTATGTATTGTAGGTGTATTCAAAAATAGTGAAATTTTGACCCTGGCTGTTCCACAGATCCTGATGCTGTTGCTCTTTAGAAAGCAAATTTTGTAAGCCTAGTTTGAAAGAAATAGAAAGGTTAGAAGTAGCACAGTGGAAATAGATTTTTTTGTTGTTGTTGGGCTGCAGAGCAGAGAATATAAAAAAGTTTTAATTCAACTTGAAGCAGTCTTTTTCTTCAACAAAATATATTAAAAAAAAAATGTGTCTTAGAAGAAACATTTCCTTTCCCACATAATGTTTTCACTCATTTTTTACCCAGTAGCTACACTAATAACTTTATTGCATTTTTGGCTGGTTAAAACATTCTCCCAGGAGACCTGCAGTGAATAACCTGCTTGACACTGGATGTGAACAGGAGAGGTTCGAACAAGAATTTGGACCTTTGCTAAGATGGCAATGCCAGTCACCCAGCACTCCAGTTGGTCAGTCCTCTAATTTCTTTCCAGCTATACTGCTGACAAATTGTTTCAGGCTGACTGAGAACAAATTAAAAAAAAAAAAAATTACTGCGGGTAAAAAACCTATAGAAACGGCCCATTTGTAATGGTATGGGGAAATTCTAATAGCACTTGGTAGGTGGCCTGATTCAAAACTAATAGGTATTAATGGAGATGTTTCATACAATTTCAGTGGGCTTTGGCTCTGTGTTCCTAGTTGCACGCCAGACAGAAATAGATTTCTTTAGGGATACTTGTTAACATTCTAGAGGATACATATGACGAGAAAAGATACTTCTGACTCACTTAAACAGCATGAAACTCTCTCAAATTCAGCTGAAAAGTGTCAAAAACAGGTGTCTTCATTCTTATCAAATATTGAAAAAAGCATTTCTGAAATAAAAAAAATATACAGGTCTATTCTCAACAATTTAACAGAGCAATGAATCCTGGACTAAGACATCCAGACTAACTCAAGGACCACAGGTAATATTATAAAAGTTTGGACAAAATATTTTATACACATTTCTTTATAGCTTGTACAAAGTTTTTAGGTACTGGGTGGATGCTGTTGCCTTTGGCTCTTCAGTGTGTCTTTACAGAATAGAAATTAACATTAATGTGACATTAAAAAAAATACCAAATTGGCATTCATTAATTTGCTGTGTAATACAAAGTTCTTTTGATTTGAATGGCTCCTTTTATTTCTTTTTATTTTAAATGCTGAAATATTCAGAACCTAGCAAATGACCAAATGACCGGGTCTGGTTCTGTCAGGAGCAGATACATAGAAAATCTTATGTGTGACTTACATGCAGCAACAACAATGACTTAGTTACATTATTTATCTGTGTATAATTAAGTCTAATCAGTATTTTCAAGAAAGGGCACAGTCTCTGGTGAGGCAGGGTTTTGTAGAAAGAAGCAATATTTTGTATGAAATCATACTGTTTGGAATTATGTGCACAGAATTAATGGACATACATTCTCGGTTGTGTACAGCTGGTGTATTTGGAGAAAACCAGATGGACTTCTGCGTTCAGACCCTTCATCATGTTCTGTTCATCAGAATTAATTTGCAATTACAGCCTGGAGGATGACCAAGATTATACAACTATGTTACATTATATGTTATACTCATCATATCCTTCTCTGAGGACCACATGAGGTGAGTCAGCCACATTGCCACTTGTAGCTTCCTTAGTTTTACTAGTGGCAGCAGGTAGGTTTTCTTCACAGAATAATGTTGCTAGTGAACATCAGCCCTGGTCTCCACAAACCAAGAGCTGACACTGAGAGCAATGTGAGCCAAATGGCCATCCCATGATGGTGCAGCTGAGTAGCTGTTCTTGCTGGCCTGGATCTTACAGGTGAATGTGGGGTAAAACTGGACAGGGCATAAGGATCAACCAGAAATGAGGGTGACGACTTGAGTAACTTTACTATCTTGAAAAATGAACCCTAACCTTGCTATGCTTGTCTAGATTTTATTTGTACTTTATGATCTCATACCAGCAACAACAAAATTTCCATTTTCTTTTATTTCCTTTTTTTTTTTCTTTTGCCATGTCTTGTGAGAAAGAGTTATTGAAATGAGTTTTGGGGCTGATGAATACCCTAGAGGTGCTTTGGCCCATTGCTTTCTTCTAGACCATTTGCCTTTAACTCTCACTTGAGCTTCTGTTCTACAAAGTTAATAGCTGCAAATACTTCAGGGATGGTTTGTTAAATCATGTCCAAGAAAATAAATATAATGAATGAACAATCTCAGGAGAAAGCCCTGACATTTAAAAAAAAAAGTAAATGTGTCTCAGAAGTATCAAGCCACAGAATAGACAAAGTACATTAGCAAAAAATGAGATATGTTTTGCAGCAATTAGAGGAGGAGATGAAGTCTTCTCCAGGGGAACACACCTGAGTTCTTGAAAAGTCAACTAAAAGCTGCTTGTGTACAGCATCCTGGCATCTAACAGGTCAGACCTGAACGCTGTCTGCTCGTAACTTCCCTCCCACTCTCCCAGCATTTCAATGTGCTTCATCTGCTACTGCGTCAATGGACTTTGATATGAGGAAGCTGGAGTATAGCTTTGAACTCCACTGAACCCAATTACATCTGGTCATTTCAGACAGCTGTGGTAGTGCAACTCTGAACTAGGAGGCAGAAAGTTCACGACAGACTCAAGTGCAGCAGCTGGAGCAGCAAATTCATCTGGTGCTATGGTATTGCAGGTTTTGTCTCCAGGAAAGAACTGGCAATCTGAACTAAGTGCTGCCCTAATTAAAAGGAAGGCATTTTTGCAACTAGTTCTTGGTATATGCTGGGATTAATTAATTTTAACTGCCATGGCACAAGTGGTGAGTTTAATCTCTGTGTGCTATTGGAGGTGTGTAGGGCGTTTAAGTCACTTATTGATATTGGCAGAATTCAGCTTTTCCCCCACTAACAATACAGAGCATAACTCTTGTCTTTGGCAATGGCCCTTGCCCTTTTAATGCTCGAGAGAGGATAAGCATAGCAAGGATCTTAATTTCCTAGAGATACAGGGAATACCGCATCAAAATGGTATTAGAAAGCAGACTTAGTTTTGCCCATGGCTTGTGTAATTAAAACCTAGTCTAGTGACAAGGTATTACTACACACAGTGATAAAGACACCCTTGGGCAGAGGACTACTGAAGTCCTATGCATTGCTGAAGTCCTATTAAAGCCTTTTTTGCTTGGCTTTATTGAAACCAATTTCACTTCTCGGCCCTGAAAATGTACATGTGAAATGTTTCCGTAGGCTTTCTCTAGTATTGATAGCTTTCAAATGCTCATTGCAGATTCTGTTCTCACAAAGACAGTGAACCAATCTTGATCTCCACTGCATTAAGCAAGAGCAGCTTCTACTTGATTGTCATGCATGCTAGTGTTTTCCCTCAAGAAAAGAGGACCATGAAGACCTGCCTTTCCAGTTCTTTCTTGGGTGGAAAGAACAAGAAACCGCACACCGTGCACGTGCATGCACATGCACAGTCCTTTTTTTGCCATTGAAAGAAAGCAAAAACTCGTGGCAATGTCTAGTCCTTCCACTCCAAAATATATTTTAGTTACAGGTAAAGCTTGCATTGGATACAGAAGAGATATGAGATCTGCTCTTGTTATATGGTCACACTACTGGGGTTTGGCATTACCCAAATCTCTGGTAAACCTATATTTTTCTTGTGCTTACTATAGCTTCTGTCTAAGAGGTTTAGGCTCTTTTTATTTCTTCCTTTCAACTGTTGGAATTTTTTCACTCTTTCTAAATATAATTTTAAATGACGGAAAAATATTCTTGGGATGGACTCTGACTAATGCCCACCGGAATTTAAAGCAACTGAATTATTCTATTATATAGATTTGCAGTTCTAATTATTCCTTGTACTCTGTATGAAAAGCTGCAACTAAACAATAGTGAAAAATGAACTTTCCCATGTTAAAACCATGCTGGAAAAAAAAAATCTGTGGTAAGAATAGAGAAATTACCAGGTTTCTAATCACTTTTTTGATCTTGAAAGGATCATTTTTAGGTAGTCAGACTGAAAATGGGAAGGAACTGATTTAAAAAGAATGTTATGATGAAACGCTCTAAATTTTTAAGCTGCAAAACTAAGCCAAGTTCATGGTTATTATTAGCTGAGAAAAAATTATTGGAAAACAATTGTAACAGAATAAAGCGAAATTTTTTCTGCCCTAAAAAATCTCAATATGCAGAAGAAAACTGTACCCACATGGTAGTAATAGTCATAAGGGCTCTATCTAAGGACTCTATCTTGCTTGGCATTTAATAAAACATGAAAGATACTGATTTTTTAAAATTATAAATAGCATTGAAGACAAAGAAAGTAGCAAGCAGAAAACAAAACTCAAAAAGTCCTATTGTCTTACCTCCAGAATTGCTAGTAAAAATAATCTGTGTGCTCTTCAGGTGCTAAAGGATTATTTTTCTGCCTTGATATAATTTCACTAAAAATTAGTTCTGTTATTTCTAATAACTCTCTTGCATCTTGCTCTTTTAAAGGCATTTCATGTACAAACAATTTATGGTATTCATCTAAGAAAATTGTACCATGGCCAGAAGCAGAAGTCAACTACAAGCAATACGAAATTGAGCTTTGTCTTCCATATCTCTCAGGCTATGTACATATTTAAAGATTCCCAAGACCAAAACTTTATTTTGTTTTTACTTGAAGAAATGTCCTCAGCAATACTACAAAGATCTAGTGAGTGTTGAAGATGGGAAGGTATTTTATATCTTCTCTATGTGTTCTGATATTAGGAAGTTAATTTAATTGCTTTAATCAAAGAAAAAATGCAATCCTCAACAGAGTGTTAATAACCTCAACCTCAGCAGAAAGACATTTGGTCATGTAAAGTGGGATTTCTTTTGGATCATAGAAATCCAAAGTAATGTCAGATGCTGAATTTTTCTCTCTGTAGTGATAACATTCAGTGTATCAACAGATTAAATTCCAGGAAAGAGGAAACAGATCTGGTTGGGGGTTTTTTTTGGCATTTTTATGCTCAAGCTGCAGACGCTTGAGTATATCCAGGAATATTCTGAAAGGGAATGGAATTTTTCTGTTTTTTACATATATAGGACCACCCTTAAATATTTGAGTACATTATACTTCTATTGCCCTTTGGGTCTGGAAGACATATATGTAGTCCTGTAGAAGTCCACATAGTCACAGAATGCTACAGAGCATGACATTTTCTTATCAAGATCATCTGTGATTTTTTTCATGTCTGTTTCTTCTGTCCAGTTGAGAAAAACAATTACAACTCATTCAATTTTCCATCTACTGTAGTTAGAGTTGGCACAGTCAGAGGACAAAACTCCCACAGGGTATAAATGCTCTGAAATCAGCATGTTAAGGGTATCGTTTTGGAATGGTGAGGACCAAGAATTTCCACTGAGAACAATGGAAAATAATGTTTGCTTGTTTAATTGTCGTCTCTGATGCCTGAACAGGCTGTGAAGTCCCAAGGACTTATGAAAACATAAGCTTCAGGTTCTAGCTTGGGAGCATGTGTTGTGAGGGATCTTGTTTCCTGCTATATGGTCATGTGAGAAGGTCTTTTAATTTCCCTTCTAAAAGCAAGATCTAACACCAGTTTCACTAATCTCACTTCTTTCTTCTCGGTCTGTGCCTAGATTCACAAAATCTGTGTCTTTTGTTTGCAATAAGTAAAAAAGAAAAATATTGTGGGTGGTCTTCTTTGGGTAATTACTGATAATAGAAATATAACAATTCTGTTAAAAAACTGACAGATTTTCTCAGCGAGTTGTCCTAATCACTTGACAATGATAGGTCAAAGGACTGCTGTGATCTTGCTTCTTTTAAACAAACTGCTATTTCTCCTTGGTTTTGTTTTTTCGTTTTTTGTTTTTTAAAAAGGGGCTGCTTCTGGATAAGACAGCTGATGCCCCTCTGTTGGGAGGTGTGTTTCTTGCTGGATACTTGAGCTTCAGCAGGTGGTCATGAGTTGGTGATGGTGGTGGTGATTTCCTTCTCGAGGCACCTCTCAGGCTCGTCAGTGGCCTTTTTCTTGGAGACAGAGCAGATTCACAGCTGACTTCAGGTGTGCTCTTTGAATGCCACTTTTCCAGCTGCTCTGTGGTTCAAATGAGTTCATCCATCCCTGACACTTGCACGAAAACACTCTAAAAATGTATTATTTAAAGCCTGCCTTCCTTGGTGTTTCAGAAATAAAGGTGTAAACTTTCTTTAGAGGCCTGAGAAAAAGAAATATTTCCTTTGCTCTTGTAGGAAGAAGTGAAAGGCCAGGCCTTGAGCTGCATGCATACCCCCAGAGGGCTCTTATGGCGGCAAATTACTGGAGAAGATATTGTCGTCTTCCTCATTGCACTGAGGATGCTGAAGCCACCAAGGGGTGTTCTGCTGACACCTTGCCACTACTGTCACCAGAGGGATGCTGTGATGTTACTGGAGCAATCAGAGTGTCCTGCATCACACCTTCACCTGGGCCAGGGAGGTGGGAACTGCTTTAAAAGGTTCTAAAGGTCTCTTATAGATTTATGACGCTTCCGTGCTTTCTGTTATTGCCTGTTTGACCAGTTGCTCAAGGTAGAAAGCAAAACAAGGAGTCTAAAATGAACAATGTATGGTAAATATATTTTGAAGGGCCTTGTGAAGGGCTGGAGTCTGGAGAGAGCATAAAGAGTGTGAGGGGGGCTGGCTGGATCTTATTGGTACTTTCATGAAATGTGCCTTTTCATTTTCTTATAAATGCTTTGTTGGGGGGGTCCATTTGAAGGAAGGTGGTAAGAAAAGCCCTTTTTAGGGTCAGAACTCCTTTGTCTCTAGGGTATAAAATTCTCCAGTTTTCTAAGCCAGAATCGGGGGTCTTCTTTTCCAAGTCAACAACTTTGCAAAATATAAGCCTGTGAAGGCTCTCAATAGATGGGCTTTTCACCCTGTTGCGGTATGAAAACAAGTTTTAAAGCTTATGAACTGGAATTGCTGGTCTCCAGGTAGCAGTACATGGTGAGCATTTCCCTTACAAAAAAACCCAGATAAATACTCCAGAATATTGCAATAGCAATCCCAAGTAGAGCTGTAAAACCAATGTACAGAGGATGTGTTGGAGCAGAATGGTGACAAACTGCAGCAGTTTCAGGGAAGCATCTGTGTGTGTGGCGGTGTGGAGAACAGAAGCAGTTGATGTGTCACATACAAGAAGTACCTCTCGTTGGGGCACGTCGCTGTAAAGCAATAGAAAAGAGGTGAGCTTTTTGAAGCATGGCATGTAAGAACATCTGCCCTTCAGAATGACAGTAATGCATCAGGTAAATGGAGGCAAGCTAGAGCTTCCTGCTGCATCTGACATAATTAAAGGTGATGAAAAAGTACTGCTGTTGTAAAGGGGGGATATGGTTTACTACATCTATCACAAAGAATGCTGTTGTAAGAAGAGCAGAAACAGGAATAACGACGCACCAGATTTTTACCAGCAGTAGAACTTCCCAGTACAATTTCTGCAGTTTTCATCAGAGGTGCTTGGTAGCCCCTCTGCAAAATGACTGTAATCTCTGGACATGTTTGAAGTGTTATGCTACAATTCCATGGACTCTGTCAGGTTACATCTTGTTGCAAGGGACAAATCCTGTGCAATGGCTTAGCCCTCCAACTTCTGTTCTTAGATTGAATCTTTGAGTAACTCTCCAGAGAGTATGAGAATTGACAGCCTTAGATCAATTCAGGAGACAAGGGTCTTGTAGTATTAGCTCTCCACTCTGTGCTCAGTAGTATCCTTCTCAAACCCTATGATATAATTTAAATAAAACAAGACTATTATCAAAATCTTAAATGGAATATGCAAAATAAGAATAATAAAATAAGAGCCAAGTGATAGAGTTTCATGAGGAGACTGTGAAACACAACACCAAACAGCAAACAAATAAACAAAAAAATGAGGCTTGGCAAATGACTGCACAGATTTCAATTTAGATAGAATAAATGCATTAAGACCAGCAAGAAGCCATTTAAATATTCAAGCTGAATTAAAACCAAAGCATGCACCAGAGTTTTGGTTGCCTGAATCATTAGCCAAGCACAGATTTTAAAGATGTTAAATAAATGGAATATACAGGTCTTTGCAACACAGTTAATATGGAATGAAATGACAAATCAGAGTCAAAGGTCACACCCAATTGCTATGCTGTGGCCAAAGAAATATGATGTGGTGTTATGCAGGAAGAAGAAAGAAAAAGAAATAAATGGAAAGGAAGGAATTTAAGAAACAGGGCCTATATAAATATTTTGCCTTATCCACATAACTAGAAATAAAAAATTAGCATCCATTGGGAGATGCCACCGAAGCAATACAAAGCATGAGAAAAAGCATCCCTGAAAGAATAAAGGGGCAGCCTCCACTGGACATTTTAATGTAAACTGTAGCAGATTTTACTACAAACATAGACTCCCAGCCAGCTCCTGGCTAAAATGTTTGACCCAGTGCCATGGCTGACATGTCATGGGACAAACAAACCTTGGCACCTTCTCTGTCCAGAAGGGAAGGACTTGATAATACCTATTCAAAGCCTACTGAATCAGCTCCACTGTTGACAGCTTTTGTATCCTTCTCAAGCTGAAAACCTCCTAAAATGGGTTTCTGAGTGGTCCCTGGTCCTCCCCACTTCACCAGACTTTAGTCATGGTTAAGCCCGTGATGTCCTTCCGACCTCCTTGGGAATTATTGGGTCCAGGTTGGTACACGACGAGTGCCATGAAGAACCGTGGTGTATCAGAGCTTGAGCAATGGCAGGAACAACTCACTGGTGCAAGCAGAGAGGTTCCTGGCTGAAGCTTGCTGGTGAGTGGGCAGGAGTCGCACAAGAACTGTTGGCTCTGTCCCATGGAGAGGGGGCTTCCAGCCAGCCGATCTTGGATGGTGAGGTCTCTAGGTAGGGTGGCAAAACCGGGAATTCCTGAAGGAGAATAATAGTCTTTGCTGATGCTATGACTTTTGTTGCATTTGGGAAAATGAGTCCTCAGGTGAAATTTTTCCTCTGTTTTTGGAGGGGGATAAATAAACAAGGTTTTTAAAGATTATACCAAGACTACAGTTGACGTAGACTGCTGATTTCTTATGCAAATAGAAACAACTCTGCAAGGCTTTGAGATTTTGGCCAATCATTCAGCCCAAATTGCTGCTTTATATTAATAATAAAGACATCTATTGATGATTATTTTCTGGATTCACTAATCCAATCACAAATGCCTTTGCTCTGTAGTTTCTTTGTACTCATATTTCTTTTTTCTTTAAATATAAAAATAATTGGAAAAATAAATAAACAGATTACAGTAACAGAGAGGAATTCCATTACAATACAAGTTCTTCCCCTTTCAACATTTGCATGATAATAATTTAATAGCAGAATATAGTTAGAGCAACTAGGGAAAAGTGTATGACTTTCTGTTATGTGATATCACCCTTTTTTGCCAATGCTGTGGGTGCACAAATGACTCACAAAGATTTCACTTGAAAAGCCAGACTGGACACTGGTGCAGGGGTTACATCAGGACCTATTGTGAATAGAAATGCATGTCTTAGTTCCAGGCTGGTTTTCTCCTCAAAAGAGTGAGATTAACTGATATTGGCTATTTTATTTTTTTATTTTCCCTAATAATTTTACAGACAGGATTATTTGTAATCCAGTTTTCTGGAAAGAACTAGTTCATTCTCAGCAATTTAAAAGTTTCCTGCTCCTTTTCCTTCCAAAACTGCTGTGCTGCTTTCTGCACATAGCCCTCTGCTCTCACCTCTCCCTGTGCTGCCTTCTCTTCTCAGGGCCTTTTGGGTTCCAGCTGCTGTAGCATCATGGATAGCTTCTCCTGATCCTTTCAGCTCAGTAGAGGAGAAGGTATCACTTGATAAAAAAAAAAGCAGGCCAGAAATGTGTTGTTCCAACTCTTATTAATCAGATACAAAGAACATCTGCCAGGCAATTGAGGATATGATAGCAATGATCTGGAAACACCAGAAATGGGTAATTTCTGCTGTGTTCACTTCATTATTTCCTCCCATCTCCCTTCCAGACTATCACCCATACATCTGCCATGTCCCTGCTGTGCACAAGGTGTGTCCTTGTGTTACCACACATCTCCATCCTCCCTTCCATTGCTTTGAGTTGATGTTGTTCAAGACACATCAGAACATCTTCTGGTCTTTTCTAGATAAGGGACAGAGCAAACATGCTGCACATGTAGAAAAGTGAAGATTGCTACAGCCTTGCAGCAGGGTTGTTCCAACAGCCTTCCAACAGGGTTGTTCATACACATGGAACTTTAGGACTGTCGTTTTCCTTTTGCGTATTTCCTCTCTTTTTTTTTTTTTTTCTTCTGCTGAAACCCTTTTTCAGAGGGATACTATTTTGCAAAAATTTAGTCTCATGAGCTGTATTTCTCAGCTGGGCAAATTTCTGCTGTATTCATGTGACGAGATTATTTATAAGACCTTTAACAAGTACTATTCATTTCACAGATTATGACTGCAGCCTCCACACAATGGATAGTGTTGGCAGGGGAAACATAATTCAGTCAGAAGGCTCAAGAAATAATCTGTCATATGCACAACGAAAAACTCAGTAAGGATGTTTCTGGAAGACTAAAGTTTATGGTTTTGTGTGCATATGATACGGAGTGTTGCTGGTGGCAGTGGTGAAAATGAGGTTGGACAAAAGCAAAAAATGCTCAGCTTTTTTCACTTTGCTTTTGTGACAGTCTTTTTAACAGTGTGGGACTTCACTTTTAAGCAAAGAAGTTTATGGTTTTGTGGGAGGTAATTTCATATAGGCAATAGTTTAGTCATATAAGTATTGGGTTGCCAAAGGACTTGGATTCTAGTAGTCTCCTCTTTTCTCATGCCTGTAAGGAAAGATATGCCCTGCATAGTCAAAAGGTGATTTTCAATGTCCTGCAAAGGCATCCCACAACCTCTAGTATTGTTTAAAGATGAATACAGCTGGTGAAACAAAAGCATGTTTTTTGCTCTCTGTTGTTCTGGAAAGCAGCCCTGGTCCATGTTCTTGCTTTAGGGACCACAGCCTCCTTGTGAATCTGCCACAGTCCTCTGCAGTGAGGTGGCATCAGCCTTCATACTTTCCATCCTCTCCCCCTGCTGCCATTCCACTTGGATCACTGCTGGGCTTGCTGGCCTTCCTGATGTGAGGCAGAGAAGAGGCAGGGGTGCAGCAGGGGCGCTCCATGGGTCAGAGGTTTCTGCCAGTCCCTGCTGAGCTCTCAGGGGAACTTGCAATTGTCCAGATGCTTGTGGGCAAAGGAGGAAGCAAGGAAAGCATGCGGGATTGAAGCGGTGCCTCTGCACATCCCACAGCTCCCAGGCTTTCCAGCTCCCAGCTGCTGCAGCGCACTGGGCAGTGCAGGCAAGATATTTTCTCCTCAGATAGCATGTGCAGAGGTCAATGGCAGTAGCTTAATGCTTGTTATTTTTGCCTATAACTGGTATGGGTAATACTCAAAAGGAAAACGTGACTCATAACTTCTGGTTGCTTTCACTCACTCTCTTTTTTAGGGTGCACATATTTATGTGCCAGTTGCATCAATTAAATAGTAACCAATCCAAGTACATTTACAGTCTGCCTTTAAAATGTAATTCCATATTGTACTTTCCAATTAAGTATGAGCAGATTAAGGGGATGCATTGTTCTCTTGGGTTAACTCTACCATATTGTCATTCGGTGGATACGCCCTCACTAATCTAAGTTTTCTTTATGTGAAAGGAAAAGGAAGTGCATGGTCAAAAAGTAGGCCAATTTCAACCAAGCAGAATCAGCTGAGAGGAAAAAAAGACGAGTCCCTTCCCTCTCACTTTTTTATTTCTGTTGTTGTTTAATTGTTTCTTCGATCCAGTGGTTTAGTGATTTCACATCTATTTAATTAACAGAGAAATGGATAGGGTGCACTGAAAAACAAGAAGGAAGATCAGATAGACAAATGGTCTCTGTAAGTTCACAGTTCTTAAAACAGATGTTCACCTCCGCTGGCTATGGTATATCATTATCTCCAGGAACCCTGAAGAGAAAGCAAAATCCTTCATTACTTGTAGGAAAATTAGAACAGTCTTACAGGACTAAACACCAACCCCTTTCATCAGATCTCATCTCACTGCTGTTGTATTACTCACAAATCAACAAGTGTGTGTGTCTGGGGAAACTGAGACTGCAGATAAAGATTAAACTTGTCTGTGGAATGAGGGACTGTGGAGATGTGATGTCAGATGGTGTCTAAAGCAGCAGCAACTAAATGGTGGGAGGCTGAGGCAATTCCTCCATTATTTATTTGGTGTAAAGGCAAGATGTCAATTGTCTCTCAGACCTCTTACTTGCTTTTTAAACAGGGTCAGCTTATTATTGAAGTGGGGCTGCCTGACTATTACCTATAGCTGCTTGAACCTGTAACTGAAGGGTTAGGGAGTGTGTGGAAAAGTATACTGCCTCTTGCTTTCTTTTTTCTATTTTCTCTTACAGACACAAATAGGTAAAATATCAGTCCAGCGCTAAGAAGTCTTCATCTCTTCTGCCAGGAAAAAATCAACAATTATGGGAATCTGTCTCTCTTGTCCTAGGGAGATAGACAAGAAATAGATAGACAGGAGAAGTTTGCCCATGCAGTCAAATGCATATGCAAATACATGCACAGGCACACCTGTGCAGACTGGCCACTGCCTGCCTATTTGCCCTTGAATCTGATTTCCTCACCTGTGGGACAAGGAGTGCTAGGTTCTGCTGTGTGAGCAGTTGGGATGGCAAACATGGAAGAGTCCCTTGGAAAACGTACCCCAAACACTTTGATTACCAGTGCCCCAGATTTAGCATGCCTTGTGATTGTGCTTTGTTGCTCTTGCTGTCTCCACTAACTTTTAATCACAGCTGAGTATTTCCAATCTGACTGCCATTTCTGACTTCAAGTGTATTAAAGGGGTATTCAGACCCCCAGATAACAATATGTGGGGATTTGCTAGGCAGGAGGCACAAGAAGGACCCTCTCTGCTTTCCCTCTGGCCTTCACCCTTCACCCTTACATCAGAGCCCTGGTAGTGAAAAAGAAATGTTGAAATCAATATAAGAATGAATTGCCACGTGGTCCTTATTGTGGAGGCAAGGTTTCTACAGAAAATCCTTGTAATCAGAAAAGAAGGAAGATGAGATTAAACTGATTAAACTGAGAAAGTCAAAAAAGGACAACTTGAAAGATTAGCTCAGGGACGACTGAAAAGCATAATCCTCCATGCATGTTAAGTAGAGAAGTCCCTCTCTGTTATCAGCCCCTTCATCTGGTGACCTTCTGTTGCATTAGCCCAGAGATACTTGATCCAAGGCAAATAGTGAAAATTGAAAAGCCAGAATGCCAGTGATTACAACAGGTATCAATATTACTGCAGTGATGGTTTGTTATCATTAGGGAGCTCCATCAGAGCTCATTCTGGAAGCAAAAGGAACAGAAAATCACAAGTCATTACAATTGTGACAGGCAATAGAAGAAAAGAGTTTGTGTTACAGTGGAAAAGCCTTTTTCATCTGCTTCAACCTCTAAAATTACAGCGTCAGAACAGGAAAAGGGATGGAGGAAAGCAATTCAGGAGCTCACCTGTGTTTCTTTCCCTGGGAACAACTGAGCCTCTGAGTAGGTTGCACACAGCCAGTGTGTGGTACCCTTTTCTTCTGGAGTGAGAGGAAACAAAAGGCCTGTGTCAGTTTTACTGGGTCAGTGATGTTTTCTTGCCCCACATCCCCATCTTTATAGCAAATCTGTTCCTGTGTGGTCCCAGCAGCAGCAGCAGCAGCAGCAAGGCTGGTACCTCTGCAACCTTACAGCTCCACATTGCAGGGCTGCATGTCTGAGCCTGGTGTGGTGCTGTTCAAGGGCAGCATCTTTTTTCTCCCTTCTACTTCAGAGATGTAGGAAGGACTGGAAGGAGAAAGGATTGCTCTAGCCAAGGGTTGTTTAGCTCAGGTACATTGCATATCTCAAGTTATAAAGGAATATTGTTCCTGATTAGACTCACATTTTGTGCTTTGGAAATGTGCTTAGCACCACATTTTTAGAAGATGATTTCATTGTCTTTTCTTTTAAGTTGGCAGAGACTAAAACTAAAAAGTAGAGAGTGGTACAGGTTTGTGGCTGTGTGCTTCACCAGTTATATTTATTATAATGCTTCACACTTGTGCCTGATATGTCCTTTTCTAAGTTCCCCTTGCCCCCTCCACCCCGACCTCCCCCCCCATTTCTGTCTTTATATCCCACTATTGCCCAAAAATGTGTTATGCTCAGGCACTCTTTTCTCTGTGCTACTAATCTTTGTTGCAATGTTGCAGATGTAAATGGAGAAGCATGACTCTGAATCATTTGAATGTTTTGACTGAATCCTGGATTTGTCACTGAGTTGGTGTTTCATTTTGTACAACTTGGTGCAAGTTAGTGCTTCTGTTTCCCCTGCTGCCTTTGTTGGTCTCTCTCTAAGTTAGGCAGGATGTCTGCATAGATCAGAATTATTTCTTACTGGGCACTTGTCAAGTTAAAAATTGACAAAAATACCGTGGTCAACTGTCATTAGTGGAAAAAGACAGTGTCTATTTTTAGATAATTTGTCATCATTTTTAAATCCACAACATTTCACATTAAAAAAGCACAAAGTATCAGGCTTAAACATTTTGAAAAATCTGGGGGGGAAAAAAGGCTCTGAAGTGAAATTTAATCTAGCTCCAGGATCTAGAGAACAGACCCAATTCTGGCAAGGCTTTTTATCATTCATTTGAAAGATCTTATCTGCATATAGCACTAATGTCAGTAAATGGAACTAAATTATATAGTCTTACCTTGCCTTTCTTTACTGAAGAAGTAAGGATCCCACTACATTTTTGCTCCCAAAAAGCTTTTGCCCTTTTGTCAGTAGGGTAGATCAAACCTAATCTAGGTAGGAAGAAGCAGTACTATTGCCTTGGGAGAGTTCCTACTTCTATCATGCCTGAGTTTGTCCTCAGTTTGCTTAAGTCTCAATGAAAAGAGGTTTTCAGTTCAGGAGGTAAAGGCATTCATTAGATCTCATTCCCAGAAATGTCTACCTGATTGAGAAAGAGTCCCCTCAGGGGTAATGCTCATAAGCAGGTGGAGGTTGAGGGGCTGAAAAATGACCCATTTTGAAGTTTATCTAATTAGCTTCAAATATATAAGTTAGGTGTTTTGCTAGATGGATTAGTGTAATTATCTTAGTGCGCCTATTCATGCTAGGAATGTCAGAAAACCTGAGAACAGAGGAGCTCAGAAAAAAATCACAGCGGCTCAGCCAGTTGACTGCCCTGACCCATGTGTAATTGTGCTGCAGAGGAAAGAGAGAAAGCTGGGAAAAACACAAGGTGAGAGGAGGTGCTACAAAGACAAAATATTGACAGCTGACCTACAAATAAATTGGCAGGGATCTACCTCGCCCCAAATTCCTTACACAAAAGTAGTACAGAAAAATCATCCCAGGTGCATGCAGTCATTGCGTAAGGGCAGTATCCTTATTGTTACACCAGCAATTCAATCTGAGGTATTCACTGTAAGCTCTGTATCTTAATTTGGCCTCTGTCACTGAACCATATTTAAAATGAATGAAAGGATTTTTCTTCATCTTGAAAGTTCTTCTTCTGATGGAGAATGGGTTACTATTTTATTTATAATAGTAATCCATTCTGATGAGAATGGATTTCTATTTTATTGTTTGGTTACAGGGGTTTTTTTTCTGATCCATTGATAACATAGATCCTGCACATCTTGTGAGATCAGTTAAAAATTCCCTTGAAAGACAGTCAACAGCTATGAAATAGCTCTTCCCAAAACCAACTTCCATTTCTTTTTTGGAGGAAGGGGATGGGGAATTTAAAAGAAAAAAGAAAGAAAAAAAAAAAAGAAAAGAAACATTGAAGTGGGGTCAGTTTCGTATTACTAAGTTTGTTTTTGTTAGGGTTGGCTCTTTAGGTGCACATCTGCCATGATGTATAGAAGCAGACTGGAGAAAAGAAGAGCACTGCCAAGTAAACCTGAGACCAATCAATGGCTCTTCCAATCATTTCTTTTTAAACAGTGAGTTCTCCACTTGTATGGCTTGTTCCACCCACAGAAATCTTGTGCAAATCCTGGGCTGATGGCCCAGCTGCTTCAGTGCCACACAAAATCCAGTGGCAGCTGGATTTTTTTCCTCACCTTGCTGAATGCCCTCTTTTGCTCCTAATTCATGCTGTCTCCGTGCCCCCTTTCTGCAGGATTAGCTGAGTTTCCAGCTAATGGTGTTTCTAAGAGTATCAAGTGTGTGGTGTTAATTTCCCCAGCATCTCATTGACTTTCTAGTCAATATTGCTGTGATCCTTTCAGAGCCACTCTTGTGTTCAAGGTATTGTAAATTAATTTAATCAGTGGGATGACCTGGTTTTCAGCAGGGTTGTGCACCCTTGGTAACCATGCAGTCACCCGGTGACCAGCATCCCCTCTGCCCCTTGATTCACCAGGGCTTTGAGTCATGGCTGTAGAGGTTAACACCAGGATTAAAATACCCTTAAGAATGTTCAAAATAGGCATAGTTTCTCCAAAAAGTTATTTTTTTGAGTTTAAAAGGCCTGTTTTACCAAAATCTAAATTTTTCATGTGAAAAATGTTAATTATTACCTTTTTGTCATGAAAGAACATCTAAGGTCTAAGCACCAGATAGTAATCTTAACTGGGCCCAACCACTTAATTGGTTTGTGAAATTTACCTGATTTAATTTGATGAATCATTTATAACAGAGCAAGTCACCTTTAGCATTACAGCTTCCTGCTATGTTTCCATAATGTGAAATTGAAAGGATTAAAATCAGGACATGATATTTTAATTTTAATAAATTTGAATGGTTGTGATTTAGTAATCACAACTTGAAATAACTATGGTTCTTTTTCTTGTAATGTTTTCCATTTGGAATTTAGAATGAAAACAAACTTCAGAATGTGTCAGTTTCAGACAGTTTGAAACTTTCAAGTGACAACCAGCTTTATCTGCCTGCTTGTGCCAAAGTTATTTTACAGGTATATGAACTTTCTCCCTTTGTAGATATTTTTTTTGCTGCTTTAAAGGCAAACATTTGTCCTTGAGTCACAGCAGAGGGCAATCAAATGGATTGAAGACCTGAGTTCTGCCCCTATACTTTATTTTTGGCAGAGCAGAGAAAGTAGAGGGAGATGTGCTCTGACATCTGTGGCATGTGGTGGTTGGGAACTCACAACTTCACAGCTACGCTCCTTCCTCATATGTGCTCCTCTCCTGTCAGTTCCTCTCCGCATCCCAGAAGAGGAACTGCTGGCATCTGGAGAAGGAGGGCTCATCCTGGCTGCAGAGGGACACTTGTTCTGAAGGAGTGGATTGGTAGAAATATTTTTATGTGCTCACACCGATGAGAGAAGAACTCAGAAAAAGAGACCCCAAGAGGCAAAGAGAGAAGCCAGCAGCTGGGAATTAAGTGACTGGAAAGGAGAAAAGAAATCCAGACCCTGCAATTACATGTGCCTTTTAAGTCCGTTACAAATTTCTCGGAGGTGACATGGAAAAGAGTTAGGAGGTTCCCACCAACAAGCAGGCTGCTTGCACTGCCAGCTCATGGCTTAAGGCCAGATTCCCATCCAGCTGCCTCTGCCATTATGCCCTGCAGGACGCCTTAACTGTTGTACCTCTGGATGGGTTTTAGCTCTCTACTGGTTAAATCCCTTTGTTTCCTCAATGGTTCTTCTTCAGAATGTGGTTTTCATTTTGGAAATTAGGGGAAACTGTCATTTTTAGTGAGATTGCAGATATCTACTTGACATTATTTATGCTATCTATTTAGGACATTATAGAAATCCTTTCAGCATGTTCCTATTTGAACATCAATGTGGCATTTTAAGAGCCTTGCTTGTTGGTGCACTATGTTTATGGTCTACACATAAACTCTGACTAAACACTAACAAATGTACCTGTAGCAATAAAGAAGTTGTGAAAAAAATGGTAACTACTGGAGAACTAGCATCAAGCCAAGTGCAAGGTGATGAGTTCATGTTCTAAGGACACTGGTGGAAAACTAGGTGCTTTTTAGGACAGGTGGGCACGGACGGGCCATATTTGGAATGCCCTGATAGTCTTCTTGATGCACAGACAACTCACAAATGTCAGGACATCTCTTCCAGTTATTACTAAGTTGTTACTTACATCTAATTAGCGCTTTGTACCCTCTGAGGGCTGACCTTCATAATCACACAAGCTGAATTAATATGGATTTTTGTTTGACTTAGCTGCAGATAGATCATAAAAGACCAGCCCTTATCATCAATCAAGTCCTCTGTTACCATTCTGCCATTCATAGCCTTTCGTGCTTCTACAGTTTTGTCCCTGCTACTCTAGCAGGAAACTTGCTTGAGAATGCTCTTCTCATTTACTGCACACATCTCCTGAAGTCTGGGCTATTTCTCTTTCACCTGACACTTTCCCCAGGGTACAGAGGTCTGTGTTTCTCCTATTTCCATCCCTTTGCAGATGGAATGCCTTTTTAGTCCCACTTTCTGAATAGACACAAATCTGAACTTTTCACATTTTAGGTAACAGTCAGGATAGTATTGTTGTTAGGGATCTGAGCTGAGGTTATTTTTGATTTGGCAGTTGCAACTCTTAAACTTTCAAAGATTTGAAGAAACTAGCCTCATAGACTGAGGTAATGTAGTCTTGTGGCACATAGGAGAGCAAGACTTAATCCCCTCTGTTCTGTTTAGCACTTGGCTACCTGTAATGTACCTCTCATTTCAGGAGTAGCCTGGTTTTGGTCTTGTTGGCATTGCCTATGTGTTTGAGAAGTTTTTTGTCAGCCATCTGTGTCGTAGAAGCTGCAGGTAGATGCATGGTGCCAGCAGGAGCTGTGCCAGACCTTTCCTCATGCAGCACAAGAGCAGTAGTACTGATACTGTGGGAATTAGTATTATTGTCAGTCACTTCTCGTTTAACTCCATTTGAAATGAGCTCGGTAAAGCTGAAGAATGGCTTAATAGTTAACTGCAATTTGGCTGAATGTCAGGCAGTGCCTTTGGGTCTGTAAAAATTTGCAGTGATTAAACCACCTTCTTAAGAAACCTGTTTTGCTGAGCACTTTGAATATGTGTTTCTATTGTCCCTTTGAAACACATCATGAGTACAGGGTGCAAGATGGAGGCAATGTTGCTCTTTGAAATCAATGGATTAAATACATGGAAAAGATTAAGCAAGGGACTATTGACTCCTACATCCTTGATATGCCTCACAGAGCTGGGGCATTCAAAATACTTATTTCCCTAACTGGTGAGAATGGTTCCAAAAGATCACAGTACACTTACCACACTTACCAAACCAAGTGAATTTTACTTACTGCATTTTAATGTCTGCACTGATTCAGAGGTGAGGACTGAGGATTCTTTGCTACCAAAAGCCCAGAGAAAGGTAAATGGCTGGAGCCTTGGAGAGAATGTAAGCAGTAATTGCTGATCTTTGGGCTGGCATGTTTTCTCTCCTTGTGTCTTTGTTTGCTGCCTCAGACATGGCTTGCAGTCTGGAGGCAGATTTTCCTGGTTGTTCCCAAAATCCAAAATATGTGAGATCATCTGCATTTTTGAAGGAATACATGATTTGAACTACTGTGTGGGTTCCTTTGCTATTGTGTGTCATGCACCACCACATTTTGCAGTTACAGAGAGAACCTGAAGGGTCTGGTAAGACTGGTGCTGCTTCACTCTCCCTTTTAACAGGTCTCAGTAAAATTACCAAGATAATATCAATACAAAATAGTGACCTTAGTAAAATTTTCTTTCAAAACTCTGAAAAAATTACCCCAATGACCCTATGCTGGAACTTCAGAACTTCTTCTGATGTAATATAAAGTAGTTCATTGGAGGTTTATGGATCTAGGAATTGGACTAGATGATCTCCAGACATCCTTTCCAACCCTAACAATTCTGTGATTTATAGTGGCTGAAGATGTGTTCCATTGCTAGAAAACTGCATTCTTCATACCCATAGTTGCCGCAGTTGTTTTTTTCCCCATAGTACAAAGTAAGTCCTTGTAATTATTGCCCTGGATAAAGCTGCAACTTTACATGAAATGCTCACAAAAAAAATATAACCATCATCAGGTATTTCCAGATGTCTACAAATGAGTAAGTGCAAGAGTAATGAGGCTGCAGCTGCTGTTGTTACTGATGCGTACAAATGTGACCAGGAACCCTCGTTCTGGACTCAGCCCTTCTCTGTTATCTGCCACTCAATAATAGAACAAAAAGATGCTTTGAACAGTCTTTTGGACAGAGACCAAGTTTTGCATTATCTTTTCTGGAGAAAAGCATGAGTGTAAATAAAAGCAAATACCCTGTTTGCCCCCAGCTACTGTGTATGCCTTGCGTGCTGCAGGTTGGATAAGCGTGTGCCATTTGCTGTCAGCAGAGGTCTGTCTGCATGGAAAGAAGCTCTGTCACATGCAGATGTAGCCAGGGAAAACCTTTTGTTTGCAGAGGAGGCTTACTGACACTAATTAAATATTTTTTTTATTTGGAGAGCAGACAATTCATGACTGCCTACATGCCCCCAGATTTACACAAATAGTTGATTACAAACCTCTTATGTTCCTGAAGACTGAGAGGGAATTCCAATTTTAGCCCCGCTGAAATGACAGAGGTAGGCAATTCAAGTAATGGCCTGTTAGTCAGTTATTAAATATTGCTCTTCAGCAAAATTGCTAATGATGATGGTCTTTCTCTGCTACCTTTAGAATAGTGCAGAGTATATTCTGAAGAGAGATTGTCTTGGATATAGAAGGCCACTAGCTTGAATGCTGTCCAAATCAACCAATTATCTGTGACAATCAACTAGCTCTGCCAGGCCACACAGAGATTAGTTGCTATATAAAGTTCCATGCTTTAAATTAAATGGCTAATGGCAGAAAGGTGAAATTATTCAGAGGATCAGACTTGATTTTTGGAGGAAGGATAAACTTTTAGCAGAGGAAGCAGAGGGCTTCCTCCTGTGGGTATAAGGACCATTGCTCTAAATGTGTTCATCATCCTTTACAAGCCATTTATAAAAACTGTGCAAGTATAGTTAATCTAAAATCCTTCAACCAAAATCATGCTGTCCAGGTATCTGCTGCTGTGTGCAGGGAGGGAAGTGTTGGACAGGTACGAGGCGTGACAGAAGCTGGTGCTGTGGGGTGAGATAAGCAGAAGGGCTGACTTCTGGTGGCATTTTCTGCTGGCCTTGGCTGGGGTAGAGTTAATTTTCTTTGCTGTGGCTGGTATGGAGCTCTCTTTTGGATTTGTGCTGAACACAGGTTAATAATATAGATTTTTAAAAAAAATTTCTGAAAGGGCTTACACAGAGCCAAAGCCTTTTCTGCTTTTCATACTGACATGCTGGTGAAGAGTCGGGGTGCTTCAGTGGTTGGGTAGAGACACAGCCAGGACAGGTGACCCAAACTGATAAAAAGGATATTTCAGACTATCTTACATCATGCTCAGAATATAAAGTGAGGAGAAGGAGGAAAGAGGAGACATTCGAAGTGATTTGTCTTCCAAATAACCATTGCACATGATGAGGGCCCTGCCCTCCTCAAGGTGGCTGAACACGGGTTCCCCTGCTCATGGGAAGCAGGAAATTAATGCCCTGTTTTATTTTGCTTGTATGAATAGCCTTTGCTTTCCCTATTAAATTATTTTTATCTCTACCCGTTTTCCACTTTTTACCCTTCCAATTCTCTCCCCAGTCCTGGTGCTGGGAAAGTGGTTGTGTGGTACTTGGTGGCTGTCTGGAGCTAATACATATATTCAGAACAGAGATGAAGGAGAGAAGCACATCTCATTCTTTACACATCATAAAAAACTCAGCTACTGGTCAAGCACATGAGCTTTAGCTATGATTGCTAGAAATGTTTACTTCTGTCCTTGCAAACAAAGCATCATCTGCAGCTATTGGCAAAAGAAGCATTTGTCCTCTGGGCAGTACTAGAGAAATGTTGATTTGGGACAGTTATACAAGGAAAGAAATTTTGACTGATTGCATCTTAAAAGAGTTTTAAAAACAGTGTCTGGGCAGAGAGAGGTTACCATGAAGAAACAAGCCGAGCAGATACAAGGTTCCACTCAGAGCTGCTTGCTCAAACTTACCTGCATCAGAAAGTCCCAGTTCAAGTGTCACACCTCTGCAGAGGACATGTGGTACTGTCACTCCCACTGCTGTCCAAACTAAGAGGCAAGGAGGAAATAAGCAGGAGGAGGAAGATGCTGCCTTTGCCAGGAGGAGATGCAAATGGGAAGAGGAGGAATATGAGTAATCATGAGCATGAGTTGTGGGCCAGAGACTCCTGCTCCTTACTCAGCTGGCACTTAGCTGCATAAATCCTGTGCCCTAAATCTCTTCCTCATCCTCTGCCTGGTCACCAGCAAGTGGTGAGTTTTGCCCAAGCAATGAAATATGGGCTTAAGTCACAGGGCCAAGCCTTCACTGAATGCAAATAGGAATGACTCCGTTGTTTTCACTGCCTAAGGTTCTTGCCCTCAGTTTTCAATGTGCTTTTAAGTATTGGATATAAACAACCTGCCACCATGGATACACTTTGGTTTAGAGTGGATTTTGCACTGGTCTAACGTACCTATTAATTGCAGTAATGTTTTGCTGCACTCCTTTGGATTAAAATGCTATTTCTAATTGTCAGTTAATGGGTTTTAGTGAAAGTAATTTCTTAAACATTATGTACTCAGTTTAAATCTAACAGGGTAACTAAACATTAAAGTAACAGAGGGGAAAATCTATATTGCTCTAATTTGTATTGTGTGTTCTTTTCACCAAGTATAATTGCTATTGAATTCCTAAAGCAGCATTCTCCAAAGCATGAATAACCAGGAAAAAAAGTTGCAATTGTATGTAAAAAGCAGTGTCATACTTTGCTAGCATTAACTTGGGATGAAGAGACAAGAATTATGTGATATGAGGCTCTGTGTTCATTGCTGTTTCTCCCTCACCCAGATAGGGTTTTTATGACTATCCAGCTACCAGTGGTGTGAGGAGATTGTGAACATAAAAGATGCATGCATGTTTTTGTTGGTAATGTAAGCTACATGGAGGGCTAAAACCAGACTGAACAAGTGTCTGTAATGGTATGATGGACAGGGAGATCTTGTGTCACTTTCTTCTTCAGTGCTGGAGAATAAACTCCATTCTCATATTTTCAATGATGGATGTCCCTCCTTAATGCACAGGGGGTTAATTTGCCATAGACACAGGGGAGTGGTGTTCACAGTGTTCTATGTAAGAAAGGAGCTGGTGTCCAAGGTATTGCTGCTGCTAAGAAGATTTCCAAGAAACTACAAAATGCAAAAATCCTGATTTTATCTTTATTACTTGGAAATTAAATTACCTCCAGACTTATCAATAGTACATATGACCTTACTGTCTATAATATTCCATCTGATATTTCATACCCAACAAGAATGAACAAGATGTAAGAGGAAAAACTATCATTAAGGGGGTACTCTTGATGCTTTCATCATCCTAATGCATAAACCAAAACTTTGTCAAAGCCCTATGTCTGACCAGCATAGCCATGCATATATAATGTCCTTCAGCTTCAGAAAACTCATCAGCAGCCTGTAAAGGTGGACATCTTTATGGGCCTTCATGACCTCATCCTCAAAGGTTATCCACAACATTTTGATGAAATCTAACTGACCAGATATGAGGCACATACTCCCTTGTCTTCACTGTCATGATCCAAAGAACTGCTCCCCATTCTTACTCTTAATCATGGCTATAGAGTGCACACCTGCAAAAGAAAACTTATTATTAGGAGAGGAGGTATGAGCTGCTGTATAGCAGCCTTTTATTCACCAAAATACAGACTTTAATATTTATCTGGTGTCTGTTCCTTAACTTCTGCTTCCCAAACTCTAAAACCTGATACTATTTTTAATTTCCTATAGCCAGATAATTTCCAAAGAAGAGCTATAATTCTTTCTATGTTTAACTACTTGCTTGAAAGGTGGAAATGTTCATGTGCTAAGTGATGAAACGTATGTACTATGCAACACATTCATTTTGTGATGTATGCTTTGCAACCTGCTGGCTCCTTCACCTGTGCTGTGTCTGCAGATCGAATCCTCCTGGCAGGTGCGGATTTATGGGGGATAAAAAGAGAACTTCATCTTCCTCACCCTCAGCTCTCGATTCACACCCTCCCTTCATGACATCCACAGCACACATTTTCCCAGAGTTGTGCTGGAGATTATTTCTGAGTCCCTGTGCCTCATTTCAAAGGCAGACAGAGGGAGAAGTTTGAGCACTCAGGCATTTTGGGTCTGATCCCCACTCTGCTCCCCTTCTTTGTGCACACCCACCACATGGAGGGGGCATAGAGATAAGTTTTTCTTTCAGCTGACATCTGGGAGGCCTCTGCTCCAACTTAATGTCCTCCTAATTTGTACTACTCCTTAGCAACAAGGAACATCCCCAGTTCTCTCCTAAAAATCAGCATAACTTTTGAAGTAATTTTTTTTTGGTGGCCTGTGTGGAATCCATTTGCTGAAAATTACAGTGGTCTAAGACTCAAATCAGGTTGATTTTGGAAAAGGTAGTCCACATGTTCTCCCAGGTTAATGTCAATGCTTTTTCACATATTTTTGTGGAAACCAGTAGAACTAAACCTATACCAGTAGAACTATAACCTGTCTCAGGCCTATCCCTTACCTTCCCCAGCTGTGCCTGGTCAGTTTTCCAGGATGGGTTTTACACCTGACTATTGTGCTGAACTTAGTGGCAAGTGTTCCATCAGCCTGTGCCAACAAAAGGACATGACAGACAGTTGTAGGGTAATACTGTGTCAAATTGGCATAGACATTTCTGCATGAATTTGTTACCTTCTCAAGCAGAAACTGAAAGTTCAAGGGAGCTCTAGAGGCTCTAGTTGTTTTGTGGCCCCAGAGTGGGTAGACCTGAAAGCATAGAAGCTCCTTGGAGCAGGACCATGTCTGTTTTGTTTAGTATTGTATCAAGCTTCACATTCTGTAAGTAAATAAAAATAACAGTGATGCTACAGTGCATTAGTGTCTGTGTGGGGAGCCCTGGACTGACTGCATTATGTGTGTCAGTGCAGACAGTGGAGAAACTCCTCTCTAAGGAGCTGTGGACAACAAAGATTGTTCATCCAGTAGTGTGACAGGGATGTGGAGGATTGATTATTACAGTGCTGTTTACACTTTACTAGCAGGGAGAGCAGATCAAAATGGCTTTATACAGGAATTTCTAAGCAAATCTGGGACCTCATGTGTTTATTGCTTTGCCTGTATTGCAAAAGTATCTTTCAGTATCTTCAGTCCATATTTAAATAGAATGAGTAAGAAGTTCTTGTGGTACAAGCATGCATGCATGCATTCAAAATAGCAAGAAATAAGAGGGTCGAATGCATTGACTGTAAAAAATTTGCTACATAACTACTGAATATTGAAAACTACTGAGATTCAAATAACATGTAATAATAAAAGGAGTTGCTGTATATTTTATGGATATTTTTAGTGATTTATGGATATACTCCCTTATTAACCACACATTTAGATTTAGATGTCGTGCTTTTTCAACTTTTCATTTCCTTCTATGCATACATACATACATTCATACACAGATACACACAAGACAGTCCCTGTTGAATGTTGGTGATGGGATTATCAGCACCATTCTACTTTCACTCCGCCTTCTCACAGGTCAGTGATGACGATGGAAGGGTTTGTTTGCTGCTTGAAAAATAGTATATGTGGGAGCAACTCTGGAAAAAGTCTCTGGATCTGACATCTATGTGTCAGTGTTGACTTTGTTAGCTAATTTCAGGAGTGCTTCTAAGCTGCTGATTGCCAGGAGCTGGGACAATTCACAGAAGAGAGAACTACTCAGTCCTTTCTGCTGTGGCTTTTATATTTTTTCACCAGGCAGCTACTGGCAGGGGTTGGAGGCAGGATATTAAGTTAAATGAAATTCTGGTCTGACCCCCATAGGGCAGTTCTTCCAGTTTTATTTAGAGCCACATCTCAGCAGTGGAAGAGTGTGCAGCCTGATCCATTACCCAGTTAAAAGAACATGTTGCAACTCACTTAAAAGCAAATGCAGTCTTAAATTACACATACAGAAGCTAAAAGTAGCCTCAGCTTAAATTAAAGGGTATGCTTTCCCAGAGGGGCAGCCAGCTCTGGTCGCCCAGAATGAGTCTTTTCCTGTGTGGGAGATTCTTTTTTAAGGCCATATCTACTTGTGCCAAAATGCTTCCTGATTCAGAGGCTGTGCTAATGCAGGCAAAAAGGGAAAGGTGAAGCATTACACACTGCTATTACCCACTATTTAAACAAATATACTTTTTTTGGACCTATGGAGGTTTGTGGTTTTTCTTCTTGTTGCTGCCATTTTTTTTTCTTTTTTTCTTTTTTTCTCTTTTCCTTTTTTTTTTTTCTTTTTTAATACTGAGCAGGCTTTTGGCAGGAGGATAATAAGGACTCCAGAAGGAATTCAACATGATGCTTTTTTATCACATTGCCAGGGTTTCATAGGAAAGATAGGGCTTTGGAAAACATTTTTGGTTGCGGCTCACAATAACACCTATCATCTGCTTGCATGTGGGACTCCAGTGAAGAGCTACACAAATGCTTTGTGCCAGCCAGACAAAGAGGAGGTGACTCAAATGGCAGATTACTGCATCTGTAAGAAAATGCTTGGGTAGGAGGCAGCCACCTGGACTAACAATTGTTTTTGTAACAGATACTCTCAGCAGAAAAGATTTTTTAGGTCATTAGCAAAGTCAAGGAAGATAGGGGAGGAAAAGAGAGATGGGGCAAGAGTTAGGTGAAAGTTGGACAACATTTTCAGAATTAGAGGTCTGAATTCAAAAGCCTGCCCTTGGAGAGGTATTAGGCACCTTTGATGGATTTATTCCTAAAACTGCAAGACAATAACTAAAAAGGCTTTGATGTGAGGAAGCCAACCTCAGATACAGAAATGTCTCTCAGGGTTAACATGCCTGTGCAGGTCTAAATTAGCAATAATATGACCCAGAGGAGAATGCATAGTACAGATCTGCCTGTTTTACTTTTCCTGCCCCCTCCCTTCTGAATGTTAATCACATATTTTCCTTCATTTTTCTATACACTAACTTCAGAGCCTCATTTGTTGCTCAGTTCTCACTTCACCTCTTGGGTGTATTTTGTTTCTGTTGTTCCATTGTGCTGGCTAAATAATGCAGGAAGACTAATAAATTCAAATGTAATTTCTGATTGGTTTAGCATCAGTTTAACTATCTAGAATAATTAGGTGTTATTGGATACTTTATATGATGAGTCCGTGATGTTTAGACTAGAAAATAATAAAATGCACTCAATTGATTAAGCTCTTTGTAGGAGTCTAGAAATTAGCATACTGTCTAATGGCAAATAATTTATAATTACCAAGAAGAGCTGATAAAAGGGTTCAGTGCTATTGACTGCCTGACTTGATAACCTTGATCAGGAGGCTTCATTAAAAGAAAAGTCCTAGCTTTTACATAACTCTGTAAAAGACATGAGATTACTTTAACACTTTGTGTCTTGAATGGGATGCTGCTGTTTTGACAGACAGTCCCAAAGTGCTGCCTTTGGAGACCACACATGCTCCAGATTGAGGGGCATGTTGCTAGGCTGACTGGCAACACGTTCCCAAGTGGAAGTTTTCCCTGCAAGTAAAATCTCTGTTTTGAAACTGAGTAGTACAGGATATGTATAAAGCAACTTACTGCAAGATTTTGGCCTGCACTTCATTAACTACACTTGTCAGAGTAGGAAGATGAGTTCTGCAGTGGTATTTGCTATACTCTGTAGACTGTAGTTGGAGACACAGTCTGGTTCTTTTCACACATTTCTCTGAAGTGACAGTTGTTTGAGCCAAATTTAAGGTTAGAGATAACTTGTAGAAACGTAGGGATGAGTTGATCACAGCTTTTGGGGTACACCTGTGGACACTTGATCTTTTCTAAATCGGAGAAAGGTGAATAAGCACGATTTTCATGGAGAGGGAAAGGTACTGCATGGAAACTGAAAGAAATGGGCCAGGAAGGTTGGCAGCTCTGCCATTTAAATGTCTCTTTTCAAGCACATTCCCCATTCCCATGGTTTAGTTGTGGCTGGCAAGTTCTCATTTAGTTTAGAATTGACCCCATCTCTGACTGACAACATTGGAACAAGCTTCAGGTTGTTCTCTTGTTCTGATGTTGTGGGTCTGGGCACACCAGCCTTCTGCTTTGGCCCACACCCTCCCTAGTGAGCAGAGAGATCTAGTTAAGTGTTTCACACATGAGTGAAATAAGAAGAACCTGTGGCTGTCTCTGGTGCATAGTGGACTTGCCACAGCCACAAATTTGTCATTTCAAGTCAAAATGCAACAAACTTAAATGTTTTTATGCAAAGTTTTAGCTTGCAGAACAGGATATAGATGATGAAGGAAGGCAAGTCCTTGGTGGACTGAGGAGTGTTATGAATGTGTCCTTTTAAAAACAAAATTATTTATTTTTAATTGGCATGGATAAATATCACTGCTTTTAGAAGCTATAAAAATTTGTATTGTTACCTTCTGTTGCTGAAATTTTAAGATATTCAAAATGGACCTTTGAATGTGTTATCCCTTCTGCCCTTGTTCTGACACAGCAGAACAATTGGTTTGAATGCTTGCCTCTAGCCATGCTCTCTTCAATCATCTACTCCAAGATTCCTGCAGTCAGGTCAAAGAGATAGAGCTTTGCAGAATACCTTTTATGGTTTTGAAGACACTTCTTAGGAGCACTGTGCTCAGGTGACATTTATATCTGGGCACTCGACAGACGCCAATAGGAATGGGAATTGCTGTCACTCTATGCACAGAAATGGCTGTTTTCCCCATATTTTCACTGTGTTTGTGAGATGTCACTTTAGAAAGGCTGAAGCTATCAGGATGAACTGTCTATCAAACCAGTGCAGCCAATCATATAGCAGCAAAAGAACTCTGCTTTGCTAAGAAACAGAACAATTCCCATTTTCAGAATTAAATTTGCACTGGTTTTAACACTGGAGTGCAGTAGATTGAATGTATCTTATGTGTTGCAAGGCGTTAGTTTGAATGAGTGAGCAGAGGCTGGTTGCGTTTCATTCTAAGATGATAAAACTTTTCATGTGTATGCTTCAGAGAACACATTTTAAACTCACATTTCTACAAATGAGAAATTTAAAGTAAATTTGGAAGTTGAAACTTTCAAACTTGAAAGTTTAAAATCTCCTTAAACCTTTGGGTCTTACATTTGTCTAACCATGGTGCAGTATAAGTCTAATTTATATAGTAAAACAATTCAGCACATATATGGGAAATCCTTAAAATATCTTCAAAATAATGGTGACTAGCTTATCATAATATAGAAAAGTCTATGACAATAACAGGTACATGTAGTATACTACTAATACTAATAGTAAAAACTTACTGTTTTGAGTAGATTCAAATACCTAAACTCATGTTATCTGACTGAGTTTGAAACAGAGAGAAGGTAGAAGTTCACATGAAGGAGCTATAATATCTAATAATCAAGATTCTTCCTGTTCTTGGAATGCCTGTTTTGATTTTATTTGCTCTTGCAGTTTATTTGAAGAATATCTCACTAAAGGTCACTGTGTGGATAGCTTTCAAATATTTGGCATTTGCAATTGGTTCTATTCTCATTGGTCATATCAGTGATATCCTGCGCTCTGTTTCCCAGACAAAATGAACTAACATATTTTGTCTGAGATCCTTGGGATGAAAATTCTCCTGAGCTAGTCATGCAAGGTTCCCTTTTTGCACAGGTATAGGCAGTTCCAGAATATGAAACATGACCTCTTAAACAGATATTGAACAGATCTGCTAATGCACATCTAACGGAGTCTGCTTTCCTTCTTTATCTGCAAAGGGATCACAGAGTGACTAACTTGGATGTTGATGTCCACATTGTGGAAGTCTGAAGCTAGGTGAGAGAAATACCACTCTGGATGGGTACAAATTTGATTACGTTCATAGTAGAGAATGCTGTAAAAATATTCTGCCAGAAACTTTATTGTCCTTATAAGCTGGACGTGGTAGAAACGTGAACAACTCTCTAGTGAAGAGTGATAGCCTAATACTCAGCAGGACTGAGTTGGAGTAAAGTAGATTTCATCTCTGACCTCAGGCAGGTCATTTGAAGTCAGTTTCCCTGAAAGGAGGAAGTGCTTAACAGAGATTCTCCCTCTCACAAGAACTTTGCGGTGATTAATACAGTGGAGGCTGAGAAAGAATCCAAATATCTGAAATACACTGTGTGTGCCATCTCAGAATGGAAGAAAAGTGATCCAATCTTTGAAAAAGTTACCACCCTCTGTTGCCTCTCCCTTAAGATGGAAACCTCTCCTGATCACCGCGATCTTTCAAAGATAATCGAGACTGGCCTCACAAGGGCACTGGTCAGCTCCCTGAGCGCTTGTGGGTGCCTCCCATCAGGTCCCAGGGATGTGTGCATGCCATTTATCTAAGTGCTCCACATCTCCTTCGCAAAGAATAAATTTTCCTTCCTCTGGAGCTTCCTCCTGGCCTCCAGTGTGCGAGATACTGATACAAGTAGTTAAAAGAGACGCAGAAGTCATGGTGAACTTGACCCTCTTTGTGGCTTTTTGTAAAGATCCACATCCCCATTCACAGTAGGTTCACATTTTTCCCAGTATTCCTTTTGCTGCATTTGTACCTGTATTAGCTTTTCTCGTTGCCCTTCATGCAATTTGTCAGACTGAGATCCCTGAGGTCTTTGGCTTTTGCAATCTCATCTCTGCACACTTGCACAGTGTCTTTTTTCCTCGTGGGTTGCCTGACCCCTTTTTGCCTCCCTTGTACACTTCCTTGTTGTGTTGAGTATTTGCAGGAGCAGCTTGTTCATCCCTGCAGGCCTCCTATCAACTTTAGTCCACAGGGCAGAATGAGCTATTCTAGGTATTGGAAGATGTAGCCCTTGAAAATCAATTAGGTCTCCTGGGCCCCTCTTCTCTCTGGGGCTGTTTCCTTGGGATGTTTCCAAGCAGGTCCATGAACCAAATCCTTCCTCCTGAAGTCCATGGTTTTGACCCTACCTTTTGCCTTGTTTCCTTCCATCAGTATTCTGAACTCTAAACTGTTTCATTTTATGAACTTATGATGCTGGGGTACATAATTCTTTTTAGTTTTTTTAATACAAATTTAGCTGGTGCATATTTTCTAATCCACGACTGACCTCTAGCTCCATTTCCCATTGCTCAGTTGGAACCGTACATGGATTTGCCCTACAATAATGTTGGAGTGGTTCTACAGGATCAAACAACTTGGAATAAATCTGACCC
Source organism: Zonotrichia albicollis (assembly GCF_047830755.1). Classification (NCBI taxonomy): domain Eukaryota; kingdom Metazoa; phylum Chordata; class Aves; order Passeriformes; family Passerellidae; genus Zonotrichia; species Zonotrichia albicollis. Next base: position 65,458,794 of record NC_133821.1, read on the forward strand.
GAGGTGAGAATCAGTCTCCTCAGTCCCTGTAGCAGAACTAACACTGACTTCTATTACACAGTCTTCTGAAGGATTCTCTGAAATTGTTTTGTGCCTCGAATACCTTTATTTTATTAAAGTAATGAAATAATACATCTTGAACAGCTCCTCAATGCCCTTTATATTAACAAAGCATGCATTATTTCATCTCTGTCTAATTAATACCCTGTTTAATAGGTATCTCACTTTATGTTAGGTTCCTGTATTCTTAAGAATTTTTACTAATTTAATTGAGAGCAGTCTCAAATTAATTGTATAATTAATCTTGTCAAATTAGGTAACATTCATACAGCACCTTATTAAAGAAACTTGAATATTTTAAATTACCATGCAATTAGGCATTAATAAAGAAGTTCTTCCTCTGTATTGTTCTGCTTTATATCACAAAGAAGGTAATTGCAATATAAATTGCAATATAAAAGCTAAGTTCTATAGTACATTAATAATTAGATACACATTATTCCCCACTAAAGCTTTTTCTCTTATTAATTCAATTGTAAAATGGATAAGCCTTTTATAAAACAGGAATAATACACCCCCCAAAAAACTAGGAATGAACTATTGTGCTGACACCTGAACAACAGGACGGCTATAGCATGAGCTGCTGCTTGAGTGAAGTCTCAGAGAAGCAGGTTTCTGAGAAAACTAGTTCTGTGCTGCAAGCAGCTTGAAGACTTCTGTGCCTGTGGAAAGCTTCATTTGCATCTCATGTTTGGGAATAAGTGTGTGTCTCAATTTCCTGACTGAGAGGGAAGAGGGCTCCCTGGCATGCTCCTATGGATTACAGAGAACAGCAGCCTCCTTGTAGAGCCTGACAGAGGTGCCCCAGACACCCCTGGAGGTGGCCATGAGACTGATGTGCAGGACCAGGGAATCGGAGGTGGCGACTGTGATGTGGGAGAGAAGGGTGGGCAGGCTGAGGAGAGGGGAATGGATAATGAGAAGTGCTATCAATTTTTAATGAGTATATGGAAATTGTACTCAAGGTCAGAAAGCCCAAATACTATATTCTACCTGTGGGTGCCAAAGAGATTTTCATTTATGTAATATATCGGTCTAGTATTTTAAATCCTTAATCTTAGTGCCTGTAGTTGTGTGTACTAAAAGTGCCCATTAGATTAAATACTTGAGGAACAAGAAATCATCTACACATGAATGCTGAATGAGTAAAACAGCATTTCACATAGGGACATATGCTTGGATGTAATGTGTGGGATACAATAAATTGCAGTGTCAGCCTTATATGTACAATAGCATGTTCTGATAAATTCAAAGTTATTGCTGAGAGGGAAAGCCATAAACTAGCAGTGTAAAGTCTGCTGTCACCAAATAGCAAACATTACTGGCCTCTTACAGGTGCATCACATGGGAGTTCACAAAGTTGTCTTTGTGAACACTTTCTACCATTGGGCAGTGTATTACCTGGGCAGGTGACCATGCAAGGCAAGGCTGGGAAATGCAGTTTTTTCCCCCTCCTTCTACTATCAGCCTTCTCCTCCCTCTTCCCCAAGTAAATTCTCTCCTGGATTACCTGGAAGTGCACCAAGCCACTGTCTTTTGTATACATTTGAAAAAACTTTGTTATGCCTGGCTCTAGCTCCCTCAAGCAGAGCTCTATGAACAGCATCTATCTGTTTTTTTTTTTTTTTCTTTATTTACATAATTGAACAGGAGAAATGTGTTTTAAAATTGAATATATGAACATCTAAACAATATATGAACATTTAAAGTAAAGGGGGGAGAGGGAAGCAGGGAGAAGATGTCAAACTAAAACATTGCATTCAGCTGACACTAAGTGTTCCCATTTGCTATTTGAGGCTAGACCTTTCTCATTGTCTTTGTATTTAGCTCTCTTTTTCCACAGAAAAAAGACCTATTTCAGAACAGAAACCCATGTTTGTTTTGAATCTTACCAAAAAAGCTGTCCTTCATTTTTCTTGGCTGAGACTAATCACCAAATGTGATCAGCATTTGCAAATAGAACTTATCCCCATCTTCTGTCCAAATCTGCTGTTGCTTCTTGCTCTCTCTCTGTCACTATCTTTTGTTTTAATTATCTTTTTATTTTATTTCCTCTTTAATGATTAAACTGGCATTGAGCATTTTTTTCTAGCTCTGCCCTTAGGTTCCCATTGTTCCTATGACCGGCTATTAGACTGATTAGATTAGCTGATCTCTGGAACGGGGATCCATGCTGACACTTCATGTTTGTTTTGCAACAATAGGACGTTTATAGGATGCAATATCAAAGCAACCTTTTCCTGCTTACTCCCTTTTGTGGACATAAGTTCCCAGATTTGTTCTTGGGTCATAGAGATTTTAATGAAACACTTAGTTGGTGCAGGCAATGTGTTATAGTCCAAAAGACCGTTAAAACCTAAGAGGGTAGGCAAATCTGCAAGATGCAAGGTTGGGAAAGCCTGCAAGTTCTCTTTATCCAACAGAAGTGTGTTAGATAAGATGAGCTGCTGCCGAACACTGATAAAAACTACAGCAAGAATTCCAGGATTTCATAGCTCAGCAGGCAGTTTGTTGCCAACCTGAGGAGTGAGTGGCATGAGGAGATGGCTTCTGAAGACAAGTGGGAGAAAAATGAAGAGCTTAGCACAACATGTTGAGAGAGACAACTTCAAAGTTTTAAGCACAAATGCTGATTTTTCACTGTAATGGCAAAAATATCACACACTGTGAAAATATAATGTGCTGCACATCCATGTAGCTGTTACTTGAGTGAGTAGTTGCTGTAGGAGTGACATTGTCATTACCTGATAACTCCTGGGCACTCAAACACTGAGCAGGAGCTATGTGGTCACTGCAGAATGCAATGCTGAGAAGGTATCATGCTGGACTCCATCCATCACTTTCAGCATGAACATAATTTAAAGGCAGCAAATCTTGTATTTTTATAAGCATATGAGCCCTTTGCAACTCTCTCTGCCTCCTTGAAGGAGTGTGAGATGCAATACTTGTCTGTTGCTAGTGATAGTTTTCTTTGTAATTCAGTATGATTTGAATCAGATGGAGTTCATTTCTTGCTACTTTTTTGCAGAGCTGTCATCCTGATTTGTTTGTGGGTTGTTGTTTCGGGGTTTATTTTTGCCGTGTATAATGATATCTGAATAACCCTTGTGCATTCCTTCTCCCCCACATAATCTGTAATATTGGCTATTCTGCACTGCACTACTTCTCTTGGAGGTTTGACTTCAGTCCTGTCAGACACGCTGCTCAACCTGTCACTGCCCTCCTGCTGGCAAGACTGACAACACCAGACTCATCACATCTTACCCTCCAAAGAGAAGGGGGGCAGAAAATGTCCCAGAAATATACTTCTTCTGTTGCTTTTATTAAAATCAATCCTGCTCACCTGCAGGGTTTCTCTTTATTATTTTAAACATTTTTTCCCTCACAGTCATTCCACATTATCGTTCAATGTTAATAAAACTGATTGCTTGCAGTGAGGAGAAAAAAAAAGCTTTTTATCAGGTGTGTATTAGCAGAACATGCTGAGTCCAATTGCTGCCTCTTGCAGTTAGTCATTTGTTTCTTATGGCTCCTCTCCCTCCTCCCCAACATCTCACCTTTAAAGTAAATGGATTTTGGGAAGAGAAACCTGAATGCAGACGCCAAGCCCTGGAGTTGTACTGCAGTCAACTGGATCACGGAGTGCACCTGTTTCTTTAGGGCCCAGAGCTGACCCATTTCTAGGCTGGGACTTGGACATGGGCTTGTCTTGAATCCTTCAAGACATGGGCTTGTCTTGAATCCTTCAAGTCATTGTGCCATTGGCCACAGAATTCAGCCTCATAAATTGCTAGTATCAGAATCAGTTCTGAAGTGCAGGGAGGTATACAGTAAACAGGGCAAGTTTACATAAATATCCAGACTTCCTTCAATTAATTTTGGAAGCAAGATTTTTCATTGAGTATTCAGTAATACAAGAAAAGTCCTCCTCTGAAAACAACCCCTAAATTCATTATTTCTTTAAGACATTGATCTAGAGCAAACTTCATAGTCATATTCAAGTAATTAGCTTAAATGTTATCCAATTTTGTGTTACACACAGGAAAAATATTTGGTTCAGGTCAGCCTGGTTCTGAAACATTCCAAGATTGTGGTATTTAGGGAGGAATTGTAGTGATGCTGTGTACATCTCAGATCAGAGATGAGAGAAAAAAAACTGAGGCTTGAGAGAGAACCTACTTGTTTGTGCCACACTTAGATTCTTCCCCAGAGGCAATTCCCAGCACCTGCCAGAAAAGGAAAGGTTGCTTAGCCTCCACCCTTTCATGAGACTCAAGAAAGTATGATGAAATTCTGTTGTGAGCATCAGCAAGCACAGCACAGTGAGCTTTTTTGACAAGCAAGTCAGAGAGATGAAGTAGTTAGCTGTATGGGAAATGTGTGCTTGGATGGATAAGATTATTATGGCATCGATGGATGGGCTGGGAGAAACGACATTTGCAAATTATTTTGAGGTGAACTGGTGAAGGTTTCACATGCCAAGTATTTTTGAGAACAGAAGACTGATGTGGGTTTGGCTTTTTTCATAAGTACAGATTTCCCATGGATCTATGGACATTCGACTGATTTGCCCTCTTTTGAGTGAAAGTGAACCATATATGTCCAAAATATGTCCCAGCTTCTAATTTGCCATATATCCTTCCAGAAGGAGCTTTGGCTCACTCAGTTTTCCCACTAGAGATCTTGAAGTGGTCCAGCCCTACAGCTGCTGTTGAGCATAAACTCTCAGCTCCCTGCTGCTATTGTGAACCATGCCATTTTCAGAGGAAGTAGCTTTTCTACTCTCCCCAACTTCACAACTCGTTCTTTTAAACTGAAAGTGAGTCAGCACATGCATTCTGCAGTAATATAGAGTAACTGCCCTGCCACAGTCAAATAGCCATCTCAAATTTGGTCTCTTTCTTCCCTCTCTTTCTCACTGTTACATTTCCTTGTGACTCCAGCATCAGGACACCCTGACTGCTCTTCCAGGCCCTCCCAAGAACACGTCTGCAGGGGGCACACCTGTGGAAATGGTACAGGAAGGTCCAGCGTGCATCTTTCCTCCTGGTCACTGCTGTAAATGAGAGCTGGGAGGGGAGAATGGGGATTTGGTCCTTTTCCAAATATTGTCATCTCTCCAAGAGGCTCAGCAGCAACCTAGATTCTGTTTGGTATGTGTATGGTCCTGCTCAATGCAGGACAAATGGAATACACTGGTCATACTAAGTCCATATAGCAACTCAGACAAAGCCTGCATATCATGAAGGATGCAAGGTCACTGAAGACATGTAGAGTTCAGTAGGGACTTCAGAATGAGTATTTCCCTTAAAGCAATTCTGTCTTTGTGAATCTGCTTTCAGTTTCTTTCAACATGTGTCTGTAGAAACTGGTGTGGAGGATTGTCTGCACCAAAGATTTAAGATTCAATAACATTTCCTTACTCTCATTTCCTCATTTGGTGGCAAAGGAAAGCAACTTTGAACCATTGTCATAGCAGTAGCTGCTTCCATAAGATTTTGGAACTGTCTGCTCAGAACAGCATTAAACCAACACAGCAACAATATAGGGTGCAATATGTCATATTAAATTTGAGTTAGCCCACTAAGCTTTCATCTTGGTACTCTTAACAATTTGCTGTCCTTCAGTAAGGGTCCCAGTTGATGGAAGCTCCCTGAGACTGGCATGCATATCCTGGGATTTCTCCCATACTGCGGGATAGGAGATAGTCCAGTGAAGCAGAAAACATAATTTGCTTTGCTTAAAACCACCTGTGAAGATTTTATATGGGGAGAGAGATTTGAAGAAGACAGGAGGGGGAGAATGAAAGGCAAACACCTGACATTTCAGAGAACCTGAACGTTAAAGACAACAGTGATCTTCTTATGCATGCAAGACTTTACAGAACCATCAGTGTTTCTCACTATGCCACTACCAATTAAGGGCAGAGCTGTAAGCTCTGTGCTTTGCAGTGCTATGCACAGAGCAGGAGAATACCACCTGGGTGGTTGCTGCAAGCAAATGTAGTTACCGAAAAAGATCTAAAGGGACAGTATTGAATAGTTGGGGTTTGATACCTGGATTATTTATATTGGGGTCTCCCTGGTTAGAATAAAAATGTCTTCCATTTTAAAGGTCAGGAAATGCCATCCAGCCTTAAATCAGCCCTGTTATGCTAGATAGAAAATGCACATACTAGGATACCAGCTGATTACTTGACCTTGCAGTACTTCTGTGAGCACAGGAAGCGCTCAGAGAGCAAACAAATAAACTGATGGATGATGAGGCAGGGTGAAAGGAAAGAAGGAGCATCCCCTCAAGGAATTTCACAGATTTTTCATGAAATATTAGATAGCAAGGTTAGTCCAAAACTCCAGAAGTTGCAATGCCCCATAATTGAGCCCTTGTCATTTTTCTTTTTAATAGTTAAGAATTTAGGAGTGGGAGATTTTTGTTTTTGTTTGTTTTGGTTTTTTTAATTTCTGCCTTGATTCTAGAAAGCACCAACTACTGAAAGCAATCCTCTAGAGAAAAAATATTGATTTCCCCCCTGTTCTTCATTCTGTTTGAACTCTACAACTTCCCTAATTCCCCCAGGGAGCAATTCTCTTCCCTACAGAGCTACACTCAGTTTCAAAATTGACTTGAAAACAAGAAAACAAAAGTCTGCCTTTCTTTTTCTTGTGTTCTAAAAGTTCTGACAAGGGCCTTTCTCCAGAGAGCCATCTTCTTCAATCTCTTTGTGTTTACTGTCACCTGCTAGCATTTTGTTCTGCCTTAAGCAGACAGTAAGCTAGCTGCGCTGTTTTCTTTTTGTGACTTCCTCCACCCTCTGGCAGCCTCCCACTAAATGTATCTGAATCTGGTCTTCAGCTGGATCCCTCTTGATTGCCCTGTTTGTCTGTAACCAGAACATTCAGATTATTTCATGGATGGGTCTCTGTAATTGCCTCCATTTTTCTCTGCCTTTCTCTCTCATTCTCTTTCAGTTTGTTCTGCATCTAGGAAAGATTAGAGGCCATGACTGTGTGTAGGGCAACACGCAGGAGCTTTCTCTAGTGAGATACCCACTATTAATCTATTGTAGGAATCTTGTAGCTCTACTGGAGTTCTGTATTAAATTACCTGGATACTTAATTAGACAGACTTAATTTGATTTTAAACATCCACATGACTCTTGTAATCATATTTCAGCTTCTTGCAACTTGCCTCTGCCTATGACATTCTCTGTCTGATGAGGTTAGTGACACATGCACAGAGGCAAAAAAAGGTCTGTCATTCTAAGCATCATGTCAATGCTGTTTCATGGAATATTTTAAGATCCTCAGGCAAGCAGGCATTTCACTGAAATCAAAAACATTATCAAAATACTGTCTCATTTCCTCAGCTGCGTACACTAGCCAAGTTTCCTCAGCAGGCCTGGGGCCAGAATGCTGTTTTGAGCACGTACCTGGGTATAAGATTCTATGTGTAGCACACCTTTATGAGGTCAGAGACCTCTGTTCAGCTGCCACAGGCTTGAAAGCTGGTTTGCTTCTGCCTCTGCAGTAATTCACTTTCCTGTGCTCCAGCTTCATAGGCACCCAGATAAACGGCTTGCTCCTTCTACAGCACTTTGTGAATGAAAGACCTAACAGAAAAGTCACAGAAGAAATTTTTCTAGTTAGCAGAAAATATCTACAAATCTGGATCAAGAACATTAATGCTTTTCACATCTCTTTCACGACATGCTGTTTTTGGATTCTGGAGCAATTATGTATTTTCATGATTGTGGTTCATCATGACTTTCCCTCTGGAACATGGCATATGTTGCATCTTTCCAGTCAGCTTTTTTGCCCATTGTCAGATGGTTATTCAGTTTCTAAAAAGCTGGTGTTCTTCTTGCTGTTAACCCCACTTGCTTGCTTTGTCAAAAATCCTACTCCTAAAGAGCCTTATTTTTGATTGTATAAAAATTTTCTTCTTTCCTGGGGATGACCCAGGCAGAACTCTTTCCTTTCCAGGCAAACATCAGCCTTTGTACAAACATGTCACAAGGACTAATAGCAGGTCTTTGGTAAATTTGAAAAAGATCACAAAATAGTAAGACACAAGTTATTCTATGACAACAGCGTTATGCACAGAAATGTTCAAACTGAAGCAGGTTCCAGCTGTAGAAATAATGGAGGAAGCTCTCCAGAGAATCTATGTAGTGAGTGATTTCTTGGGTTCCTTCTGACAATAATCTGAGTAATTTCTCTATTTATTAGCTCTGTTTCTAAACCTGAATGACACAATGTCACTGAATAACCTGAGTCCATGTCCCACGTTGTCTTTGAAGCTGTTGTGAAAGAAGATAGCTATCTACTAACACCTGTTTGATGGAAAAAAAATCCAATCACTCTCTCATGTTTTCTGTCTGAGGAGTCTTCAATGTGTGCTTCAGACAGAAAACATGCACCATTTCCCAACTTTGTATTTAAAAAATGTTTACATGAGACATGTCATGAAGCCAGGCATTCTGAGCTGAAGAACTCTTAGTACCTGTTTAACTTGTAGCTGGCTTAGTCATATACTATTTTAAGATTTTTCTGCCTTGGAAAATCTCATTTCAGTATTAAAATATTAGTGGCACTGCAATGTTATTTCCACAGTGCCCTGCTTAGCTCCAGGTTACTTAGATTTTGTCAATCAGTCCTGCAGTGTTAGTTATTTATCTATCACTTAATAACCATGCTGCAGAGAATAATTTATCTGGCATAGCATGGTAATTTGTACTATAATTTCACCCCCGCTGCTGCAGACTTGCATTCCGTTACAGCAATGATTGAGGAAAATTAAGATTCCTAGGTCACACTTTGGGCTCTATGTTTTCTGCCTTTCATAATTTCATTTCACTTCATCATCTGTGATTGAAGAAAGGGTTCATCTAGAAATGTGAGAAGTGGCTGAAATAACTATGTTTTTCAGCCCACTAGGATACAGTTCATGAAGATAAAGGGAAGGGGACTGTGCAGTCTTGAAATTGGCTCAGGAGACTCACACATCACTGAAGCTGTAAAGACAAGCTCAAACTACATTTTTTGTTTTTCATTTCTTTTCAAAATATAAATAAAACCTATATGTAACATATGCACTCCTTTTTTTCCAGGATATAGCCAACATTAATTCCAGTCAGGTATAGAATCCAACTTTATCAGACACTCATCTGCACTAATTTTGGAGCCATTTATTGCAATTAAATGTGAGACTAGACAGGGGCATAGATATAAAGAAAGTAAACTGAAAGAGAAGGTAAAAATTGTTAACTCATAGAATGGGTTTTATTTACCCTTCTTTACATTATTTTTTGAAACCATGACTTTTATTATGATGATTAGATGGTGGAGCTTCTTGTGGTTTCAGCAGATGGCCGTTGCAGAAACACTCCATTTCAGGTATTCACTTTCAGGTGGAGGAAAAGGTGTGGACTGTAATATGCATTGGGCAATGGATTTTACCCATGCTGGCTATTAAGTACTACCATTTTTAATGTTTCTTCTGTGGAACAAAGAAACTTTCATGTTCAAATTGTCTTCAGATGTTGCATCCTTCAAGAAAGGTATTAAAGATGGTAATTTTTTGATACAAGAAAAATTAATTGATGCCTGCTAAAAGGAGTAGCTAGGCAAAATTCTAAATGCTAAGGCAATATAAACAGTAACAAAATCAGCAACATCAGTATCATGGAGATTAGTTTCCATGTGAACCTGCCTGTGAGAGATTCGATGGATTTGCCACAGACCTACTTCTGCTTCCCTAACATTTATTTATATATTTTAAATGGTGTATGAGGAACCCAAATGATCTTTAACTAGAGAACTTCTACAGAAATTGCAGAGCAGCCAGTGAGTGTCATCTCCTTGTCCAGAATTGCCACCAAGTTTCTCCTTTTCCTGTTTTTGTTTGCTTGTTTGGGTTTTTTTGAGTAAAATGTTCCTATGTTTTTAGTTTTGTTTACTTCAGCTCTCCTTCTGTATTGCAAAACAACCTAGGAAGGAAAAAATATTCTCAGCATCAATCAATTCTTTCAGAATTGTACTTTATCTCCACAGCACACTAAGCTTGGTTAATGGGTACTTCAACCTGGCACCTCAATTTTAATTCTCAGAGTTACTTATATAGGGCTAGGGAGTCCAGCCTGTATTTCTTTATTTGATAAGGAATGTGAGAGGTAAATATCTACAGGTAAATACAAATGTAAGCATGCAATCTGAATGATGATTTAGTTATTTTCAAGTAATAAATAACATTGTGTTGGTATTCCAGTTGACTAATTTTTCATTATCCCAGTCTCAGATAGTCTATCTAGAAGAAGTCTTGAGCACATACTGGTAATTGGTCTACACAAAAAATGAATCAATGAAAATTATTAGGTGGAAGAGGGAACCAGGAAGAGCTGCTGCATGGATACCGATACATAGAATTTCTTAGAAATTAGTTAACTCCATGGTATTTTATACTTGTAGTTTATGTTTTACCTGAACTGATAGTGAATGGGGATGTATTAATGGATGACAGCATCTGAAAATAACCAGGGCAACAAGAATTCATTACTGCTGTTTTGCCATCTTTGGAAATGCTGATGAAATATGCACATCAAATTATCAGTCTGACGAGAATCAGGATCAACAGTTTTGATTGTGGTGTGGTTCTCCTTCTTGCTTTATTTATAGGAAGTATATTCCTTGCTGAACTCTCAAACACGACTTTTAGGCTAATTTATTTGAAAACTTTGCTACTCAGTATAGTCTCTTGCTGCCTGTTTCTGTTGCTTCCCTTTCAAGGACAACTCCTCCCCCAGCCTTCCTGGTCTTATTTTGCAGGTGTTCCTTTCATTTCTAGCTCATATTCTAGCAGGTGGCTATTCAACTTTGGCATGACTTTGAGTTATTGTGCTCCAGCTCTGCTTTGGCAGGGAATCAAGCCTTACAAGTCTGTGTCTAAACTTCATGTCTTTCTGTATGTTTAGCCTCTCCAGGTGGTAGTTGATAAACATACATCCTTCCCCTTCTGCTAATCTCTAATGAAAATGCAGGCAAGCCTTCCCAATGGTCTTTTAAAAACAATGAAGAAAAAAAATAAATAAATGGTCCATTAATGGGGGAAAAAAGTTGCCTGCATTATTATAGAGTATGGATTAAGGAGTCAAAATATGCCATTTGGCAGCTCTTCCTCTCATTGCCTGTGCTGGTCCTGGGTGCAGATAGGATCAAAAGTTGATGAGAATTTCCTTTGACCACTTTTGGAGAGAGTGGCTAGAGACAAACAAAACTGGCCCTAGATAACTTTTGGAAGTGCTTATAATTTATAAGGCTAAGTAAGGTGGGCAGAAGGACAGGTGGAGCAGTTTGTGCATTGAAATTTAGTTTTCAGAGCTCACCTTCATGTGGTAAGAGGAGAATCTCCATCCTATTTCAGGTCCAGCCAAATGGTGTGCTTTGGAAAGCTAGGAATGTGCACTCTGCTCCTGGCCTGTATATCAAGGAATGCAAGGTTTCAGGCATTGAACTCAAACTTTAAGTCTGTTAAAAATCTTGTATATAGCCACATGAGATTTTAAGTAGTTTTCTGAAATTTGAGGGCAGGTTATGCTCTCTGTGTAAATATAGCCCAAAATAGATACTGACATGCTGCAAGATTTTAAATGCAGAAACATTTTAGATATCAAGACAGATATAAAACCGAAATTTTTGTATCTGCCTTGTGCTAGCTTTACACTGATGTAACAGCAGATTTTAATCTTACAGACACATCCATCAATGTATTGCAGTGATATGGAAACTAGTCATAATGGAACAAATTTACACATCTGACCAAGTCCTTGGAGTACAGTAAATCCTGAAAGGGTTGTTCTCTTTATACTAACACTAATTTCTACTCTCAGGTAAAGAAAGATTGCTCTGCATTTTTACAGTACCACATAAAATTTATGGGCACAGAGCCTAGAAGGTAATTTAGATACCAGGGCAACTGGTAGGAGAGAAGTCAAGAACTCTTCTGGCTTTCTTTTTTTTTTCATTTTTTAAAGTCTTAAATTGCTTTCTTCTTGTGCAGAAGAATCTTAAATCTCATATGGAGTCTTCATCCTTCTCAATCTGCAAGCCAAATGAGACAGTGAAGTGAGCAATCCTTTATCACTGGCCAGAGGTCATCACAGCTGAGCCAGGACTGAGAACACTTCCTCAGTGTCAAATCACAGGCAAAACTGAGGAAAGTACTTGGCAGCTTGTTTCTGTACAGGCAAAGGCCACTTTCAGGTTGTTTCCCAGCTGCTGGTTTTCAGTCATCCCTGTGCTACTGATACTCTTTCACTCATTCAGGTTCTCTATCCTGGTCTTTATCAGGCCTATCTCTTGTCCTCCTCATCTGTCTTTGACTGTCCTACCAGACTCTCCCAACAGAAAGTAAGGTTTCTTCAGCAGTGATTTGCCCATTTACCAGTGCTTTGCCAAAGGATGTGTTTCCTCCTTTTTTGTATGGGGAAGTACTAATGCTTTGCTTCATACAAGTGTTTGCACCCTCTTTTGATTTGAGAAATCTTTTCAGGTTTGTCTTCTTTCACTTGTGCCTATATGTACCTTATCAACATTTGCAAAATAAAATTTTGGGACTTCACAGAAGTTTTCCTCTTTGTCTCTAGTATCATTTTAACACTGCCCTTTATAAATACAGCTAAAAAATGGAGATGCTTTGGACTTGATTTCCAGTGTCTGTAAATTGCTCTGCATCATCTCGGGAATGACTATCATATAAACAGCTATAAAGCCAGTGATTCAGAGGCTGAGAAAAGGAACATTTCCAGAATAGACAAAGAAAAGTAAAGTAGTGGACCTCCTCTTTTTCAGTGTCTTGTCTTTAAAGGAAGTCAAACATGCTGGTCTGGCTCTGAATGGCTCACCTGAAAATTAGTCATTGATGTCTTTGTTCTCTAAGCAGCATTTGCTTGCCTTTGTAACTACAGTTGTTCTGACTTTGAAATCTGCAGTTTACATTATTTACTGGACGCATAATTTGAAGTTAATTATTTTTACATCTGCTTACAAAATCTAATGATTTTAAAAGATTATTCCACTCTGAACTCAATCAGTTATTTAGATCATTTGAAAGGTTATGTCACTAGCTGGTTCCTTATTCGTTAGTTATCTTTACAAACATAGTTTTTTGTAATATTGTTTGTCTAATAAGAGAATACAGTGGCATTCACAACTGTACTTGAGGATGAAAAGCCCTTTCTCACACCACCAAATTATCCCACTCTAGCAAAGATTGCAGGCTAAATTGTGTTTTGCTGCAGAGATAGCTGCTCCTGCTGCCTGCAACCCCACCACTCCTTCTGGAGCAGTCAGCAGGAACTTTGCCCTCTGTCTCATGGATTAAGAGCAAAGAAGGATTCCACTTCTGACAAGTAGCCCAAAGAAACACTGTTAACACTAGCAGAAGACTAACTGCAGCCTTAAGTTTTTATATATTGGACTGAGTGGTTTGCCTGGCTAAAATTCCACGGTGTCCTGTTTACCAGATCCTGCAGCAAATCTCTGAGAACTGAATGCAGGAAGGAGTCCAATCCAGTCAGCTTCCTCCAAAGATGCAGCCTCCTTATTTCACAAGAAATAAGCTTTTTAGAGAAAATGGCCCTCTCTTCGTGTTTATTTATATTCCTGTGAAAGAAACATAGCAGTACAGACCAAATGAATCAGGATCTACGACCCTTGCACCATTCTAACAACTTTCCATATCAGTGGAAAAGATCCATGTTTTGTGCCCATTTAAGGAGCTGCTGTGTGCATGTGCATATGTGTGTGAGTGTGTGTACGCATTTAGAAGGATGCTTTACTAAATGAATTGGATCTCCTAGAGAGACACCTGGGGATACTCTGTAGTTGCCTCCCACTGGTGTGCCCAGTTACATCCATATTTATAAACAACTTTATCCTCGGAACAGGAGCTGTTAAATCGCTATCCCTGAGGCTGCTCTGGCTGTGGGAGATAAACGTGAGTATATCTATGTATTTTTATGTCTAAGGATTGTAAGCCTGCATAGAGAGTTAAAAAGGGCAAAAGTTCAAAGCAGGATGTGATTGAATGGACGGGTGGTAGGAAACAGCATCAGATGAGAGTACAGCACCTTGTGTGGAAGGAAGTCTGCTCGTTAGCAATGCAGAGATGCTCTAGCCAAGAGTCAGGCAAGTGTCTCTAAGGAGCAACATTTGAGAAGTCTACAGGCACAGGATGCCTGTGAATAGCAGGAAGATGACTGAGGGATCACAAAACAGCTCTGGAAGCTTTAGTTGTTTCAAAGGATTGCATTTTCTTCTGCATGAATGTGCTAATGGGACTTGAGTAGGGAGTAACGCAGCTTGTAAAGTAAAATTGAGGTTTTCCATCTGCTTTTGTTTTTACGCAATGTCCATCTTGTATTGTCTTAAAATCTTGATGCTTACCTGATTAATTTTTAATCTTCCATTTGGCTGGGATCTGTCCTGCAGCTTCAGAGTTCCATGAAAGAACATTGGTTTCTACTGGGGGACGTTGTTCATTCCCATCATGGTGCAAGAATATTATATGCCTTTCCATTGCTTAAAATGAGTGTGGTTTATTTCAGTTGCTTTATATTTGTGTTACCTGTCTTGCACAGCAACCACACTTACGGAAGACATTTGCTAGATGGTTTTGGAGAATGAAAGTTGCTTTGGTGGAGGTGAGTTCAATGGCCAGAAGCCAAATTCACACACTGAGATACATTGGCATGGTTTAGATGGAACATTCAGATACTCCAGAAAATTCTTTTGTTTGGTTTTCTTTCCTCAGTTTTGTATATTTCTGGCTGCAGTGACAGCTCAAGGTGATCAATGTTTAATATATAGAGCAAGAGCTGCTCGATTGTACAGATGGTCATGCAAAGCGATCCAGAGACAGGCGTTCTGTTTGTAGAAATCTATTTACAGCACCGGCTTTGAAGTCCAGTAGCAGCTGCCTCAGTGCTGTCCTCACCCCAGTCTTTACCAGTAAGATCAGGCTTCAGGATCCCAGGCCTGAGACCATTGGGAAAATCTGGAGCAAAGAAGACTGACCCACTTGGCAAATAAAGAGCAGGTTAGGGAGCCCTTAAACAAACTGAACATGCAAGTGTAGAGGCCCTTAGGGGTTGTATTCCTAAGTCCTACTGTATTTGCTCGTCTGCAGCAATTGAGAAAGCTTCCTGAAAACTGCAGGAGAGTGAATGCCACTCCTTTGCTCATGGAAGGCAAGAATCTGGGGAGCTACAGGCTGGTCAGCCTTGTCTTTATTTCTGACAAGGTGGTGGAGCAGCTAATCTTGGGAACCATTTCCAGGCATGTGAAGGACAAAGAAGTGATCAGGAGTAGGTACCACAGAATGATGAATGAAAAGCCATGCTTAGTCGCCTACAAAGCCTGAGGGAGACAAGTCACTGATGATGTGTTGGGAGTTTGGTTGGCTAAGGACTGGAAAAGTACAAAACCGTGGCTAATTCCAAGTCCTGCACCTGCATAGATAGCAGTATCCTTGTGCCTAGTTGCAGTAGGATAACAAACAGTGAAAAAGACATGAGAAAAGAGAGATGTAACACCTAAGGAATGAGGAAGAGTTCATGGTATAGTTTAACCAACAGATTGCTTGGTGTACAGAATATTCATAAGCTTATTATTTGCTGTATAAGTGTCTGATGTTCTCTTCAATAAACGGAACTTGCTTATCACTCCAGTTGAGTGTCCGAGTCTCCCCTCACCGACAAATGGCTCATCCCCGTCAAAGGCCTCATTTCCGCGACAATGGTGCATCCCAGGGATTGATACTGGCGTCAGTACCATTTAACATCTTTATTAATGATGTGGCCAATAGTACAGAGTGCAGCCTCAGTTAGTCTGCTGATGATATAAAACTGGGAGGAGTTATTGATACAGTGAGGGCCCTTCTGATAAAAAACACCAGCGGTATCCTAGAGTGCATTAGGAAAAGCACTGCCATCACTTTGAGGGGGCTGATTCTTTCCCTCTACACAGTCCTACATCTGGAGCCCTTGGTCCTCTTTAGATCCATAGATCCTCTTTGGGTCCATAGGCTGAAGTTTTCAGATCTTACACTTCTTTTTTCAGTAGAGTGATGGTTGTACTGGCCCCAGATTGACCACAGGATGTGCTTTATGGTGAGAAAAGTTCAGTTTTCATGTCTGTTCATACAGGACCTCTTCTCTGAGCCCAGCCTCAGAAGGAATCTGCTCACACCTTAATACTGCAATAGCTTTTAGTGGCACAAGATTTCTGATTTTCATAAGAAGGAGCCTTATGAATCAGCCTGATGAAGTGCTGATTAGATGATGAAGATTAGTAATGAAATAACATTTGTGTAAGAAAACCCCTGCTATAATATAGAGTGATCTGTGAAATGTTTGTTCCTCTTCTTGATATGATCCCTATGTTATAGTCCTTCTCTAGCAGGCATGAGGAAAACTTAATGTCTAATTTGCTGTAGGGCAAATAAGTGAAATCCATTTTTCTTAAACAAAGAGATGCTTGCAGGAAGCAAGAAGCATCTTGCTAAGAACTGAAGCATATAAAAAGTGAAGAATAAACTTAAGGGCATTGCAGGCCTCTTAAGATCATACAGAAAAGCTTGTTCTTTTAAAAATAATTATTTATTTTTAACCACAGTGAAATGGGTACAATAGCAACATGCCTGCAGGATGAAGCCCCACATTATTTTACTCTTTATTGTAAACCTGTAAAGCAGTACAGGCCAAATACTGCTTTATTATCTCTTTGTGACGTCCTTGAGTTCACAGGGGCTGTAAGGGGTAAAGAGTAGTTGTCTGACTTCATGTAATGTACTGTAGGGCCATGACCATTTATTTTGGATTCATGTTACTACTATAGTCCTATTCAGACCAAGAAAAGACCTGTAGTGCCAGTGTTGTGGTATGAGAAAAAAAATATAAGGTATTAAAAGAGAAAATAATGAGATGATTTAAGAAATCAAAACCACTCAGGGCAAAGTGGACAGGTGACCCAAATTGAGACAAGTCTGAGGGGGTTTATAGGGCAAACTTATCTCTGAAACAATTCATTTCCCTTTGCTGGAACTACAGTAGGTATACATTTGACCTTTATGGGTCACTGTATTATAAAAGAGGAATCTTCCAAGTTCCAAAAGTATTTTTCATTTTGTAACTGTGGCTTACACAGAGCAGGAGCTGAGCATGTATTCTGATGACTGCCTCATCTGGAATGCATGCTACAAGCTGTGCAAGCTAAGTTATTGGAAGTAATGGGAGTGGGGGTTTTCTAAACTGATTTCCCTAAAAACCAGCCCTGTAGAAACACTCTGAGTGTATTGTCTCTAAGGACATTGTTTACTGATAACTTTTAAATCTATTGACTTTCAAACAAATTTGACAAATAACTTAATGTGAAGAAATGATCTTATTTCTACAAATGACAAAATTGAGTGTCTCCTCTTGCTGCCTTTATCTATCAAAAGATCAGTAATCTGACCTTTTATTAGAATAAAAGACAATCTGACCAAGCAGATATTTCATTCACTATTTTTTTTCCCAGGGGAGGTCCCTACAAAGCATTGAATTACTCTTAATTCTCTGTGGGCACATGTTCTGCTCTTAACTAAGACACACATAACATTGTGATCATAACCACTGGTCATATGTTCATGTTGATGTTCATCTCTGGCACATTTTGCCACCTTGAGCAATCATTGCCCAAGAGATTACTAGGTTGAGATACGTGAGAATGGAAAATTTTATCTGTTGTCCAGTTATATGTATATCTTCCAGTCTGTAGAACATGTCATTAAGCATTATTCAAACACCTGATATGTTTATAGGATAAACAGGAAGGAAGAAAAATGGAGATGCTGGAGCAGGCAGAAAGCCAGTGATGAGAACCAAAACACAAATCCTGATCTCCAGTCTGAACTGTATCTTTTAGACCTACAAGGCACATTTTCTTAACCCTAGTGTATTGCTCTTGAGAAACAGCTGATGTCAGAAGTATATCTGTAAAGAGACTATCTTTCCTTTCTTTTTCACCCCCCCTGCTGTTGAAATAATTTCCTGTCTTAGCTGGTTAACCTTTCCTACTCATTTCTATTTGCATGTAATGTCTTATTATAGTTGCAAGTTAATCACAAATCTATTGAGAGACTTCTCTTTAATCTAGCAGCCTTCGTTTACTTTCTGTGTCATTTAAAACTGTTGTGCTACGGTTAAGAGTGTCCAATTACATTCGCTGCAGGAGAAAAAAACAAGTGATCAGCAGCCAACGATTTCAGCTGAAGGTATCATCAAATGGGAAAACAAATTAGGTGCCTAAAAATAAAATTAAGGATTCACATGCCAGATTCGCTTGCGCTCAGTGACACAGAATGACTGGTCAGATAACTGATAACCTTTTCTCCCCAAATAAGAAAAAACCAAAAGTGATCAGCTCTAAACCAGAGGACAGGAGGCATCCTTGTAGAGTCTCAATGAATGATATATTTTAGATCATCAGCCACTCCAGTTTCTTAAATCTCATTGTGCACTTGTTGTAGTATAACAAAACACTAGAGATTCCTCTGACTCAATAAATACTAAATAATAAATCTGACTCATTTTACTAATACAAAAATTATTGATGCTCCCCACACATTCTTCTGTATGGTCTTTCTAGGGGAGAAACTGGTGAAAACAGGGGTATAACACACACTGACTAGTAAGTTATGCCCACATTTGCTTGCTTGCTTTCTTTCTTGCTCATTCCATCCCTCATTTTCTTTCTTCCTCCCACTCTCTCCCTTGTTTCCTTTCTCCTTCCCTCCCTTTCTCTTATGGGTATATACTCCTTCCCTCATAGGGATCTACTAAATAATACTTTGAAATAAATCTAGTTTCTCTCATCCAGCAGTCCATATGTTGATCAGTGATCTGGAAGTTCCTAAGTTAGGAAAAACCTATTTCTTGGACAGTCATGGTTTCAAATGCAGACTTGGACACACAATGTTTACTGATGCTTTCCTATACTTTTAAAACACACAGAAAGTGGTAAACGCCAATTCCAGCACACACATTTTTGCTGCACCCTGGTACTGCCTTACATAAAGCATCTGTCCCAGAACTTTCCAATAACCACACCATCAATGATCTTTAGGTTCCTATTTCCTGATAAGTTCAATAGATTATTAAAGCACTACGCAACTAGAACAAGCAATTCTGCAGATAGAGGAAGAAAAAAAAAGAGTCTCTGTCTAGTTATCCAAATAATTAAATTTCTCCTAGTAAAAGCAGAGTAGATATCCCATTCAAAAATTCTGAATAGAATGGATTTTACAGAAGATCAACTATTTATAGCTGAACTTCAGAGATCATTAATCTCTGGCCAGCAGCCACATCTCAGCATAACTCCAAATTCTCCAACAGGTAAAACCAGGCAGAAATCTGAACCATGTTTTCAAATATCAGTCCTTACAACTTTACACTTCAAACGTAAATATAATAATTTTTCAGGCACCAAATTGATTAAACTTGTAAACTACAGTTCTGGGCTTGAAATTCAGCACATAATGGAGTCTAAGCTCTGTTTCATTGCCCAAGCTACCATGGCACCTTCCAAAATCATAAAAAGCAAACAAGCCCAGCAATATAAATGAGCTTTTAAAGTGGAAATCTGTCCTCAATTCAAAAGTAATAAAACGTCAATCTGTTTCAGGTCTTTGTGGCTTAAAATTGTCCTGGACAAACAGAAGATAAGTTGCTGGTCTGTGCACGTATGTGGTTGTGTTTCTTTCTTTAACATGGTCATACCCCAGTTCTCAGCTTTCAGCACATAAATCAGTGCTTGCCAGCACTTATATGAAGGTGTAAATAAAGGGGGCTTGATGACTCACTGCACAATGGCAATGACTGTAGTATTTCACAGGCAGGACCACAGCTGCTCCCCACCTACCCTTGAATTGGTTCAATATATCCTGTCTGGGTGGATGTTATTGACTTGCCTCATTTGTCTGTCCTAACAGGCTCTCTTTGGAGCAGGAAATGGGGGAACCAAGACCAGCCATTCTGAAATTGCCTCTTCAAGATTCAAAAGTAAGTGCGCCAAGTGCTCGTTCATTGCAAGTCCCTCTAAGTTATCCATCAGGCAGTGTATGCATCTCTCCGTTTTGTGGCTTGCCAGTGATTTGCACAGGAGCAGGAGGCAGCAGGGGCAAGCCCTCTTCCATAGACACAGTGAGGTGCTGGGGCTGCAGAAAAGTGAATGGGGCTGGGCAGATGGAGGAGAGGCTTCAGGAAGCGTTTCCCTGTTATGACGCCTGGCTTTAGGGGACAGTGGCAACCCCTTGAACAGCTGGTTTCCTGTACTTGTACTGTATCTATATATATATTTGTACTCACACATACACATATTGCAGCCTACTGAACCCTTGTTAATGGTAAACAAATAGGAGATAAAATCAAATGTGCAAGAACCCTGACCATTTTCACATAATCTAATTTTATGAAGCAAAGACGATTTGTTTACCTATCTTTTATAATCTCTCATTAGCAGAGAGTGAAATAGGAGGAAGGTAAAATGACAGCCTTTGTTGTTGTGTAGAACTGTTTCTTACCTCTTTCTGCACTGAAGAAAACATGGCTCTGTATAAGGAAACTATGCTTGGCTATCCTAAATTGCTGGAGCACTATATTCTGAGCATTTCGCTTCTCTCCTGAAGAAGGAGTTAAATCAGACTAATTTATGCCCAGTTGTACTAATATATCCTGATAGTGAAGCATTGCTTCTGGCCCCAGATTACTGTTTTCATCACCCAGATACTTGCCCCTTTGCTGTGTATGCTCACATGTACAATTAAGGTCTTTTTAACATTTGTGCATTTTTCAATACCTGGATATTCTTGACATTAAGATTGGCTCTTCATTGATCCCTACAAGCTGGAGCCAAAGAATTCATGATAAGACTCCTGTGACTCCTGCCTAGCCTAATAAATATGGGCTATGAGGCAATGCAATCTGCTGAAACACTGGAGCACATTTTAAACAGTCGTCATGGTGTAAATATTCCTAAGTAGAAGTCCATGGTAATCTAATACAATACTGTGATCTGCAATATGGTAATTACAACTGTGACTTGACTCATTAATTTTGGTAACAGTTGTTAAGCAGCTCATTAGGTGGGTATCGAACAGCAGACGTCAATCTGGGGAGCCTCTCAAAACCTTCCAATATTTTTCTTTTCACAGCAAGCAGCATAGCAAAGGAAGGAGGAGGCTGGACTTTGGGACTTCTGAGCTCTTAAATTCTGGGTACTTTGTGATCTTGACAAACACTGTGCTTGCTTTGTGAGCCAGAATTAGGCAAAGATATGGAAGTGTAACATATTTCAGCTCCTGGGCTTGAAAAATTCTCCTTGGTTGCTCAAATCGCTTTTTTTTCAGCAGACTCTCCAGTTTCTACTGACAAACAGAGGAGATAACAGGGTGCATCCCTTTATGGGATCACGCAAACCTGGTCTGTGCTTTCACTTTCTCATTTCATATCACAGTTAATGTTCTAAAAGAGCAATTTTTGGTGCTTACTTGTATAAATTCAGCTAAAGTACATCAGTTAGAAATAAACAAGCATTAGTTTTTCATGTAATTGTATGCTGGTTATGGTGAACAAGATCACAAAATTCACAAACATGAAAATTAAGCTGCCAATGGCAAGCACGTGAGGTATAACGTCTTGAACATATGCTTTAATCTCCCTGCTTCTGCATATTTCATCAATTTCCTGTTGAGCACTTAAAGAAATGGTGTGACAACGTCCAAGACTGACCAAAAATGGACAGTGCTGGCTAGATAGCCACTCTGCACAGAGATAATTAGATTTGACTTCAAGCATTTAGCTTTTCCTTGAGCAGATTGCATAGGGGAATTTGAGTACTCTGTTCTGAAGCTGACTGACTACAAATAGCAATGCCAATACACAGTTGCAAGTCAACATTCAGCTCCATTTTCCATGGGTTTGCACATAGTTTAATCTTTGAGCTTAATGAAGCCTGAAAGTTGTCAAACTTGTCTTCTCCTCCCTTCTACAAAACCTATCCAGCCAGGCACAAAAGTGCCAAAATCACTATCAAAATCTACAGTATAGAAGGAAAAGCTGAAGTTATTCAAAAGTTTTTAGCAAAATCTCCCAGTCCAACCCTGCGATGCTTTGGCAGGAATAGAGGTGGAATGTCAGCATCTGAATAGTGTCTCTTGGCCAATATATCACAGGTAGCTTTCTGTTGGTGCATTTCCCCTCCTGTCTGCAGCCATGAGTGCTGTCACTCTCCAGCAAACAAGAACCATCATGGTGTAGTTTAGTTTCAGTGCAATGGGGTACTGTAACTGGGAGATAATTTCTCAGTTGTAAAAGCTTAACCCGCTTTCTTATTATTAGTCTTCTTTCCTGTGGTTGTAAAAGCTTATGCATTTCTTACTTCACATTATCAGCTCAAGAGGTATACTGACTCTGACATATAAACACTTTCTTGCTAAGTAAATGTTAATTTTCTGATATGTAGACCAATTAAACCAATGGTGCAATATAACTGCCTTTCAGACATTCAAGTATTTTTATCCCCCATATGACTAAGCAGATTGGATGGTGCTTTTCATCCACTTTTTCCTATCCTCTTCTTTTATCATCCTTATTTCATTCTTGATAAACAATGATGCTGAATAACACCATAGAGGCCATACTACTAGGAGAAGCACTACTAGTGGCAGCATTTGAGTGACAAACACTGTCACTCAAATGTATGTTTATGCCAGACTTTAGATTAGAAATGAGGGATGTAAATTCCTTACTGTGAATCTATTCATGATCTGGTCTGCTGAATCTTTGCAAACTGGGCTTAAAAGGCTCCAGTGCCTCACTGAGTCAGCTGGAGAGTAGGGTAGTTTTGATGATTTTTTTGTAGTTTAGTGTTTGTTTTTGTTTTTTCCTGACATACTTTCTATTATTCAGCCACGTATGGAATAAGACTTTCAAAAGGCTTTACTCCTTCCTGTCCCTCTCCCCCACCCCAAGTACAATCTGGCTGCTGTTGAGTGCAAGCCTTCTCCCTTGGGTCACCTTCAGGCAGGAACATAATTTTTTGTCTCTGTCTTGAAGTGTCTGTCTATTTTCAAGACTTACTGGCAAAATTCTCTTCCTCCACTCTTTAAATTTAATTCTGAAAAATAAATTTTAGAAGGATACTGGCTATATGAAATGTACTGCAGGTTGGTTCCCCCTCCCCTAATGTGAGTTATCAAAAATTGTCTATTCCAAGTTAGTTGCCCAGGTTCCTTCTGTAGTCAGTGGAGGGACAAATGATTTAGCTCATCCTAAATAAGTATTAGAGGACAAACTTCAAGGTATATATAGACTGGAGAATATTGTGAAGAATTCTATTCCCTCTTAATTGTACAACCAAGACCCCAGTACACCTCAAAGTCAGTTTGGATCTAAATTCTGACAGCCCATCTGGTTTCTCAGTGCACAAGCAATTTTGCATTGTGTGAAGGAAGTTTTATTTGATGCTAAACTCAGCCAGCCATTCTTATGTGGAATAAGCAATTTATTTTTCCCCTCGTTGATATTTTTCATTCATCCCTTAAAAGAGAAACTGCTGGATTTTGTAAGTGCTCCAACAAACAGTTGTCTAAAGTCCTGTAGGAGTGACACCATAGTTCAAGTGATAGCAGAAAGGCAAGCACTTGATTGATCCTCGAAAGTGTTACTAACACTCACTTCCCTGTCTACCTCTTTCCGCATCACTCACTGTCACGTATTTTTAGAGCAGAGCACTTTCTCTCCTTCAGCTCCGTTGTGTGCCTTCTCTTTGCTGCATGAGCTGTTTGCCAGAGGTGGGAATTGAAAGGGAAAAATTCTCTGCTAGATCTCCACTTCTTATGGTTGCCCGCTCCCTGAAGAAAAAAAAAAAAAGCTGCACTAAATAGAAGTTCTGTTTAGCTTTTAGGCAAACATAAAACCCCACAACTGTGCAAAAAGTTCCTTCACTCAAAGAGTCAAACTATTTCAAGCCTGGACAAACACAAAGATGTTGACTCTTGTTTGAAGTTGGGCCAGTCTGTCATGGTCTAGCGCTGGTGGCACCTTTGGTCCATGACTGGAGGGTGTGAGCCCTGGTGGGAACTGCTAAATGTCTCATAGCTGAGACAGAAAGGCAGAGACAGGGAAGAAGGAGAATGATGCAAGTCCTTAGAAGTGTTTGTTTTGCCTCAGATCCCTCATTTAATGTTTGTATGCCTCTCCAATGAGGCGGATAACTGTGCAGTGAGTGAAGGAAACTGCCTAAACATTTTTTACCTCTTTTACTGAAGTCGGTCCCCCAAAGTATCTTCTGTAGGACTTTTTATTTTGCAATTTCATTTTCTCCCATTCTTTATTTCCTATGAAATCCTTCATGAGATACAGCACTTTTTCTCATCTTCAGATTTGGTTGCACCCCAGAGGCAAATTTTCTAAAAAATGTTTCTATCCATCAGTAAGTTACTGGAGAAGCTATAAGAAGAAGAAGAAGAAAAAAAAAAAAGGAATAAATTCTGCTTTGAGGAAGCACATTTTGTCAGCTACTCCTTATTTTAAATAGTTCCAAAATAGAGAAATTCTAATAAGCTGCTTCTTCATATAAAGAAAAATTGCCATACACTGTAAAGCAGTTGAATTAGTTCATAAACTGAGTATGCTGTGTGCGGTTACTCAGTTACGACCCACTAGATACAATCAATAATTCTGCCCTATCATTGTACCATAACAATATTGCCTAGGCATAAAGGGCTTGCAAAATCCACATTTATTATGAGCTACTGTCTCAGTTTTTCTATTGCAATTCCTCACAATCTACTTTTTTATGTGTGTCAAGCCTCATCTGTGGGGGAAGAATAATTTAGAAGATCAGTAATGGGATGTGGAACATTTCACCTCCAGGTCACTTGTTTGAATCTAACCCTGAACCAGTAGTGATTGAAAATCATTGCCATGTGATTGCTTTCTTTTGCTGGCCTAATGGATATGAACCGTTGGTCCTAGCCTACAGCACAAAGGACGTTTGTCCACATCTAAAATCTTCCTTTGGAAAGCAGTTAGCCTCTTTACACTCCCAGCAGAGACAGGACCTGGGTGGAATGAGTGATGGTGAATGAATTGCCTTATCCCCATGACCTGTAGTAACCTTTTTATGTAAGTGAGATATTCTGGTAGAGTTATGGCAAACTTTTATTGCCTACACGATATTCTGCTGAGAGACGGCAAACCAAGTCAGATCATGTCCCGCATTGTTTGAGTGCTTAACTTTACAAAAGAGGTACAATGTTTTAAGAGTGACTCTCCAACCTCCAATACCAATCAAGAGAAAAGTTCAGCAAAGATTTAAAGGGTCCTGAAAATTGTTAGAAAGTGTATGGGGATAGTGAAGGCAGGTAGGGGGAAAAAAAGGCAGAGGTGATAATTATACAGAAAAAAAATCAAACCAGAAACCATTACATTATAAGCCTAAGATTTGTAACTTCACTAGTATACCACAAATTGTCCAGAAAAACTGGCCCTTTTATGTTGGATTTGTAGCTGTGAAGCTCAGCTTCTCTAACTGATGCAGTTTGCCCATGATCCCTCCCTTGTCTTCTCTTATTTGCTTTTGGATTGATCAACATGGTTGCTTGTTAGACATTGTCCGTAACTCATTCTCTGTAGCCTGCAGAAGAGGTCTGTGCTTACACCAGAGGGGGGATCTGTTATTTTTAGAAGGCACTGTTTGGGGTCTGTGGGGGCTTTCTGGGAATAAGCCATCCTCTGTACTGTTACCTGAGCTGGCTCAAGGGGCAGATGGGCACGACAATGGAAATAGCCCTGACTGTGATGCCAGTGCCTCCTTTCCTCTGTCTCATTGGGCATGAGGCACTTCAAGTACAGAAGTTACAAAACTGTATTTCTCAGTGCTGCCTCCACTCATATCTAGTTCTCCTTTCATGGGTGTTTTTGTTTTCTCAGGACAGGAGATCAATCAGAGAGTGCAAGGAATACTGTTATTATTTTATTCCACAAGACCAGACAAAACAAATCAGATTAAATCTGTGAAACACAAGCAGAGGAGCAGACGGTTTGTTATTACTCTAACCATAAAGAGCTCTTTTAATCACAGAGCTCTTCTTAATTCTTCCTCTGATCTGCTTAGGTAAAATCCCTTTTGAATTAGTATGAGTAATGACAAATCTGAAAGCTAAGGTGAGACTTCAAGATTTGGCCCTATATGATTTTGGGCATATGTTTGTTTTTTAATGCTGGTCCTCACATTTCAGTACAAAGCAGTGTGCAATACCAATGCAATACCAATGCAGGAGGAAAAAACAATGAAAAACTAGGACTGTACTGCTGCCCTCCAGGAGCCAGCAAGAATAATGTCTTAGATTATAAGAAAGGGCAGCAGCAATATCACCAGTGCAAAGTACAAGTAACAACTTCTGGCTCCTTTATCACTGACTTTTTTTTTTTTTTTTTTTTTGCCAATTTAAGATCAAGATCTTAGAAAGAATTACATTCTGTCTTAGGAGAAACTGACAGAAACACATTTTCAATTACCAGTGGGTGACAACAGAACAACAATGTTGGTACTTTTTTAAACAAGGTTATTTCTTGGTTTACAGAGGCGACTATTTATATGTCTGAATGACTGAACAAGATTCTCTTACAAATGATCTTATTTTTAAAAAAGAAAAGCCCTCATTTGGAGAATGGAGATGTTCAATTTATATCATATACTCTGCTTTAAAGGGCAAGGGGTTTTTGTGCACAGAATAGTTGCAGTAAAAATATTTTGAATTGATCAGTTCTTCAAATAAAATCTGGCTGTGTGATGGGGTCTGTTCTGCCAGCTCTTTACATGGACACTGCATCCTGCCAGACTTCAGTGATCCCCATCTGGGTTCTGTCCTGTGTGAACAGGATCCTGAAAGAGAGTGTGGTATGGTCTGCAAATCACCACCTCTGTGAAGGTAGAACAATGCTTTACTGTGCAACCACAGGAATCAGCAGGGGCATAAACTCGCTTACAGATAACACACATTAGTGTGCTATCGTTAAGGAGAATAAAGAAATTTTGCAGTTTTTCTGTGCACTGAAATGTATGCTTTCAGTGAGCTAAGCAGGGGGGCAAGAAGAGTAATAGCTCTTGTTTCTATGTGATTATAATGAAGAAAGAAATGTTACTACACTATTCCTGCTTAAATATTTATCTTATTTGAGCTTTGTCAATATAAAAAACCTGAACTGTACAGTAAGATGACCTGGAACAACCATCTTTCTGATGGCTAAGCACAGCTCAGCAATGCTGGAAAATGAATACATTACACAGATACAGGAGTCAGAAAACGATCCAAGCACAAGGCAGCCTGACTCCCACATAATGGGGCACTTTGTGAGGTTGTAAAGCAGGTGATGTATAAATTACACCAGTATAACAGCCCTTGGTATGTAAAGGAGTCCCATAAACATGGCAGGCAGTGTGGTACCTGGGAGCTGGAAGCTGGTAGCAGTAAAGTAGCAAAGAAGAGCCCATAACAGATGGATTCCAATTCGACATATGTTGATACAATCCTAAACCTGGCTGGCATCAATACTGAAGCTGTATCCATTTATGTTAGGATGATAGCCCTGACAAATGCTAGGCCTTTCTGGTACTGCTTTAGTGTAGTTTTACAAATCTGGAAGTGTCATGGTCATGCATGTATGCTCTCTTCCCGAAGGGAAGGGATGACAGTCCCGTTGAAATCTCTGGGCAATAACAGAAGGCTGGAAGGAGTGATCTGATGCTGAAGTCTGCCATTGAACACCCAGCCACAGAGATCAGGTGTGATGAAAGACTTGGTGTTGATGGAGGACTTTAAATACCCAAGCATCTTCTAGAAAGCTGGTATGGTGACAAACAGCCTGTCAAGCAGCTCCTACCCCACCTTCAAAGAACTTAACAGAAATTCACTTCAGAAAGGCAGCTTGTGTGAGAACAGTTGTGAAGTAACAGAGGGCACAATTCTTAGGAATGAAAAGTGAGAGAAAGAAGAATAAACCTAAAAGACTACAGAAGAAGCATGACCTTCGCAAAAATAACCTAGGAAAAAAAAGGGGTGTCCCTGGGGACAATCAGCTTGATGTTTAAAAGATCCAATTCTGAGGAAGAATAAACAGTGCCTCATATTCTCTCTGAGTAGGGCAATGGGAAATAAGTTTCAATTGCAAAAAATTTTAAAATCTGTGAAGACAGTTAGACCCTCAAATGGATTGCTTAGAGTAGATGTGGGATTTCCTTCTTGGGGTAGTTTCTAGGGACAGGGTAGGCAAAGCATTTGAACAATTCAAGTACAGCTGGTATTGCATGAGAGTCATGGAGTGGGGAAGGTTTTCCCCATGATGAGGAAATTCAATCTTCTTATAAGAGAGATGAAATTTGAGATGACTCAAACACTAGCCTTCAAAGGAAAGAAAATGTTTTGGCATTAAAGACTTCTGAAAATCTCCCAGCTTCCTCATTGTTCAAGATGAAAATTTTACCTATATAAAATTAGGCAAGTTTTAATTTTTCTTTCTGGTTCATTTAACTATTTCAGAAACATCTAATTGGGTTAAATATCTTTCCCACATAAGTAGTTTTTGCCTCAAAGCTTTTTTACACACCTATCATGTATTAGTCATTTTCCAAAGACTAATTTTCCTTCTCTTTTCTGCTGTTATACCAGAAGTATATTTTAAATTGGTCTAGCACAACAAATTCTGTAGTTGAGCAGCTTGTAAATTGTTTCTGCTCTTTCAGCAATCAGGAAACCTTTTAAATTTTGGTAAGAAAATGTGTTTTGCCTCCCCTGAATCTGATAAATTTAAAGAAAAGGAATTCTAGATTGTTATTAATAGGGATAACAATTAACATTTAATATATAAATTAATATTATGCACCATAACAGGTCTGGAGAGATTTTCCTTTAAAGCCCCTGGTGTGGACAAAACAAACCTTGCAATTATTAGAAACAGGAAGAATGCTCAATGAACTATAATGTCAAATCCTAAAAAGTCTAAAAGACAAAATTTTGCCCATGGCCTTCCCAGGATTCATTCTATTGCTGAACTGTGCTTTCTGCCACTTCCCCAATCTCAGATAAAATAGAAATTACCATCAGTAGAAGAAAATCTCAATTAAGATCCATGACCTTAATACTGTCAGCAGACAAATCTGTGCCAGTTATAACTTTTTTTTCCCAGCAAGATCTATTCCAAAAGGGCTGAAATGCTTCAATTTTTCTCTGAAAATTTTCACCCCAGTTTACTTGTTTACCTCCTCCTCACAGCCTTTATGCTTGCTGTTGAACTTGAGAGAACATTAAACATATTTCCTGGCACCTGTAATAGTCCTGGGATCCCTTTTTAAAGCCAAAATTATATATTCACAGTAGGAGGACTGGTTCAGATAATCACAGGTCCAGAGGCCTGGACTACTACTTAGGCTGGAAATACCAGAAGATTAGGTTTTTCCAGTGCTGTTTCCCTAATCTTGTTTCTGGACTATGATGGAAAAAGGCACAAGAGAAATAGTCTATAAAAAGGCAGAAGAGTCTAGGGGAGAGATTGGACTCTCTGCATATTTTAGAAAAGCCTTTATTTTAGACTTAGTTTTATACAATAGTGAAAAATTATGTCTGAATAAAGTTAGTTGCCCTCTTTTTCAAAATTTTGAAAGTCACACAAAATCTATTGCCAGTAACTTGTAGATATTTCCCTGTGGCTAAGTATCTCACATTATACTGATTCAATATATTTTGCTATATGGAAGCTAAGCATGTGTTTATGGCACTTTTTTTTTTGAATGTTTGGAAGAATGACTTGTGGTGTTTTTGGTGCTGTGTTGCTTGTGTTTTGTTTCCTTTTTTTTTTTTTTTTTGGCAGGGGGGAGGTAGGAAGGTAGGAAAGGGCTTGTTTCTGTGGAGAAAGCAGACAAAACCAGAACAGCCATATTGGCTACATTTCAATTAGAAGACACAGTACATTATTTACATGTTGTGATGGGTTGACCTTGGTCATCTGCCAACCCCCCACTCAGCCGTTTTCCTGCTCTCTCTCATCAAGAAGATGGAGGAGAAAATTATGGAAATTCTCCTGGCTTGAGATAAAGACAGGTAATGTATCAATCACCATCACAGGTAAAATGGAATTGACTTGCAGAAAGTATCACTACATGTCCATTGGGTGTAGGTGGCCAAGTGTTGATGGTGGGGAGCTGTGTCTAGCACAGTGCAGCCCTGAAGATCCTCTCCATGCTCCCTCTGCCTTCTCACTTCCAACACCTGGCCTCCCTCATCCAATGCACATGTGCTGACAAAGTGTCCCCCAGCAGAGACACTGGAGTTCCTTGAGCTCAAATCATGTTTTATGGACTTGTTTATTGAGCTCACAGCCAAAGAGTGGCAAAACCAGCTTTGGTCAGCATGATGTCGTCTTATTTAATTCAGTCTGTTGGAGGTTTTCTTCCTCTTTTTTAAAATACTTAATTTGTCACTGAAATACCCATGAAAATATGATGGTGAGATGTATGGTGGTCACTGAAATACCCATGAAAATATGATGGTGAAATGTATGGTGAGATGTACACTGCCTGCCAAATGAGCAATGACAAAAGATCGGTTAATGCAAACAACACAGGGCAGGCATAGAAGACAGGGGAGATACAGAGGAATGACCAGGCTGGCAGGTTGCATATGGCCATGAAAAGTGGAAATATACTATTTAAGTGAAATTAAGGCTTCTTCTCATGTTGTTTCTTTAGACATCATTCATGTGATTTCTTTCAGCAGCTCAAATGGTTTAAATATCTACTTCCAGCTTTCTGTAACTCCAAACCTGCAGTCTGAAGTTTCCAACAGTGCAATGTAGCCACTAAATCAGACCTTATTTTCTCCAGATGTTGAGCATATGTCATTCTTAATTAAAGGAACAGGAGTTAGCGCTGTGGAAAATCATGTGTTTTTAAAGGTGACTTGTGGTAGGATGGAAAACTTGAATTTTTCCCTCTCTTCTTCTTCATGATGTGTAAGACTTTCTCCTTTTGAGATTGAGTTTATTTTGTATAGGTGGTGTGCTTAGAAATATCAGGAATATAAAATAATATATTTCCTGGTTTTGGTAGGGGACTCTTTGGAGGCCTCATCTCCACATACCATTTATTTGTCCTGAGGTATGGCTGTGCAGGGATCAGTGCTGCACCCTGCATATGTGAGTTGTGCAGCATCTGGCACAATCTTTATTTGCTCTTAAAAGCTCTGTGGGTTTTAAATCTTAAACAAAGGAGTGTTTTCTCACAAGTTTTTTTAGATAGAGCTGTTGAATTAGTGTGTTTGATTTAAGAAAGGGAAACAAAATTCCTTCTCCATTTCATCAGTGTGGGAAGAAAATATTTTGGCTTGGCCTTATATGGTTAACCTGGGAAACATTCAGTATATTATTGTTTATGATTAAAATATATTTTGTATAAATGTTTTTAGCATTGCGAGCATAACAGACTTTCAAATATTTGGTTTATGTTAGTGAACTTTCTCTAAATAGAAGGTGGCAGTCAAAAATGGAAAAGATATTTTATTCTTCTTCAGCCTCAATAAAACTAAATATTTTGGACAATATATTTAGATCGGTTAGACTATTTTAATTAACCGATTTCCACTACTGTTTTGATTTTTTTTTTTTTTGCTGCCATAACAAGATAGATGCCTCTCCTGATTTTAAAGCTTTCCTAGGAAACCAAACCAAATGAAACCAAATGAACTACAGCAAAAAATATAGATTATAACTCTGAATTCTAGAAATAAACTAAGAAGGCCCAAAATAAAACATGTGAATTAAAAAATTAGCAACTATTCAGGGACCCTTATGATTTTTGTTACAAAGGAGCAAAACCAGAAACATATTGATTCTGTTTTCATTTGTAGGGCATCACAGAAAGAATTTTAAGTCAAATGTTTAAGTAGGAATCTGTCCTTTGGAGCTTCCTAAGTATTTTCTTCCACTCTCTTAGTACTTCTGTCTACTCTGAAAGGCTTAATTGTGCAGAGACAAGCTATCTTTTTCAGCTGAGTCAGAGGCACCCATAAAATCTGAGCAGTTCAAATCAGACGGGGAAAATGTAAACAGGCTCAATCACGCATGAAAGGTTTCTCACAGTGTGCAAATGTAGAATATAATTTGAGAGTTTCAGAAGTGCAAAAACTTGTATTGTTTGCATGGTGAGATCAAGGTTAATAAAAGAGGTGCTGAAGCAGAAAGCTGGCTTCCACAGGCACAAGGAGCAGAGCATGAAGGTTTTTTCACTGAACAAGGATTAATCAAGCATCTTTGACAGTTTAAAAAGACACTTCATGCAAGGAAGTGTTAGTATCTTTTCATCTGTAAGGAAAAGATGATCCACAAAATCACTAAGGCAACTTCCCTGGCCCTGTATGCTCAGCTGCTCTTGATTTCATAGGAAAACAAAAGCATGGAAGAAAAGACAGAACTGACTTTTAGATAAATATATGGGCTTTTGTTTTACTTTTGGTAAGGTTAAGGAATGGAGTGGAAGGATGTGCTAGATTATTTTGTACTATGATATTTTAAACAGTAGCCAGAACCTTTAAACAGATTAGTGCAGCTCACAGTTCATTTTCCAGACTTGATCTTTTTATCTTACAGACTGTAAATCTTTGTTAAACTGAATTATTTCACTTTTCTGCTTGCTTTGGACCTGTAATTGTAATGAGAAAAAATCCTGATAACTGTAGCATTTGAATGGTGTGCTGAAGTTCTAAAACCCAAGGGGTTTTTTTGTATGTAGCTAATATGCTTCCTACTAACACTGTCAATACTGATCCTCCATTCCTGTGAGCATATGTTCTGTAGTTTCTTTTTGATCAGCATTTGAGTTGGAAACAATCTGCCTAGATTGTCAGGGGTTCTTTAGATATTGTGAGAAGATATAAAGACCCCTTTATCTCTTACTTCTCCTCAATTTATTTGGGATCCTTTTATCCAAAAGATGTAGGACAAATGCCTATTTTGTTGAAATAGCTTAGTCTCGATTTTTGTATAACCTATGTTTAAAGAACATTACAGTTTTTCACATATCCTTTCACTTTAAAAAACAAGCAGGCAGGAAAATATTAGGAGTTGAGGCATTCAGTCTAGTTAGGTGTGACTAAACCTCAAAATAATAATGAGTTTTAACATGTTTTGTGTAATTTACAGAAAATAAAATTAAACTCTGATGGATCTTCTTCACACCGAGGTTAAAAAAAAACAACCAAAAACACCCACAAAAAACAAAACCACAGCTTTACTGAGAAAAAAATACAGTGTGAGCTGAAAACTACAGCTTTTTTGATTTTCAAGATAAAAAGTAGATCTGAATAGGGAAATTGGCTCTTCCAAGACCTCCTCTTTGTATGAAAGGGAGTGATTTAAGAGAGGCTTTAAGGGTTTCACATTCACACAGTTGTGAAGCAGCCGGTTCAAGGTACACCACAGTGAAGTACATTGATCATTAGAGAAATGCAGATTAGAGGAATGCACAGATTTTCAAAGAAACTATGAAAATGAAACCCTTCTACATTCAAAAGCCCCAAGCCTCCCAGCTCTGGGGGTGTTGAGGGAAGAAATACTACACAGCGAGTGCTGGGAGACAGTGTGACCAAGGGAATGATGGTAAGGGTGCTGTAAGATTGGATCCCTTGCTTGCAGTTTTCTGGTGAGCTGTCTTTCACAGTCTGCAATCAGGAATTTCCTCTTGGCTTGCTGGAAGTAACACTTTTTCTATTTTTAACCTTGTTTATTTTTAACAAATTAATTCAATATACCTGACAAATTGTCATGCTTTCTAATTTCCCTTGAGTTAACATAAGGCAATGTTGTAGACAAAGGCTTTTACTTTTTCAGATCCAGGCATACTTGAGGGCCTGCTAGAAGGGATTTGAGATCTGGTGATGTCAGCTGTCAGGATGTAGGGGACAAACAGGCCCTCTCAGGAGTTCCCTGTGTCCTTAGAAAGGGGGCCTGAAATGATGGGAGAACCTGTGGCTTCAGAAGCAGCGTATTCCTGTGCAGATGGTGTACTTAAACATTAACACTTCAAAATAATGGTGGCAGCTTGATTTTTCCTTCATCTCTTGTGCCTTTTGGCAAGTCACTGAAGTTGTAAAGGTGATCATTATTTAAGGATGTGTTCTCCCCTTAAGCACACAGGTTTTCTTGCACACAGCTCACTGAAAGTCAGGATGTTTTGGTTTTTTCCAGAAGCCACAGGGTTGTAGTAATTTATGGAACAAAACTGTGGAACTGGTATAGTTTCTTCAGTGAAGAAGATCCAAGAAGTTTATCAGAGATGAGCCTTTTGCATTATTGACTAAGCAGAATTGTGCCTTATTGGTCCATTCTGAGGCAACTGGCTCTGACTTGGTGTCTCCGGTACATTGCAGCTTTCCAGAGGACAGGAAAGCTTCTCTGCAGTGGGCAACACATGAAATGAGCCAGTGGGGGTGAGAGTTTCATCCCAACTCCCTGGTTAAATATTGGTGGGCTTAGTTGAGTATGGAGCATTAATACAGCTCGCACAACTGGTAGAAGTCTATTTTTGCATGAGCTGTGTCCTACAAAAACTCAGTATGAATTTTGCTTCAGGAATTGCATTGCATTCTCAGACTAATCATGTAATGTTTCTTGAGAATACTTCTTTTCTCATAGTTTTCTAAACCAACAGGGGACTTGAACAAAAAGCCTTTAATCACTGGCTATGTCTATATAGTTTAAAGGAACCTGTAATAGACAGTTTGAAACCATATTATGCAATGTTGTATAAATCTGTGCTGGACACACTTATGAAATTTTAATCTAAAACCAATATTTGGTTAAACAGACCTCATGCTGATATCTTTTTAAGTACTTTTCTTTGCAGCTCTTGTAATACTTAAAAGACAGGGTGAAAAATTCATTTGATTTTGAACAAAATATCATAAGAATGTACCTTTTGTACAAGGAAATAAACAGCTAAATCAAAGGAATAAGTAACTGAGCTATTTTACATAGATGAATGTAATCAGTTGATATCATTAGAAGTCAAGTTAAAGTATTTGAGAGAGAGAGACACAATATAATTTAATGTCAAGAAATTGTTGTACAAACTGTCCATTAACTGCCTATAAGAATGCATTAACATTTTTCAGTTTAACCTGCATAACCTTATATCAAGCCAGAAACAGTTAATTCCACTTCTGTGCCCTTTTTTATTAAAAAGACAAATGAACATGAACACAGAATACTCTAGTAATTGTACATACCCTGAAAAGGTGCTTTTTTCTCAATGAATGTAGAAATCCTGATCTTAGTACCTATTATTTGTGTACCTATATAGTTTTATCCTCTTCAGGGCAGCTTCTTGTGAGCCTTCACTTAATCATGTAGAAAATTAGGAGTAATTTTTATTCATTTTGAGGACTACAACCTTGAGTGTAATAAGGGAAATCATTGTCCTTTAGTTTTTTGTTAAGAACATAGGTTATATCCATTCTTCTTGATGACAGCATCCAAGGCCAAAAACAGAGAAGTAAAATCATACAAATGAAACTGCATCTGCCTTATTTACAGTAGGAATATAAATTTATTTTATTGTGAGTATATTCTGCCTTTGACCAGCGGAAGCTTGAAAGACTTTTCAGTTTCCTGTTCTTTCAATTATTTTAGGGATGGGTCCTAGCTACCTTTACTTGCTCCTAAAGGAACTCTGCCTTGATAAAACATGCAAAAGGTCAGTCTTTAATTTCAAACCCAAAACAGTTGAAAATAATTAGGGTATATTGACTTGTGGCAGGTGCTTTCCCAGCACTGCTCTCACAGCAGACTCCTGCTCTTACATCATCTTGCCAGTGAAGATTTACCCTTCTTGCCCATTTGTTCCTCCCCTGGGCCCTGGATTCAATGGAAATTAAAAAAATATGTCTTCATTAGCAATTCTGCAAGAGCCTTTGATCAGATGGCTCATTTAGGGGAAGAAAGGAAGAGTGGAAGGAGAAGGCCACATGGTTATTTCTCCTTGTTACTGCTGGCTGTTCTCTCCAGCCTTCCTGTTTCCGATGCTGACGTCAAAAAAGTCTAGAGATGTCAGAGTTTTTAAATGAGTACACAGTTTCACTTCTCATGTGCACTTTGATTCTTTAAAAAAGAATGAACTCGACACTTCAATCTCTATCTAATTTTTGCTGGATGCAGTGTAGATGCATTCCTACTCATCAGAAAGTCTAAATTACTTATTCTAGTTGTTAGTTCCTGTTATGCAAATATCTACTCAGTTTTTACAGTCGTGTGGGAATGTGCACATGAGTGTTGGTAGAGAGACCAGCTCTGACAGAGGTAATGGTTCTCTCATTCACCATCTCTGTCTCTGCTGTGTGTGGTTTGGGTTAGCAATAGCTGCTTACCTGAAAGGGGTCATTTAAGTTTTTCTTATCTTCACTTTGATCTAAATATTTTTTTACTGAGAGAGGACCAGAGTTACTAAAGGAAGTGAGAAATATCTGGTTTCTGCCACTGGAGGTTCACAGCAAGAGACCTCACACAACCATCCTATAAAACTGTTCCCAGAGGATCTGTTTGCTACCAGCTGCAAGGAGTGGAGTGTGGAGGGCACTGAACCTCCCTGAAGCTACCCAGCAAGGGCTCAAGCACTGCTTTTGCCACAAATCCATGCTAGATTACCATTACAGCCTATGCAGTGCTAGAGAATTTTCTGGATTCTTGGAAGGGCTGGGAACAAAGCCACTGTTGCCTATTTTCTGTCTTCTTGTGCTTTGGATTAAAGCAATGAAGTCTGGACTAAGGAAGGCAACTTCTGCTTCCAGAACACTGAAAAAATATTGGAAAAGAGAAACAAATTTGAATAGTCCATTATTAGTCTACTTTTTGCCACCTCACCATTTTCCTTCACTTTTCAGCAATGGCCATGGTCTACTCCTTCTGAAATTTCTGTGAATTGCTTACCAGCCTTCTTTTTTCTGTGCATGTTGTAAAAAAATCCATCCAGTATTGAGCCTAGCATTGCATGCAGACACTTCTCTCTCTTTTCTCTTCTCTTCTCTCTCTTCTCTTCTCTTCTCTTCTCTTCTCTTCTCTTCTCTTCTCTTCTCTTCTCTTCTCTTCTCTTCTCTTCTCTTCTCTTCTCTTCTCTTCTCTTCTCTTCTCTTCTCTTCTCTTCTCTTCTCTTCTCTTCTCTTCTCTTCTCTTCTCTTCTCTTCTCTTCTCTTCTCTTCTCTTCTCGAGGTTTTCAGCCTGAATCTAGCTAAGAAAGCACAAAAGAGACAAGGCTCATATATTCTTACAATCCCCACACTGCTGGTATAAAATACAAATTACAGACATGACAGATTAACTTCATCCTGTTACATCAACTGGGGATTTAGAAAAACTTTGCCACTGGCCACCTGACTTGTATGTTTGACCCTTTCTCCAACTCAGCAGCTCAGATTTCCATTTGGATAGTCTCTGCCCTGCAGAGCATATAGGTTACTACACCATTGTGCTGTTTAGTCACAAACACAACCATCTCAAAGTTTACTAATAACCTGCAGTGACTTTGCATTGGAGGGAGGAGCTTTTCTTAGAGCATCTTAGAAATTACTGCAGACCCAGCAGCCCTTACCTTTACAGGAAGGCAGGAAGTGGGAGAGGTGCCTCAGCATCAAAATCTGTGACTTACCCCAGGGTCAATGCTTTTCCTGTTTGGAGTCTCCTGCAGCTTCACTCTTCACCATTTCCTAGGAGATGAAGTGAGAAATGCAGGTATCCTGAAGACAGCAAAGTCTGTAGGGGTCTTCCAGGAGGAGAGGCGTCAGTAAAAGCTTCTGAGTTGAACATGGAAGGTAAGGCTGGATCTACCAGAATAATGAAAATACTAGATACAACACTACAGTGCAATGGCTTTTCACATTTGGGTAAATGAAAATCTGAAGATACACAAATACAGACAAGCCTACCATATATGCTAAATTAAGTAAATATTA
Organism: Zonotrichia albicollis; assembly: GCF_047830755.1. Lineage (NCBI taxonomy): Eukaryota > Metazoa > Chordata > Aves > Passeriformes > Passerellidae > Zonotrichia > Zonotrichia albicollis. The sequence goes on from NC_133821.1 coordinate 65,496,942, forward strand.
TGTATAAATACATGAGAATACATTTGTATTTAGGTTTGTGAAAATAAATTGTATTATTACTGTTATGTACTGTGTCTCCAAAAATCCTCCTTCTTTTCTTCATTTGCGAATATAAACACCCACAAAATGATTTTTGCTGAATGTTTTAATACTATTTGGAATGCTAAAATTGTAGCTAAGAAAAATAAGAGGGCCCTGGTATTGGCTTTTTAACACCATAACACTGGAATACTACAATGTGTGAATTTTTTTCCCAGACGACTCAAGCTTCTTCAAAGCAGAGCAGCTCCCCTTGTGCTCCTTTTCTCAAGTTATACTTAAAATGACCCATAAGCAGAGTGAGACTGGATGAACATCTCTTTTTTCCACAGCCCTGTGAATTTTTAATGCCTGGCATTAAGGTGAAAATCATCATTTCTCTCTGCCTGCTGGGCGATGGGCCATCAATTAAATTCTCTTTTGTCCATATGTAAAATAGCTAATGGTTGCAGCTTCTTTCCATAATAGAGCCATTAGCAGTAATCTGCCCCTCTCTGCCAACTGATTTTCTCAGATGGGTATAGATGAATTGGCAGTAATGTGCTGTATAAACCTGGCTCTGTAGATGCCCTGAAAGCAACAAAGGTCTCTCAATTTGATACTTTGCTGCACTGTATTGCTGTTTGATATGTAACATAATCATATGCTGGTGTGGTTGTAGTTGAATATTTTGAATGTGGTTGTGTATTCCAAGATTTTAGTTTATGCAAATCTGATTCATGATCTCACATAGTGTACCTATGAAATATCTTCAATTTGGTAATGTGAATCTGATTCACATTGATTATATTCAGCACTAGTGTTCAAAGCTCTAAATTTTCTTCGCTGTTTGCTAGTTTACAAATACAATGGATAACTGTTGGGGAATTTGAAACCCTTTGATTATATGTCCATTTGACTGTGGAACAATTAATATTTTATGTTTTATTTAAAAGTTTTCCTCTCTAAAGAATTCTAGCTTTTTCTTGGGAGGTGGGGAACACTACAGGGGGGACATTGTGTTCCATGGTAATGATAAAGGAAGAAAGGAAAGCAAAGTAGAGACATCTTGTGAACAGTGATAAATGTTTCAGTCATAGGCTTACCCACATCAGTGTGCAGGGGCTGAATAATCAGTAAGATAAACCATCATTTTCTTTGTATTTGCTGTTTGACAAGTTTAAGAAGCTAAGTAACTTATTTGGTAAAAAATGGCAATGATCCAGGGGAATGTGTTTTTATTTCTTATTTTCCCTGGGTTGAAAGCCAATAATGTATATGCAGCTGTTACGAGATTTATCATTACTTGAATGTATAGGAAGACTACAGCAATACAGAAAAAGTCTGCAAAGGTTAGAAGAGAGCATTTGTAAGTGAAATTGCCAAAAGAATCATAGAGTCATATTGCAGAATCATAGAATGGCTTGGTTTGGAAGGGACCATAGAGATCATCTAGTTACAATTCCTGTGACATGGGCAGGGATACCTTCCCCAGTTTGCTCAGAGCCCCCATCCAACCTGGTCTTGAAGACTTTCAGGGTTGGAGCCCCCACAGTTTCTCTGGGCAACCTGTTCTAGTGCTTAACCATCCTCCCAGTAAAATACTCCTTCTTAATATCTAATCCAAACCCACCCAGTTTGAATCTGTACTCCCTTGTTCTGTCACTACATGCTCTTGTAAAAAGCTTCTGTCTATCTTGTAGGCTTCCTTCAGATACTGACAGGTCACAGTTAGGTCACCCTGAACACTTCCCTTATCCAGGCTGAACCCCAGTTCTCTCAGCCTTCCCTCACAGGAGTTCCATCCCTCTAAGAATCTTGGTGTCCCTCCTCTGTATTCCATCAAGCAGGCCCACGCCCTTCTTATGCTGGGAATTCCAGAGCTGGATGCAGAACTTTAGATGGGGTCTCACAAGACTGGAAAAGAAGGGACCTGATGCCCAGGTTCAACACAGGATACAGTTGGATTTCAGGGATGAAAATACATGTGGCTGACTCATATCCAGCCTCTCATCCACCAGCACCATCCCCAGCCTATTTTGATGCCAGGGGCTGCCCTAACCAGATGCAACACCTTGCTCTTGGTCATGTTAAACCTCATGAGATTTGTTCAAGTCCCTCTACACGGCATCCTGTCTTTCAGTTGTGTTGGCCACACTGAATTTGGCATAATCTGCAAATTTGCTGAGGGTGCACTTGATATCTTCATCTCTGTCACTAATGAAAATATTAAGTACTACTGGTCTCAATATGGACCTCTAAGGGACACCACTTGTCACTGATGTCCATCAGGAATCTGAGCCATTGACCATTATCCACCATCCACTGGGTGTGATCATCCAACCTACTTCTTGTCCATCTAACAGTCCATCCATTGACTTTCTCTCCCTTCAATTTAGAGGGAAAACATGTTGGGGGAAGATTGTGTCAGAGGCTTTACAGAAGCCCAGATAAATGGCATCTGTTGTCCTTCCCTTGTCCACCAATGCAGTCACTTTTATAAAGGACTTTAAGAAGAGGAGATGCAATTCTTGAACCACTAAACTGTGCAATAATTTAAATATAGGATCTATGCAGAGAGTGCTTCTGGCCTGAAAGTAGTTCACCTAAAGGACAGTGTTTACTCCAGGATATAAATGAAATATTTGAGGCTGCTTTCCTTTTCAATAATATGAGGGAAGAATTTGAAAAATGGGCTGAAGTGATACTGGGGAGATGTTTCAAAGGTTTTGTCAGTATTTCCACTCTACTCTCATTTAAGTCTAATGCAGAATCTCAAGGAGTTGATACCAAAATGAAGTTAGACCAATACTGAATGCTCTTGAAATTTCCATAGTCCTGTATGTTTGTGAGCAAGCACTTGCAATAACATTACATATGTGCATATTGTAATTAATGTATCTGTGTCCAATAAATAGATACATACTTTCTTGCTCTCTGCTTGCTTTTCTTGTCTGGCACACTCTCTGCAGATTGTTTCCAATTTGGGTCATTTCTGTCCTCCTGCCAGTTTTCCAGTCCAGTGTGATCCAAATTAAATAATCTTCTATTGTGCCTTTCCTGATGAATGTCAGATTAATCTTAGCAGAATGTGGGACTTTGCCTGACAAGATGATTACTGCAATATTTAAACAACCCTTAGGGCCTTAATTCACTAACAATTTATGGTTGTCCCTATATGTGAGAGCTGTTTCTGAATGCCCAGGTGCACCCTGCTGTGGACTGCATTGTCAACTGGAACTTGGTGACATGCACTCACTCTTTTTTGCTGCACAACAGACTGCTTTAGGTAGAGTCTGAGAAGGGCTTTAAAGTGCTCCCCCTCCCTGCTCCCCAAACCCCAAGAAGAAAGAAAATGACAAAACCCCCTCATCTGAAGGAAAAAGACAAAAATTCTTATGGCAGCCAGTGGGAACCAGGTTAGTGAGATCCTCTTTCATTTGCATTTAAGTAGAGCAGCCATGATCTGCTTTGTGGTGACCGTCCCCTCCAGTCACTTGGATCAAGAGAGGTGCACAGCCTTTGCTCACTTCTGTGAGTGTGGGCTCAGAAGTTGCTGGGGCCAGCCAAGGAAAATCCTCACTGGAAAGCCCTGTCCACAGTGCAGACACCAGACAAAGTGGCCAGAATAGAATCTGAGAAGTTTAAAAGGAATTTAAGAATGAAGCCAACACTTAATGAGGCTTGGGAAGAAACTTCCCCTAAGGCCCTGTTATTGAATAGCTGCTGGCTGTAGGCTTTTTTTTTTTTTTTTGTTCTCTTTTAGAGCAGCTGGTACTGGCCATTGCTGGAGATGGAAAAGCTGACAGGGTTAGACTTGCCAATGGCTGTCTCCAGGTTTATTCTAATAGAGTACAGATTCCTAGCAAAGGATGCAGTGTGATGAGGACATCTTTACAATGTATGAGTGAAAGAAGTATCCCATCTTCCCTCTCACATTTGTGTCCAGCCTGTGTCACATTTGTGTCCCAGGATACAGGGTTATGTTTCACTCGCACAGTGTGCCTTTAACTGTCTGCTGTCTGTGGCATAAAGCAACTAGTAGTGTTCAGTGGCTCCCTGCATCAGTAGCTCTGTCTTGAGGGACTGAAATTGATGTAATTTATCATGGCAGGTGAATATGCAAGCTGTGCCTCTTGCCCCATCGCACAATGTAGCAGAAGAAGCAATAGACAACGAGTCAGAAATAGCTCTTTTTTTTTTTTTTTCTCCAGCTTTCTGAAACAGCAGCACTGTGTGTCTGCATGGATGGAATATCTAGGTACAGTAGCTCCTCTTAATGGAGCTGCGTACCACCACACACTGTCAGGAGCTGTTGGGATTTTATTACTGAACCATTCGCTGTGCATCTATTTTGCCAGAAGTGGTAATGAAGACTGCATTTTGTTTTGTGACATTTTTTCCAATTGAAAAATTTCTTTCTCTGTGTTAATACTTTGTCTTGATGTTTTTGTACTGTCACTTAACACTGAAGTACCCTTTTATCTGTTTTTTAATAGACTTATCCCAAGCAGGACCGAGCAAATGGATGGGACTGTCATTCCTTGGATCAGCATGTTTTTTCCCTCCTTGCTTACAGTTCCCCAATCATTCTGTATTACTCTAGCTTGATAGAGTCAATAAAAATCATAGCTTCAGGCTTTTGAATACATGTTCCTCCAGAATTTTAGGATAAAGATTACCAGTCACCTTGACTTGACTGCAGTGAGCTCCTTGAGTTTTGGTTCCACCTCAGCTGCATTACTTTGTGTTTCCACAGACTTGTTCCGATTAACCTTCTTGCCTGTGCCTCCACTTTCAGGATCATTTTGCTAATCCATGCCAGAAAGACAGGAAACATGGACATGAGTCATACCCACAGGGGGTATCCAAGGGATATATAATCCTATTCCCACTTTGAAGGATCCCTCAGCATGAATATTGCAACTTGAGTTCAAATATGCTGCTGCTGTTATTTGTAGGAGACAGATTCTGCAGGACTGGAGGGAAAAGGCAGTGAGTGGCACAGTTTTGTCTGGGCAGGGACCTGTTCCAGCCATTTCCAGAATTTGTCCCGATTAGCCGAGCTCCTCACCGGTGCTGGCTCCAGGCTGTCCCCAGGGTGGCTGGTGGGAACTGCAGCTGCTCTGCACCTCGGCAGCCCAGGCTGCTGTGTCTGCGACTAATCAGAAGTGCTTCAACCATGAAAAGGTTTGTGACTTTGAGAATATTTTACATATCCCTGTTAAGAAACATCAAAATAACCATAATCCCTTTGCAAACTTTAAGTCTTAACACAATCTTTTGCTTGGCTCTGTATCTGTGGGCAGGCATACACACGTTAACAAGGCTAATGAACAGAACAGCCGAAAAAACAAAATAAGCAAAATAAATACAATAAAATAAAATGAAGCTAAATTAAATTAAATTAAAATAACCGAAATAGAATAACATAAAATATTGAACAAAATAAAATAAACGCCTCCTACTCCCAACAGTGTAGTCTTATCACAGTTGGACTGTATTTTTCTTCTGCCGAATTCAGTTTTATTTTAAATTCTGCACATCACAGCCATACTAAATATCCCCTTAGACAAGACACAAAGCTGCTGAGTAAGACCCCTGCAAATCAGGGATGCTTTTTCATAAGACCAACATGCATAATTTATATCTGCATACAATTAGCCTGTTTACATTTATACATCTTCTGTTTCCTTTTATGTGAAATATTCCGCAGGATACTTGGTAATGCATTCAAAGTAGCCTGGTTTTTTTCATGTTGTTTTTTTTTTTAAAGGCTGCAGGACTAAACAATTTATAAAACCTCACACCTAATAAATACTTTATATTAATACAAAAGTGTTTTCTTGCTAGGTAGCAATGGCTTTACATTAAAAATAGTCCTGTCTTTTCCCAGTTTAGAAGTTCTCTCAAGCAATAGTCTATAAATTCTTGACACATTTTAAAAATGTGTTTAAATTTTGGGTTTTGTGAATGCATTTAGTGTCAGAGTAATAATCATCCCTGCAGAATGGATACAGCAGAACAAAGCCCTTCCATCACCCCTGATCTGAATGACCACTCCTTTAAAACTTCAAGGTCCTTTAGGGATTTTGGGTTTTCTTCACCAAGCATACTGAGGTTTTCTTTAATCCTTCTGTGTGGTGTCACTTGGCCCAAATGACATGGCAAATCTGCATGTGCACAACAGATGATAACAAAGGGGATTGGTGTGATTGTAGGATCATAGAATCATTTAGGTTGGAAAAGATCTCTAAGATCATTGAGTCCAACCATTAACCCAGCACCCAAATCCACCACTAAATCATGTCCCTAAGGGCCACATCTACATGTTTTTTAAATACCTCCAAGGATAGTGGCTCCACCACTTACCTGGGCAGACTGCTCCAAAGCTTGAAAATAAAAAAAAAATCCTAATATCAAATCTAATCCTCCCCTGGCATAACTTGAGGCCATTTCCTTTTGTCCTATCACCTGTTATTTGGAGGTAGAGATCCGACCTCCACCTGGCTACAATCTCTTTTCAGGCAGTTGTAGAAAGTGATAAGGTCTCCCCTGAACCTCCTTTTCTCCACGCAGAACACTCCCAGCTCCCTCAGCAGCTCCTCACAGGATTTGTGCTCCAAACTCTTCTTTGGCCCTGCATGAAATGCAGCAAGCTGGTGAGTGCAGGGCTGGAACAGAGCTGTGCTGCATGGCAGCTGAGAAGATGGGAGAGGGCTCACACTGGGGCTGTTGGCAGCAAGTTACAGACAGCAACTTGAGGTGTGTGAGGATAATGAGCACTCTTTGGGACAGGGACAACTGGTCTGAAGAGGAAGTGGCATGGAAAAGGTCACCTCAGGGAAGGACAGATGTCTAAGGGGGAATAAGCAGGGACAGAGACTGGGAGGAGCGGTGTTTGAGAAAGAAGACTAAAGTTTTGAAAAAAACTTGTTTCTTGCTGAAGTGAAAGAAATCCTATTGTTCCTTGGGCAGAAAGGATCATGTACATTCTATACGGATAATATTTAATAATGAAGACATACAAATTAAATCCCTCTGCAAACAACACTTTACTAGCTCTGTACTGATGTACTTAAAATTGAGGAATTTTCTGCTATTGTAAAGGCACTCACAGAGGTATAGCAGGGATGCTCTGTGTTTACAAGCATGTCAAGCTAAGAGCAATGGAGTTTTGGGTTCCCACCACTATCCAGGCATGCACCATTCTGCAGCTTCTGCCATGCAATGATGAGTTAGGTTAGTAGTGTTTTAACTACTAGCTACTGAACTTTGAATTTGAATGGCTGAGCACAGACTGGCACTTCATCCCTCAACACACATTGTCACTTCTCCTGGAGCATTTGTTCTTTGGAGAAGATTTCCTATTCATATTCCAACCTCTGTCTTCCCCCTGTATTTTTTCCCACTTATCCCCTGAGAAAAGGGTAGCTATTTTCTGTCCATGAGTCAATGGTGAGAATGGTGAAGATTTTGGTACTGGATGATCCAACAGGAGAGGAATTTGCACTCACTCAGCACCAATTCTCCAAAGAGCTGTTATTGTAACATAAAACACAGCTGGAACATAAACCATTGATTCTTATGAGGTTTTTTCCCCCAATCAATAGTTCTTTATAGGGAAACTTCACTCAGGATGCAATAAAGAGGTACATCATAACTGCTATGTGCCACAGGACACAAGGGTTCATTTTAAATGCTCTGAGTCCTGCTGGTATTGAAAGGGGACCGCCGTGCCACAGCAAGACAGAGGATGATACATCTGGGCTCTGCAGTCTGTGATGCTGAAGGTGAGAACCAGGACCTCTCAGAGAGCTCCCTAGGGCACAACCCCTGAATCTGCCAGTGGCTATAGCTCTTGGCCTCTCCTGTGCCTTAGACTCCCGGAAATTATGTCTCTGTTATATTTTTACTCAGTGGCTTTGAGACTCACAGCTTCTAGCTGGGGGACAGGATGACTAAACATTGACCGGGACAAGCCCCAGTTCTCTAGATTCTTATAAAGCCTAGAGGACTGAAAATAGGCAGGGAAGAAGCATCCAAAAAAATCACTTCCGCAGAAACAAGTTGCCTTGCATAACAGGGCAATTAAAACATCCATACCAGCAGTGCATTTTTATAAATGAGTTCTGTCAGGAGCTGAGGAAGAGCTCAGAGTCACCCCACAAGGCAATAAGGGAAAAGTGTCAGATAGCAATTAGTGTTCATACAACCAGGCAGATGGGTTGTCCTTTGCAGCTCAGATGTGGAAGGGGCTTTTGTGGTTTTTTTGAGACTGCAAAGCACTGAACAGCTTTTGTTATAATAGAACTTGTCTGTCAGATACTGAAATAGACCAAGATAAGTTCATATGCTCACAATTCTATGTTTGATGCTAAATAGAGGATTACTGTTCAAATAAATGGAGGAAAATGCAAAGAAAAAAATCCCAGGACAAGTTCCTAAGCAGAAAGTCCCTGCATAGACATCTTGCCATAATAGAAGCCTGGGCAATCACCAATCCTATGAAGTTTAACTAAGACATGGGCCAGATTCTGCACCTGGGACAGGGCAAACCCTGGATGTAGGTACAGATGGGGGAATGAGAGACTGGAGTGCAGCACCATGGAAAGGCACCTGGGGGTCCTGGTCCATGGCAAGTTGAACAGGAGCCAGCAGTGCCCTGGCAGCCAGGAGGGCCAACCCTGTCATGGGATGAGGAGGGGATCCTCCCCTGGATGAGGAGGGGATCCTCACAGACGGACTAAAATCACCTGAACACAAATTGAGAAGAACCACACATCTCACTCTGTTCTGGCAGAGAAGCAAATTATCAGATGTCCTCTTACAAAAGCTATAAAGAAACTGGTAAAGAACCTTGTGAGTTTTTGAGCACTCTTGTGAGTTAAGAGTCAGCTGTCCTTCAAGTAGCAGGGTTTTTCCACCCATTTTCATCTGCTTTCCCTCTAGCTGTTCTTGCTTTAGTTAGATGGGCTGTGGGAAAGAGAAAAACTATTGAGCCAAGCAGAAATGGTGGTTGACTTCAGAGATCAGAAAGACGTCAAAACTGACATATTTTTTAACTCACCAAACTCTGCAAAGGAAGTGCTGCTGATTTCAGAGAGGTGTGAGTAGGCATGAGGCACGTGCAATGTGCACATGTGTGCATGGGACTTATACACACATATATAGCACACATGCACACTTCACAGACAAAAAAATAACACAGTGATGTCCAATGGGATTATGGCATTTTTTCAGAAAATTCCAGATAAAAGGATTGCTTTTTTGATCTACTATGTTGACTGTGAACAGAAAACAAGATGGAAGCGTAGGCAGAGGTATGAGGTGGGCAGAAAGTGTGAGAGAGTTCAGCGCTGTATCACTTGGTGCAAAAATGCTTTGGCAGAGCATATAGGTGTAAAAATATGAAGATAGAAAAAGAGGGAATTCAATTTCTTCCATTTTGAGCCTTTATTTTACTAAAGAGGTGAAAAGTTCTTAAAACATCAAAGAGAAAGCTTTATGGATTGTTTGAGCTGTGAAAAACTCTGTTTGGTTTGCACAAGCATTGATGATTTTCGCACTTCCTATTGATATGTTATGCATGGAGTTATCACACCAGTGATATTTCACAGTGTTTCTTAGACCCCTGAAAGGTCATGGGATCAGTTGCCAACAAAGTTCTGCTACAAATGCGGATCAGACCTACAGTATTCAGTGCTAGATAAGGTATGCCTGAGCATTTTTCACTTTGAAATTCACTGTAAAGTTTAGGAACACACCAAGCTATTTGTCATTGAGCACACTAAAACAGAACAAAAGAATCTTGTTAAAAATGAAGATGCACCTCACATCTATCCAGCATGTTATGGGGCACCAGGTGGAAGTATTAGAAAAAGATAGGCCTGCTGAGTAATTTGAGAATAAGGGATTTGTTACACTGTCAAAAGATAAAGATCTGGTCTCTTTGAACAAATCCATTGCTCATACCTTAATACTCAACAATGAAAAATAAGATGTTTGCACAAAGAATACTGGAAATCACAGAGTCATTTATGTTGGAAAAGATGTCTAAGATCATTGAGCCTACCATTTACTGAGCTACATGAATGGAAGCCACCAGTTAGTGTGTAAAATACTGGGTTATTCACACTCACTCAAAAGAAAAATTGTAAGAAAACACATATATAACCTGGAATTAAAAAAATCAGCATTAAGAATGGTAAGTGAGTGAAAAGTAGTCAAATGAGTTCTTGTTTCCAGCTCAAATAAATGACTGGCAATTTGATAGAGATGCTGCAAACATGACTTTCTGGCCATGCTGGGTAAGCTGAGAGGCTATTCTCCTGATTTATTTTCTCAGTCACTTTCTAGGTTTACATCTGCTGTGCTTTCTATGCATGCCTCCTGGGGTGGTGGAGAACCACCACCAGAAAGAGTTATTGACTTCTCAGCCACCAAAGAGTCTACTGGCACTGCAGTGTATGATACCTCTCAAGTGACTACTCAAATTTAGGACTTAGTTTTGTTAATGCTTCAAGGTGTCCATTTTGCAGACAGACGAGGTATAAAGGTCATGGTTTTTAGTCATTCTGGACACTGCTGTCTTTGTTTGCAGGTTATGTGAAAGCTGGATGGGAAGATGATCTGAAATACCTGAAACACTCCAATGTCAACAGCAGTGAGGAAGTTAATTTAGTGATGCACTGAGCATCTTCATATTCTGACAGGTTATATAGAGTTATATAGAGGCCTAAAAGCCAGCTTTTTTGCTTTTATAACTTTACTAGTCCTAATTATGACCAACAACAAACCCAGGTGGAGAAATCTTTTGTTGGTATATTTTGTATGCAATTTTGTTTTTATCTATGCTCTTAGCTCTTCAGATACTGTTCTATTGACTGATCTCATTGCTGGCATTTGGTGATGTTTATCTGTATAGATGAAGATTAGGTGGGGTTCCCTGATACATTTAAGAGATGCCTGGGTATTTTGAAATATGCATATGATACAATACATATCAATACAGAAATGAAAAACAGGGTGACTGGGCATGTAAGATAGCATGAAAGGAAGTGTTTAGACAGAATAGATTGTGAAAACCATGATTTTGTATTGAAATATCTTTCTGAAGAGAAACTGGGATGTAGAGGGCTAAACTGCTGGTGTTTTGGTAAAAAAGGATCTGGGCTTTTTATTTACTGCTTTGGTTCAAACAATTTTAATTAGCTCTAAATAATAATGTAACTTAAACAAATCCTGAGTAAGGTGAAAAATCCTTTTTCTTAGGATAAGATCACCACTATCTCCATATATGTTTTGTCCACAGGATCTGCTTGTTATCTACCTCTTCCCTTATCTGGCTCAAAATCAGCTTGCAGCCTCCAGTGGTGGCTGTGCACCCCCTCTGTGCCTCAGTGGTCACCTTGCACATGGTGAGCAAAGCACCTGCTGCTTTTGCAAATGGCCAATTGTTCGAATCATTAACCATTAACATTTCGGTCTCTCACACATGGGGGAGCAGCTGTCTCAGGCAGTCCATAGAGCCAAGAGGGAGTGTAGAGCTCCCTCTAATAGTCCAGGGAGACTCAGACTGGAGCAGCAGGATGCCTGAGAAGAGGCTGTGACCCAGAGAGAGGCCTGTGCTTGAGCAGGGTCCTGGCAGGGACCTGCAGACCAGTGGAGAGAGGAGTCCACTCCAGAGCAGGATTCCTGGTAGGACTTGTGACCCTGTGGGGAGCCCAGGCTGGAGCAGGCTGTGCCTGCAGGACTGCATCTGATGGGGCTGTGACCCACACTGCAGCAGTTTGGGGAGAACTGTTGCCCATGGGATGGACTCACACTGGAGAAGCTCATGGGGAACTGACTCCCATGGGAGGGACCCCACGCTGGAACAGGGGGATGACTCTTGTCCCTGAGCAGTGGGAGAAACAAATGAGAAGAACTGACCAGAACCCCATTCCCTGTCTCCCTGCTCCACTGAGAGGGAGGAGGTGGAGCTGGGAAGGAAAGAGGGGTGTGAAGAAGGTGTTTTTAAGGTTTACTTTTGTTCTTGTTACTCTGCCCTTATTTTGTTTGCTCTTATTTTGTTTGCAACAAATTCCATTAATATCCTCAAGTTCAGTGTGTTTTGCCTGTGATGGTGATCACTGGGTGATCTATCCCGTCCTTATCTCAATTCATGAGCCTTTTGCTATATTTTCTCTCCCCTGTCCAGTGGAAGGAGGTATAGAAAGGCTTTGGTAGGTGCCTGGTATCCAGCAAGGGTCAACTCACCACAGTGACAGTAATTATAGAGTTAGTGAACTGACTCTGTATGCTGGTTCTGTTTATTTGTTTGCTTGTTTGTTTTCTCACTTATCAATGATTATAGGTTTGTCTGGTTTTCTACATGCCAATAACTATGGGTTTTTTTGTTCTAGTCTGGCAGAATTAATTCTGTGTGACAGGTATGCTGATGTACATAAACTTGTGTAGATGAGTGCAGGGGTTTTTCAAAGAGTCTTTAATTACTCATGACATTGAATTTACAGACCTTGATTCTCAAATAAAGTACTTGAGAAGGAGTTGAGTGTATTTTGAATTTGTAGAAGACATACCAGGGTTCCCCTTTAAAATGTATATCAAAACAAGGATATGAATTCAGTGAGTGTGATCCTTAGTGGAGACATCAGTTTACAAACAGGTTAATTATATATCTTAAATACATAATTATATCAAGGGAAAATTCTGCTTGTATTTCAAATAACTGGGTATTCTATTGCCACAACTAGAGGAATTTTCCAATTGCTTGGGAAAGATATTTTTTCCTCCTTTTCATTTTAGAGATCAAAGAGAGCATACCCTCCATTTGGTTGTCAGAATTAGAAAGCTAAGTTAAGATGTTTAGATAGAGGGTTTTTTGCTACCTTGCTGTTAAAATCATGTTTTCCAACATTGTAATGCTAGGAAGGAAGGACAAGATTACTAGCTATCATCTCTGATTTCGCTGTTTCCTATTTCATGTCTTATATGGCCTAAAATTTCCGTAGATAAATGCAGTTTCCAAGTTAAACACAGATGTGGTGCAGTGTAATTCTGGCAGGTGCTATTGTGTTTGTGCTATAAAGGTGTTACCTGATCTTGCTTGTCTTTAAAGCTGAGCCAACAAGGGGGATGATTTGGCTTTCCCGTGAATATGCAGTGATGTAAAATAGAAATTTTCACCAGCAGGTACTTTTCAGAGGTGAATCAGGTCCACAGTGAAGAGCTTGTTTTTCAGTCCTTCCTGGACTCTCACAAATACCTGCCTGCTGTTCCTTAGGAATTGTGCTTTCCTTTGCAATTTTTGAATGTGCTTTACAGCAGTTTGTGGAGATGCTGATACAAAAGGACAAAGGTTAAGGGTGTTCTAAGAGATATCACACAGAAAATAGGTAAGGGGAGAGAAACTGGCAATATAATGCAGAGATTAAGAAAGAGAGTGTGCTGCAAGAAAGGATGCAAAGATGCATGCAAATAGGAGAATTAAACAGGAAAAAAATAAGATAGTAGGCCATGATTGAAAATGGTTAACATGAAAACACAACGCAGGCAAAAAGGAACTAAGACAATACTTATTGAAATTTCATTCATCAGAGGAACAAGAGAAACAAGAACCTAATTTTCATGAGCATCCTAAAGTTCAGCAGGCATAAAATCATACAGTTAAGTTACAGAATACCAACACTCGAAATCATGCATATATACATACAAACAAGATATTTAAAAAAATAAATGTAATCTTATTTTAAACACCTTATGGTTCCCCCCAGAACCAATTTAGACATTTTGTCTGTAATACCCTGGCATGGTTCCTGTAAAAATGGGAGCAATTTGAGAATCAGCAAGTTGGCTAGCAATTTAACTGAAAAAAATCAACCTGGTGTAGTCAAATAATATCAAAAGGTTTTACTTAAGCTCAAAAATCACGGAATTCAGGCATGACTAAAGTGATGCTACTTAACCCCCTCCACTCTGTTGAAGGATTATAGCAGCTATTCATTGTTTGAATCTCTTTTAACACTTAAATCCAGCAGATTAAAGATAGGATTTTGAGAACTGACTACTAGGTGAGGAGATTGTGAGAAGAATAATGATAAAAGGAGCCATTGTCATCAAATTAGTTTAATTTGATAGTTATATTTATAGTTGGGGGGGATAATGCGTAGGAGCTGGAAGTATTTTTATATCCTGCTTCACTTCTTGTCTGTAATTTTTCTTTTCGAGTGTTATGTCTGTATGAAAGTTGCTCAGAAACTAGAGATAATACGCAAGTTTAAAAACATCCTTTTTGCTTTCACTTCTTCAGTATTGCCAATGTGATTCTTGTAGTTATCAGAACACACTGATTTGTAAGAAATCAGATGCTTGGCTAATAAAAAGCACTATAAAATCTGGAAAACATTAATAAAAATGTTATGAAACAACAGCTTTTAATAGAAAATAAAGTCTATATTCTTCTTATTCTCTGTCATAGACAAATGTGTTTAAGGCATTTTGACAATTGTGTTTGAAGACTTCATAAATCCAAGCTCAAGAACCATAAGTAAAATAAATTAGTCCCACATACTTTGCAATGGCATGAAACTCATTCCTCTCACTACATTGGTCCATCTGTCCATCCATCCATCCATCCATCCATCCATCCATCCATCCATCCATCCATCCACAAGTACTTCTGAATTCAGAAAACTCCCAAAGCCTTTGATTTAAGTGATCACAAAATTTTTGTTTTGAGATCAAAAGATGTTAGGCCAGCTGCACAAGTGGTGGTAAGACATTTCCTGCCTTGGCATTCTGGTGAAGGCAGATTGGCTGCAGGATTTCAAATGCTCTAAGACCAGACCTACTGTGGCTGGAGGATAAAAAGTAACAGCACATCAGTGAAGCAACCCCATGTGAGAAATGGAGGTCATAATATCCTGCATATTTTTGCTGAAGGGAAGGATTGTTTGTAATGGGAACCAATTACTCATTTTTGCAATACTGTGGCATTTTCTTATATGTTTATGGTACTAATTGTTAATGCAATTTAAGACTAAATATATGAAACCTTGCAGCCTTAAATGCTATGCCTTCAGAGGAACACATTATTTAAAATATTGTGATTAAAATATTCTGGTAATGAATTCTTTACTTGGATTTTCTTTTTAAATAATATTAAGATGAATCCCACTCTGGCTTATGTCAGTCTTATCAAATTCTATGATGTCAGCCATCAGAAAGATAAATGGAACAAAGGGTGGAAACAAAGAGGTAGGTTACTGAACAGGAGACAAATCAGGATGTATATATAGCAAGAAATAGAGAAGATTGCATAAAAGGATGAACAGAGAACTGACAGTACAGTTCTGTACAGGAGCAGAGGTGGATAAAAAAAGTGATGCTACAATGAAAAGAGAAGATAACTATATATCAGACTGAACATCTCCATTAAGTCACCTCCAGTAAACAGTCTAAAAATAGTGTAACAACCTTAACCTGCTTAAAAAATGTATCTAAATGCAATTTTTTGGACCATTACTTGTTGTTTCCTTCCTATCAGAAATCCCAGGGACAACTTTCCCTTGAATTTTACTCAAAGGTTATGTCAAGAAGGCTTTAATGCACTATTGGTGTTTTTGCATCTTTGTTTCTAACCTTACAGTGGCCCAACTCATTGTTCATGATATTGCTATTTAGTGCTTTTTACCCCACAAAATATATGTCTTCCACCTGTAGTTGTCTTATCTAGTTTGTCTTTCTGATCTGATAATCATGGACAACATTGTTAGGAAATACAAAAGGAAGGATAATTTAAAACACAGTCTTTAGTGTATTTTAAAATATCACATGGTAGAGCAAGTGAGTTTCATGTGCCTGTGGACAATGCAGGTTCTTAGCATTACAGCAGACAACTTGTTCCACCAAATGGGCCCGAGATGTCTGTCGTCCTGGTACCCAAGCCCTGCTGAAAATCAGATTGCCTACAGTAACCTGTTGTTACTGGTTTTGTCAAATATTTCAATTGCTTTTTTTTGCATGTTAAAAGAAAATTTCATGGATTGTCCTTTCCTTTCTTTGCTGACTGGGAAGCGTCTCAGTAGGTACAGCAGCTGGTTATATAGAAACATGCTCATAGGGAAGAACATATTATTTGATTTCTCTATCACTACCAAATGTAGTATAACAGTGACAAAGAGGAAACGCCATCTGGCAATTTGCCACCATCTTGATGGCAACTGCATGCATTATTTTGGTCTTCAGGAATCAATTTGGGAACCACCCTCTAGGAGTGAGCACTATAAAGAGAAATGTGTTCTCTGTGGCTGCTCCTGAACCTCCACGAGGAATTTAGATTTTTATTTCAGAAGCAGAGTTGGTGGCAGAACTCTAGTGAATACCAATTCCTGCTCTCCAACTCCGTCTCTGAAAATAGCTGAATTTTCTCCACAGAAATCTCTAATCTCAGGCATTTTGTAGCACTGCCTGTCAGCTGTCCTGGATCTTGATCTTACAGTATGTAAACTTTTCCTTAAAGGTTTTTAAAATATAGCCCATAGTCAGTGTTTGCTTTGCAAGCATGAATTTATATGCATGTGATGACAGTAAAACAAATATTTTGCCCATCAGAAGACTGAGGCATTTTTTTGCTCATTGAGCAACTAGCAGCATCCACCCCAGAAAGCCTGTTGGATGAGATTGTCAGAGCAAAATCTCCTCCATGGAGCAGTGCAAGGAATGCACCACAAAGGAAGGTGAAGAAAAGAAATATACTGTAAAGCAGCACAGAAACAAATCCCAGGATATGGCAAGGGTGTTGAAGGAAAATCAAGATGGGAAGATAAATAAAAAACAGAAATACAGTTGCAGCTCTTTATCTGAGATTAATTTCTGCCTCCCACATGGGAATAAATATTATTTTCATACTTAATGGAACTTCAAAATTCCTTTAAGACTCCTTTTTCAGTTGAGGGCTAATTTCAATTAACCTCATGTTTTTAACTCTCGCATGAATTTCCCCCTGATAGCTGGCATCTAGATAGTGAAAGAATTGATGCCATTTACCAATTCTTCAGGGGGAGGCTTCAGTAATTTAGGCTGCATTGATGTCAACTGTGTACAAAGCAACATTTGTAGGTTAAGGAGGTCAATAAATGACCCTAGGTTAATGGTAAACATATATTTTTACTAAGAGGTCATAAAGCACCCCAGAGTAGCTAGCAGATATACAAGGTGTCTGATCATCCTGTCTTAGCATCTCATAACATTGAATGGTGTCATCTTTTCACCAGAAATTTGACTGTCATTTAGAGAAAAATCAAAATATTCCACAGATAAAAACACAGCTTGGAAGATTGTAATATCAACTGACAAAATCCAAGAGGCTGAAGATGTGACCTAGGACACAGCCTGTATTTCTCTTTGCAGTAGCACAAGACAAATGCAAAGTTCCACTCCTATCATCGAACTTCCTGGCTTTTGTCATTTTTGTCATGATGTTAACATCAATAAGCATTCATGGGTGCCAAAGGGGTGTGTGAAAATGATTGCATAAATATAGTATTACTATGCATATAATTAATAAGAGAAAACATGCACAAGCTACTGTTATACTCGACTTGTTTGACTTTCATCGGTTAAGCAGAATTCTGTACTTAGTTTCAAGTGTTAATATGAAGTGGGGATGAGGGAAATGTGCTAATTCTTGGAACCAATGCCCTTCTGAAGAGTGACAAGGTGGAATTTTCTAGAATACTTGAAATTTCAGTCCACTAGTATGATTACAGCATGTTGCAATGCAAAGTGGAATTTCCTAGTTAAGAATGTATCTCAGGTTCCTAAGCCCCAGGCCAGTGAAAGCTGAGTGTACTGTGAAGGTGAAAGTGTTCGGTCTCCAAAGTGACGGAGCCATCCACATCAATTTGCAGCAGGCTAAGTGGCATCAGCAATGGGAGGGAAGCTTACAAAGCCCAGCTTAGAGAGCTGTGCCGCAGAAGTTTCACTGCGCTGACTGAAGAAATCTGCATAAACAAATCAGAGATATAGATGAAACTCTACAACAGCACTAAGTCTTATATGAGCACAGTGCTGGGGGAAGGAAGATGATGTAGGACAAGAAAAGTTTCCTATATAGCACTAAGCAATGTCAACTGTATAAAGGAAGGAACAGGACTGGCTTATATTCTGTAGCAGCTGGGATTTACATCAGAGCATACTTTAGGGAAATCTGTGAAGCAAGCTTCACTTGTGGTATTGCAAAAACTTTGAGATTTTACGTTTGCAAGTACACGTACAAATTTATATATGTATATCTGTAGCCTGTGTGAATCTGCCTTTCACTCCTCCTCCTGAGATTCGCTGAGGAGTGAGCACCAAATCTAAAAAAAAAATTAAAAAAGCCCCTCAGTCAAAGCAACCAGAATTCTCCTGGTACCATCACTAAGTGTAATGTCACTGATCAGGTGCATTGATTCAGTGTGAGATAAAAACAGGCCCAGGCTGCTTCATAAATTTTGTAGCTTCTGATGATTCTCTAAAAGCACATATCCCAAGAATTTTGTTATTGTAGTAACAACTTAAAGCAGCCAAATTTTCTGATTTCAGGTTTCACTTTGCTCTTCTGAAACGAGCAATGTTTCTGAGTTAAAATTGGCTGGTAGGAGATAATTAGGTAACATTTATGGAAAAGTGCTTGAAATGGTGATAATACTGTATTTTCAAGAGAACTATAGAACCTTCAAATAACACTTGTTTATATTAATCTCCTCTTATTTTCTTTCAAAATATGGTTGATTGTAGAGACAAAATCTGAAAGCAGAATTTGCAGCCTGGTATGTCTGTAAGGTATTGAATATAAGGTGTAAATGTAAGTTCCTTTCAAAAGGTATAAAAAAGTGAAATCTGTCTGTAATCAAAAAGGGAGTTGTTGATAATATTATTATCTATACACAAACCTAAATCCAGATAAGCCTGTATGTGGGAGAAAATACTTTTCAGAGACCTAGAACCAAGATATATTGCCAACTTCCAGGAAAATTTATTTTCACCTTTAAGGAGTTTTAAATTTCAGCTCCAAATTTAACTGCTTCAATTTCTAAATAATTCAGATATTTGTTGTATACTTATAATATTTTCAGGAACTGCATAGCAGTAGCAGGTGTTGAAAAACTAGATTTTTTTCCTTATAATGAGAACAAATAGTAATGGAGATCCTTAAAAATGCAAAATTAATCTGTGTGTCCAAACCCAGAGCCTAGGACAGCTTTTCTTACAGGTGGCTTTCAACTTTACGTATATTTTTCAGCTATAGAGCTGAAATGACATATACTTATTTGAAAAGTAAATTTCTTGTTACAGGAAGAAAAAACAGTGGTAGAAATTGAATATAGGAGAGCTTGACTGATGCCCTTTGTCCTCACTAGCATGCTCAGTTTCTTCTTTAGGAAAGAGACTGCCTGAGTTGCTGAATCTAAAGATCTTCTGGGTTCTTAACTTCAGGTACCCACATTTAATATTTTTTGTTTTAAAGTTCAAGTTTTCAGGCTATAAATTTCAAGCTCTCTTATTTAATGAGAAGCTAGGCATCATACATTATTATCTTCTTATGAACAGTTTCAATAAACCATTATATATCATCACTTGGAAATTCATGTTGAGATTGTGTGTATTTTTCTCTTCCTCTGAGAATGCCGAGCTGAGCACAGACTGTTGGATGCCAGGTAGTGTACCGCTCCCTTTTTAACAATTTGCTTTCACCACTTCCCTATGACTTGGTAGCTCTCTGAGGAAGAGGAAATTAGAGGTTTGGTGGAAGCTGCAAGTATTTTCAAGGAATTATTTTCTGCATGAAAAGTTTGGAATCTCAGATTACAAGCTTTAGGTTGTGCTGTTTTGTTTGGTAAGGCAGAATTTGAAAGAGACTGAAAAAGAGAAAGTAATGAATACTAATAAAATGATTTGTCTTGATTTTGGTCAATTCCTGAGTAGTCTTCAGACACAACATGTGAAAGGGCTTGTTTCTTCCACCATGTGGTTGATTGTGTATCTCATACTGGCATGACTGGACAGTTAAACAAAATTCAGCAAGATGTAGAGATGGACAAAACCAGTGGAAAGTATGTCCAGAGATCCATTTTTCTTCTCTTCTGAGCTTTATTTATCTCTTTGAGATGCATACCGTCCTTTAAAAAGAAAGAAAAAACAGAGGAAAAAAATAGCGATAGTCCCATCAAGTTTACATTGTAAACCATGAACAAACATATGAGTGACCTATTCCCAGTGCAGAAGGAGACCCTGGAAATGAGGTGGGAAGGGAAGGACAATGAAGATAATGACAAAAATTGAAGTAATACTTTAAAATCATTGTTGCCAACTGCTTTGAAAGCAGGAACAAACCTGAGGAAAGACACTAATTCAGAGAAGGTGGTGCTATGGCAAACCAACACTTGCTCCTGATGATGTGCACTAGAGTTGGAGGGTAACATTAGTTTCACCCAAAAATCTCCTTCTGCCTTATCACTCAAGTGTTGTTAATGGAGAAAAAATTATGTAGAAGTCAGGAACAACTCAACCTCCCAGGCAGAGCTGGCATGATGGCTTGGCATGGTTTTACATCCGTTGTCTGCACTTCAAATAAACATCAGACTTCTTTACTGTTCATTTTACCTTTTCTGAAGTTTCCTGTCTAACTGCTATGTTATGAAGTGCTTCTATGTCCAGCAACACTGAAAAGCTTTGATCAAATGCCTCTCTGATCGTACAAAGACCTCTCCTTTTTATTCTGTATTTTCAGGGAATTGAAAGGCTGGTATGATAGTAGAACAGTCTGTTCCAATGTGGAAGAGTAGATGCTTTATATAGTAATTTTGGGTTGTAGCGCACAGTATTATGATTTCTCTCTGGGAGAATTTTCCAGTGTTGATATGGAACTAGAGTCATAAGCTTTGTGATTCACAAACTATACCTGTAGTCCTCCACAAAAATAGCTTAATTAGGAGGGCTGCCTGACAGCTATGCTAGACAATAGTATCACCAGTGGAGCTAGCCAGGAATTTTGTGACAAAATGGCTTTTCATCACAGCAGAATGATTCATCAAGCCTAAAACTTTCAGTGGAAACTTTCTCTTTGATCTACCTTTTGCAGAATGGTTTTGCGTTTAGCAGGCTCAGGGTAGGTATGACAAGAGCTAAAAAGCTGGTCAACACTGCTGTGACAAGCAAACTTATTAAAAACACTTGGCCTGATTCAGACTGGAGATGCAGATCCTGACCTTCCAAATGTCTCTCTCATATCTTGAGTTTTCTCTGGAGGGGGCTCTTTCTACTTCAGGGGATCTGTTCTGTTCTGTGCAATTAAAATAGTGTGAAGCAAGGACCTGAGTTCTTCCATGCTGCTGGTGAGCTCTCCACTGTGTTTGAGTGGTTTCACCCTGTGCTGGCACAGCTGCTCCCGAGCTGCCTGAAAAGGTGCAGCTCCAGTGAGCAGGCTAAGCAATGCGGACTCAGGTACTCATCGGCATTAATTGGGACCAGCAGAGTGAAGAATTCCCACATCCAGGTGAGCCCATTGACTTCTTTCCCATCTTCTTTCTGTCTCCAGCTGAAGAGTTTGAGGGGAAAATTTCCAAATCCTAGAAATTCCTCATTGTATTTCTTTTTTTCAGCATCTGGTTAACAAGCAGCTCTTTGCACCTGAGCTCTACCATAAGATACATTCTTTGAGAAATCTGGGTATTCTGTGGTAGCATGCTTGTGAGGGAATGCTTCAGGTGACAAACAGCCTGTTACTGCCTGTGACAGAAACGAAGTAAGTCTTTCTGAAAGCTGCTTTAGTCCCTTGCATCAGGATGCCCTCAGAGGAAGAAATATGCATGTGAATGATCTTAGGACAGCTGAGTTCTGTTGTTAGCATCAACATTAGGAAGCACAGATAAAGCAGCTCTAGATTAGGGTCACCTTTTGATTTTAAATTTAAACTGAGTTCTGTTGTCAGAATCAACACTAGATAAAGCAGTTCTAGATTAGGGGCACCTTTTTATTTTAAATTTAAACATTGCCTGCACTGTTCCTTGCAGCTCTCTTTTCATAACAAACCTTCTGCTTTTCATTTTTTCTTTTACCTCCTGAAAAACTGTTTCATCTCTTAATGTAGTGATATCACTTCTCTCTGGAAAATCTTTCCCCTTTTGTCCAGATTACTGCTACTTTATGCTCTATAAGGGCCTCATGAGTACAGCAAAAATAAAGATTTAAAGAAGTCTTTTCAAACACAGTTGAATTCTGTGGATTGCATTAAGCCTAATATGTATTCAAATGAACATTGCTGCCCTTGCAGTCTCAGCTCTCCTTCAGTCTGGTCAAAGAACTGAACTGTGACACAAAATTTCTCAGTTGCAACAATTCAAGGGTAAAGAGATGGAAAGCATGTCTAATACTGAACTTTGTCTTTCTTTAAGGTCAGATAGATTTGCCCACATCCATGTCGGATGAGACATTGTACCATTAGAAAGAACTTTTTGTCACTTCTTGTTTTAAAGTTTTTCCCCATGATTGGACCATGTAACACAACAGACAAACTATACAATTTAAAGTTCATATTATTTATACATAGGCAGAAACATGCACAGTTTTGACAATTACTAGAAGCAGGAAAAAAACTCTGTCTTTAATAAGAAATAATGTGTTACAGAAACTAGTACAACTTCCCTTCCACACAGTGTTTTCTAAAATTTGAGTTAATTAATCAGTCATAATATAAGTTCCCTAAGTAAGAAATTTTATAACATGCTAAGGGAAGGAAGGCATGATGCCAAAAATAGGCAGTCAAGCTTTTTATCAGTTTGTTCTCACAAAATTATGACATCATCTTAAAAAGAATACATTTAGCTATTCTTTGATATTTGCCTCTGTTTTTTTTTGTATTAGGATTCGTGTTTAAAATATTTTGTGTAACAGTATGGACAAGGCATACTTTTTAAAAGGACAAATAAAGCATTTTTCACATAATACCTTCAATTCAGGAGAGGAGATCTAGGAAACTCACATAGCACAAAGCCCTCAATAAAAATTGCCAGAGTTGACAATATAGCCTCCAAATTACAATTTTTTTTCACTGCAGGTTTCTGTCCTGATAGAACATCCAAAGTTCAGATCCAGCACACAGAATATTTCCCCTTGAATGCATTCTTTCCTAACTAGGAAAAGAGAGCTATTTTTTTTACCACTTCCATTTGCCCGGCCACAAAATATCACAATTTAATTTAATAAGGATCGCAGAAGACAGTCTCACAATGACTGTATTTGGTCTACAACAGTAACTTTTGCTTAAGAAAAACAATTGCTGTTTGGAGGAAGTTCAGCTGCTCCACAGACTATTCACAATCCAGCTGTCAGAAGGAGATTCCTGGAGAGGCCATTAAAATTTAATATTTCAAAAGTGAACTCTATTGTATGCCTAGCAGGTATTTTTAGCTTTCAAAATTATTTTTATTGTTTCTTGGAGACTGAATAATATATACTAAATGAGAGAAATTCTTCTTTTGCTTACCAGTGAGTGGATCCAGAATAATTCCATTCTCTTGAATTGTATCACTTTAGTTTAAGGGAAAGCAAAATTGGCTTTTGTATGTCTTTCAGTTCATTGTGTTTCCATAAGTGTACTACTACTGTATTTCACAGTTTTTCTAGTGTTAGTTAAACAAGTATATGGGCTTTTTTGCCAGTTCAGGCAATTTTGTTTCTCTTTCTCAAGTAGTTATTTCATCGAATACTCTCTAAGCACATATTTACCAGTATCTGTAATATTACTTGATATGGTATAGAGATATTTTATTGTCTTCCTAATGTTAGTTGATAAAGTAAGTATTTCTCAGTTATTGGAATACTGTAGCTCTTACATATATATAAAAGAGGTATTTCACACTTTCATGGTTGGGAGTATTCTTCCATTTGTCTGCAATATTTCATTACAGTGGATTTGAAAGTTCCAAAATTGATTTTCCGGCCTATAATGTGTTTTGTACAGAACTTTCTTAGTCTTAATATTGATTTCACTGTATCTTTGTCTCTAAATTTTTTTGTACTTCCCAATTTTCTTTAATATTGGCTTTGGGTATAAAAGGAAGTGTAAGTCTTGCTCTTTGATGCTGCTTGGACTTTTTGAGTCTCCTCTTCTAGTAATGTTAAATTTAGACTGAAATTGACTTAAAAGTCAAGAGTTCCCCTGGCTGTCAAAATCCCACAATTATTAGACAAATCTACACATCAACCTCTCATTTACAGAAATGTAGGGCTTGGTATTTTCACCCCTCACTCCCCCCACCCACTTGCATTCCAGAGTTTATCTCTCATCTTCCTTGCTTCCAAGTGTTCTGTTTCTTACTTATTCACTACATCCTTCATTATCCTTCAGTTCCTGTATCACGTTGTCCTCCTTTTTTCCCATGACACCTTACCCAATTTCACTGTTCCCTGCTTCTTCTCTTCTAGCCTGCTTTTCTGCTCTATTTCCCCAGTTTCTCCCACTGCCATATTTAAGGAATGCAGAAATAAAGAGTGGATCTTTTTTCACTAGAGGAAACTCAATATTTGCCTGCAGAGACTTCAGAGAGGCAGTGGCCATATTTGTTGAATGTATTCCATCTACAGCTTTATTCAGAGCAGTGGGAGAAAATGCCATATTGATAAAGGGGAAAAAAACCTTACAGATTCCTTCAGGGGGCAAGTTTTAAGGAAACAAAGACAGTTGTCACAGTTCTGGTAATCCTGCAAGCATTGGGGATTCCCTTCATAATATTCTGCTCTGAAAAATGTCCTTTCTCTCTCCTGCTCTCAGTTTCCTCAGGCAGTGAGGTAGAAGGGGAAAAGAAATGGTCTGTGAGGAGGGAAAAACATGTATAAACCACAGAGGGAGGTGCAAGCTGCAGTTTTTGCTTAAGGAGGAAATATTTCTCTAGTGCTTGATTCTAATTGTTTTTTCTTTTTCAAAGCAGTTATCCTGACATTATGCTACACAAATTACAATAAATACCGAATTATTTTCCACATAAGGAAAATGTTCAAAATTACTAGAAACTGGTTCTATTTTTAGAATGCTGCTTTTCATAACAGTTTTTGCCTTTCTCCTCTCTGTTATGACATGCTGTAGTGAATGTAGGCACAAGGACAAGAAGAAACAAGCTGGAAAATCAGAGGTATGTGGAGCTGCAAATAGGAAGTATGGAGCTACAATACAGTGGACCTAGAATTACCAAAATTCTTTTGTCTAATCCTACACTGGCCTGAACATATTAAGGAATGTTTAGTTTAATTCTCACATATTGGGGGTTGTTAACTTCTCACAGAAATCTATGAGCACTTTGTCATGTATTTCTTGGGGTAGATCATTGCTATTTACAAAGGTATTTCCAGATTTCCTTTTGCAGCTCACTACGAGTTTGAAACTCATGCAAGTGATGGATGGACTGAACAACTACATGAGATTTTCCATCGTATTTTTTAAACCTACTGCAGTAAAGGTATTATGAAGTTTCATCCCTAATCTGATGGTATGTAAACTTCACCCTTATAAGTTGTAGGACGCACAGTATGACATTGAACTTCAACTGATCAGTGTAAGATTTAAAGACATATGCAGCGGAGAATGAAACCTACATGGAGTGTGTTTGGCTAGGAGAAATAGGTATCAACAAACACAAATCTTGAACGGCAATGTGCAAAGAATCGTCTAGTCTGTCAAGCCAATTCTTAATTATGATATAGGATTTTAGTCCAAAGTTCCACACAGAGGCAAGTTACCAATATGAGAGGTTATTAGATGATCTCTGACATAACATTCTAGTTGCAGAAGTTCCCATTTAATATCAGGAAATTAGGATAAGAGGTAGCATTATTAATAGCGTTATTGAGTGAGAAGAGGTTAAATTACTGCAGAAATATTTTGACAAAATTCCAACCAGACTTTTAAAAAGAACTGTTCAAAACTGCATAGGAAACCCTTTAGATGTAGACAGAGGGTAGACTTGAATGCAAGATTTCCTCTGCCTGCTTAGTTCTGAGGGTTTCATGGACCACATGGGCACAATGGACTAAACACACAAGTTGCAAAAGTTTGTTCTGATTTTGACTTCTCTACAGACATACACAGGTGCACGCACTCATACAAAAAAACCAAAAAACCATGAAACTGAGATAAAAGGGGTAGAGAAAAGGATGTGACTTTTTTTCTCTTCAATATTATTTGTGGAAAAACTAATAAATAATCTCTTACAGAAAAGGTGGGTTTTGGGCAGAAGTAATTTTCATTTACTAATTCTGACTTCATAACGGGGCACATTCATCACAGCTGTGTTGTAATTAACTGAAATCATTCAAGGTTATTTTTGCCTAATTTTTTTGATTGAAAAAAGGAACCTCTGAGGGATTTGGGGATATTTTGTTGCAACATGAAGGCTTTCCTTAGATCAAATATTTGCATGTTCCATCATTCCTCTCTATGGTATGTTCTCTGCTTTGCACTGAGAAGACGAAGAGTAGAGAATTCCTAAAGCAGAGTTTTCATTCAATAATGTAATATTTCAAATGGCACGTTTACTCTATCTGTAAACCATACACCCATCTGAAAGTGAGCAATACCAACCTTAAGTTGAAATGCAGATCACTGAAATGGATGAAGCCTGTAATATGGAATGGATACTGTGGGTGCCCACTTGGAAATGGTGTGGAATCGTCAATGGCTCTAAGCAAGTGAACTTGGTTTTGCATCTCATCCAGCACAAAGAGTGTCACTGTCATTGTTGAAGGCAGCTGAAGAACTCGGATTTTTGCTCACCATGGCACTAAAAGGACTCACATGTTTGTGCCACAGGAGCGATCCTGTTTGAACACTGACCAGGTGTGATCCCATGTATCTTTCCAAGTCTGACAAAAGCATAGTTCAAACTGGCTATGTAAGTTTCAGAGAGGTGCAGAATTTGTTCATATTCACACATGTAGTCCGTGATGAGGAAGGGAGGAAAGATAGCACATCTAATAAATGCTGGTAGTACAGGTGCTTCAAGAACCAAGAGAGAATGGCTTTTCAATTGAAAAGGGGAATTCTGTCTGAAACAAAATAAATGTTCAAGCCACTATTCTCTTCCAAAAGGCATTATGTGATCTTGTAAAACAAGATCTTAAAACAATAGCTTGCAGTAACAAATTGGTGCCTTGTGTAAAAATGTCGATAACCAAAACGGCACATTGTCTTAGATTTGCTGTAAGAGTAACTGAAACTAGCTAAGTCTTGGCATGGCTGTTGGCTGTCACAAAGCAGGTATTTCAGTGTTCAAAAATAAAATGGAAGCAAAAAATACATTTTGCTAGAAACTATCAGTCTTTCTTTTCTTTATGACTTCTGTTTTGACTTAGAATTATTTATTTTGCACAATTTTCCTTATCTTAAGAAGAAAAGCTTTAGGCTTCATGGCCAAAAAAGCTTTATTTCCTTATAAAATGATAAAGTTGGGAGACATTTTTTAAATGGCTCACAATATTTTGTGATCATCCCTTTAAATATTCCAAGGTAGTGAATAATCCTAATGCATCTACTTTGACTTCAGTTGTCTGTCAGGGACTTTTGTGGTGCTCTTGCTCCAATGAGGTTACTGAACTTTCAGACTTCAACTCAGATTCTCTAGAGAATTAGAAAAATGTTACATATATTGTTTCATAGCTGTACACATAAGGTGCAACCCAGAACATCACTTACCATTTAAGGGTCCATAAAAGAGAGAGTTTATTTAACTCCTTTGCTTCAGCAGGTACTGAACTTGTAGCATCCTGAGATAGCGCATTCTATAATTCTCCATATTAAAATATGTCAAACCTCAATATGTACCCTGAGACATTAGAGCTTCTTTTTCTTGATGATACTGAACATCAGGCAGAAGTGTTCAGTTGGTAACCCAGTACCCAGTTACAAGACCATGTAAAACACTGAAAGCAAAAGTAGACCAAAATCTATCTCTAAAACGGTACCTTTAAATTTTTTTTTTTACCTAACAAACAATCAAACACCCTTTAGTGCAGTAAAATTAAATCCATGCATTTTTGCCAGGATCCCTGCACTACATGTTGCCAAAAATGCTGGGAAGTTAGCCTAATTTTCAAATATGGGCATTTAAATAGGATAGTTAAATTGTACATTTGGGTACTTACATGGACACTTGGATGTGTAAATGCTCACTCTGTGGACCTAAGTGCTGATTTGAGCATTTGTGTCTGAGATTTAGACATTCCATTAAAACATTCATATTTGATATTGGACCCATAGTGTGTGTGTGTATTATTAATGTTTAAATAGAGAAAGAGCATGTGAGCCAACTATGCACCTTAGGTAATACTGGCTAGCTGAATGTATTTCTACTGCATACACACATATTGAATATGATAAAACAGCACCACTGACATTCTAGTAAATGTAAAGACAATCCCTTGAACATACCTTGAGAGAATATGCAATATCTGTGCTGTAAAATAAAATTTAAAAAAAAAACAAAACAAAACCAAGATATGCTTTTACTTATAAACACAAGCAATATAAAAACATTAGGAATATAAATATGGAAATAAACATTGAAACTCTCTTTTCTATGCACTGTTCTACTGGAATCTGGAGAAAGGTCACTTGTTGTAATAAAGATGTTCACAGTTTTAGATGTTTCCCTAAGCAGCAGTTACCCAGTGTATTGTATATTAAGCATTCCGTACATACCAGACACTCATTTGTTCAGGAATTCATGTCTCTACTAAGCTTTTTATGCCTTCTCCTGCTCACTGAGCAATCTTCTTTTATGTTTCTGTGGGCCTTTCCAAGCATTCTTCCATGTACTCTGTCTTAAACATAATCTTCTGTGTAAGTAGCACTTCAGGTATTAAAAACATATGATTAGGCAGAAGAAAAATGCAATTAACCCAACTTCCCATCAAACTCCTTAAACTCTTGAGAGCACTAGGAAAATTTCTGTGATTGGCTTTTACTTCTAAAGTTCCAAAGTGGTTGATGTTAAGCTTGAAGTCATAGTGAAAGTCCCAAATTGCTGCAAAAAATTTGAATAGGATTTTTAAAAAAAGAAATGACAAACAAAGGAAACACCCCCATTTGCAGAAGGACTGGTGTCAGTGAAGCAGGCACCTGAAAGCTCTAGCACAGACATCCAGAACCTGTATTTCTAAGGAAGCCCTGGAGCATGCTCATCCTTGAACCAGGTTTCTCAGGGACCCTTGCACAGCAGCCCTGCCAGGGGATGAAGAAAACCAGTAGCTCCTCCTTAGCTGCAGGGTCACAAGGGTGAAGCTCAGAGGAGTCACAGAAGCTTCATTTACAGAAAGTGCAGGTATCCTCCTTATGGCTTCGTTTTTATCTGGAACGGAAAAGGAAAAGTAGAGCTGTACCATGCTTTTCCTGAGGATGTTTGTAGCAGGTACAGCCTCCATGACCAATGGTTTCCTTAGCTCTGGTATTTGCTGAGCCAGAGAAGGATCTAAAATATGTGCAAGGTATGAAATAGCAGACAGCAGGTATGAAAACAAGGCAGAGAATGAAGGGATAAGGAAGTGTGTAAGAAAACCCATGCATCTTGGTGTTATTGGAAAAATGGCAGTCTGAAGAAAGGAAGCAAGCATACATGATAAGTAAAATAAGTAAACAAGTTTTCCACTATAAAAAGATCTTAATAGAGGCAAACTCCGCTCAAATTACAACAGATTGAAAAATAATTTTAACAGCTTTAACAGTTTAAGTTACAATTGTCTTAAACAATCATGCAGGTATAAATTGTGTTAAAACTCAGAATTTGAGTCAAGGAATTTTAACTTGGTGATTTTTCCAGCACTCAGTTTATGGTAGCTGGGAATAAACAATGACTTGAATTATTTTCAGGTATACTAGTCAATTGTACTAAAGTACAGTACAATTAATTTCAGGCTATTTTTTTTTTTTTTAAGTTTGCTGTTAGCTTGTCTGTTCTGCATGGCTTGCAGGATATTTTAATACATTAATTGACATCATAAAAATATATTACAAATTTCTGATGCAAACAAATAGAAGTTTTGAGGCTTTTGGCTTATAAAAGGCCTGACAAGTTAAGGCCACTTTTGTCCTTGTACTTGGAGATAACAAACATTTATTTTATCAGTGTAGAAATTGTTATCACTTGTGCATAAAGGCATAATGGAACTCAATCATAAATAGTACTCTTGATTAAAAGATAAAACTTTTATTTGCTAGAGAAATGCTGACTTAACAAGTAACAGCTGTTGCTGAAGAAACACATTATAACAGTAAAAATATATTACCTTTAAATTTAATATTATTAATTTCATGCCAATCGTCTTCATTTCAAGTCAGACAAGTCCACAGAAAGTAATTTCCTTATAAGTATAAATTGTGGATCACACAGTTTATATGATTTTAAAAGAAATTCCTGAGTTTAAGAAAGGATTTAAACAACTACATGAGTATGAGAGTAGCTCTTCAGTTATAGAAGTCTGGCAGAATATAAAGAAGATTTAATAAACAAATTAATTTTGCTTATAATCATGCTATATGAAATGTATTTGTACTTCTACTTTTTTGCATTTTTCCAGCTTTTCCAGTTTACTGGTGTTACCAAAGGTTATCCATTGTACTTAATACATCTGCCAAAGGTCATCCATTGTACTTAATCTCAGCAAGGCAAAATTTAACATTTGACTCCAAGTTCCATCATAATTCAGTAATGATTTACTTTAAAACTTCTGGATAAAATCACACTGGGGGAGGTAAACCAGCAATTTTTTCATTCCTGAATCAATAATTTCTTTTATTTATGGGTGAAAAGAAAAGATCCTTTTCCTCTCTTGTTTGCACCAAAATATACATCCAATTTTTAGCCTGTGAATCCATAGGCTTTAGAAATTTGAGAAATATTGAGATGAACCTTTCTGACATAGGATTTTTAAAATTGTTTTTGATAGAAACTATTAACTAAACATAATCCTCATCTGTGTGTGGCTCAGACCCAGAAAAAGAATGAATTCCTTTTCCCAAAATATAAATAAATTACCCTGTTCTATTTGTGTCTTACAGGTCATGAATTGCCAATGTCTTTTCTAAATGTGAATTATTAGCTGGCTAATAATGGAATTCAGTTAAATACAGTTAATTCTTCCCGTGGCTTTCTTTCTTGATATAGACTGTTCCCTGTTTCCTGACTGCTGAAAGTGGGCTGTTGCTACAAACCTTGGAAGTAAGATTAATGCAATGCTGAATACAAGTGGTGTAAAAGAAATACAGTGTGATAAAGTTTCAGTCTCAAAACATTCAACGCATTAGGCATTTTTCCAGCTAATCCAAGTTTTGGGAGGATCTTTTGTTGTTATTTTGGTCTTTGGCACTTCAAGATAGGGAAGATTATTTGTCCCATCTATTACATTAAATGCTTGGATTCTGTATTTGTCTCTGAAAGAAATAGATTGTAAACAGAAAAAAATGTCTGTGGGCCTTAATCATCCATTTTTCACTCATCTGCATCACATTTTGCATTTGCAACTGTACTGCAATTAGCAAACAATCTACTTTGATTATGCAAGGAATTTTATTGGATATTAAACGTAGTTAGAGAGAAAGAAACAGATTCATTAAACTTCTAGATAGTTCGTAAAAACTTGGAAAATCCTTTAACATGTCAGTGGTGTCCAGCTTAATGCCCTGTGAACAACTAAACTTGCATAAGTGATAAACTTGTTCAATATTAGTCTGAGTCAAGCGCTATGCATGAAAGACTCTTTTTTTTCTACCTGAGATTTCTTCAATGAAATATTGCTCTATAATGAAAAATTAATACTTTTAAAGATTAATCTAAGGGAACATAAAGATGAAGATGTATTTTTATTGCAAACTGGTCTGTTTGTAAAGCATGTTTCTAGAAAGGCGTTAGCTTCAGTGTCCATCATATTCAGACACCACCAATCAGCCACTTAATTATTAGACACATTTGAATTTACCTTTCAGGTTTCATTTTTTCATTTCCTTTCTTTTGGGTCATAAGATTGGCAGAACACCTTCTTTATTCCCAGTTTAGCAACAGATTTGGGTTTCAGAAAGTAACTTCTCATCTCATTTTGTCTTTCACAAGGTGTTGGTTTCTCTTTGGGGGGATGAAACCCAAAGCATCTTCTGATGGAAATATATCCTGGACGGTTGTACACCTATTCTTCTGCGGTTTGCCATTGATACCATATGAAAAAAAGTAATTTTAAGATTGACCTTGTGGCAATCGCGTTTTTTTATTTTTCCCAGGGATATTCCACATATCCCCTTTGGCAGAATTTTAAATTGTGGTCACATTTTGGCAAGATAAGGTTACTGGCTTGCAGTCTATTTAATAAGCTACTGGAATCAGACTCCCTCAACTAATTTCGTTATTGCATGAATTATTTAATAGAAGCTATATCTTCTGATGGTTTACAATATAAATTCTACAATATTGACATTTTCTGGTTCTCAAATGCTCTGCCTTATTGCTCAATGTTCTTTGAAGATACCATATTTGTACAGAACATACCATGTAAACTCATGTGCAGATACAGGTGATTGTTACCTTCAGATCTTTTCAGTCTGAGATTGAGGTTATGACAGAACCATTTCTATGTTCAGGGAACTTTGATCATTCCTTCACCTAGCTCAAAGAGTATTTTTTTCCCATGCTTTTATCTGTGCTTGGAAGTTTTGAAGCCCTTGTATTGGTGAAGTATGTGATCTTTTCACACTTTGAGGGGGAGCTGCTGTGTCTTTTACGGCCGCCAGAATGGTATCAGTGGTCTTTTGCTAGCATAAGATGTGTTTCTGGGTTGTGAGGTTTTCTTGCAAAAGCTAAACAGGCAGACTGGTCCAAAACCTCAGTCAGATGCAGAAGGATATTAAGACCACTTTCTAAATACCAATTTGGGCTGCTGTGTTGAGTCTTTACAGTGCTGACAGGCTGTGCAAGGCAGGGGAAGATGATACTTTAGATATAACTACTGGGGTTTTTTCCTAAGATATGGTCCACAATCTTCTATACCCTTTTGACTTTGTGCAGATTTGACAATATTGCTGCATTTACCAAAACTGCTGCTCTCTTACCTACACCTCTGCTATATTTCACATTGTACTTGTTGCACGTAATATAGCTGCTCTTCCCCCTGACATAAATATAAGCAGATGGAAAATGCATTTGTCTCCATGGATTTGAAACAACACTGGCTGTCTTGGTAAACACAGGGAAAAATGTAAAGGAAGAAAGAGAGTGTGGCACACTCTGAGTGAAAATGCACGAAACCAACCAAAGCTGACAGTCAGGTAGCTCTGGCTGATTCAAAGGTCCCAGGGAAAGACCTATCATCTTGGGTTAGATCAGACCTGGAGGCAGAGTCAGGGCCCTGTTATTCTCATCCCCAAGGCTGCCTCTATTGCTGACA
The DNA here is from genome assembly GCF_047830755.1 of Zonotrichia albicollis. Taxonomy (NCBI): domain Eukaryota; kingdom Metazoa; phylum Chordata; class Aves; order Passeriformes; family Passerellidae; genus Zonotrichia; species Zonotrichia albicollis. The sequence goes on from NC_133821.1 coordinate 65,530,425, forward strand.
TTACTGATGACATCATGCTCACTTGTGTCATAACAGACTCATAAACAGTAATGAGTTGCTGAGCAGAAGACCAGAAATTATGAGGAAAAAAATGGGAAAATGGAAGTAGGTGAAAGATGATTCGAGGATTAAGAAGAAAACACATAGCAGAAAGTAAAGATGCAAGTAAAATCAGAAGTATTTAGCTGAGAGAAGGAACATGGGACTGCGGACAGGTAGACTGTCAGGTGACTGCACAGTCTGTGCCTGTTTTAAACACGCCATTTATCAATGAGAGAGTCCTAGCCAGCAAGGAGTTTGGAGGAAAAACAAAAAGAAGCATGACTGAGGAACTTCAGGGGATGCCTTGAGACACTCTACCAGCGAGTAAGAACTCTTAGTCTTCTATCTTGTTCGAACAACCCACAGCATTTAGATGCGATTTGGATGACTGCACAGCATAACTAAGTTATATCAGGAAATAAAAGTAAAAATTATACCTCCTTGTGTATAAATGAAAAAGGAGGTATAATTTCATTGTTGAAGGGAAATTTCTAAAAGTTGAATTGCAGGAGGTAGTAGCTTTAAAATCTGGCAGAACTATTTGTGGAAGCCAGTGGTATGTTTTAAGTTGTTGATGGTAGCTGTACAGCTACCCATTTTATTACTTCCTTTAGGATATTTTCTTTGCAGTCCATATTTCTATTTCATACTCTTTGCTAGACAGGGCTTGAAAAGAATTGTAAGTACTTCTTGGTAAAAAAAAAAAAAAAGGCAAAAAGCTTATGAGTTTAAAGCTTGGGACTGGGGAAAAAATGTTTTTCAGAAGAGGTGTTCCGGATTCTGATATGAATTGTACTACAGATATATGGCAAATTTATTTATGTCAGTTCAAGATCTTTAAAACAGAAGCAATGCCTTCTATAATGCAGAAAACAAAATAGTTTTGTTCCCAGAAAAGAGGTAGTATAATAAGAAGAGAAATGAGATTGTTCATGGAAGGCTTATTACTTAAAATAATAGAATGATGGGTGGTAGGAAGAATTAATAACAGAAAGTAATAAGACAGTTTGGAGATTTAACACAGAGTTTTACTTTATTGTTTTAAATAAAGAATGGACAGAAGGGCTTTTAATTTTTTACAAAGATCTGTTATTTCCTCAACATCTAAGTCGAATATATCTCATTTTGTGATATTTTCAGCTGTCCAAATAAAGCTGGGATTTAAAACAAGGAAAGTCATCAAATGTTTTCATAATCAATATCATAATCAACCAATCAACAGTCCCAATATTAAGAAAAACCTTAGTTTCCTGGTTGTGGCTGCTATCTTGTTATTTTTTTTACACTTTTTAGCCCTAACATGCTTCAAGATGTACTGAAATAACACACTCACTAAAAAATGGTGCAGTTAGCCTCTGTATTTTATTTTTTTAAGTCTGTCTTTATTCTGTATGAGCTGAGGCTCTCTCAGCACAGTTGATCATGCTCTTAAAATGCCATCTTTCTTGACCTCTTGAACCTCTCATGGTTCTCCTGCCTCTCTAAGGTCTGCCTCCTGAAGAAATGTGAAAAGCGATTCTTTTTCATCCCTTGATTGGTTCCTCCCTCTCTGTTACAGAAAATGAAGCTGATTCCTTTGTCTGTCCTCTTTTCTTGTTCTTTCACTGATGCTGCCTTAAATTCAGGTAGTAAGTCTTTTGGGTCTGAGTCCATTTTTCCACCTGCTCATGGGCAGTTGGGAGACTGGTCCTTCTCTGGGTTTCCTAGGCACACTGGTAATATTGTAAATTAACATCATACGTCTAAGGTCTTTTCTAGTTCAAAGGGAAGGGGAATTAATATAAATAGTGAATGGTCAGCTGAAAATAAGAGAACCCCTCCTAGTAACAAGGAACTGACAAAAGATGTATTGACTATGTAACTACAAGTACAACCAGGTGTACACACTGCTTTTGGAATACATTGTAGAATACAACTCTTTATTGACTTCATTTTTGTATGTGTTTTATCAGGCTCTAATTGCTTTTTGCTTGCCCCTCAAATAAATTTTTATGATTATGTATTTTATAGAAATCCTTCTAAGAATCATGTTGATTTTTAGTTGAAATAATTTCATCTCTAATGACAAGTAGAAAACACTGATATCCCAGTATTGCCAATACTTTACCTTCCCCACTTATTTTTTAAACTTTTGATTCTTTCCCTACCCTAAGACTTAAACAAGGCTGTATCTGAGGAGGTATGTTTACAGGGTGAGGCATTCTGCTTTGCAGATTTTGCTCTATAGGACATTTTCTGGATCAATGACTCACTCAAGGGAGTTTGTGTGCAAATTTACAATGTCTTGACCTGTCTGCTGCAGCAACCTAGATGCTGAACATGCCCTACAAATGAAAGAAATGCAAGCCTCAAGTGCAAATGAAGGTTTGCTGTAGTTGTAGTGCCCCAATGTTGGAAACTTGCTACCAAATCAGTCATGCAACCAAATGTGCCACCTTTTCTCTAACAAAGTATCATCGCAGCAGTAGACTGGAGCAACCCTTGAGTGACAGAAAAAAATAGGAGCCAAGATGATTAATTAAGTAGTCAATAGCGAACTCATCCCAAATGTTTGCAACAAGCAATATGATTGAGTGTGTGGAAGCAGCATTGCATTTAAACCCCAGATACTTATCAATACTGGTAGAAAGCACTCCAAAAAATTGGATGTTGTTTGTAGTGGATCATTTCAGCAGTGATTCATCAAATGCTATCACGTATATCTGACAGAACTCAAAACTGGCAAGTGTTCTAATGGAACATAATAACAATGATGAGTCGTACATTAGTAGCACTTACTAAAAAGAATTCTAGGATTGACAAATTGGAGAGGCAATGTTGGCAGACTTAAAATGAAGCATTTGTACAGTATATACAGTACTCAGAGATGTGGAATAGATTCCAATATGAAATGCAGAGATATTTCTTAACATCTTTCTCAAACTTCATGCCAAGATGGTGCCTAATTTTTATCCTGTCACTCACAAACCCCTTTGCATCTGTTGTTTCAACATGTGAACAGTGACCCGGTTCAAGCTGCTGCTAAAATTTGAGTACTAATTAATAAGAGGGAAGCTGGCTGATGGATAATTAAAATCAGAGAAGGAAATTCTGGACAATGTATTTTCAAAACTGTACTTGGAAGAAAGATGTAGAGTGGTTGAAGAAAAATAAAACCATTTTGAAAAGAGAAGTATTTGCAAAGAGTATCACACATTTTAATTGCCATAGAAAACTCCAACTTTTCACCTTCCTAGGAAACTTCACCATAATCATACCAGCTGCTGGGCTGGCCTTGTACTTGACTCAGTTGCATTACTTCTCCCAAGAGCACATAATAAAAAAGCAAGTTTTATAGGGCTCTACCTCATCCGTGTTACTCAGAGTTGCAAGCCTCTAACAAGTGTAACTGCTAATCTGTTTTTTATCTTCTTATATTTTATTTCTCTATGGCTAAATACAATAGAGCAGTAATCCAGATTAGAGGTTTCCACAAAAAACCAAAGTCTCTCTCATATATAGCTCAAAAAAAATATTTTTGTCTCTGGAGATTCTTTTGATCTACTGTTTGCTTCATTTTAAAATATGGTTTCACCAAGAGTATTATCTGACTTTTGCTTTTAACTGTTGGATGTAACCAAGTTAAGTGGAAATTTTGTAGCTATACAGACACACAAATTAGTTCACACTCATCCACATTTTGGTTGACATTTAAAATCATGTAAAGTAATGATTTTATTCAAAGATGTTCACCGGAGGTAAACTACTAGCCACAAATCTCTTAGAAATAATCCCAAGCATTTTTTGACTAATAACCACTGGTTTACACTGCTACACAGATGCTGAAACTCATGAAGGCACAATTATCAGAGGGCACAAGAAGGGCTCAGGAATTACAAGCATATCATCCTTGTTTGCTTGGCCACACAATACCAGGACAGGCACAGTGCTTTAAAACAGGATTTTCTGACAAACCTGTGTACTGGAACAACTGCTTATTAAACCATCACTGCTGCTTCTGGCATAGGTCTCAGGTCCTAAAGAGGAAGGAAAACAAGATCTGAGCACATCCATCATAAATCCTCAGTAAGTCCAATTAAATGCAGGAAATCCATTTATGGTGTAGGCCTTGATCAGGATCACACAAAAATATCCACACACACAGTTATACGCATACTATAAAAATGCATTTTAGGAGTGAAAGAAACAAAGATGCTATCAGAAACAAAGATGTTGTGTACCTGAACTAAATGACCGCTCTGTACTTTAATTTTCTTCACTTTCTTGCTTATAAGTCCAAGAACTCCATTTTTAGATTTCACTTTCAACAATGATACCTTGATTGTCATTAAATATTGAATCCCTTATGAAAGGAGGGTGGTTTCTCCTTCTGCAAAGGATGAGATCTGGCAGCTAATTCTGCAGTAACAACAATGGCATCACTTCCTCCGGCATTCCTTCAATCTTCCATCACAGAAAAATATAATTTTGTTCCCAAAAGGCAAGTGAAAAAAAGAGCTTTTAAATTCTGTTTATCTGAGCAAGATACAATTGTTACTTCAGTTCAACTTCTTTTTAGGTACGTTTGTGCTGCCCAGAGCTTGCTGTTAGGTTGAGGGAGCTGGGTGATATTTTGGCCACATATACCCAACTCAGCAGAAGCAAGGGGCAAGAATCATCTACCTTATCTGAGAGATGAAAGATCCCACCCATTATCTGAGAGGCAGAGACTCTCCTTGGCAGAAGGGGATGGATTTCCTCCCTGGTGATGGGCAGAGGCTCCTGGCTCGCTGCTCTGCCCATAACCTGCCATGGCCAAGCAGAGACCTGGCCCGCTGCAGCTCGCTGAGCTCAGCAAGGGGAAAGGGAGCCTCAAGTCAGGCTGGGAGAGGAGCAGACCTGGATCACGCTGCAGCCCTGGATTGTGCTGCTTCCCATAGGCAGCAGAAAGGCAGCAGGAGAAGGGGATCCTGGTGAGCTCCTCCCGGCAGGCTGTGTGGAGCAGCCCTGGCGAGAGGCAGAACCACTGCCCTGTGGGGTCTCATCACCCTGCTCCATCTCTTCATCAATGCTGCTCTGTGTGTATCAAAGCAAATCCCTCTTTCCAAGGTTTGAGTAGAAATGCAGCCTGTAAACAGCACTTTCCCAGGGCCGGGAGGGTTTCCATTTTGTTTTCCATTCCTTGAGTGCCAAAGTGAGAGACTAAAGCACATAATTCATTTTATTTATGCTTCTGTAACTCGAAGTAACTCTTTACAGTCAATAGAAGACTAAAACAGCATTGATTCCCGAGGCATTTGGGTAGCTGGGCAAAAGAGATGGAATCTACAAATAGCACCTTCTCAGAACAAGGGGGGGGGGTTTCCATAATAAATACAAATATAAAATTTATTTGTTTGCATAATCCTCATAAAAATTCCATTTGAAACAAATATCACTCTATAATATTGACTGATAAGTTCAGTGAGGTAAAATGGCTTAATTTCGTCCAAATTTCAAAATTATATTTTTGTTTTGCAATTCAGTTTGGGAAAAAGAACTTTTGATACCTGTTGGGTAAAAAATTGCATTTTTTTTCAAAATAACCTAAAAAGAAAGATAATATTGTTTGAGAACTCATTGCTTTTTCTCAAATATTTTGATTTCTAGTTGGTCTAAATGCTACAGTTCCTAGCCCCAACTTCTTTATGCTTTGGATTGAAAAAAGGTGCTGATATAAAGTAGAAAACCTGCAAAGGTTATGAAAAAAATCTTTGCAATAGTTTTTTTTTAACAGCCTTAAACAGGGTGGGCTGGAGGGTGAGACTTAAACCAAAACTGAGATATTGAAAAGTATACACTTGCATTCATTTCAAATAACTATAATTACATAAGTTTATAATGACATGCAATCAAAATATGATTTGGGCAAGGTGTCTTTGCCACTGTAAAAGCCTTTTCTTGCTGAAAAACATAATAATAACCACATTTAATGATAATCAAGATGCAGCTGGAAAATGATTTGATGTGCTTCTTTGAAAACTATTTCAAGGTGTCAGAGCATCTGAATATCATATTTTCAGTGAGAATTTATTCTGCTTTAATATTGCTGATGCAAAGTTGAAGGTTTTAACCTATTGTGCTGGGTTAAGAACAAAAGGAATGGGTTTGTGTCCAGCATCTGCTGGAAATGAAAGACCTGTGGACTGCTGATGGGGCCTCTGGGCAGAGCATGGTGAGAGGCAAGTTAGAAAGGAAGGACTGCAGATGTCTCTCCCCTTAATGTTAGGGTAATGGAAAGATGAAGAACTACACAGTTGGTGTAGTGTTCAGCCCCAATCCTTACCATTCTTCAGGATAGATTTTGGGATTTTCCCCTAGGATTTGGTGGACTGTGGAAAATGGCTCTGTTTAAAGCTGATTTGGGTTTTGTTCCTGAGAACCATCTGAAAGTGTTTCGTTAAACCATCCATCCAGAATATTTCATTGTCATTTGACATTTTGTGGAAATCAGAACATTCCTCAAGGCTCAGAAGTTCAGTACCAGCCACAAGAACAAGAGCGGACTTGGATGAGAGAGATTGTGTGATCTTCTAGTTCCCAAAAGTCCTGTTAATACCTGAAATATGCTTGTTTTCTCACATTATGATTTATCATGATTCTCTCTCCTGCTGTCTACAGTTTGGAGCATCTTCCTGAGCCTTATGTCCCCCATGGCAGTTTGGAGGTGGCATCTCTCTCTGAACCAGTTGGGAAGCTTCCTTGTTTCCATGCTTACAATTTAACAGTGTTCTGCCCTTTTCATTAATTAAGGGGAAGAAGCACTCAAATTTCCAGATTTTTCCTGATGGAAGGAACAGTTTCTCATCAGAAATTTCTGTATCACCAAGAGCTTGGGATGAGAACCCCTTCACTTATTTATTTTCGTATATGATTCTCTTAAACAAACGGATCTCAGCTTCATATCATATGGGCACAATCATGGATGGCATTAAAAGACAAAGCACATAAAACTGAAGCCACTTATTTCTTTTCAAATCCTGGACATTGAAGGTGGATTCTTTTCTCTATAACTAGTGCAACCTGCCACAAACAAAAACTGTAGGCAATATTTGTTGTATAACAAGTGATTCCTTGTTTACTGCCAGAAAAGATTTAGCCATTACAAATAAAGGAAAGGTCTGAAAGTATCCTCAAGGCAGCATATTTCAGAGGCATTAAAAAACCCAAGAAATGGATTTCTGGGATTGTTCAAATCTCTTGAAAACTAGCAGACAATTCCCATCTTATGCCTGTCTACAGGGACAGTGCTCCTGCAGATCAGTGTTTAAAAGGGCCTATATAAATATTAAACACAGTGTCATACTCCTACCCAGTCAGTGTCCTTTGTACATGGAAGAGACTGGACCCACACCTGAGGTCTAATGCAGTGAAGATGTTAAGAAGGTGATCAGCAAGAGCAGCTCTTCCCTGAGAGCATACATACAGCACTTATTATAAAGCGGCAGAGCTATGGATTTTCCCAGTTTCCCTATTCTGCAGTGGGCTGTTCCCTGGAGACCTCAACCTGCCAGAGTACCTGCTGGCAGTACCTGGCCTCTCAAGACTTACATGCCCTTAAAACTGTGTGTGTACATGTTGTTGCCAAACTTTTAGGATAAAGTCTGTATTCTTTTACTGCTGTTTAGCCTTTCATACAGCTCCATGCTATAACCACCAGAGAATAAAAGCAAACTACTTACTCAGCAGTAATAAAATATAGCAACTTCTGAATATTTTATGACAATGCTTTAGGTGTAGAACTTTATCAGAGTCTGTTACAAAATAATTGTGTTAAGGAAATGAAAAGAACAAATGGAATTTGGCTGGAGAATGGTACAAATCCGATCATCACTTATTAGCCTCCAGTTTTAAATTTTCTTTTTACCACACAACTCTGTAACCATTTGGAGATGATTAACATCAGTGTTCCATTAAAAGTTAATTTTTATAACCAATAAATATATTTTAAAATAAGCCCTCTCTGTATATCATACATGAAATAAATTGCTACTATGGTCTGCGCAAAGCAGAAAAGGTAGAACTTTACACACAAAGCTGTAAGGTAGAGGAATAAGATTGGTTTTTCCTCTGAAGCTTAAAATGAATCAGTTCCCAGACTCCGGTGGCACATCCTCCATAACTGTAATGTGACAATACAGCATTATTACCGTTTATCTCAACTTATTCCATGTTTGTGACAAATTTTTTTTCTGTTTTTTTGTACATTTATCTTGACTTTCTGTGTATTGATCACTTGGACCATTAGAAGTTTTACAGGTTGTTGTTGCCTGAACCTTCCCACGTGTTCCTCAAAATTATTTAGAAAACATGCAGTCAAAATATGTACAATAATGCTTAAGTAAATTAATACAAACCAAACCAGAAAAATGCACAGTAAGCTATAAATATGTATGGTTGCACTGTAAAGTTCTTACTCTCTTTTTAACAAAAATTATTTTGTCAAAGGTTTCCTTTACCTTCCTGTTCTTCCAGATTTTTTTTGTTGTCTTCTATTTTTGTGTTTTGGCTCTTCTGCTCTTCTCCTCAGAGATCTTTTCAATTCTTGGATCTTCTCTGTTTCTCTGATTTAATGAAGATAAGAAAAAAATAAAACCTCAAACCTTAATTAGTTTGGCAAGATATTCACACTGAATGCTCTTTATCAGCATGATTGGATTAATAATAAAGTTCATTAGCAAAGTATTTGTGATACAAATATTTTATTTGTTTTTACAGACTGTGTCATCATCAAGATTCAGAGCTAACAGTCAGAGGAAAGCCAAAGGACAGGTATAGAAGGTGTGTCAGTTGTTGTGTGTGCAGAAACAAACTTCACATTGCTATAATCCTCTGTGTGGGGTGAGCAGCTCCAATGCAGTCCAATAGCTGAAGGGCTCCCCCTTTTCTTACTCCTCCCTTGTGCAGGTAAAATACAATACTTGTATTTTACTTGCTTTCCCCAGTCACATTCATTTCTCCATGTGCAGAAAGAGCTTGGTTTAAGCTACTCTATGGAACTGCTCTTTATACAATACAACCCCAAACATTTTCAAACCCAAACTATTTATCAACCTTAAGAACTGTTCTTCCCCTGTAAGAGCAGCTCATGTCTGGCCCACTATTTAACCATCTAGACAATAATCATGTATTCAATTTTATACCAAGGAAGATCTGAAACAGCTGCTGAGACCCGGATAAAGTAGTGAAGGTCTTTTACCTTTGAGTATTTCCTACAAGATGCCTGAATGGTACATAACTGACCTTTGAAGATATTTTCACATTTAGATAAAATCCTTATCCCTTTAATGGGAGGTGACATATCAATGTAGAAAAACTAATTTAAGTTAGAGCATACTTCATTGCCTAAATAATGAAGTTTTTCTCAATCTGTTAAAACCTACTGACTACATCAGTCTGGTCAACATTGCCCCATTACACTCATTTGCAAATACACAGTCAAAAACCCCCCACAATTAAATATCTTCTTCCTTCTGCCAGTGGCAGGAACTGTGCTTGACTTGCAGTTGTTGCTGTTTGCTGCCCCTCAGCTGCAGTGCCCAGCCCTGTTGACACAGCCTTGTTGGGGCTGACTGCACAAACACAGTCCCTTGCTGTGCCACTGCTGCTGGCCCTGGCAGCTGTCACCAGCCAAGCCACCAGGACTTCATCTGCACACCATGGGAAGAGTTTTTGTGGAGGATAATGTCCTAACTTTGAAGGGGGCTTTGATGGTACCTTTGATTTCCTTACTCACCCCTGGGGGTCCTAAAGGACAGGACTCTCGGAGGGTAGGGCTGTGTTCTTGGGTTACTCCACGGTTACTTTGGCATGTGATAAAAGTCAATTCAATTCCTACCTCTTCAGGCTTCAGAGCCTGCTGGCTAATCTGCTAGTTGGGCTGGAGAAAATGGGGGAGGAAGTGAAAAAAAAGGGAGTGGTGATTAGAGAGGGGGAAACCCCGTTTTTGTCGGGAGTAGTAAAATGTCCGTAGAAGAACAGGTCTTTCAAAAAGGCTTCTGAAGGGTCAAGGTTTTCTCTGACCTGTTTTAACTGCACAAGAATTTCAGCCTGTCTGAATAATTTCTGGTCATTCTCTGAATTTTAAGGGAGCCAAAATAAAGCTCCCCAAGCCCTAACAAAATATTTCCCCTCTGTCACAAGTTAAGCAGTCCTCTATATCAGTTCTCTAGTTGCTTCTATTTCCAAATTAACATTTTATTATAATTAATGTGCTATTGTACTTTTAAATATCATTTATAAATATGTATAAACTGAAATAATCTGTAGCAGAAAGAAATTTGGAGTAAAAACATTATGAAACCTATGCCTCTCCAATATAAAATATTATAATATAAACATATTGCACATAATTACATATAATGACAAATGTGTCTCTGTGTGGTATGATTAGTGCTGCTGTAACAAAAGAAGAAAGAAGAAGAAGATATCACTCTAGCTGTCAGCTATGTCACAAAATTAATACAGATGAAGCATCTCTCTCTCACCCTTATTCTATTTACTCATTAAATAGTCACTGGAAACTATCCAGCAACTTGTATTCAGCTGCAGAGCTACATATGTCCAAGAAGGGAACATAAAAAATGATCAGCCTTACCCCTTTGTTGGGGACAATGAGCAGCATTCAGGTTAATATATCTCATCTACACAAAGAACATGTGCAAAATGTTAGACTTGTCAGCTTCACAAAGAATAGAGTTTTGCCGGAGTTATTTAGAAACCAGGTGATAAATTATGCTCTAAGCATGCCTTCAAAGTTTATTCTTATGGGGAGACCTAGAGAATTGTTGAATCAAATCTAAATTGTATTAAACAAAAACAAGATCTTGAGTAGCTCTATGAAGCTCTCATCAGAAGTTTCGTACAAGACGCTTTCTGAGAACATACACATATGAAATAGTTTTGTAAGAAAGTCTCTGGAAGACTCCTGAAAAATCAGAGCATTTAGCATGGATAAAATGATGTTAAATTGGCTAGAATATTTTAACAAACATTTGAGAAACCTCTGCAAAATTTCTCAAGCCCTGCTTGGGAGAAAAACATCTACTGATCCGAGAATAAACAACAAACTCTCACGCTCTGGTGGGGTGGGAGAGGGCAAATTGAGGTCATGTAAGCCACTCCATGCAGGTGAGTAGACTAACCAGTGAACTGATGGCAAATGAATGATGGCCCAGTCTTGCCACCTAATTTTTTTAAGATATTTCTGAAGGCCTCATTTTTACCAAAACGTGTATACCAACACCCATTTCTAGAGTCTTGCTTCCTCATGGAATAGATGTTTTGTTTTCTGGACAGCTTGGACACAGAGCAACTAACACCAAGTGCTGAGATTAATCTAAATGTCCTGGAAATTGAATGATTAAAGATGATATCTTGGAATAGGTGTGAAGTTACCTTGGAGCAGATGTGAAGTACATTTTAAGAAATACAAACAATCATATGTTTGTCCCATTCTAGTGCTGCATTATATTCCAAGCCTTCCAGACTGCTCAGGAGCACCTATGAAATACATGCAATAAACCTGTAGCCAACTACTCACCCAGAGTGGAGCAGGAAGAAATACTCTGTGCTCCCTTCCACATAAAACAACTACTGTAACAGTATAAGACACTAAATGGTAAACAGGAATATAAAGGTAGGCCAAATTTTTCTTGGCACACATAAAAGTAATTCAAGTAAATGTAGGCCCTGCTTATAATTCTAAGTTTATTGCTGGCTAAATGTCCACGATAATTTTCTTCAGACATGAAAAATGTACACTGTTTTTTTGAAACTGTAAACTGAAGCAAAGCTCTTCTATAATTACCAACACAGTAATAGACATTTTCTTGCTCTCAACACCACTGAATTATGGAAAAAAATACCCATCTAAGAAATATTTTGAGGCATTTATACATCTCTCCTCTCCCTCTATCTTCCTTAATTTTTTTCAAGAAAATTAAGTAACTCACGAAGGATCAAATGAATATCTATTAAGAACACATACACATTTTTTTTTGCACACAAAAGATAAATGACCAGAAAGCAATATTTACTACAGTGCTTTCTTTCCCATAAGAGCCCTTGATTTTGCCAGTATTGAAAAATTCTTATCGTCTGCCTACAAAATCACTTTTTTTTACGTGAAATCAAAATATTATGTGAGTAATAGTTCCTGCAGACAGAGAGCTCAATCTTGTGACAGTGAGATCAAAGTGGTATGAGGAGATTTTCAGATGTGTGGACGGACCTTCCCAAAGAGAGAGCATCTCTTTACCCCCAGATGGCAGGAGCTCTCCTCTATCTCCTGTTAGCTTTTTACCTTCTCCTCATTTCTCAAAATGACCCATTCTTTTGCTCCTCCTGAGGAAAGAGGAGCAAGAATGCCTGGGATGAGTGAGTCTGAGATTTGTTTGCTTGGGTGACATAATCCATTGTTCTAGAGTGACAGACCACTTGGCATAGGAGGGGATGCTAGCTGAATCTGGCTTTCAGGAAGTCATGAGTCTTCTTTCAAACAAAATTACCTGAAGTAGTTTCAGTTTATTCTAGCCAAAGAAAGTTGTCAGAAGAGGCTGAGTCAATCCAATTGATTTTTGACATGTCTAGCACTGCTCTAAAAGCAGGGTGGGCTGGAGCTCCGCATCCCCACTTATAGCCTGGATTTCAGAATTGCTCTGCAAGCAGTAAAGCAAAAATGCTTTTATAGTCAGCATCAGAAACTTTTACTGTCCAAGGGAGTGCCATGGGCGCATCCTCCAAAAGCAAAGGCAGAAAAACCCTTGCAGGGAGTGCCAGCTTCTCCTTTGCTTTGTGATAAACTGCTGGCTTCTGATAACAGCTTCAGTGTCTCAGCACACAATCATCTTGCCATTACAAATACTCCAAGGACAAGCAGGGCTGTGCTCTACAAAGATCTTGTTTTTTGTAAGTCAGATTCAGCTCTAAAGCCTACAGCAATCTCAGACCTCTGGGATCCTTTGTTTATTCTTAATTGGCTTTTAAGATCTGAGAGAACAATTTCAGAATGTCACTTTTAGTCAATACAAGGCTCACATTTCTCAGTCCCTTTTGTTTGTGTCATGATCTTCTAAATTTTTTAGTAATTCCATTTTGGATTATGGGTTTAAAGTGGTCATTTTGAAAAATTCTATTTCAACATTTTATTCAGAATGTACTGTAAAAAAATAGATTTTCAAATGCACTTTTTTAGACAGCTTTTCTTGAAACAAAGATTCTGGGAAGAGATTTCTGGCATCTAGCATTACCACTGACTTAAAATGTTATTTTGTGTTAGACCTGTTTTAAACTGTTCTGAAAATTAAATTTGAGCACCAACAAAGCAAACTATGAGGCATCCCTGAGCAGGAAAATGTTGCAATTCTGGAGCACACAAGTCTCCATTCATCCTTTCTTCTGCAATAATTGCAATTGAAATTCACTGTCTGAGTGGAAAAGCCTGGAAGCACTGCGGTAGGCAGGTGCACAAGGTAGGCTTCTCCTCTTAACCCACTTACTAGAGGTTGCCAAATCCTACCAGCCATAGGAATTTCATCACATTCAAAACTATTAGCTTTAACTCTTTTACTGGGTATTTTTGTCACTTGTTAATGTCGTTTGTTTGTGGTTTGCTATGTTTGGTGTTTGCAGAGCTTTCATAATTTATTGCCTGATTATGCCACTGAATAGCATACACAACTCTTATTGACTTCAAGGGGAGTTTCACACCGAGAACATGGCAAGATAACACAACACTTCTGAAGTACTTCCTATAACTATTCATGACTTTGTCTACATTGGTGTTAAGATGTGAACTGAAGAACGGAAAATTATTCCCAGCAATACCTTTTGTCATACTCTAATTTGTGTGTTATGAAGAAAATAAGTATTTGTAATGTTATGGTTCCTACCAGAACAGGAGAAAGCAAATAATTTGCCAGTAAAGCTGACCAGATAGAAATCTATATGAGGAGGTGTTGGCACACATAAAATTCAGCAATAACTGACCAAAACTGGCCTATAAATGGGAAATTGCAAGACTGAGAAATCTCCAGGAAGAATAAGTGATTGTAAAGCAATCTTCTGACAGTTGCAAGGAGTCAGGTAAATTTGTAGTCAAATATCCCCAGTTCCCTGCTGAATGTAGGATGATGGCTCCAGTTAGGGCATCAGGCAGCAGTTTTAATGGTTGAGACCCTCTGTTCACAAAGGTAATTATTGTTCATTTGCTGCATTTAAACATTGAACTAGCTCCAAGGAAGGCTGTCCACCAACATATGAAGATATAAATCCTGACGAGAATCAATATCAGGGCTCAGAAAATGTCCCAGTTGAACTCATCAACCTGGCTAGAATCTTTACTGACAAAGAGGTGATGAGGAAGAAGATCAAAATTGATTTCCAAAATGATTATGACGCCTCCAGACCAGAGGTTTCTGAATAATTTTCCAATACTTGTTGATAGCTTATTTCTCTGAAGGACAAAAGGTGATTTACAAGGGTGTCATTGGAGGATGAAGTTGTAGTGACTTGCCCCCAAAACAGGTCAAGAGGACCTTGTGAAAATGTCATTTTGCCAAGAGAGGGAAAGAGATATAACTCACTATGTGTGAACTTCAAGCAGCAAACACTTATGCTTTCCTACCACTGATGAGAAACTAACTGCATTATGTTGGGGAACTAAGATGGCATCTAAATTATTCCAAAATCACTTTTTTCTTTGCTGTTAGTTTTGGTTTAAAGGACCCCAGATACTCAATCTGAATTGAGTAGGATCAATTGAGGAAGAAAAATCTGAAGGGCAAAATCTCTTCCTTACCACACACAATGATCATTGAGGACCATAAAGCAAAAAATACTTCAATCAAAACCAAAGCAAGTATAACTTGGAAGTGTTGTCAAATGTAAACCTTTTCCAATCCTCCCGTTGAAGAGAAGTGTATTCACAATAGACAATGCACCTATCTTTGCAAGGATAGGACTAAATCCACAAAAAGTAGATTCCTGGCTCAGGAGATCTTTGTAGACAAGGTGAATTTCAATGGAGATTAGGAAACCAGCTCTAGAGACAGTTCAGATTGCATGAGATGTCAAATTAGGAAAATCCTGTTCTTAATTTAGTATTCTCATAAAATAGCCTGGGTTGGAAGGGACCCTAAAGACCATCTAGTTCCAGCTTTGTGCCATGGGCAGGGACACCTTTCACTGGACCAGGTTGCTCAAAGCCTGGCCTGGACCATGTGCAGTGGTGGGGCATCGGCAGCTTATCTGGGCAACCTCTTCTAGTGTCTAATATCCCTCACAGAGCAGAATTTCTTCCTAATATCTAATCTAAACCTACCCTCTTTCAGCTTAAGGCCATTATGCCTTGTCCTATCACACATCTTGTTTTCCAACAGGTCATCTCAGCAGGATTTTCCAGCAAGACTATCACTGCATCAACACTTTCCAGTGGACCATAACTTCCCTGTCAAAGAGGACAAGAAAGACTAAGCTATGATCTTGCATGACCTTTTGTCTCCTAGTTTTCTTTCTTGACACTTCATACTGTTTCTCCTTCCATGATTACGGTCCTACCACACCCCTCTCTTTCTCATCGATGGAGGAAATAAGGTATCTACTACTCAGCATCAATGCAGTAAAAAAAAAAAAAAAAAAAAAAAGGGGGAGCTACTTCAACTGTAGAAGAAATGGATATTTTATTTTCAAGTACATGAAGCAAGAATACTGCCTAAAGACATGAGATGTTAAAAAAATGGTATACACCTGTTTTTAGCTGCCTTTGAGAGGTTGTAAAGCACCTCACTGCAACGCTAGCCAAGTCAATGAGTGAAATTCTCTTCTGTAACACCTCAGAAATGCAGAAAGTCTTCAGTGCTGCTGTACACTCCTGGGGGTAAAAAGTGATTCAATGTGTAAAGGGGTATTCTGAAAGAATGGTTATATATATTACTAGCTGAATTTAATTTCTTAATTTTAACTCAGATGTAGAGATTTAACTAATATTTTGCTCTTTTTTTTACTAAAAAATACAGTGGAATTTGATCAATTGAAAGATAAGATAGAAGGAATACTAGCAATTAAAACTCTAAATAGTAGCTTTTGGGGACTGAAAATATTAATGGATTATGGCTATGTTCAGCAAGTACTATTACAGCAAAATTTTTTTAAATGAGGGCAACTGTTAGCGTCTTTCAGATTGTCAGTATCAAAAGGATAACCTCCAACACAAAAACTATGTACATTCACAAAAAGTCAAAAATACACAGATATATCCTGATGGATAATTAAAGTTTTCTGCTCTGTCATTTGTAATGCCTGTTGTCTTTTTTTTTGTGCATCCCAGAAAGGCTGTGCCGAAGAGATCCCCAAAATTTGTCAGAGTTAACTATATCACTAAACTTCACAAAGCTACCACTGCTGATGATTAATCAAATTTTGCTCTAAATAGGATTAATTCGGGTGTATCTGCGAAGAAGCTTGTCAGAGTGCACGTCCCTCTTCTCATCTGTCCTCGGGTCTTTTTTTCTTGCTGAATTTAAAATGATGCTTGAGCTATAATCTTGCATGGCAGATACTGGATCGTTCCTTTGATAAACATCTAAAATGCTAATGAATGTGGGCTGCAGTTCTGAAACAGCAAAGCAAATGATTTGACAAGAATCTGGAGGGTAAAAAAAAAAAAAAAGGAACTTTCTGACTTAAAAGAAAAACTCTTTTTTGTTCACATAGAGTATTGTTTCCCCAAGAAAAATTTTTTTGCTCTGCAGAAAACAGAAAAAGTCCTACTACATCAAAATGCGGAAGCATGAAAAACTGATGAGCTTTCAGATTGTCCTCTTTTGCATGCAAATCATATCAGAAGTTCTCATTAGCATAAATGCATGAGCAGCTCTAAATGCTTTTAATTTCCAATCTCAGCCAGCAGAGGAGTAATTTGTCACTGTCAGGGTGAAAATCTAAAAAGAAAAAAAAAGAGAGAAGGACTCCATGCTAAATTGGAATCATATAAATTTTTGATTTGCTAATTGACTGATGCTACAGTTCAATCAGCTGCCTTGAAGGTGTAAATAATTCAGTATACAGTCAGAAATAAAAGCATAATGTGCTTCTACTGAAGTCATGTTAGCATTCAGTGCACCAGGACATACCTGACCACATCTTTCTTACAGATACCCTTTAGACATGTTCTACTGCTATGCTGGCAACTGCACTACACCAACAAATATATATTTAGTCTTTCATGGGCTAAAAATGTTTAGTCTTTCATACTAAGAAATGCAATTCCAGAGATGATTTAAAATATTTTCACTCCAAATAATCTAGTAAGTCAGTCCTAATGCTTGCAGAAATGGTGGAATACATTTGTATAACACTAATGCAATTATAAAACATAGAGAGTGCGTAAATGGTAATCCAACATTTCTTTCTATCAACTTTTAATTATCCTTTTTCCTTAATCAACTGCTTTAAATGTCATATGCAAAGTACATTTTTTGCAAAAATGCTTCTCATCAGTGTGCTTACTCTAAGGTGCTGTAGAATCTGTATGGATAGTTGCAATAGTTTGTGATTTACAACAGAGAAATTATCTTCACATCCTTTGTATGGTTTGTGTTAATAAAAGAAAAAAATTATTTCATAGCTATTGTTTAAGTAGAACTGATTTTTAACTGACTAGTCACTTCCTTCTCACCTAGATCAAATAAGATTTACAACAATTGCAGACTTTTGTAATGCATTTGTACTTCCAAGAATATAAATGAATAATTAACAAAAATACCGTGAACATAAAAAATAAAACCCTCCTCTGGAGCACATGCAAGTAAAAGATTCAGATCATAATTTACCCAATGTTTCAAGTTAATTATTAATATCTCATGGACTGGTGTATGTGAAAATCAAATATGACTATACTGAACCCCAAAATGGCCAGTTGACTTTGTTATGAATTTTATTTTGCACAAATTCTATCTGTACTATTTTGTTGTCATAGCACAGAAATTCATCAGACACATCCTATGCATCAACAAATCTGTTTTCCATGCCCTCATCCCTCCAAATATATATTTAAACCAGGTTCTATTTAAACAATTTATATGAAGACTTTATCCTGGGCAAAGAGCTAATTTTATTTGCCAGAAGCAGTCTTGAAATGGTTTTTGCAATGGCAGTCTGGGTTTCTGATAATGAAAGGCTTATACCAAATTCCCCAGTGTTTTCAACAAGGATTTAATCTGAATAACGTCTGTAGGATTATGTTCCAAGGTGTTCATTTTGACTGAGCATTTGATTCTGCACTCAGTGAGATCAATGATGGCATTGATTCAGTCATTCACACCTTTTCCTTGTCATAAATTGCACATTTCCTTTCAAAATAGTGTTAAAATTTAAAAAAAACCAATAGTCAAGTAGTGGGAAAACATGAAATATAATGGGCTGAATGCAAACTGTGAGGATTCAGTTTCCAAACAACCAGATCCTGCTTGATCTGATAGTTGACTGAGGAAGAAAGATAAATCGTTTCAGTCTCTATCAATCTAGAAAAAAGAAATCTGAAAATCAGTTTTATGAATATATGTTAGGTTTTCCAGAGTTCTGGAAAACCTGACTCAAAGAAAAATCTCTATTAAAGCAAGTAGAAATCTTGGGTAAGAAAAATCTTAGGATAAAAACCTAAGTGTTCTGCCCTGGCTTAAAGACTTTTCAGTGGAAGCAGAAGAAGGAGGCAGGGCAGATATCCATGGAGGTCATTTCACACAACGAAGTGTCGATAGGAGAAATTATTTCTGCAGGCCCTGCTCCTCTTTCTACAGACTTTTTCAGGTTCTGGGATACCAATAAAAGGGAGTGTTGTGGGAAAAGCCTTACTAAAATATGGATGCTCCTCCAGTGCTTGGTTCACCACTTGAAAGACGAGCTGCTTTGTTCTGCGGGTCTGGTCCCCAGTGGGAAGAGAGAGAGGTCTCAGCAAGGGGACAATGAGCTGGATCACAGGATTAAACAGTGAGGAAATATTCTGGAGTCTCATTCAGACTGTAAGTAGAGAATTAAAATTTTGTATATAAATTTCAACTTTTTTTAAAATAGTTTTTCCAATTACTCATATATTCTCGTATTTTGGTCTTTTTAATCTCTTTTTATGTAGCTCTCTCTAGTTCTCTTGTGACTTGTACATCGTTCTGGCAACAACTGTGGCAGCCTTTTAGATGCAGCTGAGGGAGATTAGTTGAGTTAAACTCAGTCTTGCTCTACTCTATTGTTTTGTTTGTATCTATATTTTAGCCATTCATATGTAGCACAACTACCATCTCTGGCAAAAGAGTTGCAAATAATCTCTACGATAGTTTTACGATTGTTAAGACGCACATTAATACATCCACTTATTCTTTTACATAATTATCATGAGGAACATGAGAAGACAGGGAAAATTTGGAAACAGATTTTGTAAGCAGGATCTCTTTACTGTTTAGAGAGTAGAAGGGCTCAGATGCCAGCTATAAAACCCCAGTCAAGTTCCTGCCTGGCCACAGGAACAGGTCCAAGAGTTAAGCAGATATTGCAGTCCTGAAGCTCCTAGGCAGACAGTCCTGGATGGAAGTAGATGAAGTTGTGATGTGACAGCATCTCAGCAAGCCTGGACAGGGCTCTGGAGTGGGCATGCTGTAGCCCTGGGACCTCTCCCAAATAACACCTGTGGGAATATGTGTGCTGGACCAGACTGTGCTGGTTGGTGAGTTCATCAATGTGTTTCCCAAATCTCTGTCTGGGCACTGACCAATACCAACAGAAAGATTTAATATATTTTCTTCTGTTTAAAACAAACAAAGAAACAAACAAAGCAAAACATATTTTACCTCCCTTTACCCCATTTCTCAAATGAACAGCAGAAGGGGTTATCTTAATTTGCACTGTCACTGGTAGGTGTGAAATACTGTAAACGTCCCACTGCTGCCAAGCTCATTTTGTTTTCCCTCCCTGCCTCTCTCCAGTGTTTTTTGCTCCAATTCATTGCATTCATTTTTAGATTTAAGATTAAATAAATAAGTACAGAAGCAAATAAATAAATAAACAAAGTTGATTGCAATCCCTTTAAGCTCAGGTTGCATCCTTCTCCCTGTTTGGAAACAAAGATAAGGCTCTGACTGTGGTAGGAAATGCAGAGTATGTTCACCACACACACAATGCTGTACCACACCCATCAGAACAGCACCAGGAGGGATTCCTGCTGCAGCTGCTGCTGCCTCTCAAGGTTGGTGTGTCCACAACAGAATCTGAATTAAGTGTTGAGCTTTAGAGCCAGGAAAGGTGTCTGCTCCCAGCCCAGAGCTTGAGGTCACAATTTCTGGGAGAGGAATCTAAGCACTCTTTTTAATGCATTTCTTATCTGGCCTTGGTAGATTCCAGGGTCAAGTTGTGCTAGACGTGGAGCTCGGGGACCGCTCTTGGGACATCACCAGCTGTGGGGAGCATATGTTCAGAGCTCAGTCCTGATCATAGCTCATCAATGTGGATTTAGCCCCCATTGTGATGACCAGATACACAAAACAGGAGTCTGATTTACCATCAGAGGAAAAAATAACCTTAATATAGCATGAATGTTTGGGTTTGAAACATGCTATGTGATTTTATTCCACCTTTTCTTTCCTGTTTTTTATTTATGATAAATGGTGTCTGTTTCAGACTATGGTAAATCCTCTCTGTTTCAGACTATTCTTAGAGCCTTTTTTTTTCCCATACTAACATGGTTCACTCTTGCAGAAATGTATGCAAATTAACTTTTTATGAAAAATGGGGGCAGAAATAAAACATTATGCTGCTCTTGCAAAATAAAAAAATCATTAGTGATTGCCAAAAGCAACAAAGTTGATCTTTTGGCAGCATATTGTACATAATTATAAATTTTCTATTCTCCTTCAGTCCTGTGAACAGCAGAATAGCCCTATCACAGGACACAAAATAATTCTGACCTCATGGTAATGCATTCGTGTACTTCATTCTGACCAGCTTCACAGAAGCATAGTTTCAGACAAGCCACATTTTCAGTGGAGCTTTGAGAAGGAGGGAGACAGCAAACACTTTTTCATTACTTGAAAAGTGCCAAGGATGCTATAAGCATACCTCAGGCAGATTTAATTGTAATATTAATTAACTGGTTCACTTACTCACTAATTAATCTGCTGCTCCATCTTTTTCACACTAATGTATTTCAGAAGCAGATTCAGAGGAAATGTTAGAAAAGTTTCTTATGAAAATCTCTGAATGCAAATTTGCAGAAGTATATGTACAAAAATTGCATTATCATTAGAATGGCAATGTTTATTTTAGTCATTTGATCAAGTAATTTAGAAGTAGGAAGAGGCAACTACTTACTGACTGGATAGTATGACTAAAAGACAATCAAAACATACCTTAAGAAAAAATTCTTAGAGTGATTATACACTACTAAATATATATACTGATGATATCCATAAAACAGGTAGTGCTGCCATGTCTTCAGCAAGAAGCCTTTCTCAACCACAGAGAAATACATTAGATATTAATAAGCAGCTTCTATTACAAAAATATACAGAAAACTCCACAATTGCTGTATCCTGCATACTCTGTCTCATTATTTATCTCCTTTTTTTCTTTTTAGCTGGCAGATGCAAATAACTGCACCCCTGTCTACGAAAACCAACCTGCAAGAAATGCATTCCTCCAGTAGCAGCACTTCTTTTTTGTGGGTTTGGAAACAAGACATTTCTGTTATCAGAAAGAGGACACAGTCTAACACCGTTACCTGTTCAGTAAGGGCAGATAACCCTGGAATTTATTCTAAGGTGCTCATATGCATAGATCAGTTTTAGAAGCATTTTCAATAAGGCATATTCATATCTCCTGTTCTAGGCTTTGGTAGGTGCATTACTCCAGTGATAACTAAAGGGCTGAGACAAGGTTTACACATGGTGCAGCATGATTAAGGTGCCACTGGTTGTGATTCCAAACACCAAGTGCAAACATCTTTTATTGCCTCATGAGACTCATGACCTGTTAAAAAGGAAGACCAAAGAGCCTAAATGACTTTCCTAAGATCACACAACAAACCTGTGGCAAAATAGGAAGCAAGTCAATGTCTTCAAGCAAAGGGAGACCCTTAGCACTGAGACACATTTTCTGTCTTTAAAATGTTTTTAGAGGTGAGAAGAATAAATAGTGTACACAGAGGAAATGATGGTGTAATGTAATGTTATGTATTCTTGACAAAGTCTTGGGAGTGCACAGTTTTATCATAGCTTCAGGACACTAAGGATAAACTCTTTCCCAAGCCATGATGCATTTTTTCCTCAATGCATTACTTAGATTAAGAGACAAAATGCATCCTATTAATATGCATTGTTAAGCTGTTTCACATGGATAGTCCAGTGTTTTGGCTCAGCTCTTACTCTAAGGGATCATTCAAGCTTATAGCTCCAACATGGTGAGGAAATCAGTGCTCATTCTTCAAGAGGACTGCCTATGAGACTGCAATAAATTTAAAGCACTTAACTTTATCTTTTGCTGGAATTTTTTTCCTTATTAAAATACAAGAAAAAGTATTTATTTTACAGATAAAGCTGTTAACTTTTTTAAACTTGAGGTACTAACCATCTTTCAATGGACAATATGAAACAGCCAGTGGTTCAGTGGAAAATATGAAATGGCCCTTGATTCAATTTATACTTGTAAACAGGAGAAATTACCACAATCAATAACACACTGAATGGAACAGGCTCAAACTCATCTAAAATATGTCAATGAGTACGTGTGTAGGACTTTTTTTTTGTTAAATAACAACCTCATTCCACCATATTCATACAGCAAGACATACAATCACTATCACACATACCCTTAACAATCACCTGTGGATAAAAAGGAAAATAATAATTAAATTTGACAAATCATTGAACCAAAGAGACAAAGGGAAAGCATTGCAGCAATAATCATATTTGCCCAATTCTTTCCTTGTGTACTGTCTCAGATTTCTTTGGTGTTTATCAGCCTGCCAAAACTGATACACTTCCTCCAAAGCTTGGCCAAGTAGAACATTTCATTCTCCATTAAAAGTCTGCCTGGAAGCACTACACTTTTGCTATCTAAATTGTTAATGTAAATTTCAAGTAACTGATCCAGTTGGCAGAACAGGAAAACACTGTCCATTTTAAGGTAAGAAAATGGTTTTGAAAAAGCTGCAAGTAGCTGTTTGAAATTGCACTTCAATTAAATGCATTTGCACCAATTGTTTTTGAGAGTCCTTTCTCTAAATGATGACTTAGTTTCTTGCAGACATTAGTAAAAAGGCAGGAAGAAACTTCTGTTTTGTTTGTAGCAGCCTCTCAGGAAAGTCTGCAATGGTAAATGCTCAAGGTAATTTGGTGTTCTGCTCTGTCTCAGCAGTTAAATCCTTTGAATAAAGTAAACATTTCATTGACTATAAATTGACTTTTTTCTAAGCAAAGTGGTAAGTTTCTATTTGTATCACTTTTGTTCCCAGACCCTATTTATAGAAGAACAATTTTGTCTCGGTTTCTAGATCTCCCAGACTGAGATTTTCAGTAATTTATGTAGACTTGGGCAATCCTGAGTATCCTGCAATGTCTTTTGTTCACTAGGAAAAGCAAAGAAGGACATTAACCCAGAGAACTGAGCAGTAATTTAGCATGCACCAGCATATCACTCTCTCTTTGATATGCAGCACTCAGTATAAAAGAAATTTTCAGAAAACACAACCTTGAGAAATCATGATTATCTGCAAATTGTTGGAAATTTCCTTGCTTTCTGGACTAAGAATTCACCTGCATTTCTCTACTTTATAACTGCCTCATTTTTGAACACAGTCTACTTTTATTTTTGTAACTTTTTAGGAAAGGTAGTGGCAGGTTTTCCTGTGAGGCAGTAGCAGCCCCATCTCAAATTGCCAGTGAAATCTTGCTTTGCCTCTGTGAAATAAGGGACACAGTGTGAGAGAGAGGCAGCTCTCATAAGGATTGAATCTGGCCTGGTACAAGCTAGTACTGCTTTCTGCGTAGGAGAGTCTTGAAATGTTAAAAAAATAGCCCTTTGATTCAGCCAGGGCATTTTCATCTCTTTTCAGTCACACTATGAACATCTTTTGCTCGCTGAAAAATGCATCCCAAGGCATTGGAAACAGATTAGCTATTGAAGTCTGAGTGAAGTGGTATTTGCCACCATCTGGTTGTGAACCCTACAGAGAAGCTATCGATCGGTCTGCTTGCTATTTAAGTGGTAGCCATATCCACACTGATGTCCCAATTAAGGAAAGAAAAAAGGCATTTAATTGGAAAGACAAGTTCACACATTTCCAAATTTTATGGCAGGCCCATATGAAACAAAAAATAATAATAATAAAAAAACCACCACAACAACAAAACCCAAAAACAAAGCAAGCAAAAAACTTCATAGGAACAAAAAAAAAAAAAAAAAAAAAAAAAAACTGAAAAAAATAGTATGTCAAAATCGGATTTTTTTCAAATTGGCACAGATGTTACCATATTTTACTCAATGAAATTATGAACTATCGTGGAAGGGATGGGTGAGGGAAGAAAAATATTTAATTATTTTTCTCATATAAAGAGGCAAAAAAAAAGTACATGGACTCCAAAATGGCAACTTTCCAGGAACCTGATGAAAAATCTGTTATCTTTTGAGGGAGAAATTAAGTTTTGTAGGTTTCAAAAATACACAATGATAGGCTTATATTCTGCTAGAATTTTTAACATCTTTTTTCTCTGCATTTTGGAGAGCTCTTGTGGTCCTAGTTTAAAAGGCAACCTATATTTTTTATACCTAAATGAATCAATTGCAGTGAAGCCATAACTCCTTTCTGATCTTATTCAGAAATCATTGATCCCTTTCACTTCTAGTGCAAATAACAAACTTTTTCTAAAGTAACTAATGGCCCGCTACTCAGAACCCTTTATCCCTGTACAGAGCAGATAAAAGTACATTTCAGGAACTTTATATTTAGCAATTTCATTTTTAGACATTTTTCTTCAAAAGCATGTGATGCTGTAATTCTCATGAGCGTGAGGTGTGTGGTTGCCTGCAGTCCTGAAACTGTAGCAAAATATTAGTCCTGTATTATGGCTTTGGGAATCAATACATAACATATTCAAATAATTCTATTTTCAAAATACTTGATTTGTTGTAAAATTAAGCAAAAAAAATCTCCTTGAATCTCAGAAATACTATAACCAGCAAGGCGATTAAAATGTCATCAGAGCTTCAGTTTGAGTTTCATTCGACCAGCGCAAGATAATGTCCTTTGAACTCTAAATATAATAATGACATTTCAATTAATATATTTTCATGTATTTTTGATTGCCAGTAGCTAGAATGGCCTGTTCTGTTTGCCCTAAAACTGCAGCTGCTTTTTTTTCCACATACATCAGTGGTAAATCAGTAGCTTCTAGGTGAGCTGGCATTGCCATATTTTTAGAATAGTTTGGTTAGATTCTACTGAAAACAACCAACCACATTTCTCACCTGTGTATGAATATGGGAAATATTGAAAAATATTTTATATTCCACAGCAATGAACTATCAGAATACAAAAAATGAAAAATTAAATAAAAAACCTTATTGCCTTATACACTGACTTAAATAGCTGTTTTTTCCCTAGGCAACCATCAAAAATTTTTGGCACTGGATTATCAACAAAATAATATCTATACCAAGAAATGACACTTGTTCAGCTGAAAAAAGGAAAGCATTAAAAAGAAGTGTAGAAAATATATCCTGTATTCTGAAATACTAAATTACTGCATAGATGTGTATGAGAGAAGGATATGCTTTTCAAGGATCCTTTCCTAAGAAATGGCAGGCCCATATGAAACAAACTTCAGGGGAAAAAATCCCCCCACAATTCCCAAAGAGACGTTTTTTGCCCAAGGGCTTTGTCTAAAGACATGCAACAAATGCTTATTAAATAAGGATGTGGTGCAAGCCCCCGCTAGACTGCAGGGCTGGATATACTGCAGCGTGTGCTGGGGTCAGCGTATCTCCAAATGGATGTAGGATAGCAGTGGGTGATGTTTGAAAATTGACCAATATTGACGTCACACCCTAGAAATAGATCTAGAAATATAACACTGCCCGCCTTGTCATGCTCAGGCAGCTCCATAGGCTCTCCTGTTCCAGGCTCCACCTTCCCCAGCCCTGCCTGAGCAAAGAGGGCCAGGAGCAGAGGGCCAGAGAAGTGACTGAGAGGTGCTAGGAATGCACTCTCACTTTACAGCATGTGAGGGATCCCTTGCAGTGGACAGGAGCTGTGGAACAGCTCTACTTTCCTTTCTGTGCACCAGCCAGCAGAGCTGAGACTGAAAGGAGAGTAAAGAAGAAACTGGAGTGTAAGCTTGGCTCTGAATTAGTCTCTTCTCCGAGCTGCTCATGAGATGTCACAGCTATGTGCCTCTTTTAAACCTGGACTAAAATGCTGCAGTCTAGATCACCCATTTGCAATCTAACAGCTTCGTCCATCACCTGGTTTTGGACTTGTACATGTAATATCTGTCAGCAGTGTGCAATGGAATGTTGGGCAAAATCCTTCAAGGATTTTTAGCCACAGCTTCAGTGTGAGTAACTAAATTGTCTCCTCTGTACAGAGAAAGATACATGTGCAGTATTTGAACTCTTAGTGAGACTGATGGAACTAATTGAACCAGTAAAATTCAACAAGATAGATTAAAAAAAAAAAAAGAAAAAAAAAGTATATTTGTTCACATTGAGGTGATCCATGAAGGAACTAACTGATAAATGAATAAAAAACCTAGCAATTCGTCTTGCAGTGTGTGTGCTCAGCACCAGAAGATCTCAGTCTCAAGGCAGTAAATTTCTGGTATTGGTCCTTCTTGATGCACTGAAAGATTTTACCTTAGGAAAGTTCATCAACAAGAGCTGCCCATTTTACCTACTAGAACATATCTAACAGACCAACCCTTAAATATAGCAAAGCAGAAGAGAATAAGCCTGTGATGAAATGGACACAGATTTACTGATATCCTTCCCAATAGTAATTTAGAACATCTAATTCTTAGGAGCATATTCAGGCCACTAGTTTTTGATGAACAGTGAATGATGAACACTCCTCCATTTTCTCATAAAAGATGTTTTTCTGTATATAGGAGACAAAAATATTTACCACAGCTGGTCTCTAACTTGGGTCTCCCTAAACACACACCATCTAGCAACCAAGGAATTTTTCTTGCTCCCTAGCCAAAGGAAAGTGACTTACTGCATTGAACCTGACATGGAGGGAGAAACTCCTATTTGGCCAGAAGGCAGCATCCTTCTTCCTGAGATTTCCTCTGAGCTGGTTTAGGTGGCCTCCTGGTGAAGGTCTGGCACCTTTGTCCCTTGTGTTTAGGTGTCACTCCAGGAGCAGCAGGTGCTGTAATTCTAGGAACAGTTTCATATTTGGATCTAGATGCTGATAAGGACCTGGCTCAACCCAGGCAGTATATTGTTTTCCTGCAGTGGAGACTGCAGCCTCAATAGGCCATTGTAGAACAAAAATGTAACCAATATCTTGCAAGTAATCTAAACCTCAGCTTCCTATAAAAACACACAACTCATGGCAGAAGCAAGAATCATTGTAGCATTCTCATATAAACTGATATTACTAGGGCAAATACTTTCTAAAAGACAACTGTCAAGGAATATTATCCATTTTAGATGTTGCTCTCTTTTCTTCATTAGTCTCAAATTCACAGCTGTTATACTACATTATGCAATTGCAGTGTGTGTCTCAAAAAAATAAAGTAAATTCATGGCTCTACATTAATCAAATGGGTGTGATCTATAGGATTTGAGCTTCAATGGGTTCTAAGAAATCACACACACAAACAAATGAGGCATAGATACATAAAGAAAGAGTTCAGAATGTGCATAAATATAAATTATCTCTGAATGCAGCTTCAATGTGCTCCCAAATGGAAAAACTGAAGAAATGGAAAAACTAAACAGGTCAAAATGTCTCATACTTGAATTTTATATGTTTGGGTCATTGGCCATCAGTCTTTTGGGTCTCACTTAAGTTGCTCACATTACCGTTACCATTGTAACATTTTTTGTTACAATATTTTTTTAAAGCTGAAAAGTTTTCATAAATAAAAAGTACAGTTAAGAAAATAGTAATGAAAACCCAAACCAAGAGAAAGTTTGCATGGGAAAAACTACTAAAACCTATTACTGCCAATATTTTTCTGTCTAGGCTGGGCTGTCTGATCAAGAGCAGAGATAAAAATCCCATAAGAGTGAACAGTGTTGCAATGAAGAATGTTAAACTGAATACAGGGGTATGAGAACAGTAACTGTGGACCTTTGTCTTGGCAGTTAGCATCTTGAACCAATGCTTTAAACACAAGGCTACCAGACACCCTATAGCCAATGTCTTCTCCTAAGTCTGAAAAAATTTCTGTGAGTCTGAGGTCAGACAAGCACAGAGTAGAAGTCTTGAAGAATCAAAATTTAATGGGACAAAGCCATTGTTCCCTGTCCAGTTCTATTCCTTAGCCGATGGTCACTGAATACAGAAAAGGAAATCTCATGCCCTGACATAGTTTCCTAAAATTTATTCACTTAACAATTTACAAAACTTAAATTATTTGTGAAACTATCATTCAACATTAAATTTCCAATAAACTTCATGTGTAAAATACCCAGACCACTCATCTGATCTAGGACAGCATTCCATATTTAATATTGTATCCCATTTCTAACAGCGCTCAGAGAATGAGTTGCATAAGCAGGTTTGAACCTGGAAAACAAAGAATAAACCCTAATTCCTTAAGACATGCGTATGCCTGTAGCATTCTCCAGCTAATATTATACAATATAGAACTTATTTTAAAAAGCAGCATAAATCCCCTGTTACAATAGGAGCAGTATATGCTTTAAACATCACAGGCTCATACTTTTTACATGAGTGCTTTTGAGTGTTTTTTTCTGAAAAGAAAAAAAAATAGAGTCATCCAAAAGTTTTATTTTTTGCAGAATGTCCTTTAGTTTCAGTGGAACAAAATATACCTCTTGCTATTCCATTCAATAATGACCCGCACGCTCTATGTTCCTGACGGCTCACCATGTGATTAGTCCTTCTAGACAAACAGGATTGTTTCTCCACTTCTGTAATTGATTCTGATGTGCAGGCCTGGACATTGCTTCTGTGTTCTGCCACTTTGATTCGCCTACTTAATTGAAAATGTGTTATGTTTACAGAACATCAGAGGGAGCGTATAACCCTTGACAAAACTCTGCTGAAGCAACTTCAAGCCACAAGATGGCAATAGTGTTTACATTTTTTATTAGCACTTAGCTTATGCTCTGCTAGATAACCTACACTTTGGTTTATGCTAAAATAAAGTACTTGGGATTCCAGACCAGAGTGTAATCTTTAAATCTAAAATCATATATGTTAAGTCAGCCATGACTTTCACGCCAGCAGGGCACATGCAGTGAGCCACGCTATGGAAGCGAGCCACCGCCGTCAGTCACCTTTCCCATGCCAAAGGAAGGTACAGTGACACTCTGGAGCAGAGAAGCATCAGTTGGCTCATTGCAGGACAGCTTGGGTCCAAGGAGCACAATTCATGCCCTGTGGACTACAGCTGAGCTGGCACAAATCTGCAGGCCTGCTGGCGCCTTGCTTTCCCATGCGGATGGATTCTGTGCGCTGGGTGCAGCCCCAAGCACAGCTGTACCTCACTGCTTCTGCTGGGTGCACAAACACTGGATGTCTCACAGAAAACAAAGCCCCAAAGGCCCTGGCAGAAATTCTGTGGTGGAGTCCAACAAGGCTCCATGCTGTCCCTGGTCAGCTCGCTGGACACACAACCTCTTCCAGTCATTCTCCCAAACTTGGGCAGCACAACACCAACAGTCTCTTACACACTGGCTCCTTGTGTAGGCTGCTATATAAAATAAAAATCCATTTTTTTTTCAGAAAGAAAGTAATTTGCTATCATTTTAGCTTCTTCAGTGGCATCCTAATATACCTACTTAACCACCTGAAAATTTAATCCTCCATGTCCTTTACATTTTCTGGGAAACTATCTACCTGAGTTGGTTAGGAGACCTTCTGTACTAAGCCACTTGCCTCACTCTCTTGAGATACAATCTAAAGCCTACTGAAGGGAATGGAATCGCTACCTCATTTCAGCAGTATTTGAAACTCCTGGCTTTTCGTTTCCTTCCAGTGCCATTACTGCCAGGCCATCCTTATTTCATAATGAAGTTTATTTATACATAGATAGATAGATAGATAGATAGATAGATAGATAGATACATATTAAAACACATAACAGAATTTTTAAAATATTTTTTTAATAAGTATTAGATCAAAGTAAACTCCCAACCTTGCAATGGCAACTGCATTACATGCCTCAGCAAGGAGCTTAGCAGTTAGTTTATTTAATGATGTGCTTTAATTTGGAGTATAATATATTAGGCCAGGGAATATTTGGTCTTACTTTTTGCCTAAAATATCCTATAGTAAAGCACTATACAGAAATTAGTAATACAATACATAAACACTAGAACGTGATAAACAGCTTCACAACAATCAACTCTGAAGAACATCATCTTGTCTGTTTTATTATAATCTCAAATAAAGCAAGTAATGACTTCAGTCTGAGGATGAACCCACAGAGCAACTTAGGACCAAGGAAACCCTTTACAGAGGAGAGTGAAAGGAACAAGATGAATTCTTAAGGAAGAAGGTCTAGTTCAATTTTGGCTATTAGAAGATTAAATCAAGATGATAAACTCAAAATGTTAGAGCAAGTCTCCCTACAACACAGGTATTGGGAAACAGGATGGGAGCAGAGAGGGAAGGTGAAATACTGAGATCTGTTGTGCAGAAAATGAATTAGGCAAAAATGGCAAAGAGGAACATCTCAACAGCTGCTTAGGTTCTGGGTCAGAAAGACATCTTTATTTAATCATTTAAGCATGTGAGCATAAGATTCATTTTTGCCCTGAACAAAAACTTGTCCAGTGAGTTTTCTAAATAGATACTTAAATAGATACTGAGAGATAAGAGATGAGACAGTACAAGACTGAACTGTGAAAACAAAGGGAAGGTAATATGTCAACCTTATGTTGAAATCCGAGCAGTGAATGTTGAGGTCCAAGGAGAAATGAAGGAGGATGGATGTGTCATTTGTCTGCAGGGATGGCATTACTTAAGTATAACCTATTTTAACAAGGTAGAAAAGGTCTCAAGAAGGACTTTGAAGAAGGGAGATAAGACCAAAGGCCACAGCTGAAGGAGAGGCAAATGTTCCATAGGGAATTGGGAGCAATGTCAGGGAGCATACTATCGTGAACTGATGGGTTGTGATGGAGCAAGCAGACAAAAAAGAGGGTGAGAAGAAATGGAGGGCATTAGAAATGGGGCTGTTGTTGTCTGGGGAAAGGGAGTTTAAAGGATACTGTGCAGCTCAGCTGACAGCCAGTGATTTCAACACAGTCCATGAAATGTTTCAGTTTGGTTCATCACTTTTCCCAGAGAAAGAGGAAAATGATGCCACTCTGTGCTGGCTCTCCCACAAAAGGCAGTACTTTGCCCTGTGCCAGCTGCTGTCAAAACTGACGATGCTGGGGGACAATGATCACAGGTGGCAATTGAGCTTCCAAACAGCTGTTGCCTCCTCCGGTTTCCTATGGCCCAGCCTTGCTCCATACATGGGACACCAGCTTGCTCTCCTGCTGCCCTCCTTCGTCCTCTTGAGTATGCTCCTGTGAGGCAAAGATTCAGTGGCGTTAAGAATAAATTGATGTATAGCTTAAGCATGATGGTGCACTAAGACTATTCATCAGAAACCTTCTGGTTTCCTGATGGAAGTGATGGATGAGCTCTACAGGGCCTGCCTGCGTTTACTCGGTCAAAGGCAGCTGGCATTTTGGCTCAGTACAGATTGTAGAATCCATCCACATGAAAGAAAGATTTCCATATCTCACTCTAAGCCTGAAGAATCAAGACTGGATTTTCAATCCTATTTCTCACCCCAGCTACTTCAGTGACCCATGGTAGCACATTTTATACCACAGCTTTCAAAATGACTGGTAATCTTGCTGCCACATAGCCTGATCTTCAAACATGCTCAGCTCCAATTGCCAACTTAAAAATCAAAGACTATATCTGAAAATGCTGCTATTGCCTCTGGCCCAATATTCCTGTTTGTAATAAGGAGTTAGCTTATTTCCCAAGAATGCAGAGAATTTAATTACATAATGTCTGTAAAGCAGTTGGAAGAAAAGCACCATATAAGTGTTAAGCATTATAATTATATTAAATGTGTATGACCAGTATTGCAGGGAAGGGATGTGATTATCTAATAAGCAATGACCTCTCATCACCAGCAATAAAAAGACTTTGCAAAGACCACAATGTTCTGCTAGCAGAGGCTGAATTAAATGTCTAGGATATGAAGAAATGCTTTTTAAGTTTTTACTGCACAAAAGGTTAAAAGAATTTCTGTTAAAAACATGTGCTGCCCAATCGCAATATTCTCAGTACTGATGGTTTTCCAAATGCTGGTACAGATATTAACTGGAAGAGCTAATTTGAGACTATCTTCTGTCACCAGTGCAGCTTCAGATGAATGAATTTTAATCTGACCCTCAAGAGTCAGTCTAGCTGAATAATAACAATGAAAAATGCATGAGAATAGCAATTTCAACATGGCTATTTCACAGACAAGCTTATTTTATGCATCACTAGCAAATAAATCAAGAAATTGGATGGACTTTCTGAATGTCTTTCACTGTTTTAAGTAAATCTATCTGGCCAGTGTAACCATCAGTTCCAAAGATTGGAGGGTAAACAGAGGAGGAATATTGATTGATTACTTTATTTGGAATGGAATTCCTAACACCACTTTTGCTAGGAATTTAGCTTATAGAGGAGAAACTTGCTATCTTGTTGCTATAAACTGAGCCATAGGATATCCTAATTGCTAGCATTTGGATTTCACCAGTTATCTAAACAGAAATCGCATCTTGAAAAACCCTTGTGCAAGCTTCTCATAAATACCATAGAATAAAAACTGACTGTTAGCAACAAGTTGTTATACAGCTCTGTGGAAGGGGCTAATGAAGTGTTTTTAAAAAGCTTCTACAAAATATACTATAATGTGTCCTGATTTGAAACAATAGGAATTACATATTATCACAGAAAAATAGACAATTTAGTTCAAGTTCAGGTGCCCAAAAAAAAACTGTCAGCACATTCTGGCAAAATGCTGGGGCCTGTCATTTTTGCTCTAAAAGTTTCCCACTGAGAACATACAACGTTCTATTATTAGGTAAACAAACAAAAATATTGGGATTGGTGTGTCATTTATCTATTCCTAATATGAGGTGCTCAGGTTTAAATTTCAGGCTGAGTCCCTGGACATATTTCATGTGATTTGGAAGATGGCCCAGTCCTTTGTGTTAACACAAAACACAAAAGTTTTTGGATTAGTGCTAACCAGTGGATTCAAGTGGAGTTCAGACAGTTGAAATTTCATTAAAACCATCAAACCCTAAACAGTAGCTGACAAAAACAACAGAACATACTTTGTTTTTAAAGGGAGGTTTGATATATTTTACTTGAGGAGTGTTCACTTTTCCTATATAAGAACTGATGGAGCTTCAAGATATTATTCTTTAACATAAATTGCTGTATATATTTCCATGTCTGAAAATCTGTATAATCAGATGGTTTTTTAGATGATTTTCAGTGAAATCTTCAAGCATGCACATATGCATTCAGCTCATAAAGATTCCCCTTCTATTGAATGAGGCATTGTAATTGTTCTGTTAAACACAATGAGTTAGATACTTGATGTGCTATTATACCTTAGCAGATGCACAGGAAATGACTTTGGGGTGTTACGTGTGGCACTGAATGGTGGGGACTGAAGATTATGTTTGAGAAGTCTTAAACAAAAGGCTCCTTTCATTTAGTCTATCCTATGTGGATCTCCATTCCTGTGGGCAGTTTAAACATGATATCAGAATTATAAAGAAAATTACATACTGCTGATGTACTTCAAATTGCAATGCTAAGAACAAAACTAGGCAAATGTGAATGAAACTGCACTTTTCCAAATCTTCAGCAGGAAGGTGATATGAAGCCCTTCTGGGTTTCATTTCCAGTGTCTTTCTCTCCTGGCCTGATATTAGCAGACTGATACAGATGAGAGAGAAATCCTCATGGGCTATTTGAGATAACTGAGCCCATTGCTTTCTGTGGAACTTCCTCTGTAGAATTGAAATTGTGTGATAACCAAGAACACACCTGGAAAATGGATCTAACAAGAGAGTGGTTGAAGGAAGTATCCAATAAGAATTGAAAAAAATGTGACTTTAAAAGCAACAACCACATATATAGATAGAGAAATTTGTCTTTAAGGACACGTAACTAAAACTAAATATATAGTGTTTCTATTGCAATACAGGAAAGCCTGGCTTCATAGGCTCAGAAGAAAGCCAGAATAAAATTCCATGAAACTCATAGCTGTGTTTGTACTAATAAGATGTGTTTCAGTGAAAAGATAAATTTCTATGCCATAGGTTTGTATCACATGGTTAACACCACTTTCATCTGAGAGAGTAGCCCAATATAAGATTTTGCCCTCCCCAGAGTGGAGAAAAGAAATAATAAATCTGAATACAAAAATCCTCTATGAAAATGGCTGTCCTGGGGAAACTTGCTGATAATATACTTCCAGTTCTGTAGGGCTGATTCAATTCAGAAGCATACCTGGGTTTTGTCTGAGTTAGCATCTATTTTCAAACAGTACTATGGCATGTGAGCCAGGGAACTGCCATCAACAGCAAGCTCCTCAGCATTCTAAAGGATGTCTTGGAAAGCCACAGGGAAGATAAGTACGCAGATGCAGCAGCACTAGGTTCTGGTCCAATGGAGCCAAAGCTTGAGCCTCCCCACTTTCAGTGGTATCATTTACAAGATTTTCAGAGCGAGCATATTCAACATAATAAATCTGCAGTGCCCCATCAGCAGGAATGGTTGCAATGTTTTCCTTTCAATACCTTCATTTGGAAAAGGTCTGCTGACAGTATGATAACTATGGAAAAAACATCTCAATAAAAAATGAAGGCATATCAAAACAGAAAGAAATTGGTGTTTAACGGATATTTCCCAGCAACTTTAATGGGAGGACAAGACTTTCTGAAACTTGGAGGAAGAAGGTTACATGACACTATAAAATATTTTTGTATATGTGCACAAACCAAAGCATAAATGATGGAGCTGGTAAAAAATAAAAAACAGGAAGAAATAAAGTACTGAATCTCTTTGAAGAAAATAAAAATACTTGCTCTCAAGTAGGTTCTTTTGCCATTTCAAACATGCTCAAATGAAAAACAGGCTTATTGTGTAAAAGAGACTATTATTCATGCAAGGTTAAAATGTGATCCCCAAAAAAATGTCTTTAAATACCTGTGCATGCTGCATGATAAAACTTGGACAGGACAAACACCTTACTGTTAGCATGGATGCACAGTCAGGAGAACTACTCATAGACTATTTTATGTGTGCAAAATATTGGGACAAAGCTGCAAGGAATAAATAGTTTATAATGAATGTAGCAGAGCCTGGCAACAAGTGACCAGAGACTGACCTGTATGAACCACTATTACTGCTAGTTACTTTTTGAAAATTCATTTTCTCAGTAATTCAACAGTGTTATTCAGCACTGGGATTAATCATACCATGGCAGTGTGCATCAGACTTGCTCTTTATGACAAGCTTGTTTCAGCTGGTGGCTCTCCATATGCAATCAAGGAACTCCATTGGGTTGCAAAGAATTGGGATTTCATGCCTGTGACTAACAGCCTGAACTAGTACAAGCAAAACAAAATGAGAATAAGAGGCTTAGCTTAGAATTTGTTAGTCTACAGAAAGACATTTACAGAACCATAGGCTTCACTTACACAGATATATAAGCAGAAGACAAAAATCAGCAAATTTCATCAGATAGTGCTGCCTAATGTTGCAAGCTTTTCAAACCACGACAAAACAAGCAAACAAAACCTCTAAGATACATAGAAAAAGCTAGTAATGCCACTAAATCATAAATGCCTAAACAATTAAGTTCTTTCTTCACAAGACGCTCCAACATCATAACAGAAATGCCAGGTGGTCTTTTGTGTCTTGCCCTGGTCCCCAAACCAGCCATAGGCTAGAAGATCACAGTCTGTTAGACCTGTATCTTAACAAACTCTCTGGAACTAGCTACCAACAATAAGGGACTGAATAAAAATAAAAATGTCACATGGTAGGACAACCATGATCTCAGCAGCCTTTGACAGCAATTCACCGCAACCAAAGAGAAAGAGTCTGTCTAAAATCAGTACAGGCACAACCTTTGGAGCCACCAGAACCATACCTGGGAAAATATAAAGAGCCACAATAACCCCATGTATGGGGAAAGCTTAAACCCCAAGTGTGGCTGGACAAAGAGATATTCTAACACTAGGCCAAGAAAAGCATTGGCATCTGCACTGTTCAATGTTAATTTGGAGAGAAGCTTCAAGGGAGGCCCAGGAAACGACAGCAAGAGCCTTATGTCTTCCCTGTATGTGTTTCCATACATGCATATACATAAATAGATGACAGTGCTGAGGTAAGAAGAGAGCACTGAAAGAACTCATTAATAGATAGTTTCTTTAGTTTGTTGATCCTGAATGCATCTTCGTTCCAATGAGTTCCTTAGACCAAAACACTACAACTACTAAGTCATGAAGTCCTTTGTTCTCCCAAACTCTGTTTTAAATCAGTGGGATTTTTTATTAAGAAGGATTCAATGATCTAAGTTGGAGTCAGTACAATTCCTGGCAATATAAACAGCAAAAAGGTCTTGGTGTTAAAATCCCCTATTGTCCAAAGAAAGAAATTTCTCTCTTTTCTGTGCTTCTTACAAAGGCATGCACTTGAAAAACTATCAGTTTTCTTTTTCTTCACCTCCGTATACTTAGTTTGTGACTATCTGTTAATAGGCTTCTTCTCTAATACATATCCATGTGGACAGGGAACAATAAGATAAT
Source organism: Zonotrichia albicollis (assembly GCF_047830755.1). NCBI lineage: Eukaryota > Metazoa > Chordata > Aves > Passeriformes > Passerellidae > Zonotrichia > Zonotrichia albicollis. The sequence goes on from NC_133821.1 coordinate 65,567,562, forward strand.
AAAAAAGGGGAGTGAGGAAGAAGGAGGATCAGAAGGGATGGACATAGCATCAACGCTTTCTTAAACATCAGGATTGTGGCAAAGAGATAACAGAACACTTTTTCAAACTGCTCTTTGGCCTCCCTCACTGGGGGAGAAGATGCTTCTGCTAGCCAAGAAAAGCCATAAGCCAGAATTTCTTCTGGCTTTTCCTTGGTCAGGAGCCAGGCCCTCTGGCTAACTTTAATTTAAAGTTGCTGTAAACACTCTGTCAGTTCATTTATGAAGGCTGCTTGGATTCCTGGTGGAACAAGTGCACTGTGCAGTTCATAGAAACACTGGAGTGTTACTTTGAAGAAATGTACATTGGTGCTTGAACACATGCACCAGTACAATAATTTCTGTCCTTTAGGGCACTGACAAAAAAAGCTGCCTTGTTCAGTGCAGATGGTTTATTGTAGAGCAACATCTTTTGTTAAACTGCAACAGGGAAATAAAAAATATGGAGCATTTATTAATTTCCCGCTTTTTACTGAATCTTTAAATGGTAAATTTATCTCAGTAAGTTTACAAATCCACGGCATCATGATCTGGTCACCATTCACCCTCTAAATCTGATGGTGAGAAAAAAGTGCTGTAAAGAGCAAATAATTTTACCTGATTTGAAATTTTGCTTTCAAAGGGTCATTTTCTAGAATTTTTTTTCCTACTGACTATGAAAGTATCCAGACAATCTGCATAAAACAAGCCAACATTGTTACATGTGTAAAAATTCACTAAAGTTTTAAACATTTTTGTGATTATTGATACCTGACCTACATCTTGTTTCTGTCAAGCCAGGACTTTGAAGAGAACCTGAGTGATCTATTAGTATTTTGATTTTAATGGTGAAGTTTTTTAAAGTAACATGTTTCCTTTTGCTGGACATGTTCTGCTCTTTACACACTGTTTAAACACATCTAACAAATCTAGGATGGAAGGCACATATTAAGATGTCAACTTGATAAATACTTCCAGTATTTGGAAATATTATTTTTATCTCCAAATCAGCTGAATGATCTATTAATTAGTTAAGTATCAGTTAAGCATGGCGCCATAATAAACAGCTCTATTATTAAATTGGTAAAGAACAGCTCCATTTTGAACTTTCAGCACAGAATCATTAAAATAAGTGTTATCTTTATTGAGAGTTGTATGTATATATCTTACAGGTTCAAAAGATAATACATCATATTTCATCACTGTCAAAACAATATTTCTCTTGACTTTGTCCAAACACATCCCAGTCCTACTAAATCAACACATCATAAGATTTACTATTCCAATTAACAAGAGGAGGTGGCTTTTATGTCAAGGGTAAATAATATGTATTCTATTTATTTCACAGTCTCTAGAGATTTTAGTTTGGTTAAAAACAATAAAAAGTTAGTTTTTTGTCTCCCTGAAGTCCAGCCTTCTCTTAATAACGCTCATAAAACAACTAAATCCACAACCTTTACACAGAAAGGGATCCCACCCAAGAAGAAACACATCCTTCAGAAACAATAGCATGTGTTCATGCATATAAATAAGACAGTGGAGTAAAGAATCTGTGGAGCATTCTGACTTACATTTTCACACTCTTGAATGCTTTGATCTGCTACCTTTTAATGTAGGTGTTTGCTAATATAATTAGGGGAAAGCCATAAACAATTTCACCAAACACAGAAGCTCAAAGATTTCTTTTCAGGATCTTACAGTGAGCCTATCACTGTGATAACTAATGCAGTGAAATGTGCTAGAAACATTTAACTCAGACATGGAAATTATTTGCCTGTCTGCGTCTGATTTATCTTTGCTGTCCCAGGTTATTTTTATTTAACCTTCTGCCAGCCCTCCCACTGCAAATGCTGGAGTGGAAACTTAAGAAAGGTACTCTGGATAAATTAAAGGAGGGTAAAGCTGTTCAGCTTCAACCAGTTGTAGACTAACTATTCCAAAACTATCCACACTTAAGCCATGAAAGAATGCATTTTTAAGTAATGTAAGAAACTTTTTGGCAAAGAAGCCTGGATATTTACAGACTCTCACAAGGTGTGGGTATTTATATAGAGCAAAGAAGGAATAGCTCAACTTTTAACTTGACCTGCATACAATATTATAAAATACATAACAGAAGACAAAACCCAGAAGAAAAGAGGGCTTATACTGTTTAGAAATAGAGAAGGCATTCAACATAAAAGTGGACCTAGAAACTGCATGTATTACAATAAACTGAAGCGTAGGACAAAAGTTTGCATACTCCCATGCAAATGTTCTGTGTATGAATTTTAGCAGACTGTATCATGGCTGTGGCTGAGCCAGATCCCATATTCCCAGACAGGGCCCTACCCTGAACTGCTGGAAAGCTTGGACTAGGAAGTGATCCAGTAAGCAGTATGGGTGAGAGCATCTGGTTTGGAGCAGGAGGAGGGAGTTTAGCTGGACAGATGTAAGCCAGGTGGGGGCCAGGAGCAGATTCCAGTCCCTGTTCTTTATTAGTTAGTATAGGTGTGGCCACAAGCATACACAGTGGACTGGTGTCTTTGCTTTCCTGTAGAAAAATATGTTTTTACTCCAAAAATCATAGGTACCCTAAGCTAAAGGGCTTGGTTGTTGAAGGTGAGAAGGATGGAAACTTTATCATCTTTTATGGAAAAATTCATATCCATTACAATCAGGGTTCCAATCTCAGCAAGTAAACAAGACTTTTAAGTTTGCCTAGGAGAAGACAGAGAGGGAAGAAAGGGGAATCTTCCCTCTTTTTATCAGAATTTTTCTGTCGTCCATACTGAGTAATTTTACTGTGCTTCCTATATGAATAAAGATTCTCTGCAGTCTAGGCACTGAAGATCTGATTAGCAAATCTCATGAAGATGTTCACAGTTTAATACAAATGACACTTATTTGCCTACAGCCATCTTTTTAGTAAGTGAAATAACTTAATGAATAATTGAAACATTGCTATTTGATACCCGCTCAATTATTTAACGATAAAAGACAGAATAAAAATTTTTAGGTAAACATCGCTACCCTGAATTTGTTTAGCTGTGCTGCTAAGATCATGGCGGCTGCTGGTTATCCTATGTTCTAACAGACTAAAAACTTTCTATTCAGAGGCGTTAACAGTGGGGGCTCTCATAGTGTTTGTGAATTTGGGGTGTGTTCAAGAACTCAGAAAGGAGGTTAGACATTTTCATTTTCCTTTTGGTGTTGCCAATTGTATCTTACAGAAAATTCTTAATTCATCGCAGAGCGCTGCCGCCAAGTATTCCACTCAATTATTGGCAACTGGATTAAATTTCCTGGGAAAAGGAAATGTAAGGAAAGTAAGATACAACATTTAGGTTAAGGATTTGAATCAATAATCAATTTACAGCTTAAAAAAAAAATAAAAAAGAGTTGCAATCTCCTGGTTACACAACTAAATTGATGACCAAAAGGCATTATGCACAGATATAGCGTATGCCTATTCATATATTCAGATAAAGAGACAAAGAATTTCCAGATAAAACAGAGCAGTCAACATTTCACAAGGGATTGGAGGGGGTTTTTTTATCAGACTAGCAAAATCTACCTACTTAAGAAATCTAGATTTTGTCAGCCAAAATTCAGATATGGCCCTGACCAGATATCTGATTACTTGTATAGGGGCCTCACAAGACAGTTTGAATACCTGTCTTGGAAAAAGGTGGTCTGAAAGTGCTTTGGAGCAGTTGTGGTTACCACCTGCAAGAGGTTGATTTTCACATGGACTGTCAGACCAAAATGTGAAAAACCATGACACAAAGAAGAGATGGAAAACAAATTTAACCCACTGCAGCAGTTACGCTAGCACAGGGAATGTTACAACTTACCACAGGAATATTTTTAAAAGGAACTAAATTTTTCCAAAGACATATATTTTAAGTACTCTGTCCAGACTTCTTGGAGTGATGTTTTCTATCTCCACCAGGAATCAGCCAGGACTTCACACTTGTGTAGCAGGTCAATTAAATGTTCTGAACTTCACTCTTGTGGATAGGAATCAGATTCTAAGGCTGAAATCCCAACTGCTTTGTTTCTACAACTCCTTTCAAGAAGTTTCCAGTTCTAACTTGACAAAGTACTGCCCTCCAAGCAATGTCTTATGGTTATATTTGCCCTGGAATAGGTGGATGTGTAAGTTATTAAACACGCATATTAGACATTTACTTAATAGAAATAAAACTTTCATGTCACTAACCTGTATTCCTGTAAGTGTAAATTTTGGGTTAGCTCCAAGAGCTGGAGGTGCCAGCAAAAATTTACTCATTGCTCAGTAGAAGGCAACATATGAATTTCTAGGTTTCTTGCAAAGGGTACTGACTAGTCATTTCATTCATTCTGAAAAGGACAAAATATTGCAAGGGGAAGCATAATGACTTGATTTCCCAAAGTAATTTAATTGCCCCTGATGCTTTCCTAAGTTTTGATAGCAGTATCAGAAGAAGCAGGATAGTTCTTCCCCAAGTTAATGATAATGCCTTTATGTAGGACAGCAATAATTGAGTTTTAATGTCCTGCACAGTTGCTTGTCATAAATCCTCTCTGTGTGAAACTCTAACCTCTAGAGTTAGGTAAGATTAATGGTTAACAATGTATATAATATTTATTAAACCTCTTTTTATATTGGTTGGCAATCTGTGCTGCCATCAAACAACTTGAAATAATTGACATTTAGCGCATCAACCTTCTTTTGACTAAGAAGCATGACATTCATGGAGATAGTAAACATTTGGCAATTGCTGTAAATGTCTCCAAATTTAACGCCATGACCTTTTCTCAGGTAAATGTTTTGGGATAAAATGTAAATAGTGATTTGCTGTATGTCAAATATCATGCAACATCAAGTTTACTGTCTTATTATTCTTGAGAGGTTTGCAACTTGATTTTGACCTGTTGGTTAATCTTTTAAACTTTTGTAGAAAATACATACATGTGTTTATTTCAGTCTATTTTTATTACTTGAAGATTAAAAAGTTCATTGAACTTTTTGAGGGGCTAGTTTTACAGTTCTATTGACAAGAAACCAGTACAATTGCCCCTAAAATAATGAGACATAAATTTTAGCACGGTGACTTTAGCAATGTCATGCATGTCAGAGTATTTTAATTTTTTTGTTTGTTTTTGTTGTTCTTTGTTTGTCCTGTTGTGTACTTTGAAGACAGTGCTCCAGAAACAAACAAACCAAATTCACACTAGGAGAAGCAGCTGAAGAAAAAATTTCTACAAAAGCGCCAATAAATGTTGGACTCATTAAGGTTAAAAAGACATCACTATGTCATGATTGAACTTGGTCCAGAATGAGCACAGCAGGGGTCTGACTGCATGTGAAGTCAGCAGATAATTATTTATATTTAACCAGTTTGGAGTACTGTTACTTTGGAAAGAAAAGTCAGAAAATTTTCCTGTATCAGCCTGTGACCTAGAAATGAAGGCATTGGGTTACTAGCACATTTTTTGCCAACAAAAACACATGCAAGCAAGAAAACCTTCCTGGAGTGAGATGAGCATGGAGAATTACTAGAAGGGTTGTTCTGCTCAATGGGAAACTAAAGCAGGATGCCATGAGAGCTGAAACAAGAAGCATGCATGTCCAAGTCCCATGGTTTCCCTTCCTATTGTCCTATTCCATTGCCATTTGGCTTAACTACACACACTCCTACAGACCCTTGATCACTTTGAGGCACAGGGAAATGGGAGTAGCAATTCCTGTGTCAGGACATGCCTCAAGTTTGCCTGAAGGCAAACCCAAACCTTTCTACTGTTGCTGTTAGCTGCCACTTTAACCATGAATTTGAAAAGCATTTCTGATACAGCCTAAGAATAGTTTTAGAGCAGAGCACATATATATTTGCTATGATCCAGCTGTCGTTGCCTTATCATTACCATCCTTGGTCTGTTGCCATCACCTTTCTCCTCTCTAGGATGGTCCTGCTCCTCTGACTCCTTTCATCTGCTGCCTTTGGAATATTGGTTTACACAAAAAATTCCAAATAAAGCACATAAAGCCTAAGCAAGGACTGCTCTTGTAAAACTTTCTCAGCTTTGCTGTTATATTCCAGTTCAGTTCCTTCCTCCCTTACCTTCAGAGTTGTAGGAAGAATGAGGATCTTGGGCTGTCATTGAACAGCAAACCTTTCCCCAGAAAATTTAAAGCAAGACCAGATACAGATATTTTCTGCTCAACTCAGCTAATAAATGTGGGTCTCTTATGTTTACCATCAAAAAGCAAACTGCAGTCTCTATGCCTAATGCTACACTCTACAGAATAATATATGTGCCAGGAACAGACGGTTCCCCATACAGCATATTTCCCTGCCAGTGGTCACTAAAGTCTCTGCTCTTTCTACAGGCCAGCAAAATCCTTTGCATGGGTAGCCAGATGTTTTTGCTGTAATAATTAAGCTTTCAGTCATCTATTCGCCTGTGTGTGCCTACACTGTATTTAATGGACCCTCTTACAAACAAATATACTCTATAAAATAAAAATAACAACAACAATAATAAAACAGTTGGAATGAATAGCTGAAATAAAATAGACTACCTAGATTCCCTTACCTGGGAATATATTCAGATTAGTACCAATGAAAAGGATACCAATGAAATAAATGTCTTCAGGGTGGGAAGTGCACACATCAGCACCATTCAACCCAAATATCACAATATATATTTCAAACATTTTGATGTGTGATAGAAGTTAGAGGAAGTCATTAGTCTGGTTGTTAACCAGAGCATAACGTGAGAACAGTATCAGACATCCTGAAAAAAATTAAACAGACCTGCAGAGTAACAAGGGGCAAAATCCTCATCCGAGGACAACCGAAACTGAAAAGGCAGAGTACAGAATGCTGTATTGTTGCTTGGCTTACACAACAAATGATGGAGCAGTAAGGATGAAGCATATTCTACCAGTTTGTCAGTGTCTGCAGGCTAACAAACAATAAGTGTGGCTATGTTAAACAGTCAGAAATTAGCTTTATATTCACAGTGACATACATGTTCAGTGACTGAAGATGTCAATCCCTTAACTGCCTATTTGCAGAACAGGGAGTACAGAACTCATTATCTCTTGTCTCAAACAACTATAAAATACACTGATGACAAAAAGAGCTAAATCCATCAATTCATTGGTAGCTGTAATCAATAACCAAAGCTATAGGTTGTGCCATCAAACCCTAAGTGGCAAGAGAAGATAAAGGAACCATTTGTTTTGATAATAATGAAGCAATAGTCAATAGTAATGTTGCAAACATATAGAAGTTTAGTTGGATTTCACCATCCTCCAACTTCCTTAGATGCTTTGCTTCAGGATCACATTGTGAAATTTTGACCTTCCCTATTGATTAAATGGCAATTTCATATGGCCAATGATTAGATAATCCAATCAGATCTGCCAAAAGTGATCAACCATATATGAAATAAAGGGCAGAAGTTGTGTAATTTACAGTACAAATGAGCTGGTTCCTGTAGCTCTGATTAAATAAAACAAAAAATCAAATTAAATAGTGATCAAATTACAAGGGTGGCACTCTAACAATTTGAATTTTTCATGACTCATTTAATTTGAGACAGCACTTGGCTAAAAACTAAATAAAGAAGAAAACCCTTTTTACTCTCTCTTTCTTTGAAGTTAATTAGTCTTACTTAAAACTATTTCTTGAAACGGCATGGAGCTATTTTCAAAGTCATTCAAGTATTTTATCTACACCACATATTAAAGTGCTGACAACACCCTCAGTGATAAATTTAATTTGGGAATAATGCTTCCTCTTTTTAAAAATATTTTTCCCAAGCTGTTTCAGTCCAGAGAGGTTGCTTCTCTTACACTGCTGAAATGACATCTTCAAAGCATCAGTATGGTTTACTGTGTCCTAAACTTCATCCGACAATTCAGCCCGGAGAATTTAGGAAACTTTTCCTATGGGAGAAAGAGAGAAGTCAGGTGGCTCCCTCAGGACACAGCTCCTGGAGGGAGAAGAAAGAAAGGTGTCTGTGGTCACTGATCTGAATCTGGCAACAGATACAGGTGCAGGTGGGTATGTCAAGCATCAGGAAAGTGATGCATGCACTGGCAGAGCTATTTCTGGAGATGGACAGACTACAGCTGTGCCTGTCAAAGCAGGGCAGGGAAATGCTGTGAGGCTACCTCAGAGTAGAATGAATAGCTGCAGTCTCTATGCCAGAATGCATCATTAGACAACTTTGTGTGACTTAGCTTTTTCCACTAATATGGGAATGAAGTTCTTTGAATAGAGAATTTGGATTAAGTTCCTGCCCAAAATGACATCTGGACTACACTGTCCATTTTTAATCAAAAACTCAATGCCAAAGAAGTAATTAGATCGTCACTGTACCTCCTATATCTGGATCAATAGGTCAAACATACACAAGAATGCTTGGGTGGTCATTTTTTGACAACACAGATTCAGGAATAAAAAATTACTGTAAGTACAGCATCAAAGCTACACTGTGGACAAGCTGGAAGGCTGGTTCTTTCTGGGTAAAAAGCAAGGGAAAAATCTGAAAGTGGAAGATAGAAAGAAATAAAAGAAGAATGATTTGGTACATTGTTGACTGATGTAATTTTAGGGTTGAAAAAAACGTCAAGCTAGAGAGTGGTTTAAAAGCAGGTAATTTCAAAAGAAAAGAGCCAAATGGAGGTGTTGAAAATATGACACCTTGTTTAAATAACCTGTTTCTATCTATAGTAAAAATACTGATTAGATATAAAGAATGCAAGCTTTTGAGTGGTCCTTTTGTAGCTTTGTTTTTTTACTTACACTGTTCTGTGTACCTTCATGTCCAGTACTTCACGTCTTTGGGACCTGAATAGTTCACTCTTTTAGATTCTGACTTCCCTTATGATCCCTGGACTCAGAATTTTCTCCTCTCTTATTATTAGATTGTCTTTCATTTTTCTGGGAAAACTGATTCTTGAAGACTTGTGACTGGAGCAAAGAAATTTGCAACTTGTTCTGCACATTTTGGCAATGAAAGAAATAATGATTTATATGAGAATAACAAATAATCACTTCCATCTTTCAAGCAAATTTTCTGTTCTCCTCTTTGTTCCCATCCACCTTTTTTTTTTCTTTTTTTTTTTTTAGTTAAGCTAGTATCTATAAAGGAAATAGTATTGAAAAGCAATCCTTATGCATGATGGTCAAGATTCAACACAAGATTAGTAACCCTAACTTTAATCTGAAGCTTAGGGTAGAATATACCTGCCATGGGTACCTGCGGATGTGCCTTTTCAGCATCAAACTAGTTTCCTGACTGTCTACACACTATCTTCAATGCAATCCTTGGAGGGGGACCTCCTTGTAGTAAAGTATGCCAAAATCAGTATCAGTGCCAAAATCTGTCTTGTTATAATTGAGTTTTTTCCCCCTTAGGGCCACTGAGGTTTGGCACCATTGACTTAAACATTATGGGCAATTCACTATAATATCAGTACCATTGTTTATCTTGAAGTAATTATATTTTTAAAAGGCTGACGCAGAGCTATAAAAAAATGTGCAGCTGGTAAACCTAGACAGGTGCTCACCCGTGGAAAAATTTCTAGGATGATACCTATAAGAAACTATGTAATCAATTTAGAAACCTATGAAATTCCAAACATTATGAAGAACCTTGAAAGTAAACAGAGCCTGAGTAAATCAGGTAGTGATCTACATGATTTCAATGTAGCTGCATATAACAGAATTTGGGTTTATATTTACATAACATACAAAAAAGAAGGAAATTACAGTTGCAAATTCAAGCACATCAAAGATGATGCAGTCTTAAATCAGCTCCCATTTATTATATATCATGATGTAGTCTTTAATGACATGATAACATACCCCTACCTCATTAAGTGTGCAGAATGTACTGTGATTAAAGGAAGAGTGTTTTACAGTAAGAAAAAAGCACCTTCTGTTACGGCGCAGGATGAAAGCCCAGGAAAGCTGGGTATAATTGTGGTTCTATCACAGACTGCAAATGTGAAGGCTATCAGAACCTAGATAAAAAAGGATTTGGAATATGACTGCACGGCAAAACTTGTACTTGCTAATTTCTGAATACTTTATATTTTCAGAAGTATCTTTCACTTAGCATTCATGTCTGTATGAAATAAGAGTTCCACGCAAGGGAACTACAACAAAGTTATGGGATGCTCGAGCAGTCTTCTACTAGTGATAAATGATTTTTTTTTCCCAATGGCATTAAAATACATAACAATTCTTAGGAACAGTAAACCAGGAAAAGCCATTTTCACAACAATGCATATTAAATTCTAATAAAGGAATGCAAATCCGTGAGGAAATTAAAACATTCTTGGCTTTTTAGCTCATCTGATACAGATTTACACATTGAGTCATGAAATAATGGAAGTTTTCAATATTCAGAATATGAATAGACAAACTTTTGATGTCTTCTGTTAATGGTTTTCTCTACAAAACATTTTGTTGGCAGACAGTGCTACTCTACACAAACAAACTCTAATTCTTGACCTAAAGATATCATGGTACAAAGTAAAAGGTGCCTTCCATAGCTAACCCATTGTAGATATCCTACAACCATGTTTTCATTAAAACACTTTCTTTCATGTTTCCTTTCAAAGTATTGCAGAACTTCTTTCTGAAAGCCAAGCAGGAGAAAGCACTGTTTCAATTGTACAAGATACTTCTAAAACATAAGAAGCAAGACAAATAAGATGCTAAAAGAATAATTAGTACACTGAATAATTCACGGTCATATGTTAAAATGTATAGAATCTTACAGATTTATATTCTCTGACTCACTGCTATCTATTTCATACAGGAACATGTTGTACACTATTCAAAATGTTAGCTGAATTGTAATTGGCACTTGAAACAAAAGCTTAGTGAGAGTAAGAACTTTCATCAACTGCTAGTGTAGCTTAAATGAGAGTAACTACAGTAAATATTTCAAAACACTACAAAGGTACAAATCAAAAAATTTTAAACCAAAATATTGGTTTGAATTGAATTAAATTTCTACATTTTTTGCATGCTGAAACTCAATACTATTTTTTGAAGTAAGTTCTATTTCTTCTGCTAGCCAAAATGGACATAAGTACCCACCGACAGTATTTATAAATCTGAAAAGTAGATGTTTTCAAAACTGTAATGCCAAGGCATTTGAATGCTAAAGAAATCTCTTTAGTAATATGGCAAAAAGTAAAATTCAACACAGAAGAAAATGAGAAAAACACATATTAACTCATTTCGGACTTGTCAACAATTTAGGAGTAATATGATAGAAAACCTGTGATCAGCAATTACCAATACCCGACAAACTGATAAAGCCAGTAAGTACTGTTTGCTCCACTCAAAATATCCTGGCTCTTATTGAGTTCAATACCAGCATTTAAATCTCATATACTGTTGTGTGTTTTAATTTCTTTCAGCTTTATATCCCCAAATAGCTCTGATTTTCCTATGACTGCAATTCTATATATGTTAATAATTTCAGTCAACAGAAAGTACTGACTGTGCTTTGAAATATGAAAAACTATGTAAAGGTGATACTTAACAAATACATTAACCATACAGAGTCAATCTTTAATCTTACTTAATCGAGCTTAACAGGGTATCAATTGTAACTTGAATGTGGAGTATTTGGTGTTGCTGCAAAATGTGATAAAGATTTAACACATCTTGGAATATAGGCTGTAATATAAGCAGTATAGTAAGATATTCAATAACCATTTATGAAAGATCCTAATGTAAGAAAAAAAGGGGTTTATTATTTTCAAAAGACAAACGGGTAACCTGCCATAAAATATTAGGTTGAACATCCCAGTTTCTCTGTTGCTGCACTAACAGTACACTGATTTAACCCTTCATGCTCCAGCTTCATAGCAAGTTCAAATTAGATTTTGTACTAAGATGAATCAAGGCCCTTAATTTCATATTTCCCATGGAATTGGTTTTCAGGACAAGTTGAAGGCTGCCTACCTGAATTTCTGAGGACAGCTGAAATTGGCAGAGGTTCTGCAAACAATTTGTGGTTTATACCTGAGGGGACCAGCAAATATTAAGTGTTTATGATTTATGGATCCAGAGCTGGGCTCCGTTTCTGCACCTGTGGCAGCTGCCCGCCCTGCCCGCGCGGAGAGCGGCCTGCTGGCCTGCTGTAGCGGGGCTGTGAGGCTCCTTCCACAGCCCCCCGCAGGGGAAGTTTCCAGAAGAAAGCTCCACAGCTGGATGGAGCAATGCACTGACGGCTTGTCTCAGGGTTGTGGGCACAGCAGGAGAGGGCAATTTGCATCCTCCAGCCTCCTCTGTGCACGGAATGCAGCTGAGCCAAGGCAGAGAATATAAATCTACGCTGTGCCGGCGCACATCCTGTGCACCATCGCTGTTGTAATGTGAGGCGCAAAATAGCGTAGATAAATATTGCAGGCTTAAATGTAATAAAAGGAGACTTTGGGAGCTCTGTTACCATTAAAAGCCCTTTCAATAAGGGGTTATTAGCAGCATGCATTTTTTGCTTAGACAGTGTAATTGCTTCTTAAACAATAGGTGGGCCATCATTCCTGTCCTTACCTCTGGGGGACCTTCTTTGCCTCAAAGTGCTTATAGGAAGTTATACAGCAAAAACTACACATTATTAGGTAGGTGGGTGGCATCTTGATATTCTTCCCTCCTCAGGATTCCTCTGGTACTAAACTGAATGTCTGCCAACATTTGGATGAGCACCTGCATGACAGAATGTTTCTATCTGAGTGCTGTAACTATTCTTAGGCAACGCTTATTTAAATATTCCCTTTTGAGTAGACTTGCTTGTTGCTCTAGATTGCTAAATATGTCTATACATTGAATAACCACCCAGCTTATATCCAAAATAACTGGTAATAATTGATCTGTGTCATTTTTGGGGATCATGATTTGTTTGCTAAATTTGTTTAATTTAAATACCAGAAAAAAAGAAATTAAAAATCCTGAAAGATTTTCTTCAAAGTTCATACATTTGTTGAACTTAAAAGGAAGAGCTACAGGACTCCTGATATCCAGACATTATCTCATTATATTTCCTGGAGAGATGTCAAAACACAGCAACGCCTTTCACTATACAAGGGACAGTCAGGAAATATTCATACCATTTTTCCTTTAAAATCATATAATTTTTTGTCCGTATTATCTACAGTCTCTGTAAATGCTGGATTACATACAGAAATTCATAGTCAAAGATCATTCACTTACAAACTAATTCCCAGATCTTCAAATATCTTCAGATATCAAGCTCCTGAACTTCCATTGACTCCTGAAGGCTTTAGTGACCTAAAGAGCTTTGTAGAGACTTCTGGGGTTTTTTCCTTCACACCCGTCCTCACAAAATAATGATTATACAAATGTATTTGTCCACCATTGGGTGTTACAGCTCAATGAAAAGAAAGAAGACCCTTGAGTATAAAATTTCATCTCTTGGGGAACAAATGGAAAGGAACCCAGCAGAATGGGTATCCCAAGGCCAAATTTGCCAGTGTCTCACAGTCAGCAGGGAAGAGTGGCTGCAGGGGAGCCAGTGCTACATCTTTTCTGCACAAGTGTCTCTAGAGAGTTTTGCCTATCTTTTGCGCTGCTGTGCAAGTGACACAAGGAGGATTGCAGTGTATGCAGATTCATGTTATTGGACAATCAGTGTTTTCTTATGAAAGTAAAAATTTCCAAAATAACAAAAAGGCTGTGGTTCTTTGACAGACACCTATATGTAAGCAAATAAAACCACTTTAATGTGTGTTTCTGCTCAAACAGCAATTCTCTGTGTAACAGAAAATAAATGGGTAATCAATCTATTTTTACAATAAAGGCAAAAATAATTTCACGTCTATCTGGCATGTTCCATGGAGAGAGGTCATGACAAATGTTTAAAATAAAATAAACAGGAAAAGTGACTAACAGACTTATGCATGTATTTTAGATGGATAGACTTGTAACCCACTACTTTCCATCAGCTCATTAGCAAAGGGGAAAGTTTACTTCTATGTTTTTTTCAGTTACACACATAGGTCTACCTCACTGAGGTACTGGGGACTTCTTGGGACTCATTAGCACCAGAATACATTGAGTGTCCCCATCTGAAGACTCATACAAAATGCCATATTTCAGAAACTACCAGGAAAAAAATTCAGTGAATAAATAAGAAAGTTATGAAGCTGCAGTTATAAATAGAGCCTAGAACATCTTACTTTTAGATCTCTTTCAGCGATCAAGCAAAGCAGTTATTAAGTGCAAAGAAATTACCAGTTTTCAAATGTGGTTATTTTGAGTACATTTACCCAGTAATAGCTGTACTGTTTAAGTTAAAATGCATGCTAGTAAAATGACTCTGAATTGCTAATAATTAACAGGAAAAACATTAAAGTAATCTTTTACCTTTGTTAGTGAACTGATGATAACTAGTTTTTATGGCATTCCAAATACATGTATTTAGAAACAATTGTGAACCAAATGTTAGATAAATAGGATTATAGAAAAATCTCAAAAATCAAAAATAGGCAGCAGCTCAATCCTTCCCTTTTTCATTGGATGAACACAGGAATTTTCTTTAACATTAAACATTTTACAGTGTACTGCACACAAGAATATATAAAATTAAGTGCTGAAAATGATGGCTAATGATTTAGCTTCTAGGATGTGAGCTGCATTTGATAAAATTGACAGCATAACTAGGGGCTTCAGAAGAAGGAAGATCAGACTGCTAGTTAACAGAATCAGATTTCTTCCAGCTGCCAGGAAAATGAAGGTCACAGAACCTGCATCCAAGTTGGCTGACATTTGTATAGCACAAGTCATGACCACGTAGTGTCTCTGCAGACAGGTGCAGAAAACTTGGTTGCAAGCATAGAATTATTTCCCAGGTCTCAAAGATCAATTGTTTTTGTTGACATAGAATTAAGATTAGACAAATGTGCGAGGTCTAAAAATATAAATCAATTAGGATATTTCAGAGCAGAAGAGTTTACTACCATTTCCTATAAAACACAAAGAAGCTGGAGACAAAGGGAAAGATGAAGGAGTCCCTTTTTCCCAGCAAAGTGACCTGCAAAGCATTTAGCCACATGTTTCAAGAAACTCTGAACACCTCTCCACTGTAAGAAATTATCTTTTATTATTTCTAAGACTTCTCAAGAATGTTGCTCCTCTTAAAGATCACAGTAGCTTCTCTGCCAATGACAAGTCTGTCCTGTCTTTACTAATCCTGCAGGAGAGTGGTATGGTAAGCCAAAATATTTCACCCTTCTTTGTATACTTATGTATCTCATTACTATATTGTTTAAGTACTTGAATTATTTTCCCAGATGGAGCAACAAAATGGAGTTAAATTACTACTGCTCAATTACTTCAGTAGTCTGTTTCCTGGGGCTGATCCCAACATCCCTCTTCTCTGTGTAGTCCTTATCTATAAGCACCAAGATTTTTGTCAGATTTTTTTTTTTGCGGGGGGGGGGTGCATTTTTCCACACAGAATATTTACAGAATTGTAGAATTCCAACTTGGAATTCTTGCACCTATATATCTTGCTGCGAATGTATGGTCAGTAGAAAATTTGTCCTGTGACTGAAAGCATCTGAAGCAATGGCATGACAATTTTGTAATGGAAATGCCTAACATAAAAAGCCATATGACATAGTACTTCTACACATACCTTGTCTGAGAACTAAAGATGAATTCTCAGTTGCATCACCAACAGACATATGGTCTAAAATCTGTTCTGTGAATATGAAATTTTGCCAATGTAATTTATAATTATTTTACAGATTGGCTTAGTTCGTATGGTACTATATGTGACTTGTTCGTATTGACTTTAAATCCTAGCAAAGAAAACAGCACCATTTACACCATAAAGAAATTGTGACATTTTCAGAAACCAGCCAAAAAAAGTGTGTTAGAGGTACTTTGCAGCCTCGGTTTAAACAAATGACTTGTTATTAGCAAGAGAGTATATGAATGCGGTTGTTAGTATCAATGAATTTATGGTTTACAGAATGGTCATTACTGAAGCAGGAATCACCATGTGGAAGATGAGTTATTTGAGTAAAGAAATATATGTAGGTCAGCAATGACAAATATATGTATTCAGTTCCCCTCCATTTTTTAAGTGGAGAAAAGAATGGCTGAGCAGGAGGAATCAGTATCAACTCTTTCTTATCTGTTTTTCTGTTAGTAGAAACAACAAATCTATTCCTACATGGGAGAAGTTCATATGCATATCCTGTAATGGCAATGAAAATAGAAGTAGGAAAGGCAGAGGCTTTGACTCAATTTACAAGTATTATGGATTATTTTTAATGCCCACTCATCTATTGTAATTCCTGTCCAGAAGTGCTTAAAAAGAAGTAAGAGGGAAGATATAATAAAACTCTCCATAAATCTCCACAAATTTCTCAGTCATAACCTGGTGTCTGAGAGATCTACTTTTGAAGTGGGAGAAGCAGATGAAATAATTTTTCTCTTCTGAAACCCCCTGTGTAGAGCTTCAGTTCTTGATCTTTTGTTCTCAAGACACTTGAGAAGTAAAATGTTTATTTCTAAATGACTGCATGTATAAAGATGGAGCCCTAAAGACAAATTATTTTTTTCAGGCAGCAAGAAGGTTCAAGCTTATTCACTAAAATACTCTTTGCCATCGAAGTGAAACTGCATATACCAGTGTTTCTCTTTTTTTTATTTTTTTTTTCTTAAGGGATCAATGATACAGAAATTCAAAATCACTTCCAAACAATATTTGGCACTGATCTTAATCTGAATTTGGAGCATGTGGTACAAGCCAGAGATGGGATTCTGTAACCAGTTGCCCTTTAAATATATAGACTTAAAGTTTATATAGACACTTTATCAGTAAAATTAACCATTTAATTCCACTTCACATAGACTTATTCAAAAGGGCAGCTTATCATAAGAAATATTAACTTTTCCAGTTAGTGGAAGTGTGCATCTTCTCACAACAGTGATACACCCTTGGGATTCCTTCTCCTTTGGGTATGAAGTACCACAGCCTGCTGCCTCCATCACAGGCTATAAACTACAACCCAGAGGAAGTACAAGTCTGGGAGAGTGGAGTTAGATAGAAGTTTATTCTCCTGATCTGAACCTTTTTGAGCAAGATTAGTAATTTCTGAGAAACTCTGAGCAGTTCTACCAGCCAATGCACTGTCTGTGTGTGCTCCTCTTCTTACCACATTCTGTTACCACTGTTAATAATTTCTCAAAAGTGCTGATTTCACTTAGAGTGAACAGCTAAAGGCAGTGAGGTTGATGAAAAGCAAAGCAGATGCCTCTCAGCATTTTGTACCTTCTTTTCTGTCAGTACGTGGATTCTCTGTAAAATGGTTTCACTTTCATAAGGGAAAACATCTTGGAGGTACCCACATAAAACATTTATTTCTAGATCTCAAATATATCATGGCATCTAACTCACAAACGAAGGCTGAGGAGGCCATTTTAATGGAGTCATGCAATAGTTTAGGTTGGAAATGAACTTTAAAGGTCATTCAGAAAAATCTGTTACTTTACAGCAAAGCCCCAGTTTGAAATTATTTCTTTCTCAAAGAGGTGAACTCTGTTGTGCCAGCAACAGCCCTAAATTGCTCTCCTTCCTCCTCTTTTCCTTCCACAAGATGAGAAGCACATCTGAACCTCACTATAGCTTCTCCAAACCTTTCCAGAGGGCACAATCAGCTCCTGGAGCATTTCTCAAGAATCACATATCCTACCCATTTCCCAGAGAGAGCAGCGTTCCCTGGAAATTCCTAAAGTAATTCTGCTGTTGGAAAGCACTTGCATCATATTTTTAAATATTGGGACAGCAAAAAAAGCCTTCCTAGACAAATTCCATCAAGTTATCACTGTTCAGTTCAGGTAAATTGACATCATGATAACCAGTAAGCCCATTCAGACAAATAGCCATCACAGAATTAATTTAAAATTTGAATATTATCCTAACTGATTTAGATACAGTTTACACAGAATAATATGTTGAAAATATCTAACAAAAAAAGAATGCAAAATACAAAAGCTTTCAGGAATAAGCTCTGTATTGTTGCAATCCATGTTTCCATGCTGCATTAAAGGCAGAATTATGGCTAGAAAAGTATATTTTATTGTTGTGGGTCTCTTAAACAATATTTGTTTTATTTACCTCAGTAGGACATAATCTAATGATACACTACCCTTTGGACTACCAGAAATGCCAGACCCAAAGTATAATATGAGACGGAGTATGAAGCAGAAAGAACACAGGCAGAGCCTTATCTACCAGATTTATTCTGTGAAAAAGAATGCAATTTAATTACTTGACTATCAGATTTCAGGAGATGGTCTCAAGTACATTTTAATCTTACTAACATTACCTATTTTCTTGAAAGAATTTACAATTCAGAAATTAAGAGGCTTAAAAATGTTGCTTCTTACATTTTTCCTTTCCTTTATTGCCACTTTTTATAATAGGTAGTGAAATAGTTGCTGTTTTGTATGCAATTTCTTCACTAGTTTTATGCAATTTGATTTTCTCTTAAAGCCCCGATACCTTCATGGCAAGTTGAAAACCACTGTGTGATAACTTTGCTCTGCTTGAGTCAGTGATAAAGGGAACAGAATTTCAATCCCTGTGTGTAAGGGCATGCTTTTAAACTCAATGTTTATACTTAGTAGCTCTCAGAACAACTAGCTAGGTACATAAATCACAGTGATAGAAATTTAATATTACACATGTCAACGCAGAGTGTGTCTTGAAGGCCCAATTACACATCTAAATTGCTGAAAGGTTGTGAGACGAATTTATGATCTTTTATACTGATAGAAATAACTTCCCAACTCCAGCTTCAAGTAAATGCTATCTCTTTCCCTATGAGAAAACTGATTAACTGGAATTGTTGTTTTAAACTAACAATTTGAGTCATGTATTTAGACCTTGGTTAATTACAAATCTTTCTCTTACCACTTCATAATGCAGCTAAATTGTGAAATAAATGTATTCTTCTGTTCTTTTATTTCAAAAGTCACTGAGTTTGAAGCTAACATAGTGAAGTAGGTTTTGAGTAATTCAGTACCCAAAGTACATTAATTTCTGGCAGAAAAATGGGGTGCTAAACTGTGCAAATGGTACCAGAAATCAGCCAAGTTAGTAGTGCATACTTGTAGCTTGTCTTTGCACCTTGTATATTGTTAGTTCTTCAGAGATTTTACTGTGAGCTTTTTATCCCAATGTACAGAGAGATCCTTCAATGATTACAAAATCAGATACCATTGGACAAAACCCTCTAAATTACAAATACCGTGTGTGTTCTTTCTTATCTGATTTTAGACATCACAGGATTACATATTGGCTTCATAGAGAGAGAAATATCTTTGTATTTCTAAACTTTTGAATCTATGTTAGGCACTTACAGAGATTAAAGATTACTTTGGGTGATTTAACTCAGACAAAGTCAGTCCTGTGCCTGTCGTATGACTGACTTCAGAGATGTCAGCAGCTGAATATAAAGCTCTGTGGGAGGAAGGCCCTTGTGGACATCTTACTGCCATTAATGACTGTTGGGTGGAGTACCAAGACATTCCATAATATTTCCTGCAGAACTTTAATATTTCAGGCTTTATTTTGTTTTAGATGCCATAGAGGACAAGAACTGCCTCCATAGTACCAGATATAAGTGTCATATCAAGGACTAAATTTTCCACTTTCACTTTGTAGAATCTTGGAAAATTGGATTAAATTATTTCATTTACTAATTCACCAAACATATCCTATCGAGGTTCTGTTCTGATAAAAACAATATATGAGGTCATATATTACTTATAGATACTTTAAACTGGTCTTATGCTGAAGAATGGGTTACAAAGCTGCCCATTATTACTCCCTTGAATATAAAAAGATTACATATTGTCCTTTTAGAAGGAAATCACCAAATTAAAGTATTTTTATCACTAACCTAATTGCAAAATGTAATTACACTTTGTTTTAGATATAATTAATAATCATATAAAAACCTTTAGTTATTTCAATAGTAAGTGGAACTAAGGGAATCAATGTTCTCTTTAGAATTAATTAAAAATAAGAGCTCCTGTACTGTTCTTAAGTGCTGAGAGTTCTGTAATACTTTTCCCTAATACAGAAAAGTTCATTTAATAGTCTTAATCCATCTTTTTTAAAGTTACGTCAGCACACTAGGGAAGAGCTCTGATACCTTTCCACCTTTCAGCATCCAAACCATTCCTTGCAAGGAAATAATTTCAGCCCCAGTTGCTGTTACCAACTGGGGTGCACACTGAGAATTATCTGTGGGCTATCATCTCCCTCAGAAAAGTTAGGGGGAGAAAGGAGTGACCCAGCAGAAATTTGCAGCAGTTCAAGGAGCTGATGTAGCTCAGTTCCATCAGTTACAGTACCACTGGAATCATCACACACCTTTGTCTGTGCTTTTGGATGAAGCTCAGATGAATTTTCTTCTCTCCTCACTTTCTTTACTTTTTTCCCCTGTACATTAAAGAATTGGAAGTAGAGAAAAGTTGTAGTCAGCTGTTCAAAAAAAAAGGGATGAGGTAAAAAGGAGTAGCATTGTTCCAGAGCAAACACAGAAAGGGGTTCTGGTTCAGGTTCTGTTGGCAGAGATGCGCTCCAGGGTGACTGTTCCTTGCTAGGACTACAAGGGTTGTTTCCCCTCTTTTCTGAAGACCACTTTCAAAGCCAGTTGGTGCATAAGCTCCCACTGTGTACTTCTGCCTTAAGGATATTTAATCTATGGTGTCACACATCTTCAATCTTTAAATTAAACTCCTTGATTAGTCTGTTAGTATCCAAATCTAAGATATGAATTTCATACTCTAAAAGAAATAATTTAAGAAGGATGTACTCTTCTAAAGTTAACATAATAGACCATAAATCAGTAAATAACAGAAAAAGAAATTTTTTTAATTAAAAATTTTAAACAGAAAAATATTGACATTCCTTATCTGTATTACTCTGGTAAACTTTCCAAGGGGCCACTTGATATTATGCAGCCAAATTATTTCCAATTGCTCTTACTTCAGAGCTCTGGAGCCTGGAAATAAATTTGAAGAGGGCTCTCTTGTCATTAGCATTCTTGGGGTGATTTTTTCTTGTAAAAATATCTTTCTTAGGATATGCTATGTTTTTGTGGTGTGCTCTAGTCTTCAGACTTTCCCAAAGACAGATGAAATTTTTGCTATGATCTAAACTCCATCATGTCTGTGATAGTTAGGGAGTGTTCTATTGATTCTGCTTTCATTTCTAATCAATGTAAGTTCACTGGAGATGTTGTGCCAAACCAGTGTTAATTCCCCCATCATGTGCACTGTCAGAAGGTGACGTTTACACTTTGTCCTCTAATTGTGCCTTCAGGCTGCCCCTGAAGCAGCCCTGAGGGTGGGCTGGCAGAGAAATCACACAGGAGCTTGGGTGGAAAGGAGAAGGAGCAGTTCTTCAAAATGTCCCTGCTGAACATACCAGCAAGTAGAATCCTTGCCAAGTCAAAGTCAGGAAGGTTACATGAAGCTAGAAGTATTTGGTCTAGCCCTCTTTCTAAAATCTTAGACATCTTCACAGTGAAATGTTCTCTGAATTTGTTTCTTTCTTCTATGAATAAGGATCTTGCTGTTTGGGATAAGAATTTTAAAACCCCCAAAACCAATCCAACCCTTGAAACAGGGGAAAAGGATTTGAAAATAACTGAACTAGTTAGGAGTCTCCATTTTGCTAGATATTAATAAAGAAACAGATGTAAAATAACCAGAAAGACCTGGGTCCACTCAGACAAGAAAATAATTATATATGGACGTACTTAATTGCCTTTACAGATTACATGAGAATACTAAAAATATACCACAGGAAAATATACACAAAATTTTTTTCACCCAGCATGGGTAGTTTTGCAAAATTACTCTTTTGACCACCTTTACATGCAAGACAAAATTTAATTGCAATAGCATCTTGGCAAGTAGAGCAAGATTTTCTGAAAAGACCACAACAATATTAAGGTGGGATAGACTATCAATTTTTCTGCATTATACTATGCTGGTTGCAACTAAATTAGGAGAGAGCTTTAAAAGCATGATTATTCTATTAAGAGCTTTGTGGAAGCCATTAGTAAAAACTATTTTCCTAAAGTAGCAAGTAATATTTTCAGGGTATTTTTTTCTCTGCTTGTTTTTATTTAAAATGAAATACTCCTATGAAAATTTCTGTTGCTTAGGAGTACATTTGTTCCACAGGGATTTTTATTTCAAGTCAGAAAAAAGCAGCAGCAGATGATAAATTCCTATGTGCATATTTTTATGCAAATATATCTCGTAATCAATAGGGAAATGTGATAAAAAAACATATATGCTCTAGAAACAGAATTATTTCTATAGAAAATATTTCCAGAATTTCCCATGAGAAGACAGTAGTTTTAAAAAGTAAGTTGCAAATGCCGTTTTTAATCTAAAAAAAAAAAAACCTATGGCAAGTTTTTCACAATATATTTATGAAAGGCATAGAAGTAAAGATTAAAGAGTATGTTCACTGTCAACCTTAGAAACAGTACCCATTAATTAAATAAATGCACCATTCTAGCTATTACATTGAAAACATTCCTTTGTAGGAGAATCTGGCTTAGCACTCCCTGTCAACCATTTGCCATCAGGAAGAGCAGCTACTCCATCCATCACACAAATATTTAAAGCCTCAAGAACTGCAACAGAGGCCAAGCACTGTTCATGTTTTACTGGCCCTGCTCATTCTGAGGCTGTTGATGTGCCGGTTAGGGGCCTCTGCGGAGCTTGCCCTCAAGAGACACTTTGTCCCCTTGCTTTGTCCCTATCACCTCATTGTTTTATCACTCTCCACCATAATACAAATCTGTCCTTTCTCATTATTCCTGTCAAACCCCTGAGCTGACTGATTTCCTCTTCAGATCTCTAGAAGGCACGCTATAAACACACATAAAATAGAGAAATGAAGATACAGGTAGATACAGATGCATCACAGATTGCCATAATAGATTACATTTGCTTGCATCGTTACTTTTGACTCAGAAAGATAAAGCTGACAAGTCATTCAAAAACAAACTCACCAGAAAACAGCATAACTTAGGCCATTTTAGCCTTCTCAATTTATCCATTCATGTTTACAAATACATGCAGCAAATTCCTGGCTTTTCTGTCCTGTCTTTGAAGAGAACTGCGCCTTAATACAAACAAAACAAAGGTCAAACTCTTCCTTCATGGCCTGGTCTCCAGCTTACTCCTCCATCACGTCAAGACTATTTTACAAAGTGTTGCATTTAGTTCAGCCCAGTCCCTTTGAGGTACCATTTTTGGCCAGACACAAACAGATCTCCTTCCATTGCAGGGAGTCAATGAGATGCTTCCAGTTTTCTCTAAGGCTTGATGGAGCACTCAGCTCATGGTGGATATTCAGATTGGTGTCTTCATTTGCACAACAAATTCAGGCCTATTGGCTGCATGTTTTTTTGCTCAATTACAAGGCAATCTTGAACCTAAGGCATTTCTCTCTGGCCAAAGAATAATGGAAGTCAAAATAATTGCATGTAAAAGTGAAAGTGGAAGTGTCCCTCCTTTACACAAACATCTTTCCTGTGCCACTGCACAGCTAACTTCCCCTGCAGTCTGACTCCATCCCCCATTTCCTAGAGCAGGTAGGTATTGGGTAAGAAGGACAGTCATGAAAATTCAAAAAACTTGAGCTCCTCCTCTCACAATGACATTTTGGCTCACAGAGGACCTATGCAGACAAACAGCTCTTAGCCTAGGTACAAGATGGATGTATCTTTCTGATCTTAATTCTTCAGGACAGAAAACTGGCTTTATGTTCAAGTTAATACGTTGAAAAATTCTTAGCATCAGCCTTAACTCCTAAACTGTTTTTGCAGTTTATCCCAGCAGGCAGCTAAACACCACACAGTCATATGATCACTCCCTCTCAGTAGGACAGGGGAGAGAATTGAAGAAAAGGTAAAACCAGTGGGTAGAGATAAAGACAGTTTATTAGGTCAGAAAAAGAAAGAGAAAACAATAATAATAATATTAAAAGAATATACAAAGCAAGTTGTGCAATTGCTCACCACCTGCTGACTGATGCCCAGCTAGTCCATGAGCAGATTTCCACACACCCCCCACAGCCAGCTCCCTCCCAGTTTTTTTGTTCAGCATGACACCGTATGCTGTGGAATATCCATCCCGATGGTCAGCTGGGATCAGCTGTCCTGGCTTTCTCCCCTCACAGCTTCTTGTGCACCCCCAGCCTAATTGCTGGCCAGGCCCTTATGAGAAGCTGAAAAGTCCTAGACTTGGTGTAAGCGCTGCTCACAACTCAAACATCACCGTGTTATTCTCGTCCTAAATCCAAAATGCAGCGCTGCACCAGCTACTAGGAAGAAAATCAACTCCATCCCAGACAAAACCAGGGCATTTTATACACAGGTTCCTTAAACAATTGTTCTGAGCAGAACACCAATCAGGTCAGGATGAGGTCAGATTCTCATCCTTCACTGAGAGCTGGGCAAAGAGTTGATAAAGTACAAACCAACTCACGCTCAGCCCATTCTTTTTAAAGAGAGAACATTTTATACAGAAAGTCTAAGATCAGTTCAATATCAACAGGAAAATAATCAACACCAGACACAAATAACTACCTATCTTGACTTCTTGCATGTATTTTTCAAATTACAAATATCATCAAAATATTTGTAAAATTCATGGATAAAAGCCAAAACTAATAAACAAAAATAGTCACAATTATGAAATGTTTATCAGGCAGATGACTATAGGTACTACACAGTTTTAGTGAGAGGCATCATATTTATCAATCATATCAAATGATCAGTTTCCTTTGTATATAAACAGCATTGCAAAAGAAATTCAGATTGTGAAATGTTTAATATTCAAAATGGTGTGAAGAAACAATTTTCATGAAACTCATGTCCAAAGTTTCTTAAGACAGCTAAACTACTTTAATTATACAAAATATAAGCATCTGGGTTTGGCTATTTTAATGTAATTCCTGACAGTTTTCTTTTCAAAGAGAAAAATAAAAACAGAAAATTCAAAAAATATAAAATAGTAGTTGGTTTTGAATATAAAATATCAGCGTGAACAAATATTGCCAAACGTAATGTCATAATTTTGACCAATACAGACTGGACCAAATACTATTCTGTGGTGGAAAATTGAAAATCAATAAGCTTTCTGACGGCTTTGAGAACCAGATTTTGGATGAAAGAGAATGAAGAAGAAAAAAAAAGGTACAATTTAGTATTCAGTGGACATTCAGATAGTGAAATTTACATGTAGAGGAGACAGAGGGAAGTCATTAAAGGAAAAGCAAATTATGGGATGGTGTAAGTCAAAATCTGTTCCTTTAGAACTTTAATTATCTACCCTCATCATTGCTTTTCTCTTGTAGGCTCTTCTGCTCCATCTCACTCAATTTACACCAGTCTGGTTCAGCACCTACATTCAGTGATCAACTGCATTTTAATAAATACACCCATTCTCTGACAGGCTCAGCTTACAGCTGCCACTCTGTGATGACACTAAACTTAGGCCAGCTGTGATGGAAGATTCACTCACTACCACAGCCCTGACTAATCTGTCTTGGAAGCATGATCTGAGGAAAGCTACTTATGATTTTAGACATACAGTAAGAATTTTATGTCAAACATTTATTTTTAAGGATTTTTTTATTTGATTAAATATAGTAGTACATACTGTTGTGCACAGCATGATTTATATGGTGTGTCTGAAATTACATTTATTGCATATTGTCCATGCAGTTTCAGTTTTCAATGTACCATAGGCTGTCATTTGTAGGTTTGATAGTTCATTCATATGTGTAGGACACTTCATGTTCCTCAGCAATTATTCCGTGATGTCTTTAAGGTCTGGAAACCACCACTAGATCAGTTTACTCTTGATTTATATTCTCAAGGCTGTCATCACAACAAGGTCTAGCATGTGGTTCATTTATTTGTCAACTGAAAGCTGACATTCTTGAACACTGTTCCTGGGAAAAGGATGAAAAATACTTGGAAGTGAAGTTTTTCAAAGGATGGCAATGTCGTCAGCCCTGATCTTTGTGGCCATCTTCTCTACTGTTACCAACTTTTTTATGTGATTTTTGACTACTGGTTCTGGTGCATTTTCCTCTACTGATTTTACCAATGCTATAAAGCAGGTCATATTCCTACTCCTACTCAGGACTCCCACAACGATTTAGCCATTGTCTCACCCACTGTAATAGGAATTCAGAAAGAGTCAGTTTTCTGCTCAAAACCACAAACTTTTCTCAAGTCGCTGCACGCCAGGAAACAAAGCTTCATGCTGTGCATACAATTTTATCCTTACATATAAAAACAGACATTCAGAGTGCATTTTGTTTGAAATGGCCCAGGCTGCAGGATTAAACAGTGTGAGAACGTGTCTGGTGTTTCCTCCCCAGGCTGGGCAAGGGATGGACAGGCTCCCTGTTCCAGGGAAAGTTCCCAGTCTCCAAAGCTGGTATCAGCCATAATGTCAGGTCAGGGATGCTGGAGCAGCTCTCACAAGCTATGGTAGCAGTTTCCCATTTAAAAAGTATTAATACTACATGGGCTCAAAAATCTTTAGAAGACAAATCATAAATTAAGCAATAAATCTCTTTTCATCTGGCTTTTTGTTTCTTGCTGTCATTCTCTCAAGTGATCTATCTAATCACATTAAAAACATTTGAGTCTAGTGATTACATATTACCATTTTCTTTACTATAACAATTGAGAGTGGAGTTTATATGTCACATATGAAAAATGTTTCAGCTTTTTCAAAGCAGCATAAAAATAGCAAAAAGACTTATGAACTGCTCATGAGTCACAACCTGTTCATAGCTGTTGTTACTCTTCAAAAAAGTCACTTAATCTCTCCTTCTGATTTCCCTTTTAAAAATAACACATCTTTGTCTTACAGAGTTTGATATTAAAACTAAATAGAAATATTTGAACAGGACTTTAAGCATGGCAAGAGCCACCAAAAATGAGTGTAGGTTTTTAATGAAAAACACATTATTATATAATTAAATTATATTATTATAGGAATTAAAAATTATATAATAAAGTGCATAGAATTCAAATACAATGAAATGAATATTGAACCAAATGAAACAGAACATTGGAACCAAATTGCTGTTAAAACAATTTTAAAACTAGCATGATTTGTAAATAGGCTTCCCTCAAGGTTATATTTCTATAAAATACATTATAAAAATGTTACTTAACTTTTAAATTAGTAGTAGTTTACTTATAGTCCTTTAAGTGTCTTTTAATTTTTTTTATTTTCAAACCATAGGCAGTTGTTAGAACCTTTACAAGATCTGAAATGAGCAATATCTGAATATAAACCAACTTTAATATCTTCTGGTTTAAAGCACTACGTTGGGAAAGACTTTAAAGAACCTGAATTCATTAGCTTAAGTTGCAACTACAGTATAAACAGACATAGATTAAATACGATAATCACCACATCCTTGCCATTACCTTTATGCTCACTTACAATAAGGCAAATTTACAGTTCCACAGAAATTGCAGGCATCTCACAGCCTTGAAGAACTTGCAACGTTAATCTAAATTAGCAGCAAGATGATGTAAGGGGTGACTTCCCAGAATGCTGCTGAGGGGGATGCCTGTGGAGGGCAGGTGTGGGTGGGAAATGGGGCCAGGACAGTGGGGGCTGCTGCTGGAGGTGCTGCATCAGCAGGGACACTGATGGGAGCTGATTTTGCATCTTGTGCTCTTTCTTAATAAAGCATGCAGGGGCCAGCCTGCCTATGCTGTGGATAGGAGGAAGAAGACCCCATACTACACCCAAAGGGGAAGGGAGGTGAAAAAAGAACCTGAGCTGGTCCACTGCTTCCTTCTCCATCCTTAGCCTTATGCCCCCACTGCTTAGGAATTACTCCATTACAGGTGCAAATGAATGAAATCAGGGTCTCATTAGAAGGAACCACTCACAATTTAAATGCAAGGACCAAATAATGAGATGGTTTAAACATGTGCAGCCACTAAGGCTTTTATCCTAAAACTTCATTTGTTTCTTTGTCCACAGCAAGTTAAATCAAATGTGCCACAAATTGCAAGGCTTCTTACTTACTTGGATCATTGGCATGAGACATTGGAGAAGTCTGGCATAGAACTAATTATTCTTAGTAGTAAAAACACTGCTTTTAGAATAAATTTAGGCTAGGGGAGAAATAAGTGGGGAGAAAAGGAGAAAGGCATCCACTGGAAAACTTTGCTTACAAGAGCTCTGTTGCTTAAAATATGAAAATGCTTTTTAAATATGTCATCCTCCCATTTTTTCTTCATTCATTGTTTCTTCACCTCTTCTTCATGTATTCAATCCTCATTACTCACCCCTGCCTATGCCTCTTCATGGTTTCTTCCCTCAACAGAGAGATACTTTATAGACAGTGCCACCGACTTATTTGCATTTCAGGTAATAGTGGCAAATAACATTTTACTGGTAGAGAAATAAGTCCAGAACACTTACAGCTTATGCTTTTATACATTGCTGTACTGCAATGTTAAAAATGATGGGCTGTAATTACTTTAAAATACAATTTCCCCTTTGAACATCCTAGAAAAATGCTTTCAACTAGGTGAACTCTTAGCTCTTGACCTCTGTTCTGTGCACACTTGTGAACAGCCATCTGGAAAGGCTGTACATATTGCTACTCTTCCTGCATGTGCATATGATTACTGACACCAAGGAGTACATAGGAGTGACCTTTTAATGCTCCTATGCTGGGCAACCTGCATTTCATTTTTAATTTAACATGAAATAGGGTTTAATAATAATCTCAGAATGAATTTAGGAAAAAATATAAAGTCTAAATGAGGAGAAATCATTCACTGAAAACCATTCAGATAACATACCGTTTTATCAACTCTGGTAATTTTACTACTATGCAAATAAGGAATTTGCATGATGATGTGTTTTTTGAAAAATGATTTGTAGCACACAGTCATAAAAACACACCTATACACAAGTCCTTATATTAATTAAATTGAAGTCTTTATTTGTGTCATTGCTGTTCATTTTAAAGGTATATGAAGTCTCTTAGATACCTCTGTGTCCTTCTTGCTACTTTTGGTGTGTCCAGTGAAAAATTTAACACTGCATCAACCAAAATTGCCATAAAATATTTCACTGAAAATACTCAATCTAGCACTCCAAAACATATTCTCCTCATAAAAACGGACTGCTAATGAGATCACAAAGTTCTGAATTAGAGCCAGAAATAAAATCAGACTAATCTAATAACTTCTTCATGAAAATTTTAACAAAAGGCAAATTAATTTAGTTAAATTAAATATGCACATAGTCTAGGGTAAGGAACTTCAGAACGCTCCCTTCACTTTGTTCTGGTAAACTAAATGGAAAATTCAGACATCCAAAATGTCTGATATTGAAAGGGACCACTGGACACCTCCCTGTTCCACCTCCCTTCTCAGAGTTCAGAGCTGGGTCCTCTACACCAGCTTGCTTGGGACTGTGTTCAGATGGTTATTGAGTATCTCCAAGGACATAACCTCTTTGGGCAATCTGTGCCTGTTACCATCACATTAAGAGTTTCTTGATGCTCAGACAAAACTTCCTGTGTTCCAGTTTGAGCCCACTGCCTCTGACCCTGAGTATCTCTGAGAACAGTCTGCCTTCATTTTGTTTGGACCGTCCCATCAGGTATTTATGCACATTAACAAGATCTCCCTGAGGCTGCTGCTCTTTCTCCAGGCTGAACAATCTCTCAGCTTTCCCCCTCATGAGGGATGGATGCTCCAGGCCTTTAATTATCTTTGTGGCCCTGACTGGACTCATTCCAGCAAGTGCACATCTTTCATACACTGGGTAGCCCAGCTTGTTGCAAAGTCATGCTGACTGTTCCCATCTTGTCTCAAAATGGTTTCCAGGTAGATTCAGTCCATCATCTTCCTCAGGACTGAGCTGAGGCTGCCACTTCAGGTTCCCCAGATGCTCCTTCTCGCAGGACCAAGGGACACTTGCTTTCTTCCAGCCCTTAGGAGCTCACCCAGCAGCTTTGACCTTTCAGAAATGATGGAGAGTGTTGTCACAGTGATACCAGCCAGGTCAGCACTCCTGAGTGTGTTCCATTAGGTTCTGAAAACTTGCATAGGACCAGTTGGCTGAAATGTTCCCTAACCTGATTCTCCTTCACCAAAAGATCACCTTCTATACTCTACACTTTCTAGGTTGCTTCAGGGCCCTGGAATAACTGAAAGTCAGTTTTATCAGTCAAAATTAAGGTGGAAAAGGGTCTGAACTCCTCAGCTTTGCCATGTCCTTTGTCACCAGGTCTCCTCCTTAATCTGACCAATGCTAGAGAGCGTGGAGAGGATTAGCTATGTGCAGTAGTATTAAAGAATTGGTTGTGTGCTGATGTGGAACCAGAACCCTTTTATACCCATACGGAATCTCTCTCAAAAATTTTTCCATTGTGTTGGTGATGCCCTGGCTCTAGGGGATGTAAATGATGGATGCTACTCATCCCTTTTTCCTCCTGCTCCTTGTTCTTCCCTTTTCTAAATTCAAACTGTTTTCCACAGTATGCTGCCTACAAATGGCTAAGAGGAAAATTCTTCTGAGTAACCTGTGGACACATCTATTTGTACAAAATTTCAGCTGCTTTGAAGGATTGTTTCCTGTTATTAAGGTGTAAAACTGCTCTTGTGGGAAAACTAGAATTTTGCACATGTAATTAGGAAAGTATGATACTTTATTTCTGGAGATGCACAGTCAAGAGCTGGGAGATTTTGGCACTTACTGAAACAAATAGCTTTTGAACATGTGAAATTGCTCCTGAATATATATTTGATTACAGTGTGAGCATGGCAATAAAAGAGTCCCTTGAGAGAGAAAATATCTGGATTCAATATTAATATTTTTGCTGGAAAGTGGTTATCTCCCAAGACAGAACTGTTATGTTTCTCATTGATAAACCTTTCTATTGGCTTGAGGAATGTGCTAGAGTCTGCAAACAGGGTGTTGAGCCTTGTTTTAGGCAGAAACAATAGTTGCTCCCATACTGGGAGCACACTCCACACTGCCTTTTAGCCTCCAACATGATTTTGATTCCAGACCCTTTGCATTTTTGCTATGCTATTGACTCCTGCTCTTGACTCTGAAGGCATCCCTGGCATACACTGTGATTCCAGACCCTGGCGCTGCCCATCAGGTGAGATATCCCTGATACCAGTATCAGGTCTGCTAACAGAGGGACAGGAGCTATTTTATTGCTCTGGCTAATGGAGTTCAAGAGGATCTGAATCTACAACCAGAACAATTTTCTTCTTCTTTTTAATGGGGTTATGAAACTTTACTCTACTTTTCTGGATAGAAACAGAAGTTTTTCTCTCAATTTTGTGCCTTTTGACAAATGACTGAGTTTGTGGATGTAGTCAATACTTGCAATACTCTTGATAATTCTGCCAGCTGCATCACAAGTGTTTTGGTAACTGTATTTTTTTGTTGTTGCTCAAGCGCACGCTTAGGGCCAAGATTTTTAATATTTTATTAAAAAATAAACACACTGTTACTGACAAAAATCTGCAAATGGGAAGCCAGATGCCCTTGAAGTCTCAGTACTGTCCCCCAAACTGCACACTCTCTATTTTTTACTTTCATAAATTTTAGAACATTCTGATGATTTTTGAATCTCTGGCACTAACAAGGCTGGAATTACATTAGTATTTTAGAGCTTTGGGGATTTTATGAATGTTCTCAAACTGCAAAACAGTTCCCCCATCCATAATGTGAGTGCAGTTTATAAAAGAAAAAAAAAACCATTAACATTAATGAGGCAGTTAAATATAAAAAATAAAGCCCCACTATGAGAAAATCTCTAAAAATTATATAGCTGGTTTTTAATACTACTAGTCACTCAGCCACTGTTTATGGAAATTCAGTGTTCTTTTGTAAAGCTAGACTCAGTACTACAGAATAACCAAAGATGAACTTTGGCTTCTGTTCCCTCAAAGTTGTCTTCATAGGGGAAAACAAACAAACAAACAAACAAAACCTAAAAAATCCCCCAGATACACAAACCCCAAACAGACCAAAGCAAAAAAAAAAAAAAAAAAAAAGAGGAAAGGGTTTGATCTCCAATTAACTTCAGCAGTTTCTCTATTTACAGAAGTGAATGCTTTATTCAATATATTGCTTTTCTTCTCCATTCATCAAAAACAAATCTGCCTTTTGCTTCTTGAACATTTTTGTGAAATATTAAGCCAAGATAATGTAAAAATCAGAAAACACAGCAGCGCTGCCACTTTGTACAGACTGATACAAAGCATATCCTTTGATACAGTCAGCAATTAAATGGCTTCAGCAGGTCTGCCAACTTACAGCACTCTGAGTCTCAGGATTGCTTGTTTACCGAAATCCATCTCTGAAAGTAGCAGAGTGAAGCTTAGAAAGTTCAACCAGGTTACTCACAGACAAAAAGTCAAGAGCACAGGAAAACTATGAAAGGCCTAGGGCAGAGTTCAGAGCCAACTGAAATGATTTTGCCTTTGAGAAACAAGGCAGGCATATCTAATAGTAAAAATAGGGTAGCCTAGCAAAATGAAATATGTATAGGTGTGTGTGTGCAGTCTCATGCTAATAATTAGTCTTGCAAAGGGTAAGCACTGTTCAAAGTACTTTGAAAAAATTACTAACAATCTCAGATAGAGGTTGCTGTCAAATAGAATAGAACTAACAGTGATTGAGGTCTGTAGCAGTAATTGATACAAACATTGACATTAATGCTAAGATACTTATATGGAACAATTCAGCACCTCATAAACCTCTTTCCATGCAAAAACTGACCTTTTAAGCTAATGACAGAGTTGCTTGTCTCTTGCATAGGAACTCAGCATGGCCAGCACTGCTTTCTACCCAAATGCTGGAATAAACCCCTTTTAATCCTTTTTCTATGTGTTTTTAGGGCAGTTGTAGCTCATATTGATAAAACAATAACAAAATGGAATATTATTACATCTTTAATCAATAAAGTGTCCTTTCCTGAGTCTTGTCTGAATCGTTTGTGCTAGAAATTGGCTGAGATCACTGCAAATCAGTATAAAAAAATGATGTTGACCAGGTTCTTTGTACCAAATAAAGAGCTTTTCTGTAAACTTTATGTTTTTATTGAGAGATGCTATACTCGAGACCACACACATTACCATTATATATGAGAAAAAGCATAGCTGTTTCAACAGACAAAAGTTAAAGTGCAGTTGATTCATTGGCTCCTTTAAGAGCACTGGCATCTGGAGCACATGCACTTCAAAGTCAAATGCTGTACTGAGATGTGCTGCTTTGAAGTACAGCTGCTGATCCAGACAAATTTTGGAGCCTAAACCAGCATATGAATCTGCTGTACTCTGAAAAAAAAATCTATTTCAGATGCCAGTTTTAACTCAGTTTAGAAAATTGCTGTCTGGATCGGCTGAACTTCAAAGCCAAACATCGCAGTGCTGCATTTCTCTTTGAAGTGCAGCTAATCCAGATAGTGGATTTTCTCTCCCTCCTTTTTTTTTTTTTTTAAGTAGTTAAAATTGGCATCTGACCTTACTAGTATTTCTCCTTACCATCTGCACATTCTTCTTTCCTTCTCCCTTATTTCCTCATCTTTTGACCTCTGAAAAACACAGCAAAATTCACTAGCTTGTTAGCCCCTGCACCAGCAAAGCTGCTATAAAGGGGGTGGTTGTGGGGACAGCCTACATCGAGTTACATAACGGACAGGGGCCAATTACTGCACATGGCTTGTCATAAAGTTTGTTAAATAATTCTTAATTTTACCATCCAAGGAAAATAAAGCTCAAAGCAAATCCCTCGTAAATGCTTGTATTCAAAGCATTTGTAATGACACTCTCATGGTTCTGCTAACTCATATTAAAGGCCATTAGCACTGGTGTAAAAAGTAGCTGAGCTTGATAGCATTTCATCTTTCAGAAATTTTCAGTTATTTTGTCACAGAAAGTCTCCTTCACAGGCAAGTCAGGAAAGCCTTAAGGAAATGGTTTTACTAGGGAAAGAACAAGATTACTACAGGCAGAATTTGCACAGCTTCTGGCAAGGGGAACCAAGGGTAAATGCAGTGCCCTCACCAGGACATATTCTCATGTTATACACACATCAGGGATGCTGCCATGTGCTACTGAATTAAAAGACAAATCATGAAGAAATGTTGCACCCTATTCAAAAGACAGAAACAAAGGGAAAAACCCCCACCCAAACACATGCTAGTACAAGAGGACAATTTAATGACAGCATCTCTCATTTGCTGAGAAATAACTCTGCAGAGAAAAAGGACCGGACAATGACCAGCATTTCATTTACACAGATCATGAGACATGTCACTCGGGTGATCTGTTCTTGTCAGGCAGTCTTTAATTAGAAAATTCCTAGAGAGAACTCATGCTCCCACTAGGTGCTTATTAAAAACTAAAGACAAAAAGAGTCGGTAGAAAAGCCAAAGGAATGGACAGGGAACTCGGGTTACACTGAAAGGCAAGAGTCAGCTGCTGCTAGCATAGGGAGAGACACTCAGGATGGGATGCTGGATTTTGAATGAAAAACTCTCAGTGCTGTTACTAGTGAGTATTTTTAGCATTAAAGGTCTAATTGGATATATATAAATATTTTAAGCTTGTTTAAAAGACATTTTATGGTTTGCTTACAGTAATACTCCCAAGCTTAATGTAAAACTTGCTATAAAATATTCAGCAGCCTTTTTATAACTAGTCTTAAAAACATTTAAAGTCTTAGTGTTTTACTTTTAATTATTTTTAAGTCAATGTACTTTAATCCTCAGGTAAAGGGAGCAGGGGTTTGCAATTATAATTGAAATTATATTCTGATTTAGTTTTAGATAGTTTGGTGATTTGTATATGGAGAGCAGAGAAAAGAATTTCCTTAGCTCTTAATTCCCTCAGTTTCTATGATTTTTTAATTTCAGCGTTTATTTCCTCTTTAGAGACCAGGTTAAGACCTGTGCTTAAAAGCAAGTTTACCATGACACAGTAAACATCATTTATATCCTTTACTTGAGATCTGGGGGTAGGAC
This sequence comes from Zonotrichia albicollis, assembly GCF_047830755.1. Taxonomy (NCBI): domain Eukaryota; kingdom Metazoa; phylum Chordata; class Aves; order Passeriformes; family Passerellidae; genus Zonotrichia; species Zonotrichia albicollis. The sequence goes on from NC_133821.1 coordinate 65,602,713, forward strand.
TGTAACCCTGAACTTGCTAAAATACAGCCTCACTCCAGCGGGCATTTTTGATTTCTATCATCTGTGAGCAAGAACTGCATTGCACAATGATTCTGAAACATCTCTCAGATTCTCTTAAAACTATAACCATAGCCAGTTTTATAAGCATTAAAAAATATTGTAAATATCACTAATCTGTAGCCTCTCTGCTTTGTAGCTGGTGTGGCTGGGACTGAACTTCTATTTGTTTATTGATACCTTCCACTGGTATGAAGATGACAATGCTTACATTTATACACGGATTATGCTGGGAGTAAGTATGTGTTTGATTGTTAAAGAGCTTCACAAGAAGAATGTATTCATAGTCTGATTTTGTTTACATCCTTCATAAAACTTTTGATGCTTCAACAGTAATTTTCCCATATAAGAGTATTATATTAATATAGTATTTTCTTTCTTTGGCTCTTGCTATACCAAGCTTGTAATTTAATTTCTTTATGCTGTTATATGTACAGTCAACCCTGGCTTGGGCAAGAGCTTCTGCAACGTGTCTTAATTTTAACTGCATGCTAATCCTGTTACCAGTCTGTAGAAACCTTATTTCATTCTTAAGAGGAGCAAGCATTGTAAGTACCATTTCTCAAATAGCCATATTATTCTCTTTTTTTTTATTTCTGTAGTTCAGCAGTATTATCCATATCAAACATTTTCCAAGGAATTTTAATTTTTGATAGAGAAGCCTGTACACTATTGCCTAGTTATTACCATTTAAATTGTCAGTATTCATGACTGAAGAGAAACAAATGACTTGTTTAACACAGTGCTCTAAATGCAACACTGATTTCAGCAGCTGCTGCATAGCATGGTGTCATGAAGAGAAAAGTGAGAAGCCACAAAAGAGGGACATAATAATGCCACTTGGCCAAATGGAGAAAATTCATATCCATCATGTGTATTCTCTGTAGCTGCAAAGTGAAAATTGGAGAAATAAAATGTTCAGATAGATAAAAATGTTCTAGGGATAATAGTGAACATGTTTAAATGCTTCTGCCTGAGTGGCCACAACCCAGGTCTTCATTTGAGGTAAATGCATTTTTGTACCAGACATTCACACTAACCTTGGAATCATGCATAGGAAGTATTTAAGGCTTTAGCTATAACTTCAACTTGCATTGAATTATTACACAGAGCAATTCCAATGCCACATGTGTGAGTAAAAAAATCACTGATCACTTCATGACTCCAGGAACAACAGGAATTTAGAGATGGTAAGATACAGTTATTTTATAGTAAGATGGTTCTTATTTCAGTTCTGCCATTTTTTGTTTCTGTGATTGTTAGGCTTAGATATTAAGCAGTCTTCAGACTGGGAATCAACACCTAAATAATTGTTTGAGATCACAAGTTGAACATTTACCAAAAAAAAAGAGAAAAGGTGTACTGGGCTTCTGAATCAGTTTGAGAATCAGCACAGAATATATGCATGCCCACTTAGATGCTGAGTAAGAACTCAGAGAACTGGAACTCTTCTCACAGATAATATTTGGCTATTCTGGACAATATTCTGCTCTTGAGGAGCATGGTACAGAGCAACTTGACTGCTCCAGCATGGCCAGCACCGGGTTGGATCCAGTGCCTCTCCAAGGAGGTGCTGTGTATTGACATCACACCCTGTGGTGCTCCAGATTTTTGGAAGACTTATTAGCTGGGAAACAACATGGACACATGCCAGGATCTTTGGCATGGCACCATGCCAGGTCATTTGAGCAATCCAGACACCCACAGCACCACCCAGAGCCTGAACCCTGCTGTCCATGCGTGCTGTCTGGTTCCAGCAGAGTGTGTTAGTTTTGGCTCAGTGCAGCCGGCCCCAGGCTGGCTCCGCACCGGGGCACACAGCTGGCTGTGAGCACATCACTGCTGAGCCCTTCTAATAATGGGAGCACGGCTCAGTAACACATCAGCAGGCAGCCACCTGAGGTCTAGACAGCCTCACCCTCCCGGGGTGTGCATTTCCTGAAAGCAGAGAAAATGTTTTCATTGCAAGCCAGCTTTGCCAGCACTTCAGCTCTGTTTTGCTAAGCTGACAAAGCAGTGGTGGCCCAGCCTGGTGTCCTTACACCTGCAAATGAGTTGATGTCAGCTCAGATAAACCACTCACAAAACACAGCTAAGTGTAGCAGAGCTTTATCAAACCATTTTTTGACCCCCTATATAGGATGAATAGCTTCAGAAACCCTGGAGTGCCACTCAGGAAAGTTACTTGAGTCCTAAAGCTAACCCAAAACTTCCACTGAATTCCTTCAGCATTCCATTTTCAAATGTACTGAACTCTTCTCCTCTCCAAAATGTGAGATGTAAACACCAATAAGAATGATATAAAACAAGTTCTGCTTTTTCACCAAGTACTGTGGAGGAGCACTGAGGAGACAGCTTGACAAAAACATCATATTTCACAAGATGGTTGCCTATGGAATAGCGTTAAATGCAAGTAAGCTCTTTTGGTTTTATTTTTTTCTTCTTTGCCTTTGAACTGTTTTGAATTTCATAGTGATTCTGCCTAACGCTGTAATCTCCATCAGCTCTGAGATATGATATTTTAGTGCAATCATTTGTTGACTGTTGACTGCAGCTTTAAATGTGTGTAGGAGTCCCATCTGATTAACCATTTGTAATCTTTTGTCTTGAGAAGAGTTTGACTGTTAAGGAAATAAACTTTCAACTTGAATAGTAAACACCAGTTGCCACTTAATTAATCTGAACAATTTGTGTGCCCTTAAAATTTTGTGTAAATAACTTTTATTGAATCCCTGAGGGTAGATGTTTGGGGAGATGACATAGCATTACTGTCTGATTCTGTAAGGAAATGATGCTTATGAGTCACACCACAAATCTGCCCACCAATACATCTTCACTAATTTTTCAACCAGGTAATAAATTTAATCTGAATTTGAGAGAGGCAGGTGTCTCAAAAACAATGGATTTCTAGATATTTATTTTTAGTAGGTGACTGATCCAGGAAACTAATGGCTGCCTTGAAGGGAAAAACAGCAATTTGAGATCAAAATTTTTCTATTCTGTTGGTCCTGGTGACTTACTGAGGTGCTTGTTCACCTGGCTGGGGAAAAGACATGGAACCTTCCTGTTCTCCAAGTAGTAAAAGGACCTGGAGAAGTTAGTAGGAATTCAGAAGACATGAGGGGAACAGGAGATAGCTTGAGGAAAAAGGATGTACAGAGAGGAATGAACTAAAGCCAGTGTGAAAAAGGACATGAGCACAGAGAGATGGAAAGGTATCTGTGACAGATAGATAGATAGATAGATAGATAGATAGATAGATAGATAGATAGATAGATAGATAGATAGATAGATAGATAGATCTCTTAGAAAAAGGGGAGGAAACAGAGGAATTAATCAGGGCTGTTTGCAAGCATGAGGCATTGCAGGGTAACTGCTCTACCCCCAGGCTGTCAGGGTGAATTCTGGTCCCAATATCTTTTTCAGCCTGTGTGAGGGAGCTGCTTTTGTGTGTGTAGGCTGTTAATGTCCTCATGCAGTGAGACAAGAATTTGAAGTCAGAATTGCCAACAGGAACCAATAGCTAAAGTTTGTCATCTGTACGTCATGCTAAAGAATTCCAAGGGAAGGCTATGGGATATAAACATTCATCTTACAATGTATTATGATGAATTACTTATCTGTCATGTCTACTCATTCATCAGAGCTCAGTTTCACTACAGAACAGATTCTGTAGTGAAGCGCAACACTGCTTCTTTAATTAATAAATCAACCCAGGAATATAAATTAACCAACTTCCCTTGGTGTATAATAGGTCATGTTCCAAAAAGAAAACAAAATTTCACAGTCAAATCTCTTATGTTTTTGGTTTTTACATTAATATTAAAATGTTTGCTAGTGCATTAATGTCGACAGTTTGGGAAGTGCAAGTCTATCAGAAAAGTGATTACTTTAATGGTTTCACTAATTTCAAGGAAAAAGACAGAGAAGCCAATGTGAAATGACAGAAAGCATGCTCATATAATTCTCATTTAAATCCCTCTCTAGGGAGAAATCAAAGGTTCATTTTTGGGTTGTTTTTAGGTTGGTTGGTTTATTTTTTCCTAAAATATAAAATGGAAAAATAGTTGATGAGATATTTGAGAAAGAAAACAGAACACAAGGAAGTCTAATAAACAAAGCACGACAACCTATGAATTCTTGCTTCCTTAACAGTCAAGCGAGAAACATTTATCATATTTGGAAAAACACTACATAACTGAATAGCGTTAGACTTGTGTAAAGAATGGCCAGAAACTCAATTTCCTGAAATTCAATTTTAAATAGCGTTAGACTTGTGTAAAGAATGGCCAGAAACTCAATTTCCTGAAATTCAATTTTAAGTTCATAGAAAAATAAAGTCTACAGAACACATTGTGACAGAAAAGCAAACACTTCAGAGTGGTACCCACAAGTACACTGAATCCTTTTCAATAAAATCTAACAGTGTTAAAATGAGGTGTAAATAGATGCCATTTTCCTCTCAACTGAAACATTATTTATCCTAGTACTACCTATATTGCCTTTTATCACACAAAAACATAGTCAACTCCTATTAGTCTATTGCAATTTAGTAATTCTCAGTTAAATGGATGCACAACCTTGTATGCTCAATAGACTAAATGTGGTAGCAAGAAGTTAAACCAATTTGAAGATCAGATCAGTAAGCTTAGCCTCACAATATAAATTTGTAAACTCCTTTATTGTTAAAGCAACATGTATTCATCTTGGCTTGCCAGGTGGTGTTATTCCGGCATATTTATTTAATAGTCTGCTAAAAATATCAGTGCAACATTAGTATTGTCTGGCTTCTAACAGGCAGCTAGCTCAGCTGAGGTGTGCCTGGCCTTGGAAAGAGTACATCTGTGCCTTTAATTTTTCATCATCTCTAATACAAATTCAAGAGCAGGCTTTAATTGGTCAGGTCATAAAGGAATATAATTAGAGACTAGTGGAAGAGGGAAGTTGGAGGGAAGAGAGAGAGTAAACAATGCTATCTATAATCAAGGGCATCATTGAAAATTCAGTAAAGGAAATTCTGCTTAGTTTGGCTTCCTGCATTCTGCATGCCTGTCTGTGATAAGAGCTGTCTAGGAGTTATTCAGCCACTAATAAATCTTCCTTATAGACCCGTAACTCTGCTAGAATAAAATCAGAGTTTCATGCACCCTCAGTTTGATCAGTGCAAATAATTCTGTGCTTTGTACTGGAAAGAGACTTTTCAGTAGAGACACAGTGTCTTGAAACTTAAAGACACCACAAGAGATAGTAATAATATTTTCTACAACACCTACTTCTTACTGTACTGTTTTTACCCTCTCAAAAAAGCATATTCATACATTTTCTGAAGTGGGGAGTGTTGGGGGCATTTTTCTTTCTTTACTTTGATCTTAAATAAGAAATTGCTTGCATTTTTTTGGTGTTTGCAGAAAGGTCATATAGATATTTTGATCCATCAACCTTTGAATTATGATATTAATAAAGTTTAAGCAATTAAGGGAAAACAGGGGAAGGACAGCAAGGTTGCTTGGAGTTAGGCTGTTTGAAATGGTGATTCCTGCTTGAGATGGTGATTCCTGTTTGAAATGGTGATTCCTGCTCCTTAAAAACTCCAGCAATGCGTTCTTCTTTAAAAACATGCGAAGTGCAGAAAGAAATATAGTGATGCCAGGTGTGTTTGGCTTCTGACAAGCACTGAAAAATCTACAGCTAAAAATACTAGCAAGCCTTTCCATTTTCAACCCATTCTTGGTAAATTATGTGAATGGCTTTGGTGACCTGAGTCACATTTTTGTGTAAATTATTAAGTTTTCAGGGAAGCAGATGCCTATCTTCAAAAGAGGTCTAGCTGATACCTCAGTGCTGTACTTCCAGAAATTACAGAAAATCAAACTTCCATCAAATGTCTTTTTTTGGTTTTTAGTCAGATTGTTTAAATCCAGACTTAATGCAAGTACTAGGAAGGAAACAATATTAAATTGAAGATTGTAGGCTTCCAGCTAAGATAAAAAATGGTCCAAGTCATCCAAGTTCTTCTTTGACGTTTATAACCATTCTTAAAAACAAAATAAAATGCAAGTACATGTGTGGTCACTACTCTAATTTTTATACAACCTGTGCCTTTTTAGTCCACAAAGACATCATGAAATTGAATTAGGCGTTCTGAATAACTTGGAACGGCACAAGACAATGGGTGGCAAAAAGAGCCCCAGCCTTGGTCAGGGGCAGAATTCTGGGTTATCTGCCTGTAAAGCTGTTCTCTTTGCTGTGGGCAGAAAGGCCAGGATTTGACCCTTTGACTTTATCATGATAGGCTGGTTAATCAAAATGTTTAACTGCTAGCAGCAAGCTCCAATTTGATTATTATCCTGTACAGGCATGCAGAAAAAGAGAGAGTTAAATCTTGTCCTCAAATAAACACATGAAATTTCTGTTTAGTTCAATGAGAGTTGTGCATGCTTCACTGAAGGCACAATTGGCTGAATAAGAGTAGCTAAATTGACCATACTTGCAAGATAATTTAATTATATCTCTTTGTATTTAAGGATATGTACAGTAAACACCATGATCTAATAGCAATCCTTTTCCTCCCTCTCTCCTTCCAATAAAGCTTTTTATTTGATCTCAGAGGTGGACTAGATAGAACATCTGAGGGTCAAATACAAATTAATGTATGTTAAGTGCTTCAGAGGTTCCAGATGTCGTTAAAAACAACAAAAAACCTTCATTCTTCATAAACTGTTATAAAAAAGAGACTTGTTTAACAGATTGGGTGATTTATTCCATATGTTATATTTGGACATGCAGAATGAGGAAAAAATTGAACTGAAAATTCTGAGATGTAGTCCCTTAAACTTTGCCCTCATGGTTAACTCAGATAAGTGGTGCAGAGCAAATAGCTACCAACTGTGGTAAGCTGAGATTTCAAGAATCTGCATATGTAATTTTGGAATTGCTTAGTAAATTTTATACACTGCAGATGCAAAGACCTTCAGAAAATGCACTTTAGGGATGTAAAATATTTTAGTTAATGGTGATGGGTTCAGTGCCAGAATTTTTATTCTGCTACAACTATTATACATTAAATGAACCACACTGAAAATGGAATTAGATCTTTGCATTACTCTACCATCCAGCTATAATTCATTTTTAGATTGCATCATTTTTTGCTAGCAGCACAAAAAACCCCCATCAGAAGTATTAATCTAATAATACTCCAGGCAATATCTAAGATCATGGAAGACTCAGGTAAACCAACATATTGAGTACATCATTAGTCTGAAAGTGATATTTTTCAATGTATCATTATTCTCTGTACATTAACATCTACCACAGAATAGCTTACAGAAAATAAAAACAACAACAGCAACTCTCCTGTTCATTCTGGAAGTGTTCTATACTTGTAATATCCTCTACCTATCAGATGAAAGCTGGAGAGAATGTCACCCAGAAGGGAAGGTGTGGTAGATCCCAAAGAATCTATGATGATGTTTCCATTGACAGAAACACGGGGAAAAGGAGCAATGTGCAGGTGGAACAGACAGTGTCCTCTGATAGCCTGCACAAAAACCTTACCAGGCTTGGTTGCCAGAACTGGATCTCTCCTTCCAGGGGAAGGTTGCAACATGAGTACTCCTCATCAACTATAGTCTCAAGATCTTCTTGAGAAACTATATCCATTTTTCTTCTGCCCAAGGCTAGAAATGCTCTGTTAGGAAATGTGGACCTCTGCCTGTCTGGAGAAAACTAGCACCTCATTTCCCACTCAACACTCAGCATTTACTAGATAGCATTAGATATGCTGTCACTGCTGACATGACTAGAACTTGTGCAAATCATGTAGAATCCTGTACTTTGGGGAAAGTACAAGATTTTTGTAGTTTTCTAAACAACAGAAATGTCATTATTTCATGTGAATATTTTATAGTCTGCAGTATCACTTTAAAAAAATCTATTGTTTTGAAGGTGAAAGTACAAAGTGCCTTTTGCTATGAACACAGATTCAAACTTCCACAATTAGTTCAATATCACAATTCTAAAGGAGCAAAGATAATCCAAAACCTGCAGCTGCCACACTGCAGGCAAGCTCTGGTGTAACAGCCCTATGGATCCTAACTGTGTGAAACTCTCCTGGTCCCTAGGCTATGGGGACTCTTACATCATACCAGAGTTATAAAGAGCATCCTGTAGGTATAGAGGGCAAGAAGCCCAAGTTACAGTAATCACTCAGAGATGCCAAAATAAAACTAAGTAGAAGTCCACTTAGTGACTCGTTGTCAGGGTTTTCCATTCTTTGAAAGTTTTCTTTCCTCTTCCCCTTAGCCTATACCAGACAATGTGCAGCATGTAACTCCACAACTTTCCAAAGACAGAAATATGTTACCCCACACTCTTGTCCTATGAGTGAGCTCTTTCAGATGTCAAAGAAATCAGGTCCTCATCAAGCAGCAACTTGGTTCCCCTCCAGCTGGATCAGATAGCATCCTTACCAGGCCAACACATCTGTTCTGAATGCCCCTTGTAGGAACAGTTCCCCCCTTGCTACTCAGCACTTAAATGTGCTGTTACACTTAAATATATAAACAGTGTTTATATACTGCTTATGCATCAGTTGTACACTGGGGAACAGATTGCCACAGCCCCCACACAGCTGCCACCTAAACAATCCAGCTCAGAGCTTGGGCTCTTGGGTTTTGACAGTCTAAATCCACACATCTCATTTGCTGCTTGTGGTCCAGTGTTCCTTCCTTCCAGTGCTCCCAGCACTGCTGGGGTGCAGGGAGCACAGCCTTGTGCACAGGCTCCAGGAAGCATCTTTCACCTGGTGCTGGCAAGGCTGTTTCACACGCAGCACTAACCCATAATAGCACGTGCAGGACATGCCAGGCCAGAGTCCAGCACCCTCTGATGCTCACAGTCATGTCATGCACACCATTTCATAAAATGACCAACCTTGGGCTGAAAGTTGCTTAGATTGCTTGATCCCACTATCCCATTTATCAAAAGGTTATTTTAGAGTCTCATTCCTTTGATGGCTTGAATCTGTCTTCTAATTTCCAGGCTCACTTTATCTCTCTGCAGTTCATACCAATTTGGATTCAGTCTCCATCCTGCTGAAGCTATTCCAGCTTGTACAAATAATTTATTATTCATTGGGACAAAGATTCAGGAGAAATGTGAGGTTGATTTTGAAGTTTGGGTGCTCAGGATACTCACCTGGGACACCTATGTCAATAAATATTGAACTATTTTTATTAAGGGCTTCATCAAGAGACAGCTCAAAAGAGAATAACCAGTCAACCCAGCGACTAGAACATGTGATTTGGTTTAAAGCCTTACTTTAAATTGAATGTAACAGGGAATTTTAAATAGGTCTTTCATCTCCCAGTGAATATCTAAGCATGAGGCAATGAGGTGTCAAGAAGTGGCGGGGGGAGTCCCTAAGTTAACATTACATTTTGAATGAAGTGCATCCTGACAATCAACCAACCACAGCACATCTACTGCTCTAGAAGGATCACCTCAGAAGTACAGAGTGAAAATAGCCTGTCTCCAGTATGGACACACGGGATAACTTACTGTTGGGGCAATGTTTTACCTTCTTGCACTGGCTGCTTTAACCATTTCCATGGCCAGCATCTTACTTTAAGTCATGCTCCCATGGACACAGCCGTCCCCAGGTGCTGAAGAGGAGCTGCGCTCCAGCATGTGGACTGAGTGAGTCCATGGAGTGGGCTCATAAGTAACCAACAATATGAAAGTCCTTATGCATTTAATCCTGCATTTACATCTATGATTAAACAGTGACTAGTATAGTAAAACATTATTTTCATCCACATAGTCACAATTAAAACAAAGGGAGAAAAAGGCAAGAAGAGGAAAAAGGCAAGAAGAGGAGAGGAGAGGAGAGGAGAGGAGAGGAGAGGAGAGGAGAGGAGAGGAGAGGAGAGGAGAGGAGAGGAGAGGAGAGGAGAGGAGAGGAGAGGAGAGGAGAGGAGAGGAGAGGAGAGGAGAGGAGAGGAGAGGAGAGGAGAGGAGAGGAGAGGAGAGGAGAGGAGAGGAGAGGAGAGGAGAGGAGAGGAGAGGAGAGGAGAGGAGAGGAGAGGAGAGGAGAGGAGAGGAGAGGAGAGGAGAGGAGAGGAGAGGAGAGGAGAGGAGAGGAGAGGAGAGGAGAGGAGAGGAGAGGAGAGGAGAGGAGAGGAGAGGAGAGGAGAGGAGAGGAGAGGAGAGGAGAGGAGAGGAGAGGAGAGGAGAGGAGAGGAGAGGAGAGGAGAGGAGAGGAGAGGAGAGGAGAGGAGAGGAGAGGAGAGGAGAGGAGAGGAGAGGAGAGGAGAGGAGAGGAGAGGAAGAGAGAGAGAAGAGAGAGAAGAGAAGAGAAGAGAAGAGAAGAGAAGAGAAGAGAAGAGAAGAGAAGAGAAGAGAAGAGAAGAGAAGAGAAGAGAAGAGAAGAGAAGAGAAGAGAAGAGAAGAGAAGAGAAGAGAAGAGAAGAGAAGAGAAGAGAAGAGAAGAGAAGAGAAGAGAAGAGAAGAGAAGAGAAGAGAAGAGAAGAGAAGAGAAGAGAAGAGAAGAGAAGAGAAGAGAAGAGAAGAGAAGAGAAGAGAAGAGAAGAGAAGAGAAGAGAAGAGAAGAGAAGAGAAGAGAAGAGAAGAGAAGAGAAGAGAAGAGAAGAGAAGAGAAGAGAAGAGAAGAGAAGAGAAAAAATTTTAGGAGACTATTTTTCAGAGAAGAAAAATATTTGGTTTACTACAAATACTGCCTTTTAGAAAGGTTTTTTAAATGGTCAGGGACAGAAACAGATAAACACTGAAGGAGAGATGATAACAGGAAGCTAATTTTAAAAACTAGAAATAGCTGTGCTGTAAACATATAATTATCTTTCATTGTCATTTTTTCATCCTTTGGCATTTAATATCTTGCATTAATTACAACTTGCATGTAATGGATTTGAGAATCTCTCATATTGAAAAATGAAACCCTGCACCTAGCTTGATTACAACTTTATCTATGTAAGCCAATAATAAAACAAAGTGCTTCCTTCTCAGCTCTTGAAATTATACTGTTTCCACCCAAGAAAATAGTTACAGGGGATTTTTTTACTTCAAGCTAATGAATTTTTCTAAACTGACCATTTCATATACCTTTTGGGAGCAGGCCAGAAGTAGAGGTGATATGTGATACTCTGGACAAATCAGATCTAACACTGAGATTTGCTCTTCTCCCTTTAAATCATAGTTCCCGTGGCTTCCCCAGGCTCCACCTGCATAAAGTAATGCTACAGCTGCTTGTTCATAGGGGACAGATTTTAAAAACATCTCTAGTGCAAGTTGCCTAAACGTGTGTCCTGTGTAGCAAGGGTAAACCATGAAACATCCTAGTATATTAACTAAAAATAGAAATTTTAATGAATTTAACTAATTTTGAACAATTTAAAGTCAGAGGGGTACACTTTTATATCAACTCTCAAGATGTCCTCCTTTGATGACATTGGAGACTGCAGGGCACTTGACTGTAAAGCTGGGAGGTGAGGCTGCTGCTGCTCCTATCCTCTCTACTGTGAAGCAGTCGCTTCATATTAGACATGCAGTTGATAAAATTCTCTTTTTTATTGTCAGCTTAATCCATGCAAAACTCTCAATTTATGCCTGAGCTTTTCAGATAGTGCACAGTGTGAGTAATGAAGTTCCTTCTGGCACTGTGGGCACATGCAAGTGTGCTGTAATTTCACACCACTCTTTCTCTCCTGCAGCCATCCATATTGTTGCCCACTCCATCAACATCGAGCGCTACCATTCCAGCCAGTCAAAAGAAGCTGGCGAGTTACGGAATAAACTTTCTGGTCTTGGCAAGAGCCCAAATGAAAGCTACTTGAACCCAATCAGGACCTATGAAACAGTAAGATGTCACTTCTGAGGTTTCCTCATCTAAAAAGTTTTCCTCTGTGGATTCTATTGCCGGTAAAACTGTATTTCAAAGCCTTTTAACCAGAGCGAGAAGGTGCTGCCAAAGGTTAACCTCAATTTCAGCTGAAAACACTTACTCAGAGCTGCAATTTTCAGGTTACTAAGCTCAAAGAAATGACTATAGTATTTTAATTAGTTTGTCAGGAGACAGCTGGTGGGGGGAGGATAAGGAGTGTTTTGAAGAGTAGGCAATTAAATAAACCTGCAAAGAATTTTTAAAAACCCAAAAACGAAACTATTAATACATGGAACAAGTGAAACTTCTTTTTAGAAAGAAAAGTAACCAAACAGCAGCAGCACATCACAATTGCTTTTGCATTTGCTATTTGTCTCTCCCCACAGTGGTGCAGCACCTTCCTGATCTGGGGGCTGATCCTGCCTCATTACATGTCAACTGTGGCTGCTCAGCAAAGAGCACCTTCAAAACCATCCAGGGGGTTGCTGCACACAGGAGGCAGAGCAGGGGGAATCTAGAGCTGCTATGTGCTTTTCAGAGACCAGCAGAGATACATGATCCTCAACCCATAAGTGGTTATGCTTGTTTTGGGGAAAAAAGTGGCTGTGCCCCCTGTCCACTCTCTTGGATGAGCCACAACAGCCTTATAAGCTCTCCCTTATAACATTCATAGCATAAAGAAAAGCTGAGCAGGCAGAGAAGGCATGCAAACCATGCAAACGTTAATCAGCTTTTTTTCTGGTATTCCATTGTAGCACACATCACATTTATGCTAGATGTTCCCTTGTGTATCCTGTTTCATAGTTACACATTCCAGGGCTGAAATGGCCTTGGTGAGACTCCTATGCATATTGCTCTGCTCTTTAGAAAATGCCCATACAGTCAGCATGGAGTAAGGACTGCCTGAACACCATGGATTGGTGCTCTTTGGAACAGCGATGTGCTCCACTGGAACAAGAACCCAAGCGAGAGGATGGCTGGAGAACCATGGATGGGATTCAACGGAGCTTTTAAGCTGCAAGGCTTATCCTGCTTTTGCTTCCT